>NC_141011.1:25181967-25781967 GCF_052327205.1 Somniosus microcephalus
TTAGGCAGCTAGAGAGAGTGAGAGTGAGTGACTGAAGAGAAACTAAGGGAGAGAACAAGAATGAGTGTTTAGAATAATTGTGGCGTATCATAAAAATTGGCATCTTTGCTCTTTTAAATAATTATCTGCCTGATGGAAGCTTATGTTCTCTCTACTCTCAAAACTGGGCGAGCTGCTCAGCAGGTCACCTAAGATGTTGTGTTTGGACAGTTCTGAGTGAATAGCTCCCCCTCACCTGCCTGTGAATCACACCATTTATCCTTTGTGTAACAAATCTAATATCAAGAATGAGAAATGGAAATAAAGCAGAAGGAAGGTTCGGAGAAACTGAGACATGTGGTGACACAATGCAGTGAAGAGAAGTTAATAAACGAAGAGAACATCACTCTGCACATTTCAGAATTCAGACAGGACAACACAGCTGGTAATTGTGTAAACACTCGATGGAAACACCAGGACAGGAGAAAAATCATTTTTAAGTTTTGAACCTTTCTTTCCAAATAAAGCTAGGGAGTGCGGGGGAAAGGGAATGTGGGGGAGAGACAGCGAGCAAGAGCGTGTGAGAAAAGAAAGGGAGACAGTGTGCAAGAGAGAGAAAGAAAGAGTATCAGGCAAATTTGCCAATCAAAGGCTCCCAGCGGGGAATGGCATTCGAAAGAAGCCACGGCTGGAAATAGAGCTCCAACACTGTAGAGCTGATTCGTCAAACTGCATTCACATCAAGCACAGCTTTTCAATGGGAGCACGTGATTGATGAAGTAAAATTAGTGTGAGAGTGAGGGTGCGAGAGAGGGCGTGCGAGAGAGAGAGAGAGGGTGTGTGTGAGGGTGCGAGAGAGGGCGTGAGGGTGCGAGAGAGGGCGTGAGGGTGCGAGAGAGGGTGTGAGGGTGCGAGAGAGGGTGTGAGGGTGCGAGAGAGGGTGTGAGGGTGCGAGAGAGGGTGTGAGGGTGCGAGAGAGGGTGTGAGGGTGCGAGAGAGGGCGTGAGGGTGCGAGAGAGGGCGTGAGAGGGCGCGAGAGGGGGTGCAACAGGGTGCACGAGAGAGTGTGTGTGAGGGCGTGAGAGTGTGTGAGGGTGAGAGACAGAGCGTGTGAGGGGGTGAGAGAGAGCGTGTGAGGGTGAGAGAGAGCGTGTGAGGGTGAGAGAGAGAGCGTGTGAGGGTGAGGGAGCGTGTGAGGGTGAGAGAGAGAGCGTGTGAGGGTGAGAGAGCGTGTGAGGGTGAGAGAGAGAGCGTGAGAGGGTGCGAGAGGGGGCGTGACGGTGCACGAGAGAGCGTGTGAGGGTGTGAGAGAGAGAGAGAGTGTGTGAGTGTGTGTGCGAGAGAAAGTGTGTGTGAGGGTGTGAGAGAGAGAGAGAGCGAGTGTGAGGGTGTGTGTACGAGAGAGCACCCATAGAATCGAAGAAAATCTCTCCAATTTTTCAACTCTTTTTTTCCTGAGTCTTAGGGGGAATAATTGTGCTGATTTACACCTCTCGTTAGTGCCCCCGGAGGGAACTAACGGGGTGCAAATCCCCTGGCGCCCGGGCGCAGTGCCGCCACCACCTCCCGTGAAATTCGCCGGCTGGTTAGCAACGGTGGTAGCACTAGTCTGCCGGTGGTGGCATCAGCGGCGTGCGCAGCGTCCCGCTTGCACTCCGGCCGCAAACTGGCGTCGCGACCCCTAACCTATTGCCAGACGATATGTCCGACAGGGTCAGAGGGTGTTTTTTGCAGCCGCAGCAGCGCTCCTTAAAAGGGCTGGTGTCGGGCGGTCATTTCTTTTTGGCCGACTGCCAGCACCTGCCCCCTTTCACTTTTTATGCAGGGTGCCGGCCGCGATCATTGAGCTCGGCACCTCGAGGGCCGGGACCGCTTTCCCGACACCCTGCTCCCCGGTGGTCCATCAGGGCCGCCGTGTGCGCAGTGCTAGGCCCCTCCCCTTTAATCAGCAGAGGGAGGTCCGCAATGATGCGGCGTTACGTGCCGACGCGTTTGGCGCTGTTACACATAGCGTCGCGATCTTCAGTTGTAGCGCCCCAAGAAGATGGGGCAGCGCTTCCAGTGGTGCCCCGCCTCCTGCTCGCGGCACTATAACTGAATTTCAGGCGGAGGGGCTATAGCGCCCCAAAAAGGGCAACACTGAATTTTTCCCCTTTAATCATTCAGATTCCTACAAGTACCTCCACACTTGACTTAGACCTCCTGCCATCCCAAGAGACTGCTTCCTTCAAACAACAGCAAAAAAATCTCGAACAGAGAATTTGAAGCAATTTAAAAAAAAATAGTTAATGTGATTTCAGCTTTGCTGATTAACAGCACTGCATAAATGAGTTTTTAATGCTTTGTTTAATCGTGAGAACTCAAAGTGCTGCCAGCTATCAGTCACAAAATTGCTTCATAAAATCTAAAATAAAAGATGGGTTCTTCTTTAAAGTGAGAAATTGAGTGATTTTAATTAAGAGGTACAAAAGCACACTGCCGTCAATTGATAAGTTCAGACACACTCACCATTCACTGATAGTGATCAGACACACTCTGCATTCACCAATAGTGATCAGACCTGATCTTCATTCACTGAGTGATCAGACACACTCTGCATTCACTGATAGTGATCAGACACACTCACCATTCACCGATAGTGATCAAGCACACTCACCATTCACTGATAGTGATCAGGCATGCTCTGCATTCACCGAGTGATCAGACACACTCTGCATTCACCAATAGTGATCAGACACACTCTGCATTCACCAATAGTGATCAGACCGGATCTTCATTCACTGACATTGATCTCAGACACACTCACCATTCACTGGTAGTGATCAGACACACCATTCACTGATAGTGATCAGACACACTCTGCATTCACCGATAGTGATCAGACACACTCACCATTCACTGATAGTGATCAGACACACTCACCATTCACCGACAGTGATCAAGCACACTCACCATTCACTGATAGTGATCAGGCATGCTCTGCATTCACCGAGTGATCAGACACACTCACCATTCACTAATAGTGATCAGACTCACTCACCATTCACAGATAGCGATCAGGCATACCATTCACTGATGGTGATCAGACACACTCACCATTCACTGATGGTGATCAGACACACTCTGCCATTCACTGATAATGATCGGGCACAGAAGGAGATTTCATCTTCCCTGAGGCACAAATGCTGTGTTCTGGAGATGGCTGAGATGAGTTAAACAAAATCTCGTTGCCCACCTCATCACATCCTACTATCCCCCTCCCCCCACACCCTCCGAACTCCCACCAGCTACAAGAACAAAGCTGCCCGATAGCAACACGTGTCTTTTTACAAGTTCAGACTGCTGGCACTGACCCTCCCACCCAGGAGCGCCCATCGGGAATTCAGGCGCATGCTGCCCCATGATTTTCCACCTAGAAAATAGATGACGTAAAATCATGAGGTGGAGGGTGGCATGCGCCCGGATTGCCAACAGCAGCTGCCAGCGAGCAAAGCTCCGAGCTGGGAGTGTGAATTTGTCAATCCACCCCTTCGATGGAAACATTCTCGGGCTGACACGCACGATTACTACAGTGAGAAAAAGAGGAAATATTAAAAAGTGTAGGGACTGAGCAGGAGAGAGGCTAGACTGGGTGGCTCATGGGGAGAAAAACACACAAGAGGCTGATTTGCTGGGCTTAATGGCCTGTTTCCGTTCTGGAACATTCTATAAGTTGACTTGCTCAGGAGAGCAGTGGTCGAAAAATTGGAAAAAGGACAAAAAAAAAGAAAATTTACTTCAATTCTTGAAGTTTGTGGAAACCTAAAATAGCAAAGTGTTTTTCAGAATCAGTACCAGGGATGTTTTGTGTGTGTGGTGGGGGCGAGGGAGTCAATCTACTAATGTCACAACTATCCACAATATTCCACCGTTCCTTTTGAGTTTTTAATATTCAGTCTGAACCTCTTCTAGTTTTTTTTTTACTATGCGCAACATTCTATTGACAAGTTTTTTTTATTTGTGCTGACAATTTGCCAAAATTGAACCTAGAGACAAATGGCATCTCGGACTCGAAGGAAAGCAGATTGTTAATGACAGGAGCAGCTATCACGGTTGTAATGGTACTTTTTTTCAGCAGCTGCCTTTATTTCATTTTGAATGCACAAAAGGCTTTGGCTCCATTCCCAAGGGCTGGCCTATAATTATAAACTATTTGGGTCAGTCACCATCAATAGATTACCGGCATAGTGCGGAGGAGAGCTCGCGTCACCTAGAGACAACACGGCTGTGGAAAAATGGGATTGTGTTTTTTTTGTAATTGAAACTTTTTTTCTGGTGACAATTTCGATTTTAATGCAATCAGAATGTTCTAGTACATAAATGGCGCCTCACGCGCCTGACTTCCCTCCAGCAGCATCTTTCTCGATTATTTTGTAGAAAATGAAATGAGTTCAGCGTTTGATAATCTGCATTCTAATTATCGAAACCAGGGCGACTGCAACCCTTTCTTGTATACCCTGCAGACTTTAACTCTTAAGATTCCTGTCCTTCCATTCCTCGTCTCATTATTTCATGTGTGGAGTGTATTTGTAGGAGCTCTTTATGCAATGCACTTCACAAACTCGATCCCACTCTTCTCTCTCTCTCACCAATCCATGCCCTTTCTCTCCTGAAGGTTACACTGACCACCGGCCGCTCTCCAGTGTTTGACCCAGGTATCCTCCTCGTCATGTTTCGAAGTCTGTTTGTTTGATCGCAGGGAGCATCACAGCCTGGCTCCGGACCGTATCAAAAGCAAGAACTTGTATTTATATAGCGCCTTTCACAACCTCAGGATGTCCCAAAGCACTTTACAGCCAATGAAGTACTTTTTGAAGCGTAGTCACTGTTGTAATGTAGGAAACGCGGCAGCCAATTTGTGCACAGCAAGCTTCCACAAACAGCAATCTGATAATGGCCAGATATTCTGTTCTTTATTAATGTTGATTGAGGGATAAATGTTGGCCAGGACACCGGGGATAACTCCCCTGCTCTTCTTTGAAATAGTGCCATGGGATCTTTGACTGCCACCCGAGAGAGCATCTCATCTGAAGGAAGACACCTCCGACAGTGCAGCACTCCCTCAGCACTGCACTGGAGTGTCAGCCTAGATTTTTGTGCTCAAGTCCCTGGAGTGGGACTTGAACCCACAACCTTCTGACTCAGAGGCGAGGGTGCTACCCACTGAGCCACAGCTGATACTTCAACATTATTCACCCAACATTCACACACGTGCGCAGGCGCACGTACACCTACCCACCCACACCCATAGACACTTTTTTCCAGCAGGAGTTACTGGTTAACAATCAGGAGCGGGAGCACTTCCCCCTCCATAGCCCAGAGGTCCTGCGGCCAATCCTCGTACCTCATGCTGTTCGGCATTAGCTAACTCAGCAACAATCATGGATCAAACCTGTGGACCTGCCTGGGCTGGAATGAAAGTGGAGCAAAAAACAGACACATACAAAGGAAATCTGAAATGCTGGAAACTCACAGCAGATTGTTTAGCATCTGTAAAGAGAAAAGGCAGGTTGACATTTTGGGCAGACCCTTTATCATTAACACCCCAAATGTTAACCACCTCTTTGCTTTGTATGCAGCACATCCACCAATTGATCCAACATGAAAGCTCATCAAAAAAAGTTCTGACAATAGACAACTCCTGACCGAAATTGTCAGGAGTCTCACCAAAGGTACTTCCGAAGATTAGACTGATGCTGGAATCGTCTGGTGTTAAGGGGGGAGCCTTAGCACCGGGACTTCTTGATAGAAATCAAACAGCTTAAAAGAACTATGCTCATATTTGATGTTTTTTTATTTTATTCCGGTGAATTTTATTTGGGAATATTGTTGCTTAAACCGTGAAAGTCGATGGCACGATTGGGGAAATAGACACAGATGAGGTTTGGGTCACTCAGAGCCAAGCAGCTAAATTAAAACACATAATTAAAAGTGAAAGATTTACAGTCTGTTTGCATTTTGCACTGTAAACTAATTATGATTCACAACAGAGACTGCTGAAGTATTTCCGAGCCAACGTAACAAATAATGAAGAGCTGGGACACTTTGAACATTGCCCACTTACTGTTTTCCACAGCAAATTCCAGTGTGCAAAGCGGAATACGTAAAGACTTCTTTAAGCTGCTTTGTGTCTCCTCTTTCCTCCCTTGGCGGTGCTGGCCCTTGCTGGAGTACAGATCTACCATCACTGGCCACGCTTCATGTGCCAGTTAATTCAGCAAGTTCGGTCAAAGGGAACATCACAGCCTCGCTCCACCGAGGGTAGATTTTGACTTTGAGCGATAGCGTAAAACAGGTGGCAACGAATCAGCCGCACGTTTTACATCTCTCCTGATATTTGTGTTCATTTCCATTGAAGTCCAAAATAACCCCCACCCATTTCCAGAGGTTACTGGATAACAATCCAGAGAGGGAAACCCTCACCCAATTGGCCATTCTTCATATGTGCACCCAGGCAGTGTGTTCAACAGTGGAGGGTGTTAGAATTGAGCTGGATTCTGTCCTCGCCTAAAGTCCATACACACACTTTCCAGCGGAGCTGATCAGGAGTGGCATTATTTAATCTCCCTGCTTCAAGGGTGCTGAGGCTAACTGTAGCACCTCTCCCGGCGTCACCCTGGTGGAGATCGGCTAACTTAGCACAGAGCAGGGATTGAACCTGGCTTTCAGTCTCTATGGCCGAGCACGGTACCAGTCAGTGCCTTTATACCCACCGGGCAATTTGGGAGCTCTAGCTTTGGTTCAAATAGCATCGCGTCCTCACAGAGAGCCCCGCCGCTTTGCTTGCAGCCAGATTAGTTTTGGAGGGTCCTGGCAAAGAACTAGCACAGACAGAGTGTCTGCTGTAAACGTCCTAGAGGAGCGCCGGTCGTTTTTGGCTGCAGAGCTGTATAAGAGCTGGAAAGGACAAGGGGGAACGACAAGACATTATTCACAGCAAAGAATGTACCTCCTAAGAGCAGGTTAACAGGCCCTTTCTCAAATACTGTGCCTCAGGAGATTTATGCTCAACAGGCAAGTTCTCACTGATCCATGCCAGCAATTGCAGGTTCACTTAGACGCTCCATCTATAATTGCTGCTGGAGTACTACAAGCCAAGCCGATTTCAGCAGCCTCTGACTCCAGTGATTGTGGCCTCTTCCACACATCTGTTGCGGAAATCAGTTGGTTATATTGATGCTCACATGAAGGTCACCAGAGGTTTTCTTCGAGAGATCTTCATACATAAACATTAAAATATTTATGTAGCTCCTTATCACACCATCAAAACATCTCAAGTGCTTTACACAGTGAATTACTTTTGGAGCTGATGTTGGTGATGCACTTCCCCAAAAGCACAGTAACAATAACTGGAAACACTGCAGGATCGCTGAGAGAACTGGGTGCACTCAACTGCATATGTCTTGACATATGGGCACCTGTCCGTAATACATTCTGTATCTCAATAGAAAGGAATTCTAGTCCATGAATATCAAGTAGTAAAAATACCAAAATGCCATTGCAGATTTTGAACCCAATTACCCTTGCTCTAGGAATCACTTCTTCTTTCTGACTCAATCATCCATGACCCAAGTCTTTAAGAGAGATAATGGACTGCAAGATTTGCTACTCGGTGACAATGGATATGACTGAGAAATTGTTGGCGACTCTTATCCTTAATCCTTGAGACCCCTTGGAGCATGGAGAACGAAGTGTGTGGATTTGCTCATATGGTTATTCAACATATGTTTAACTTGACAAAGATGCTCTTCCAAAGTCTTGGCAGGTCAGAAGATGCACTTTAATAATCCCCGGGAAAATCTGCAAACGCTTTATGGCATGCAGTCTATTATACAACATTACCATTCAGCATGAACCTTTCAGAAGGAGAGTGTGCGCCTCGGGTCTAAGGGTGAGGGAGGGATTACATCACATGGTGATCAAATGAGAGAATTGCTCTCACAAAGGAAATGGGAAATTTAACTCAGTCGCACTCCTCCCAGTAACAGCCCGTCATAATAGTGATTATTCTTGGTGCCCAAGCCTTTAGTAAACCCTTTGTCGCAAGGATATGATTACAGACAGTCACGCTAACCATACTATTTTTAAATGGCCAGCTCCAGCACCTCCATCATAGAGAACACTTCTATCTTGGCCTTTCAAACCCACAGGTTTGCTCTGTGGTGTTCCCATTGACATGATTTCTAACTCTCTTAAGTTGCTCCTTCCTGGCTTATTATAATATAAATATTTCTTAGAAACAGAAAAACCCATCAAGCCAACAAACCTGTCCCTTTTTATATAGATGGACCCCACCTGCCCACTATATCCCTTGATCTCTGGAAATTGTATTACCCTTTGGGTAAAACAGATTTCTTCTCTTCCAATTTCCTCTCTTACTCCGGACTTCCTAAGGCTATACCCACTCCCTGCCCGGCTCAGAAAAGGTAGAAGAAAACCTCCTCAAAGACTGAACTTATAAATAATTATTTCAGTTGATGTATATAGTACAGAGACAATTGTAATTGTAATTAGTTATTATTTAGTTGTTAAATGAATGTTATGTACTGTTTATCTAAAAGGGGAGGAATTGTTTTTTTAAGAGAAGAACTGATTTATACTGCAGTACCGGCAGTGACCACACCTGTATAAAAAGCCATAGCAGGCTTCTGTACGCCAGTCTTAAGTTTACCCTCTGTTCAGTAAATACCTGTTTTATTGTTCTCCTGCAGTCCGTGTATTATTGATACTCGGACACTAGAGTTAGCACCTCCCGTTAGTGCCTCCAGGGGGCGCTAACAGGGCGCTAGGAACTTAGCGCCCGAGCGCGGCAATTTTAATGCCTTTCGCGAAATTGACTGTCGTTTTGTGGCAGTGCTAAACACTACCGCCACGATCTCTTGCACACGCAGATCGTGACATCAGTCGAGTGTGCAATGCCCCAGTAGCTCCCCGGACAGGATATTGAGTTGCGCCCCCTGCCTTAAGCACCTGAAACATAGAAACATAGAAGATAGGAGCAGGAGTAGGCCATTCGGCCCCTCGAGCCTGCTCTGCCATTCAATGCAATCATGGCTGATCATCCAAATTCAGTACCCGGTCCCTGCTTTCTCCCCATATCCGTAGATCCCTTTAGCCTTAAGAAATATATCCAACTCCTTCTTGAATATATTTAATGTATTGGCCTCTACTGCCTTCTGTGGTAGAGAATTCCATAGGTTCACCACTCTCTGGGCGAAGAAATTCCTCCTCATTTCTGTCCTAAATGGCCTATCCCTTATCCTTAGACTGCAACCCCTAGTTCTGGACTCCCCCGCCATCGGGAACATCCTTCCTGCACCTAGTCTGTCTAGTCCTGTCAGAATTTTATAAGTTTCAATGAGATCCCCTCTCATTCTTCTAAACTCCAGCGAGTACAAGCCCAATCGTCCCAATCTCTCCTCCTACGTCATTCCTGCCATCCCAGGTATCAGCCTGGTGAATCTTCACTGAACTCCTTCCATGGCAAGAACATCCTTCCTCAGATAAGGTGACCAAAACTGCACACAATACTCAAGGTGTGGTCTCACCAAGGCCCTGTACAACTGCAGCAAGACATCCTTGTTCCTGTACTCAAACCCTCTTGCTACGAAGGCCAACATACCATTTGCCTTCTTAACCACCCCCTGCCTTAGCGCCTGCCGCTAGGAACGACAGGTAGAGGGGAATGTTTTCAAGTCGGGAAGGGGCTGGGGGAGCGCTATTCAAAGGCGGGCGCTTCCTGCTTTTTCTTGTCGGCAACATTTTTGGTACACGCAGGTTGAGGGGGAGAGAGACGTCTGGAGAGAGTCAACGCTGTCCTAAGGAGTTTTGGCCCTCAGCACCACTTTTGAGGTTCCCAAGGGCCGAGCTCTTTCCCTGGGCCTATCCATTAGTGGTTCCAATACAATTGCTTTTGTGGTTTCTCCAGGCCAAGATTTAAGGCTGCAATGAGCAGGGTGTGGCTGGCCAGCAAGATGGCTCCGCCCCTTGAAGAACTGGACGGCGCCAATCTGTCTGGCTTCCATGATTACTGACATCGCCTGAGCTTCGGTAGCGTTCTGAGGTAGCGCCTCACTCCCTGACGTTAGCGCCTTGAGAGAGGTGTGCAGTGCCTGATTTAGCGCTACAATCACCCCCAGGGGGCGATAGAGGGGAATTTTGCAGTCGGAAGCGATAATTAGCGCCGGGCGCTAAACTTTGCACCCGGCTGATGTTCGCGCCCCAAAATGGGAGATACCCAATTTTTCCCCCTAGATTTCTACAGTCTTCCCTCGTAATTCAAAACGTTGACGCCAAGGCCACTTTACAGCCTTCCGGACTCAACATCGAGTTCAACAATTTCAGATCATAACCACTGCTCCCATTTTTCCAGACAGCAGGTGCTGGTAATGATTCTGCTATTCCAATTTACAGTTCTCCTAGGCCTTTCTTTACTTGTCCCAGTACCACCCCCTTTCGCCTTGCCCCATCATCCCTTTTGCCATTTAATGTCGGCTACCTTTCACCCTATCACAGACCGTCCCTTTTGTTCTTTCCTCCCCTCCCCACCCTCTCCCTGTCTTGCTTAAAACCTGTTACATCTCGAACATTTGCCAGTTCTGATGAAAGGGCATCGGCCTGAAACGTTAACTCTGTTTCTCTTTTGACAGATGTTGCCTGACCTAAAATCATAGAATCATAGAAAGTTACGGCACAGAAGGAGGCCATTCGACACATCATGTCTGTGCTGGCCGAAAAAGAGCCATCCAGCCTAAACCCACTTTCCAGTTCTTGGTCCATAGCCTTCAAGTGCATATCCAAGTACTTTTTAAATGTGATGAGGGTTTCTGCCTCTACCACCCTTTCAGGCAGTGAGTTCCAGACCTCCCACCACCCTCTGGGTGAAAACATTTCTCCTCAACTGCCCTCTAATCCTTCTACCAATTACTTTAAGTCTCTGCCCCCTGGTTATTGACCTCTCTGCTAGGGGAAATAAGTCCTTCATATCCACTCCATCTAGGCCCCTCATAATCTTATACACCTCAATCAAGACTACCCTCAGCCTCCTCTGTTCCAAGGAAAACAACCCCAGCTGATCTAGTCTTTCCTCACAGCTAAAGTTTTCAAGTCCTGGCACCATCCTCGTAAATCTCCTCTGCACCCCCTCTAGTGCAATCACATCCTTCCTGTAATGTGGTGACCAGAACTGTACGCAGTATTCTAGCTGCGGCCCAACTAGTGTTTTATACAGTTCAAGCATAACCTCCCTGCTCTTATATTCTATGCCTCGGCTAATAAAGGAAAGTATCCCATAAGCCTTCTTAACCACCTTATCCACCTGTCCTGCTACCTTCAGGGATCTGTGGACATGCACTCCAAGGTCCCTCTGCGCTTCTCAGTGTCCTACCATTTATAGTGTATTCTCTTGCCTTGTTAGCCCTCCCCAAATGCATTACCTCACACTTCTCCGGATTGAATTCCATTTGCCACTGTTCTGCCCACCTGACCAGTCCACAGCTTTCTTCCTCACTATCAACCACATGGCCAATTTTTGTATCATTGGCAAACTTCTTAATCATGCACCCTACATTAAAGTCTAAATCATTGAAGTATACCACAAAAAGCAAGGGACCGATTACTGAGCCCTGCGGCACCCCACTGGAAACACCTTTCCAATCACAAAAACATCCATCGACCATTACCCTTTGCTTCCTGCCTCTGAGCCAGTTTTGGATCCAACTTGCCACTTTCCCTTGGATCCCATGGGCTTTTACTTTTCTGACCAGTCTGCCATGTGGGACCTTGTCAAAAGCCTTGCTAAAATCCATGTAGACTGCATCAAACGCACTATACTCATCAACCCTCCTTGTTACTGCCTCAAAATTCTGAGTATTTCCAGCATTTTCTTTTTGTACCCCAAATTATAGGGCTGAATTTTGCTAGCACTCAGGGCGGGTTCGGAGGCGGGTCCGCTGTCAAAATGGCAGTGATTGACAGCGAGGCGAAATTCGCACTGAACCCGCCTCCTTGTTAATTTCCCAAGTGCCGGCTCTGCCTGCGGTTTGCAGACCCAGCACTAAGCGGTGGGTCAGGCAATTGAGATATTTAAGAATTTACCAGGCCCTAACGATTTTTCCATGTTTTTTACGAGGTTCTCGGGGATCACGTCAGGTAAGTGTGTTGGGTTCTCAATGACTCTCCATTGCTGTGAGTAGTTGACAGCTGCAAAAGTGGTATAAAAGCTACCATTTCACAGCTGTTCAATTTCCAATCTTAGAAGCTGGAGCCTTCAGGATTTGGAATATACTTTTCAGCTTTATGGAGGTTTGAAGTGTTTGGAGCAATCTCTCCACCCAGTGTCACCTCCTTGGAGAAACCTCTCTCAACATTGACAGATCGCTTCTGTCATCTCAACTTCAGCTGCCATCCATTCCATCAGCATCGGTGCCCTTGAAAAAATCTCACCTTGGTCCTCAGAATCCCATTACGATCAGCCCCAACACCAACATCACCAGGCACACCAGCAGCACCGACAACATCAAACTTCTCCGCAATCAACTGATGCTGCACAGGACACATTGCTGCCCGGGAGGCCAGGGATGGCCTCACCATGGCCAGATTTACTTCACTTGATGCTGTACACCCTGGCTGCCACATGATGCGCCAGGATGGCACCACCACACACCAACACCATAAAGCATCCCTACAATGCCCAACCCATTCCTTTCACACTCATCACCATTGGGGAGCTTCCGTTATGTCTCACCATTCACTGCAACTCACTAAGCCACTTCCAAAAGTGCACACAAATCTGTTCAAGAAGGAAAAGTGTTGAAAATAAAGATTTCAATGTTTGACAACACATTAACAAAAACTTTACATGAACATTGGTGATAACACCCAACTGCCTACCCTTCTGTGTTGTTAGTTGGTATGATTGTACTAGGATGAGGGTGAGTGTGAGGGGTGGCTAGTGAGATAGGGAAGTGATAATGTAGATAGAGAGGGATGGGTGGAGGTGCAAGGCAAGTTGGTGTGAGTAAGGATGTGCAGGAGTAGGGTAGGGAAGGCAGGGTGATGGGGATGTAATAACTGACACAACAGGATGAGGCCGAGTGTGGCTTTGCAGTAACGTTTCGTGATCTACTGAGATGATTGAAGGGTTTGCGCCACTGCAGCCTGGTCCTCCTGACGACATCCCTGCTTGTGCCCTCCTGTGCAATGTGCAACCAGGCCGCGTCGGTCTCCTGAGGAGGTCTCTTCCACCCGTAGGAAGAGAAGAGAACCTCCCTGCATGCTGTGACTCCCTCCATAAGCATATGGAGGAAGTCATGGGAGAGCCTGGGTGCAGCTGTGCACCTCAGTGCAGTGCTCGTCAGCACAACTGACAAAATGATTGTGGGCATGGTCCCTTTAAGGAAACCAGCTGATGACGCATCAAATTAAGTCATCAGACCCGCTTTCTGTTAATTGGCTGGGAAACTCACAGGGCAGGCTTAACAAGCCCCATCAATGGAAAATCTTGTTGGAGGTGGGGCTCGAGACAGAGGCGGGGTCCCCACATGCCGGGGATGTCACCTGCCACGGACCCGCCGAGGTTGGAAAAATCTAGCCTTATATGTGGTTTTCAGTGTTTTTATCATTTTTAAAGTTAGGGCAACTTGTTTTTCAGGTCACCAAATTGAGGTGGAAGCCTGTTCTTCTCTCCACCTCCCCCCACCCCCCCCCCCCCCAACCTACCCCACAAAGTTTCCAAATGCCATTTGACCCTACTATAATCCAGCAGGCAACTCACCCGCCAGCTAATTTTAATATGTGCAAATGAGGCCCCATGGCACTGCAGCCCTAAATTCCCTGGCGTTCTGCTTCAAAAGCAGGAGGGGGGAAAGTTAGAATGAGAAATATGAGGTGTAGTTGTTGCCAGGATCAGCGGAAACAGGTGGAAGAAGAGTTTTGAGCCTAAAGACTGCAGAGCGTTTGACTAGCAATTACTGCCACTGGGAACGAGTTTCTGCCTACACACCGTTAATCTTGTTTCTGATTGCTCATGGGAGTGAGACACTGCTGGGAGCCTTTGACACCCCCCACCTACTCACAGCGGGGACTTCTCTGGAGCAGGTATGGCATTACCTTATCATGGAGAGGAGCAGGAAAGAATGGAGGAAAAGGGAGGAAGACAGTATTGAAGGAAAATGTAGGCCACCAGAAATGAGCCCCCACCCTAAGAATATACTGTCAATGCAAAGCGTACGAGGACCGTAAGAAGATGATGTGCATTGGACAAGTATGTTATTTCAACGAGGCAGATGGGGTGATGTGGTAGTACTGCACGAGAACCTGCAGTCACAGTCTTCTGTCTGCACTGTTCTCTGTGCCTCTGAAGGTGACAGTTGCTCAGATTTTTGGCACCAGGTTATTTCAGTGAGCCACAGGGATCTCTAACATCAGCCAGAGCGCAGTAGCAGGTATGCATTCATCATGTGACTGATGCACTTTACAAGGGAGCTAGGAGCTATTCCGCACCATTGGCATCACAGCAAGGCCGCAGCAAGACGGGGGCCATCCAATCTTATGGGGTTGCTGGCTTTCTCAAGTTCCATGGTGGAACTGATGGCACCCACATTGCTTTGTGGGCAACCACAGCAGGAGGAGCATCCACTCCCCGAGTGTATGGATTGTACGTAACATCATACAAAAGGATCCTGCAGGTCAATGCGAGATTTGCCGGAAGTTGTCACAAAGCATTCATCCTTGGGAACTCAGGCCCTCCCTGACCCTTTCACAGAAGAAAATCATGTCAGTGCATGGCTTGTGAGTGACGAGACGTATCCCTGCTCTCAAGGATAATGATCCCACTAAGAGTTGCCGCAGAAGAGTGCTACAATTAAAACATCCTTTGAAAAATAAGTGTCTAAACAGGGTAGAAGAGCAGAGGGATCTGGGGGTACAGATACACAGATCACTAAAAGTAGCGACACAGGTTAATAAGGCCATACAAAAAGCAAACACAGCACTGGGGATCATTTCTAGAGAGATGAAATTGAAAAACCAAGAAGTTATGTTAAACTCGTATAGAACCCTGGTTAGATCACACTTTGAGCACTGTGAACAGTTCTGGTCTCCATATTATAAAAAGGATATATAGAGGCACTGGAGAAGGTGCAAAAAAGATTTACAAGATTAAGAACATAAGAAATAGGAGCAGGAGTCGGCCATTTGGCCCCTCGCGCCTGCTCCGCCATTCAATAAGATCATGGCTGATCATTGACCTCATCTCCACTTTCCTGCACTATTCCCATATCACTTGATTCCCTTAATATCCAAAAATCTATCGATCTCTGTCTTGAATATACTCAACGACTGAGCCTCCACAGCCCTCTGGGGTAGAGAATTCCAAAGATTCACCACCCTCCGAGTGAAGAAATTTCTCCTCATCTCAGTCCTAAATGGTCGACCCCTTATTCTGAGACTGTGACCCCTGGTTCTAGACTCCCCAGCCAGGGGAAACATCCTCCCTGCATCTACCCTGTCAAGCCCTGTAAGAATTTTGTATGTTTCAATGAGATCACCTCTCATTCTTCTAAACTCTAGAGAATATAGGCCTAGTCTACTCAATCTCTCCTCATAGGACAATCCCCCCATCCCAGGAACCAGTCTGGTGAACCTGCGTTGCACTCCCTCTATGGCAAATATATCCTTCCTTAGGTAAGGAGACCAAAACTGTCCACAATACTCCACGTGTGGTCTCACCAGGGCCCTATATAATTACAGTAAGACGTCTTTACTCTTACACTCAAATCCTCTTGTAATAAAGGCCAACATACCATTTGCTTTCCTAATTGCTTGCTGTACCTGCATGTTAACTTTCAGTGATTCGAGTACAAGGACACCCAGGTCCCTCTGAACACCGACATTTCCCAATCTCTCACCATTTAAAAAATACTCTGCTTTTCTATTTTTCCCACCAAAGTGGATAACTTCACATTTCTCCACATTATATTCCATTTGCCATGTTCTTGCCCACTCACTTAGCTTGTCTATATCCCCTTGAAGCCTCTTTGCATCCTCCTCACAACTTACATTCCCACCCAGGTTTATACCAGAACTGAGAGGCTATACCTATCGGGAAAGATTGAACAGGCTGGGGCTCTTTTCTCTAGAAAAGGGGAGACTGAGGGGTGCCCTGATAGAGGTCTTTAAGATTATGGAAGGGTTTGACAGGGTAGACGTAGAGAAGATGTTTCCATTTGTGGGGGAGACCGGAACTAGGGGCCATCAATAGAAGGTGTTCATTAATAAATCCAATAGGGAATTCAGGAGAAACTTGTTTTCCCAGAGAGCGGTGAGAGTGCGGAACTTGCTACCATAGGGAGTAGTTGAGAGGATTAGCATAGATGCATTTAAGGGGAAGCTAGATAAACACATGGGGGAGAAAGGAACAGAAGGATATGTCGATGGGGTTAGATGAGGAAAGATAGGAGGAGGCTCGTGTGGAGCATAAA
The DNA here is from genome assembly GCF_052327205.1 of Somniosus microcephalus. Lineage (NCBI taxonomy): Eukaryota > Metazoa > Chordata > Chondrichthyes > Squaliformes > Somniosidae > Somniosus > Somniosus microcephalus. The sequence continues at coordinate 25,198,467 of NC_141011.1, forward strand.
CACCAGCATAGACCAGTTGGGCTGAATGGCCTGTTTCCGTGCTGTAAATACTCTGTAAATATGTAAAACCCATAAACCACTGCCATGAAAATGTCTCCCAAAGCTGCATCCAGCTTGCTCTGACTGCCGCCGAGGATCCCTTTAATTATTATTACTCGCCTCCTGATGTGTGTCGCCATGGTGGCTGGGCAGGAGCAGGAACGATCGGTAGTCAGGCACGATGAGTCGGTAAAACAGCGTCGCTGTGTAAACTGCGCCAGTTGACACCAATTTGCAATTGAGCTTCGCACCTACTGCCGACAGCAACTCTGGCCGCCTGGCTGGAGGCCTGCTTTAAAATCGGGACGAAAGACCGTGCAGTGGTGGTCCGCGGGACCGCCCGCCGCTGGATTTTAGCCCTGTTCCCACCCCGGTTTTAAAACGCAACTGGGATGGAATCTTCCCGAGAAAGTCCATCCCTCCGTTGTGTTCTCCCCCAACTCAAGTCTCCGCATGTGAATCTCACTAGGGAAGAGGAGCCGAGGTGGTTTCCCGTTGCCTGCCTCGTGGTTTTTATCTTCGGAGTACCTTCCCCTAGGTGGGCAGCAACCAAGGGTAAAGAGCCCCACCTCCCCTTTACAATGGGTGGGGGTGTGGGTCGCCCATCGGTCATAAGAACCCCCACCAGACGCCAGTCCAGTATTCAGGGGAGGTGTTCCAGTCTCCGGTCCCACTCACTGGGGCTGTTTGGAATGGGGGCCCGAACCCAACCCTTCGCACTCAGGTGGGAACACAACCCCTGAGCCAGTGGTCACTCCGTCCGGATAAATCAATTTACGCCAGATGCCTTTTTAATTTTAAAAGCTTACATTAAGTCACCTCAAAGACTCCTCTTCCAAAAGGAATGAGCCTAACTTCTGTACCCTTTGCTTGTAATGTCTTCACCACCCCCTTTCTTCATGGGGAATGGTATCCTGTAAGTGAAAGTTGAAGTGGTGATTTTCAACAGAAATCCCTGCTTGCTGATAGGTTCGCTCACCCACAGAAATATAAGCACAAACACATTCAGAAAGGCAGCAAGTAATGCCGGCCCAGTAGATGGCGTCCGTACCACGGCGGCTGAAGATTGTCGGGCAAGAGTGGGGGAAAGGCGGAGCGAGGCGAGATCGGACCCTATTGTGATGGCGCCGATGAAGATGGCTGCCGTCCTTGCGGGCTCCGTGCGTACCAGCAGCTAAGTGCCCTTTGCTGCTTGGTGCGCTCGGCTCGTTAAGGAAAAAGCATTTCACTGACTGGATTTCACTTGTTGTATTTGGTTATGTGACAAATAAAATTGAAATTGAAATGAACTCTGATGGTAAGTACCTGGTAAGAATCAGTCTTGATGATCGACCACTCCCACTATCTGCAAATATTAACTCTTCCTCTGTTTAACATGCTTGCTGCTCCTTTAACAAGCTACTTAGCCAATTAGCACCTCGAGCAATGTGCTGCTGATTATCATTATTCGTTAAACGATGTTATTATTACGTAAATTAACCACTGCTGTTGGTGCAGAAACAACCATAAACATATTGCGGAGTCAATTTCCTGGCCTCGTCAATTACCAGTTTACAGGTGTGTGACAAGCCTTGTCGATTGCTCACTCATGGGTGCGTGAGAAGCTTGTCAATTACAGCTATACAGGTACACAAGCAGACCCGCCAGTTACAGGCACATGCTCACGACACGCCACGTCAATTGCCTCTACAGCTCCACGAGCAGTTTTGTTTACAGCCTAATTAGTCAAAACTTAGTCAACGGGAATCAAATTATGGGGGAGAAATTCATTATAGCCCCGTTTGGGGCGCTAACTTTTAAATGTTGAAAAAATTAGCGCCAGGCGCTAATCTCGTTCAACTTTCAATAAATTCGGTTTTTGCGCTTCAGGAAGAAAGTGGAGTGCTAAAAAAAGCGCTCCACTTCCTTCCTGGAGAGCAGCACGCGGGGCGGTCGGTGCACACTGAGCCATCACTGCAGGCTCTGCAAGGAAAAAACTTACCTGGTCCCTGACGGCAGCTGCAATCCAGCCCGATCAGCCCGATGCACTGCAGCGGAGTGCTGGGCTGATCGAGCGCTGGGGGAAAAAAACCGAGAATGAGCATTTGATTATTTTTTCCCCTACCTCGGCCACCTTGCCTTTAAGTATCGCCCCCGAAGTGTTTTCACCCGGCGAGGCTGCAGGGGGCAAGACCAAAGTTCGGGTCTGCGGCGCAACCGGAGCGATGCGCGCGGCGATGACGTCAAGATCTCCAGGCGAAGGAGATCGGGGCACAACACCATACCGCCACCGCAAACCTCCCGTCGAATTTAGCGGGAGGCAATATTCTCGCCGCGCCCAGGCGGTAAGTGGTTAGCGCCCTGTTATCGCCCCCCAGAGGCGATAATGGGAGGCGCAAAGGTAACCAATTTCTCCCCCTTAGGCTCCTTATAGTAATTACAACAGTCCCAATCAGTCAGCCTCTCACTCCAAGTACGATACATGGTAAGGATCAGCAAGGTCTAGGGTTCGATTCTGCGCGGTCAGCTGATCAAGCTGGGGGGGGAGGGAATAACGTCACATTCATCCTTGGCACGCCTGGGCTAGAAAAGGGGTGGCTATTCTGTGTGCGCCAATGGGCGTTGGGTGAGAACGGAACCAAGTGTGGCTGCAACGCCTTCCTCTGTGGCAGAGTAACACTCGCTGTCCAGGTTCACTTAGAATGAATGGCCACTTGGGCGAGGTCGGTGGTGAGCACCCTTGGGATCCTAACCTAGCAAGTCAGGAGAGGAAGGGGGAAAATTGGAAAACAATTTTTCAATCTTCCTCCCTCCATGAAACCAACAACAACAACAACTGGCTGTTAGAGTGAACAGGGTGGGGCTCTTTCCTTTAGAAAGGAGAAGGCTGAGAGGTGACCTAATAGAGGCCTTTAAGATTATGAAAGGGTTTGATGGACGTAGAGATGTTTCCACTTGCGGGAGAGTCCAAAACTAGGGGCCATAAATATAAGATAGTCGCTAATAAATCGAATATGGAATTCAGGAGAAACTTCTTTACCCAGAGAGTGGTGAGAATGTGGAATTCACTACCACAAGTGGTAGTTGAGGCAAATAGCATAGACAAACACATGAGGGAGAAAGGAATAGAAGGTTATGCTGATAGGATTAGGTGAAGAGGGGTGGGAGGAGGCTCGTGTGGAGCATAAACACCAGCATGCACCTGCTGGGCCGAATGGCCTGTTTCTGTGCTGTTATATAAAACTGACACCTTTAATGTAGAAAAGACACTTTAATCAAACGAAAAGGAATTCCAAGCCAATGAAGGAGTTATTAGGAGGGTGACGAACAGCTTGGCCAGCAGTGGGTTTTAAGGAGGGTCTTAAAGTAGGCGAGTGAGGTGTAGAGGTTTAGGAAGGGAATTGCAGGATGTAGGACCTAGATGGCTGAAGGCACTGGCATCAATAGTGGGGGCGAAGTAAAGGAGGGATGCAGAAGAAGCCAGAGTTAGAGGAGCGCAGAGTTCTAGGGAGGTTGCAGGGCTGGAGGAGGTTAAATGGATATGGAGACGTGAGGACATGAAGGGATTTAAACACAGGGATCAGAATTTTAAATTGGAAGCATTGATAGACCTTGAGCTAAAATAGGTCAGGAAGGTCTGGGGTGATGGGTGATCAGGACTTGGAGCGGAATAAGGTACAGGCAGCAGAGTTTTGGATGAGCTGAACTTGACAGAGAGCGGAGGATAGGAAATTGGGCAGGAGAGCATTGGAATAGTCAAGCCTGGTGGCCACAAAGACCTGGACAAATGTTTCAGCAGTAGATGGGCAGAGGTGGGCGATGTTATGGAGGTGGAAGTAGACAGCCTTTGTGAGGTCGGAGGCTCAGCTCAGGGTTGGATAGGATGTCAAGGTTGCCAAACAGTCTGGTTCAATCTGAGACACTGGCCAGGGAGGGGGGGATGGAATCGGTGGTAAGGGTAAGGAGTTTGTAGCGGGGGCTGAAGATGATGGTTTTGGGCTTCCCAATGTTTAACTGGAGGAAATTGCAACTCTTCCAAGACAGGATGTTAGACAAGCAGTCTGACAGCACAGAGGCAGTGGTGTAGGAGGGCGGGGTGTGGTCAAGAGAGGTGGTGGAGAGGTGGAGCTGGTTGATGTCAGAGTACATGTGAAAGCTGATCTTATCGTTGGATGATGTCGCCAAGGGGCAGCTTATGGATGAAGGGGGGGAGGATAGATCTTTGGGGGACTCCAGAGGTAATGGTGCAGAGGTAGGAAGAGAATCCATTGTTGGAGATACTCTGGTTACGATTGAATAGATAAGGGTGGAACCCAGGGAGGGCAGCCCCACTGAACTGGACAGTGGAGGAGAGGCGTTGGAGGAGGATGGCATGCTCAACCATGTCAAAGAGAGGTCGAGGAGCACAAGGAGGGATAGTACACCACAGTCATGGTCACAAAGGATGCCATTGGTGACTTTGAATAGGGCTATTTCAGTGCAGGGGCAGCAGCAGAAACCTGATTGGGGAAATTCAAACATGGAGTTGCTGGAAAGGTGGACAAGAATTCGGGAGGTGGGGGGCCACACATTCAAGGAATACGGAGAGTGACGAATGGGAGACCAGGGAGAAGGACAGAAGAGAGATTGACTCTAGGGGTGACAAAAGCATGGGTGAGGATTTCAGTGGCAGAGGGGCTGAGGTGGGCAGTGTTGCTGGGGTTGAAATAAGTGGTCTTGATAATGGATAGGATGTTGGGTTTGAAGTTCTGGGTCGAACAGGATGCCAAGGTTTTCCATAGTGTAGTTTAACCATGAGCATGTGGTCGGGGGAGGGGTAAAGGAGCAAAGCTTATCCGAGTGATGGAGTTGAGGCAGAAGATCAGCCATGATCTCATTGAATGGCGGAGCAGGCTCGAATGGCCGACTCCTGCTCCTATTTCTTATGTTGGAGGAAGTTGTGACTCATTCATGACTTGATGTAGAACAGGCAGCCTGACAGCACAGGGATGATCGCAGGACCACCTGTATGGCTCGGTACCTATACTGGGAAATACATTTACAGCAAAAGCATAGAGAGGAGCTTGAGTCGATACTTAATGGGATGCATATAATAATTTATTTAGACAAATGCTCCTTTACATTTACAATAATTGAACAGTTTGAAGCAGCTTCATGTTAAGCTGCAGAATATTACGTTTAAATTAGTTGGACACTGGAGATTAATGAGGCATTAAACTGACTGACTCTGTTAGTTGAGCAATTAATATATTTATATTTGTTTATGTGACAGCTCAGGCCATTAATCTGCTGCATTATTTTTGTTCCATTTGTTCTCCACACTGAAGCTGGGAAATAGCACCACGGATTCCTTGAAAGCTGTGCTCATTTTTCATGTGCGACCCTGAACTTTTGAGAGTTGGCAGGCTATTCCATCATGGCAGCGTCACAGCCAAGTCTGATCCTATCGTCATCCAACGTGCACACTTTCCAGCAGGAATTATTAAATAATGATTAGGAGCGGGAGTTTCTGCTGAATTCCCTACCCACCCCCACCTTCCTAGCTCAGGGTCGCTGTACACCATCCATACTATGCCAACCTAACTGAGATCAAACAACTCGGCATAGACCAAGGATTGGAACTTCCTTTCTGGTCTGTAGGGCTCAGTGCCACACTACATAGTGCATACACTCACCAAGCTCATCTGTTGCTTTAAGGAGAAGGTGTCACCAGCCAAAGATTATCGTTAGGACCCTTCACTGGATTAGTTGGGGTGGGCCTTTGGCGTAGCGGTAGCATCCCCGCCACTGGGCCAGAAGGTGTAGGGTTTCGAACCCCGCTCCAGACAGTCCCGGCAAGTGGAGTCGGAGCTCCGGCTCTAAATTCTGGGTTGACATCCAGCAGGATACTTGCGTCCGTGGGTGTGGGTGGCCCCCCCCCCCTCGTATGGGTTGTGGGAGCCCGTAAAACCCTCCCGCCATAGGACTAACCACCCTAATGGCTGGTACGAAGATGGTTACGGTCACGGAAGGAGCGTTAATCGCGGCCAGAAATCCTTCCACCACTTCATACAGTTCGCCAAAGGGAACAGTGTGAAGACACGTACGACGACAACTGGATTAGTATTTAGGTCCACAGTGGCACAATTTGATGATTGATGTCAAGTTCCAAGTTTTAAAAAGAAACAGGGCACACATGCATGCTGGAATGGGTAGATGTGGGATTAGGCTGGAGAGCTCTTTTTCAGCCAGCGCAGAAACAATGGGCCAAATGGCCTCCTTCTGTGCTGTCAGTTTCTATGTGGTTAAAATGTACCATCTGATGGCAAGTGTGAGTAGAGTTCAGTAGAGGTTTCATGACCGGCTGTTCCCGCCATTAGCCTGAGCCAACACTGTCCTTTTACCACTGCTGGGTTCATGTTTACTCATCTGGACAGTGTCTGCCTCCAGGAGCTGCCTACAAGTATACTCTCCAGAAGAGCTTCTACATTTTAACGCATAAAAACAACAAAGATTAAATGACTCACAACTAAGGCAAGGGCCAGTCTTTCCTTGGAATTATTTCAGGTCCTGATGGATGCTATGATGAAAGAAAGAAAGACTTGCATTTATATAGCGCCTTTCACGACGTCTCAAAGTGCTTTGCAGCCAATGAAGTACTTTCGAAGTGGAGTCACTGTTGTAATGTAGGAAATGATGGAAGGGATGGAAAGTAATTCTGGATGGGTGATCCAGGTTGGGCTGAATGGCCTTCATCATCTGAAACTATATTGTGATCTCAGCTTTTGATTGACTGGAACATGGATCTTTAAAGACCGTTTTCAGCTGCGTGGAGAGTTTTATTGAGAAACATGGGTGACGTGCAGAACATCACCCAGTGGGCAGCACGGTGGCATAGTGGTTAGCACTGTTGCCTCACAGCGCCAGAGACCCAGGTTCAAATCCGGCCTCGGGTGACTGTCTGTGTGGAGTTTGCACATTCTCCCCGTGTTTGCATGGGTTTCCTCCGGGTGCTCCGGTTTCCTCCCACAGTCCAAAGATGTGCAGGTTAGGTTGATTGGCCATGATAAAAAAAATTGGCCCTTAGTGTTAGGGGGGATTAAAAACGTGGGGTTACGGGGATAGGGCTTGGGTGGGATGGCTGTCGGTGTAGGGACCGGGTGCTAGGGTTTGGATGATCAGCCATGATCTCGTTGAATGGCGGAGCAGGCTCGAAGGGCCGAAAGGCCTACTCCTGCTCCTATCTTCTATGTTTCTATGTTTCTATCACCATGATTGAGGACTCCTCTGCTCTTTCTTCGAAATAGCGCCATAGGATCTTTTACGTCCACCTGAGAGGGCAGACGATTCCTTGGTTTAACGGCTCATCCAAAAGACAGCACCTCCGACAGTGCAGCACGCTCTCAGTACTGCACTGGAGTATCAGCTAGATTTTTGTGCTCAAGGCTCTGGAGAGGGACTTGAACCCACAACCTTCGAACTGAGCCACTGGCTGCCACATCAAAGGTGAACTTGGTCAAGCAGTACTGGTTAGGTGACATCAAACTTGTGTTTCAAAAGCCTGAAGATTGTAGAAGGAAAGGAAGGACTAAGGGAGGTTGCATTTTTTTAGCTGTGTGCAGGAACGTCCTTTGCCAAAGGTCTAGATGAAGGTTGCCGACCAATCCTCTTAGTGTGGCAGGGCACGGGGGTGGTGGTGGGCGAGTAGAGGAGCAGGATAATGATGCGCAGTACATTAGCAATAGCAATCTATGTGAAAATCTGAATCTGGATTGGTGCCATTGACAGTTCACATACAGAGATTTCCGAAAAAGGCAGAGCGGGTAATGCTACTTTATTGAGAGCCATTAATTCATGACCAAGGTGAAGTGGGCAGCTTACATTCACCATGGGTTCAGGGCACCACTGCTTATTTTGGCACAAAGAGGGAAATGTGTGGCAATTTACTTAAAAGCCTGTCATTGGGTTCCTTGTTTCCATTAGATTAAGGTTGATTGTCGGTTAATTGGTACTGTTATTTGATAAAGTCTCTCAGTACTGCCCATGATGCACGATTGTAAAAATAACAGCGGAGATTCAGTGCTACACCCAGGAGGATGAGCCAACCTAGGTGCATCTCTCAGCCAACTACCACCTCCCTCACGCTGTAGTGAATACCCTCCTCGTTTAGCAGCCATTTTGTCACCAAATGACCATTGCGATAACAGGAGCTTGTGGGAATTTTTTTTGTTAAAGTTATCCAGCGCTAATACTGATGGTTCAGTTTCTAATCCCACGCCCCACAAAAGGGCAACTCTGATCAGTAGAAATAGGTTTCAGAACAGGTCCGTGGAACAGGGTGACTATTTACCAACACGCCTCCTTACCCGCTCGTCTCAGAGCAGAATCCCCTGCAGTTGAGAAAAAGGTCACAGCCCACAGCTGCGCATCCTCAATGGGATTACATAAAGGAGCCTCGAGGGATTAAACTAACACACACAGGAATCTAACATCAACATTTTAACCAGTCCGTATCTCGCAGAGCAATTAAATCCCAAGCATTTTTAGGGACATTTGGCTGAATATGCCAGTCCCTTTTTAATAGATTAATCCCACTTTAATCATATCCCTTAATCCTTTCTTTCTCCAGAAAAGTATCTAATTGCTTCCTGAACGGATTTATACTGTCAGCTTTAATGCCCTCCCCTCAGTGACTTATTCCACATCTCCATTAACTTTTTGGTGAAAAAATTCCTCCAATTTCCCCTCTCACACTAACGTTGTTATTTGACACGTGTGTCCCCTGATACTTGAAGCCGATACGACAGTGAACAATTGACCTGAATGAACTTTGAGAATTGCCTTCATAGTCTTAAACTTCAACTAAATCACCTCAAAATCTCTACTTGTCTAAAAAAAAGCCGAAATCCTGTAACTTTTAAACACCTGATACTAAAACCAAATTTATCAGGAAAACTGAAGCCGCAAGCCTTACCACTCCCGCACCACCTCCCCCATGGCCCCCCCCACCCACCCCGACCCCTGTCAGAAACTGTTTCCTTGCCACTGACTCCATCATCCCCGCTCCCCCCACCACCCCTGCCACCTGCTGAGGCTGAAGCAGACTGTGTGGAGACCTCAGCATTCTGTTCTACTTAGAGCTGAGCTTCAGAACCCACATCCTACCCCTCACTACTTGTTGCCACCACCCTCAACAATGCCCGCCTCCTTCCCAACCTTACTGCCACTGATGCTGAAATCCGTCTCTATGCTTTTGTCACCTCCTAGAATTGATTTCTAATTTCCTCCATGCTGGTCTCCCATCACTCATCACCATAAACTCCAATTTGTTCAATATTTCGCTGCCCATATCCTGTCCCTCACTAAGTCCCACTTTCCCATCTGTCCCGGCCCTGCTGACCTACATTGGCTTGCTCTTCTCCAAAGCACCAAATTTAAAATCATTTATACTCATCGTCAAATCCCTCCATGGCTTCACCCCCTCACCCGATCTCTGCAACATCCCACAGCCTTATATCCCCTCCTGATCCCTTTGGTGCTCCGACCCTGGCCTTTCCTGCACTACCACCCTCTTCTCCCCACCATCGGTCGCAGAATCTTCAGCTGTCTCTGCCCTACTTTCTGGAGCTCCTTCGCTAAACCCCTCTTTCCACCTTTAAAAAGCCTTATTTTTGATAGAGTGGATACAGAGAGACTGTTTCCACTTGTGGGAAGAGCATAATTAGAGGCCATCAGTATAAGATAGTCACCAAGAAATCCAATAGGGAATTCAGAAGAAACTTCTTTACCCCAAGAATGGTGAGAATGTGGAACTCGCTACCACAGGGAGTGGTTGAAGCGAATAGTATCGATGCATTTAAGGGGAGGCTAGACAAGCATATGAGGGAGAAGGGAATAGAGGGTTATACTGATAGATTTAGATGAGGAAAGATGGGAGGAGGCTCGAGTGGAGCATAAACGCCGGCATGGACTGGTTGGGCCGAATGGCCTGTTTCTGTGCCGTATATCCTATGTAAACCATTCTGTCACTTCTCCTAACTCAGCTCCACTCCTTTCCTACATTATAACAGTGACTACACTTCAAAAAGTACTTCATTGGCTGTAAAGCGCTTTGAGTCGTCCGGTGGATGTGAAAGGTGCTATATAAAGTCTTTCTTTTATCTATTTTTGTTTCTCTCCCTCCTTCCCCATGATGCACCTTTGAGCATTTTCTACATTGAAGTTGCTATATAAAAGCATTGTTATATAAATACAAACTGTTGTTGTTATTGGTCCCCGCTGGTCTCTCTTCAAGGGCAATAATCTCCTTCCTAGGATTAGGTAACTGGGGCGATAGACGGTATTCCAAATAGGGTCTGATCAGCACCTTAAACAGCAGCAATACAACCTTTTTAGATGTGTAGAACATTTCGAACGAGGCGGCAGATCTCTTGAGCAGAAAATATATTAAAGGAGAATAAACAGGGAATCTTATCAAGAGATATTCAAGCAGTCAGTGTCATGGAGACAATCGGTGTAATTATAGCCTGCTCTCGGAGGGGATATTGGAGCGCTATCAGGACAGAAAGCATAGGAAATATTCTGTGATTGTCGCCTGAACGGGGGTGTGGTCTTACGGAGAAACAAATACAGGAAACAATTGGTCGTGATGACAGTCTGAATGGAGGTGGGTGTAGGAGCCGCAATTGAGAAAAAGATCTTGAAATGTTGACAGTACACAATGAATTATGGGGTAGATTTTCTGAATTGGTGCTCCCAGTGCAGAGTTCCACATGACTGAGAGCACACAACGAGAATTCCATAACGGACAGGAAACCACGGGGGTGGGGGGACTGCTGACCTCCGCACCCGAATTCCTGATAAGCACTCCGGTCAACCCAAGCTCTGCACCCGGGAGCACTAAATTGCACAATTTATCTGTTAGCTAAAGCCAGGCCGAGGAGGAATTGTCTGCAGGAAACGGTAATCCAATCAGTGTTGGGTTAACTGATTTTGGTCAAGGTGTCAAGTTTAAGCATCACTGAACTTTAAGAGGTGGGGTGGGGCAGGGAATCAGTCAGAGTTCCTCTTCCTGATCACTATCTAAAGACCTCTGCTGGGAAGTACAGGTGTGTGGACATCAGGTGAGGACAGGGTCTGGCTCGGCTGTGATCGTCTCACCTACTATCATTGTGTGATCTCACACAGGTAAAACAGCCACTTGGGTGTGAGGTACTGGAGGGCTGCAGACCCCCAGCGAGAGCCAACGAGTTCAGAAGAGGAGGGAGGAGAACAGGAGACAAAAAATTGAACAAAAAATCCGGAGAAGCAACGCTCTTGTTGCCACATAAATACTGTGGCAACAAGAGCAGGTCAGAGGCTGGGTATTCTGTGGCGAGTGGCTCACCTCCTGACTCCCCAAAAGCCTTTCCACCATCTACAAGGCACAAGTAAGGAGTGTGATGGAATACTCTCCACTTGCCTGGATGAGTGCAGCTCCAACAACACTCAAGAAGCTCAACGCCATCCAGGACAAAGCAACCCGCTTGATTGGCACCCCCATCCACCACCTTAAACATTCACTCCCTCCACCACTGGCGTACCCTGGCTGCAGTGCATACCATCTACAAGATGCACTGCAGCAACTCGCCAAGGCTTCTTCGACAGCACCTCCCAAACCTGCGACCTCTTCCACCTAGAAGGACAAGGGCAGCAGGCGCATGGGAACTCCACCACCTCCAAGTTCCCCTCCGAGTCACACACCATCCTGACTTAGAAGTATATCGCCGTTCCTTCATCATCGCTGGGTCAAAATCCTGGAACTCCCTCCTGTTGTGTATGTACCTTTAAGAGAATAACTGGTCTCAGACTGCAATACCGGCAGTGACCACCCCTGTATAAAAGGCGCTAGAGAGCCTCTGTTTTGTTAGATTCGCTTATGCCTTTCACCAGTAAAGTTCTGTTTGTTTCTCTCCTGCTAGTCCGTGTCTCAATCATTCACGGACTTAACACTGGCGACGAGGTAGAAAGAACTTACCTGCAACTCAGCAGCAGCTCCGACGACGTTGAAGGTCGGAAGAAAAAAAAAATAGAGTCCATTGAAACTTGAGGAACGGGCGTCGACCGTCAATCATCGGGTTCAAGGCTTTGCAGGAGCGACTTTCCAGAGCCAGGCTGGGTTCCTCGGTCCGTGGTTTCCCAGCTAATCGGGCTGGTGGCAGGTAGTGCTCTGATCCTTCCTGGGCTGCAACGGGGCCGGGCAGCGAGTCGGGAAGCAAGGAGAGAGAGAGAGGGTGGAGCATACAGGGCGCGGCCGGTGTTTCGAAGCTGGGCAGCGTTCGGACCTCAGAAGAGGGAGGGAAGTGTTCCAGAGGGTCCGCTCCACGACGGGAAGATAATAAAAGAAAACGAATTAATATTTAACACGCAGGAAACCGTGGAAAGCAGCGCTAACAACAGCGGGGAAGAAGGAAAAGCGCGGGAGGCGCCATTTTGTTAAATCGGAGAAGAAGGCAAAGCGCGGGAGGCACCATTTTAGATTTGCAAGATGCTGAAGACTGGCTGTATCACTGCTTTTGATAATACATTAGAGGACTGGACCACGTATGTGGAAAGAGTAGAGGTATATTTCGAGGCAAACGATATAGCGGAGGGGAAAAAGGCATCGGTATTGTTAAACTTAATGGGCGCTAGAACGTACGGCCTATTGCGGGACCTGATTACTCCAGCCAAACCGAAGGCGAAGAGTTTTAACGAAATTGTTGCTGTTCTACAGGAGCACTTAAACCCTGCACCGCTGTTGATAGCAGAAAGATTTAAATTCCACAGGAGAACTCAGCACAAAGATGAGAGCAATGCTGAGTATCTTACGGAACTACGCAAGCTATCAAAGCACTGCCAGTTCAGAGCAGGACTGGCAGATACCCTACGGGACAAATTTGTCTGTGGACTCCTGAGTGAAGGAACACAGAAGAAGTTACTCGCAGAATAAGAGCTGACGCTAGATAAGGCTTTCAGCGTGGCAGTATCGTATGAAGCAGCAGCCAGGGGAGCTGCAGAAATTCAACAAAAACCACAGGAATACAGCACCCATGAAATGACACGGGGATTTGCAAAATGTTATCGCTGCGGCAGAGCTAACCATGACCAGAAGGAGTGCTGGTCCAAGGACAAAATATGCAGACAATGCGGGAAGATTGGACACATTGCACGAGTTTGTAGGTCTGGGAAGAAGACCAGCGACAACAAAAAGGCTACTAAGGAACCGTACAAGAAAGTACAAAAGATGACGGACAGTAGTTCTGAAGACCAGATGAGCGATAGTGAATCCGAGAACAGGAGATTAAGCTGTCTCAAACTTCACAATGTAATCGCAAAAGAGGATCACCGAACCATTTGGGTCACCCTCACGATAGCAGGGTCCCAAGTTAAAATGGAATTGGATACAGGATCAACGCTAACTGTCATGAATCGACGAGACTATGAGCGGCTATTTTTACACATACCCTTGAGAGAGACATCCATCATCTTGACGACGTATACGGGGCAAAAAGTATACCCCAGAGGAAAAATAAGGGTGCCTGTCGAATACAATGGCAAGAAAATACGGAAATTGTATCTCTACATACTGCCAAATGGTGGACCACCGTTATTGGGACGGGAATGGATCAGGAAGATAAAATTAGATTGGCATTCCATTCATGCAATGACGGTGGACGGTAAAAAAGATGAAGACGTCACTCCTGGACGATTGTCAACAATCTTAGCTAATGCCAAAGAGGTATTTCAACAAGAACTGGGCACGCTTAAAGGCGTAACCGCCTTGTTAAAAATAGAAGAGAATGCAGTTCCCAAGTTTTTCAAAGCGAGACCGGTACCATATGCAATTCGTCCAGCCGTCGAGGCAGAGCTGGAGAATCTGGAGAAGGCGGGCGTGTTGGCTAAGGTCGACTGGAGCGAGTGGGCGACACCCATCGTTCCTGTCATGAAAAAAACGTTAAGCAATAAGTCCGGAGAGCCAAGGAAGATTCGCATCTGTGGGGATTTCAAGGTGACGGTGAACCCTGTCCTTCACACAGTACAATATCCTCTTCCAAGGATAGAAGACATCTTCGCCTCACTGTCTGGAGGGAAGCGTTTTACAAAAATTGACCTAGCACAAGCATATTTGCAGATGGAGGTTGAAGAGTCCTCTAGGAAGTATCTCACGATAAACACTCACAAAGGTCTTTACCAATATCATCGATTGATATTCGGAGTAGCATCGGCTCCGGCGATATGGCAAAGAGCGATGGAACAAGTCCTGCAAGGGATTCCGGGGACTCAGTGTTACTTGGACGACATCCTTGTAACAGGTGAAGATGAGAGTGAACACCTTAACAACCTAGAACAGGTGCTCACTAGACTACGGGAACATGGGCTGCGAGCCAACCGCCTCAAGTGTGAATTTTTTAAGAAACAGATATCGTATTGTGGCCACGTGATTGATGAAGAGGGGTTACACAAGTCCCCTGACAAAATTGAAGCGGTTGTTAAGGCCCCAGCGCCTGAAAATGTGTCACAACTGAGGTCATTCCTCGGGTTGGTGAATTACTATCATAAGTTTTTGCCGAATTTGTCGACAATTCTGCATCCACTGAACGCCCTGCTACGAACGGGGGTAGCATGGAAATGGAGCGATGATTGTAAACGTGCTTTTCAGAAGAGTAAGGACTTAATCACTTCGAAGGAAGTATTGGCTCACTACAACCCAGCACTGCCAATCAGGCTGGCGTGTGATGCGTCTCCCTACGGCATTGGGGCGGTACTGTCACATAAATTCCTTGATGGTTTGGAGAGGCCGATAGCTTTTGCGTCACGCTCGTTAACTTCTGCCGAGCGTAACTACGCCCAGATTGACAGAGAGGCCCTCAGCCTAGTGTGGGGGGTGAAGAAGTTCAATCACTATCTGCACGGTCAAAAATTTACTCTACTAACCGATCATCAACCTCTTGTCTCCATTTTCAACCCTCAGAAGGGCGTACCAATAATGACAGCACAACGGCTGCAGAGATGGTCCCTTTTCCTAGGGGCACACCAATATGACATCGAGTACAGGGGAACTAAACGGCATGGAAATGCTGATGGATTGTCACGTCTACCATTGCCGACGGTGGAAGAAGAAGACCTTGCAGTGGATCCAATGGAGTTATTCCACTCGACCATAGTCGAATGTCTCCCTGTGACGAATGCAAACATAGAAAAGGAAACACGGAATGACCCGACACTATCACGGGTCTATGATTTAACGGTGAAGGGATGGCCAGCACATGGCGAACCACTGCTGCCAGCATTTTCGTCAAGAAGAGAACAGCTGTCAGTGTGCAGAGGAACCTTGATGTGTGGATCCAGAGTAGTAATTCCACCTAAGTTGACGGATAGAGTGCTCAATGAGCTTCATGAGGGTCATCTGGGTGGGGTAAAAATGAAGAGCTTAGCCAGAGCGTTTGTGTGGTGGCCGGGAATCGATAGAGAAATCGAAGAGATGACCAAGAGCTGTGCAGGATGCCAGAAGGTCCAAAACACCCCACCACAAGCTCCTCTGCATCCATGGGAGTGGCCCTCATCCCCATGGCAAAGGGTGCAAATTGATTTTGCTGGTCCCTTCATGGACTCAATGTTTTTAATTGCGGTGGATGCACATTCAAAGTGGCCAGAGGTAATAAAAATGTCCTCAACCACCACGGAAAAAACTATCGCAGTTTTACGAACCATATTCGCCAGGAATGGGCTGCCTGAACAGATCTGCTCTGACAATGGACCACAGTTTGTGTCTGAAGAGTTCCGGAGGTTCTTAAAGAACAATGGTGTTAAGCATTACACATCTGCCCCATATCATCCAGCCACTAATGGTTGGCCGAGAGGTTTGTCCAAACATTCAAGAAGGCTATCAAGGCAATGTGTAATGAAGATATACCCCTACAACACAAGGTGGACAACTTCTTGTTTGCCTACCGGAATGCGACACATGCGGTTACCAACCAAACTCCAGCCATGATGTTCTTCAATCGAAGACTACGATGCCGCTTGGATTTGGTTGAGCCAAACGTCTGAAGAGATGTGGAGAACAGGCAGTTTCAGAATATGAATGAAAGGCCGACCAGGAGTTTTAAGATAGGTCAACCAGTTTTGGCCCGGGGCTACCGCACTGAGAAATGGCAGCCAGGAACGATTTGTACACGACAAGGACCTCTCATGTATACCGTGGACGTTGGGGAGAGCATTGTAAGACGCCATGCTGACCAGATTCTAGAGTCACTGGAAAACGTCAACTCCACACCACGATCTGATACACCTGGTAAGGAAATCGACGTTCCAATTGCAGCTACCACAGAACCGGTAATATTGGAAGCAGATGAACCAAACAACGACCTTGATTTTGACTCAACATTGCCAGAAGAACCTGATACTCCAAAGGGGCGTTATCCAGACAGAATCAGGAAGCCTCCTCAAAGACTGAACTTATAATTGCTTAAACTTAACCAATGTATCTAGCAACAGTAATTGTGATTGTAATTCGTTATCATTAGTGTTAAATGAATGTTATGTACTGTTTATCTAAAAGGGGAGGAATTGTTGTGTATGTACCTTTAAGAGAATAACTGGTCTCAGACTGCAGTACCGGCAGTGACCACCCCTGTATAAAAGGCGCTAGAGAGCCTCTGTTTTGTTAGATTCGTTTATGCCTTTCACCAGTAAAGTTCTGTTTGTTTCTCTCCTGCTAGTCCGTGTCTCAATCATTCACGGACTTAACACCTCCCTAACCGCACTGTGGGAGTACCTTCACCACACGGACTGCAGCGGTTCAGGAAGGCGGCGCACTACCACCTTCTCGAGGGCAATTAGGGATGGGCAATAAATGCTGGCCTTGCCAGTGACACCCAGATCCCATATACGAATAAAAAAAAATCTCCAGAGTATATTTTCTGATTATGGCCAGTAGCACAAGCAGGGAACAGGCAATTTGGGTCAGAAAGCCAGGCACAGATCCATATCGCCAGATACAGTCACTGCTGCATTGAGAGCAATGTTCCCAGCAGCCCTTTAGGCTGGGCTAATCTGTCTTCACCCAAATAGTGAGAACTTCATTAAATATTATAATGTATTTAAATTGAGCGTAGTTGAACGTTCAGGGCTGCACTAGCTGCTCCGTTCACCCGCCTGCAGTGTGACTCAGAGATGCTCCACACGTGATGGTGCTCTTAAAGGGAGAGAAGGATTTCTGCCATTACTTCCAGCTTTATGATACATTTTTAGTAGTGATTTTGATTTGTTTTGGCATTTTTATGGAAAAAGTGCCATTTATTAAAAACAATTTGCAGTATTTTCTTTTCGACATGAGAACTCCCCTGCTCTTCATCGACTGGTGCCGTGGGATCTTTTACATCCACAGAAACTAAACTAGGCAAGTAATAGCCACTAGTTCACCGGAAGGCTGACTGTATGGAGCACTTAAAGATATGACTCACCTGATGTTACCTCCTCAAGCTCTTGTCAACATTGGTGAGAGGGATGCAGGGTACAAGGCGACCAGGTGTAAGAGCTGGTTGGTGTTCACACTAAGCTTGAGAGAGGCCAATTGCCTCACTTTACCCCCACTCCATCCGTGCTCTTACGTGCGAGGATATCCAGGGTGGCTTCTTCAGAGGGAGAACTTACATTTATATAGAGCCTTTTCATGACCTGAGGACATCCCAAAGCACTTCACAGCCAATAAGGCACTTTAAAAGCATAGTCATCGTTGTGATGCAGGGAAATGGAGCAACCAATTTGCACAAAGCAAGGTCCCAGCAATGCGATAAGTGACCAGATAATTTGCTTAAATGTTGTTGGTTGAGGGATAAATGTTGGCCAGGACACGGGGTGACTCCCCTGCTCTTCATCGACTGATGCCATGGGATCTTATACATCCATGAGAAGGCAAACAGGGCCTCGCTTTATCATCTCATCCCAAAGACAGCACTCCCTCAGCACTGCACTGAAGTGTCAGCCTAAATTATGTGCACAAGTCACTGAAGTGGGACTTGAACCCACAACCTTCTGATTCAGAAACCAAAAGTGCTACCATTAAGCCAAGGCTGACACACGGGGAAATCTAGGACTTGGAACTTCTTGTTTTATGTACTGTTTTGTTGTGCAAGTAGGGAATTAAGCTTGGAGTGTTGTAAGTTAAAGGAGAACATATGCAGTGACAGACTTGTCACAGACCAGTGCTGAATTAAGAATTGGGCAAGAACATTCAAGGCCCCTCCACACCAACCCCACCCCGATATATAGTCTGCCGCTCCCGCAGCCTGTGCGAGCCTTTCATGTTTCCAGTCCCCGGGCTGCCGGCTTCTTCACCTCAATTCCCAGAGGCTTCCTTACAATGTACAGGAAACTCTCGATTTACCAGCACCTAAATAACCGGAAATCTCTGTTAACCGGCAAAATTCAGGAATAAGTTCAGGTAAGTTTTACTTCATATTAGTGGCCGTTCCTGGACCTGTGGCTGTGTAATCGGGGTTCCTGCACTTGTTGCTAAGCAATAGGGACGCTTGGTCTGTGGCTGGGGTTCCTGCAGTTGTTGCTAAGCAACAGGGAAGCCTGGATTTGTTGCTGTGTACGGAGCTCTCGTACCTTTTACTATACCTCTCTGTAATCCGGACTTTTTGATAAACTGGCACCACGCCAGTCCGGTCGGTGGCGGATAAAAAAGAGTTTCCTGCAACAGGTATTGTCAGGTTAACAGGTATTACCTCAGCCTTGCTTCCCTCTCTCCCCATGATGATGCTGCTAATGCTGACTGGTGGAGAGAGTACTAGGGAGAGAGAGAGGCTTTGGCAGGTGGGGAAGTCGCAGGGGTTCGAGCTGCCCTGCCGCCGCCCCCCCCCCCACTCAAGTCACTTGCTCAATGGCATTTTTTTAAAGTTCCTGCCCCACACGCTCCTGCTGGTGGTGATGTCGATACTGCTGTTGCTGGAAAGGTGGTAGGAGGATGGGAAGGATTCTATGTGGAGCCTCCCGCTCCTTCTTCCGCCTGTTGGTGGCCCCATATTTGGCTGGGGCCCCTGGGCATGAGCCCTCTAGGCCCCTGCATTAATCCACCCCATCTGTGAGTGACGATACATCATGCAGCTAGGTTATCTTATAGCAGTTTTATGTTTGATGTCCTTTGAAAATGTGAGTTTCAATTGTAAGTTGCAGCTGCAATTCATGCCTTGCTGGAGTTGGATTATGTGTGGTAAACATTGAAAGAGTTGCAAGGTTATGCCAGAATGTGTCATGGGCAGCGGTAAATGTGATGGGCAACACTTTTTGCAACATGCATACTTGGGGTTTCTTCCAGGGAAGTTTTAAGGTGTGCCATCTTCCATATCTTTTCCCAGGATGTAGGGCTAGTGGCGCCTGGCAGCCACCTCCTGACAGGCATGCTCACCACTTCCCCACAGACTCCATTTCCCTTCTCCATGCTTGTTTTGTCTTCCCTTAGGTTTTTCTCCCCCCCTTTATTTGGAAAGGTTCAAAATATATTTAAAATATTTGCAGTCCTCGAAAAGCCGAAACAATTTTTGCCCCTCGCCATACCAACTTTAAGTGGTCCAATCCCTTTAAATTTTAGCTCCAGTCTATTAGGGATTAAGCCGCACCATTTTATGCCCTTGTCCCTTTTGGCGAGCTGCCAGTGCCAGACTCAATATGAGCCAGGAGGTCGGGAGGGCCGACCTGACTAAAATCCCACGCAATTTCTCCAAAGTGATGTCAGCAAAACCTAAGTTTGCCTCTCAGTGTCAGAAGTGGAAAATCTTCTCCTTCCATCTTCTCCTCTCTCCCTGAGTCCCTGTTGTAAAGTATTTGATAATGAATAGTATGTTCTTTTGCAAAGAGGAAGCCCAGTACAATTAGGTTCTAGCTTCTTCCTGATGTGAAGCACTGCATTCCTGCTTTCACATTCTAAGCACAATGGAAGGATCGCTTGGGAAACACATACTCTCTCATGTGTCAAATGTAATATTCTGACTTTCCCTTTACTTTGTGATATTTCACTCGGGAATGATGGCTGCCTCAGGTGCTGTGTGATGGTGATAAAAAGGATTTTTTAATTTTCACTCACTCATTGTTGACTGTGATGTATTGTTGCTTGATACCAGGTGACAGATGGAGGAACTATCAAACAGAAAATATTCACATATGATGCCCTGTTCTCGACAAATTACACTCACATTGATGAATATCAGAAGAGGGAGGATTTGGTCTATCAGTCCACAGTGCGGTAAGTGGAGTTTTATTTGTTCACAGTAGCTAGGTCCAACGTTCCCCCTAAGGTGCGTGGGCTCACGACTGCTCATCGATCGGGAGGTGCCACGCAGTCTGTTCACAAGCTGTTGCCGCTGGAAGAGATACTGCGCAGCAAATTTAAAGGGTCCGCGCATAAAAAATAAATTAGAGGGAACATTGGCTAGGACACTGTCCAATTCACACAAGGCATATTGCTGTTCATTGAGTAGATGACAAAACACCTCGTTGCTTTCATTACAATAAAAAGTTCTCCTAATATAATTCGGGAAGCTCTGGTGGCTCAACTGCCCTTCACCTCTGATCTTCAGCAAACTGATTGCTCTTTCATTGAATCATAGAAGAGAATCACAGACATTTACAGTACAGAAGGAGGCCAGTCAGCCCATCGTGTCCGCGCTGGCCGACAAAGAGCTATCCAGCCTAATCCTACTTTCCAGCACTTGGTCCGTAGCCCTGTAGGTTACGGCACTTCAAGTGCATATCCAAGCACTTTTAAAATGCGATGAGGGTTTCTGCCTCTACGACCCTTTCAGGCACTGAGTTCCAAACCCCCACCACCCTCTGGGTGAAATAAATTCTCCTCAAATCCCCTCTAAACCTCTGACCAATTACTTTAAATCTATGCCCCCTGGTTATTGACTCTTCTGCTAAGGGAAATACGTCCTATCTATCCACTCTATCTAGGCCCCTCATAATTTTGTACACCTCAATTAGGTCTCCCCTCAGCCTCCTCCATTCCAAAGAAAACAACCCAAGCCTATCCAACCTTTCCTGATAGCTAAAATTCCCCAGCCCAGGCAACATCCTCGTAAATCTCCTCCGCACCCCCTCTAGTGCAATCACATCCTTCCTGTAATGTGGTGACCAGAACTGCACGCAGTAATCTAGCTGCAGTCTAACTAGTGTTTTATACAGTTCAAGCATAACCTCCCTGCTCTTATATTCTTCCTTTCTTCCTTTCTTTCTCCAATTTGCGCCCCTTCTCTCTCGTTTAACTGTTGCCTCATTTGACCTCCGATATGACTGAGGAATGCTGCCAGAGCTGGAATTCAGGGCTGTCTCCTTTTTCAATAAGAAAAACTGAAGCAACTGCTATTATGAAGTGATGCTATTTCAACATCCCTAGAGTTCGGCCTAGAGCCCTATCTATACCATAGGTTCATATAGGAAGCATTCATATGGTGGGAAAATGTCACCCATTGTTTTGATAGAACAATCGGAGGTATAAAAAGTTAATCAAAAAGGCTAATGGAAATTTGGCCCTTATCTCAAGGGGGTTGGAATACAAAAGTGAGGAAGTGATGCTTCCGCTGTACAGAGTCTTGGTGAGACCTCATCTGGAGCACTGCCTTCAATTTTGAGCACCACACCTCCGGAAAGATATATTGGCCTTGGAACGCAGAATCACCAGAATAATACCTGGGCTTAAACGGTTACATCATGAGAACCGGTTGTATTCCCTTGAGTTTAGAAGGTTGAGGGGTGATCTAATTAAGGTGTTTAAAATGATTAAGGGATTTGATAGGGTAGATACAAGAAAACTATTTCCTCTGGTGGGGGAATCCAGAACAAGGGGGCTTTATCTTAAAATTAGAGCCAGGCCGTTTAGCAGTGAAATCAGGAAGTACTTTGTTACACAAAGGCTGTGGATGCTGGGCCATGGAAATATTCCAGTCTGAGATCGGTAGTTTTTTGTTGGGTAAGGTTATCAAGGGATATGGAGCAAGGCAGGTAAATGGAGTTAAGGTACAGATCAGCCATGATGTAACTAAGTGGCAGAACAGGCTCGAAGGGCTGAATGGCCTCCTCTTGTTTCTTTCGATGTCTTGATTTTTTACCCCCCTTCTTTGTGGATAATGCCTGGCTTGCACTTGGCAGCTCCCTGGGTGGCATATTTGAAAACGGGAGCTCACTGTGAGGAGGGGAAATCACGTAGTGCAAAAACCACATCCAGTCATGCTGTGGTTAGCATGTTGCAGCTTGCCTGTGAGCGTCTCTCAAGGAAGATATTAGTTGGGAATTGTGGCTTGCGACTCAGTTAGTGAGTAACACTGCAGTTCTGTTCTCGGTGGGATCATTTTTAATGAGACGACAGGGTAGGTTTTTGTGAACTATCGCTCCTGACAGAGATGTAGCGGCACGAAACACAGGTCGGGAATTAATCGCGGAGGTCAGCATGGTCGTCCTCCCCGCTCCCCAGAGTCTTCCATCCCTGCCTCCGATTTTGTTCCCTGCAACAGGTCTGCCAGTTTACTCTGGTCCTGGGTGAGCTAAGAGGTATGATTTTTTTTTTCTCTACATTACAGGCTGACATCAGGGAGGGTCCATGGCCAAAACAGGATAGTGATAAATATGACTTTACTGTAACGATGCCGTTGGAACTTTTGAACAGGTCTTGCGATTAGACACTTTACAGCCTTCCGGACTCAATATCGAGTTCAACAATTTCAGATCATAACCTCGGCCCCTATTACATTTTTACTTATATTTTTTATCCACACCTTTGTTTTGGCCCTTTCCCCACCCCCCCTTTTCTTTTTTTTCTCTCTCCCACATGGCAGCTGTCTCCCACTCTGCCAGTGCATTTCACACCTAATCTAGAGCCGTCTTTTGTCTCCACTAGTCCTATCACCATCTCGTCTCGTTTTGAATACCTCTTAATGTCTCTTCTTCTCTTTTGTTCTCTCCCAGCCTGGCCTCTTAATCCATTTCATTTCCTGTGCTTCTTTAGTCTTGACAAAGGGTTTTTCACCCGAAACTTTGACTCTATTTTCTCTCCACGGATGTTGCCTGGCCTGCTGAGTTTTTCCAGCATTTTCTGTTGTTCTTGCGCATACAGGGTTACTCTGTTGCTGCGGAATCCATCCCAATGGCAACCAGATGGCATTGGACGAAACAATCCCGCCAAAGATCAGATGCAAGTCACTGGACTGGCAGTCTGTTGGATGAAGTCCTACCTCCCCCTCATGACGGCACAAAGAGAATCCGATGCAAATCTGTCATTATCTATTAAACACTCTTGCCTCGCAGCCTGACAAATCTGATTGTAGAAATCATTTGATATTGCAGCGGTGATGAACTGATTAAATTTTCAGCAAAATCCAATCTTTACTTTTTGCAGAAAGATATCTTTAATAGGTTTGCCGGCTCCCTATCTCCTCGGTGTGATGGATTTTGATCATTTTCCACCCGTGCAGCTCCCGAGTTTGAAAGACGATTTGATCATGATGTCTTTCAATCCTAATTTCTGACAGTCAAGATAAAACAGGCACGATAAAGGCCCAATTATGTTACGGGTCAACAGTAATCAACAAAAAAATGATCAGTTCTTCGATAGCTCTTTAAACAGTGCCGTTTTTGCAACATAATTAGGTGGTTAACTCAAAGAAGTCAAACTTCCTTTAGCAGCTAGTTAACTCTCGATGTTCTCAACAAAATGGAGCTTAAAATTGTTATGCAATAGGTGGTCTTTCTCGTATAACTGCTAATTCTCTCATGTAACCTTTGTTCTTACCAACCCTCTATTTCACCAATGCTCCTATGCCATTGTCCCATAGAACTTTCACTCTTGTTTTTCCTAAGTTCCAAATAAACCAGCCTACACGTTCTTCATCCTCCCTGCGCATCAAGACTCATTGCACCATCTCTTACTGCGACTCATTCTTTTCCACCACCTGAAAACTGTGGGACTCCTTACCTCCTTCATTCTTCCCTTCCTCCTACAGATTCAGTCTGTGGTGTCATCGAATCACACAGCACAGAAGGCGGCCATTTGGCCCATCATGCCGCTTCTAAAGAGCTATTCCCCAGCTCCTGCCCCATCGCCTTAACCATGACTTTTTAATTTACCTCCTCATCTCGCATACTCTGTTTTCTATTTTCTTGAGGAGGTAGTGTCAGGTCAGTGGATCTCCTCATTGGCTGTGGTGTAACTGCAATCAGTGCAATGCAAAGTTGAAAAAATCGTCGAATGGGAACTTTTTAAATTTAATTTTTAACCTTTTTTTGCTGGCAATGAGTCAACTGTCCCATTTGCTGTTTGCTAACAGTACAATATAATCAGCACTCATTTGCTTTCCTTGCCTTGAAAGTAATGTGGAACCAGCAGTATAACTTGGGCTGTTGGCTCCGCCTTGCTTCAGCAGGTACTAATGTACCAACTCTTATTTAACCATTACTGGTGCTCCATTTTGATGCCACCATTCATGATGACTGGAAGCTCATGTTAATTGTTAAGCTGCCATTTTGTTTCAGTTCCCGCCGTCAAAGACTTCTTTTTTTTTTCAGATTGCCGATGAAATTTTAAACATTGTTGTTCTGTCCACAGTCATCATTCTGATTTATTGGGTTCTTTTCTTCAGAATTTGCTTCCTAATTTATCCATGTGTTATAAGATCTTTTGGCCCCGTTTTCGGAAGGTTGTAACGTTCAGGCTGGGGCTGCAGTGGGCTGGTGGTCGGCTCCACAGAATGGTACAACAAAAGGCAACTTATACTTGTCTAGCAGCTCTAACTTGGTAAAGTGACCCAAGGTGCTTCATAAGGTTAAATCTGGGCGACGGGGCAGGAATTGGGAGAAGATTTAGGGGAGGTGACAGAAGGTGACGTCTGTTGCACACATTGCGGTAGATGTGAACTTTCACTGCTGGGTGGATAATTGGTAGCTGCCGCCTGTTATACACTCCGCCTGATACAGGAAACTTTTTTTTATCCGGCACGGACGGGACAGACGTGGTGCCGGTTCATCAAAAATTCCAGATAACTGAAAGGTATAGTAAAAGATACGGAGCTGAGAGCTCCGTATAAAGCAACAAACCCTGTTGCTTGGTCACAAGTTGCAAGCATCTCTGTAGCTTAGCAACAGCTGCAGCCACACCCTTGCACAGCAACACATGGAGGAAGGCAAGTAATAAAAGTTACCTGAACCTACTCCTGAATTTTGCCAGTTAACCGACATTTCCGGTTATTTAGGTGCCGGTTAATCGAAAGTTTCCTGTAATTCTATCCATTGAAGTCAATCCGGCACTGTGTAACAGACAGCTGATCCGCTAGCCCCCATTTTCCACTCAGTGGCGAAAGTTAAAATCTACCCCATTTACTTTTTCTGCCCCTGTTGCCCACATGCTCTCACGTGATTATTTCCCCCACTTGCACACATTCTTTCTTTGGCACACTTTCGCTCTTCTTTGCACATTCTCTCTGCATTCCTGGACTTGAGAGGAAGATGTGTGGACATCTCACGAGAATATAAGGAACCATAACTGTGATGCCCTCCGTGACTGAATGGCCTGCTGACCCTCACTGGCCAAGTCCAGACCTGTAGAATTGCCACTTGGGTGAAGTACCAGTTGCCCGACATCTGTAGCCCAGCAGGAGTCAGCCCCCTCGAAACAAGAGGGAAGAAAACAAGAGAAAGCAAAGCCCCTGCAAAATGAACTTAAGTCCTGTTTTCTTTTTGGTGTCAAACAGTCCTTTTGCGCTCAGCAACTTTAGCTCTTTATAAAACCAAGATCTTCCAAGATTCAAATACCCTTCCCATATCTGTAGAGGCTCTTGTCGCACCTCTCCTGCATTCCTGGTTCAGGATACAAGAAAAAGCTTGTTGTCTGTTAGGTGGTCCCTTTTTCATCTCCACTCTCAAATGTCTTTCTTTTTTTGATCTCTATTTTATTGATACTATTGTGGTCTCCATCCTCTCTACGTCCTCACTGTGTTGAAATTAAGTCATTGCACTGTGTTCAACTCAACTCATTCTTTCCCAGCACCTGAAAATTGTGGAACTCCTTTACTCTCTCAGCCTTTCCGTCCTCCTACCATCTACCGGTTTTTAAACTCAAATTTGGGGTCATCAACTCCTGACTTGCCTCATCTTCTCTTTTACCCTTTTTAATGGTGGTGCCCTGCACTATGAGCCTTGGGTCCTTCACTTTTATTTCGCAATACAAAACATAAATAAATGAAAAATGGTCTCCCTCTCCTCCAAATACTTCACAAGGAATCATTGTTACCCATGGTTTGTTTTTTTGTGGCAATTCCAGGCCAGCCCTGCTGATTCATCAGTCACAGTGGGTGACGTAAGAAAACTACTAGGCACTTGGTCTAAGCGTTAAACAAAGCTTTAATCAACTGTTTTACAACATGGAGGTCTAGTTGTGTCCTTCACTAGTTCCTGTTAAGAATGTCCTGCGCAAGCTGGGCCCGTGCCCGAGTATTTATACTCTCCCTGGACAGCGCCACCCGTAGGCCGCTCAGTATTATTTCATAAGTCTTTCTTTCATGAATGACTGATTCATGTCAGTGGGTATTGCATTCTCTGAGTCCATGATCTGAAGCTCTGTGGCATTATACTGCCACTGTTGAGCAGCCCTATGTAATTGTGCTCAGATGCACGCTAACGTAGGAAGCCATTTACATTCTCTCATGTAAACTATGCGACCGCCAAGGAGTAAACTTATTTAAAGAATATGAATAATTTTCCATGGCTGTACGATCTCCAAATTACAAATGCTCTATTGTCCTCATTTGAACACCATACCTCAGATAGTCTGCAATAGGACACAGATAACGAGAGATGTAAGTAACGAGAGACCTGATCCAGGCACAGAATTACAGAAGAGATCATTCCCCTATCCATTCACTGCCATTGGATAGAATACCAATGGACTAAACCACTTCCATTGGGTCTAATTCTAATTATCTCAACCCCTTCCAATTCATTTAATTGTGCAAAATCTTTGCTTCAAGAAAATGTTTCAATGCTGGATCCTATTGCACGTATGAACATAGCCCAATTGTAACTTGTGATGCTCAACAGACTAAATACAGATAATCCAGTGTGAAATTTAATTCCAGTGTCCGCTTAACACTTTATAATTCTAATCACTTCTGAGTAAAAAAATTCTTTGTTTAAAAATGTTCTGGTGATTTGCTATCAATGGTATCACTGAATGAGTTTACAAATTGGCTCTCTCAATCCACAATTTCAAAAATACTGATCCAAGCAGAGCAATCCTAGGGAAATTATTTATGCATTGATCATAACCCAAGTAGTTGGAGTGCTCCTCGAAGACAATTGCCATGCATTTAACCAGCAGCTAGCTGACTGAGAACGGTGCAGTTAATCTTTGTAGCGTTACATTGCTGTTGTTCCAATGTTCATTTTTGTCTGATTATGCTTCTGTGAAGTGCCTTGAGACATTTTTCGATGTTAAAGGCACTATGTAAAGGTGAACTGTTGTTGTTTCTGGATATCACATTATAAAGAAAGGGACTTGTCATTAAATTAGAGTCATTAAATTAGAATCAGCTTAGTCTGTTTTTTAAAAATTAAGAAGCCTAGGTAAAGCCCTGAGGCCCATCATGCATACATTAAAGAGTAGGAAAGGAGACACAATAAATCACAAAGATTGTGACATAACACTAAGCTTGGGTTTTCAAAGTCTGTACATGGTAGGATGAAGTTTGAGAGGGAAGGATTTTGAGGTATTGGGAAAGAATAAGTCAGAGTCGGAGATAGTGAAATGAGTCTGGCAGGGTCAATCTCCTGGTTTCAAATAGGCGGCGGCTGCTGCCAATGAAGCTGAAGTAGTTGCGCGTGCACAGTTTCAGCGCTTTTTCAGTTGTTCACTAACTGAAAAGATGGGAGCATGGGACACTGACCTGGCCTCATAGTTTCATAGCCATGTTTCATAGCCACGCTCCTGACTATCACGGCTCTATGCTGTGACCCTTGCATTGCAAAATAATCCCTTGAAGTTCAACGCACTGATAATGCCGGGAAGATGGAAGAGATTGTTGAAAGCGAACTTGAGCTTCCTAGAGCAGGACCACTCAATTATTTCGCCTGAGGTCCACTTATCAGAAATAAAATTAGTGAGCCTGGGGTTTGCAGTCCAAATGGAGCACTGGTGATTATATTAATGGTTAAATAATAATTTAGTACTAATTAAAATGCTTCAGTGTATTTAGAGCAAGTGGTTTTGTACTATTTACATTTAGAGACTAGTCGTTAATTTTTTTACACATTCCAGCAGGCACCACAGCCCACTATTTGAGTAACCTAGGCAACTAGACCTATACACACTTAAACATTGGGAAAGACCTTGAATTTATATTGCCTCTCTCAGGACAT
Source organism: Somniosus microcephalus (assembly GCF_052327205.1). Lineage (NCBI taxonomy): Eukaryota > Metazoa > Chordata > Chondrichthyes > Squaliformes > Somniosidae > Somniosus > Somniosus microcephalus. The sequence continues at coordinate 25,226,889 of NC_141011.1, forward strand.
TCCAAAGCACTTCACGCACAAATAATTGCTTCTGAAGTGTAGTGACCTTTGCTATGTCGGCAAACACAGCAGTTATGTGTACCACATACAGCACTGAAACGAATGAAAAATTACCTGTTTTTAGTGCTGCTGGTTGAGGGACTAATGTTGGCCAGGACACCAGGCAAATTCCCTGTGCTACTTTGAACAATGCCATCAGATCTTTCCTGTCCACCTGAACAGGCAGACATGGCCTCAATGGCCCAGAAATTCGGGTCAGGGGCTTCCCGCGGGTGCAAGCCCCCGATGTGCACTTAACTTGCGCGCCAGCAGTTGAGCTGTAGGGCCCCGTGGAATTCCGATCCGGGGCCTGGTCCAGCTGCCGGCGCGCAGTGCTTGCGTATCCCAGGGGCGCAGTTAGTTCGATGCGTCCCCTGGGATCACGTGGGCCAGGCCATGGGCAGCCAATCGGAGCAGGGAATGCTCCATTCATAAGTCTGACAGGAAGAGCTGTCAAGACTTATAAATACTATCGGCTGAAAATTCAGTAGCCTTAGCGCCTCATTTGAGGCGCTAGAGGGCCTTGCGCCGGAGTTATGGCCAGTAGTGAAATTCCCTGGGGCCCTAAATCGGCGTTGCTCCGGTAGCGCTGCGCCGGCACCGATGACGTCATCGGTGTGCGCAGCGTCCCGGTTGCCGTGGTAACCCGCCCGAACTCCGAAATTGAGTTGCGGCCGCCTCGCCCGTGGCAGCCGCAACCAGCGTTTTGTCAGAGGTGCCTTACTGCAGTTAGCGCCGGCGCATTAAAGGCCCCGCGGCGGCCGGCCGCTTTCCCGCCGGCCGCCTGCCCGCAGCTCCCTCCCCGGATTTCTCTCCACCACCCCCCCCGCCCCCCCGGAACAGATGCAAGCCCGGCACTTGTCCGAGGTGCCGGGCTCATTTTTAAGCAGATTTGTGCGGGGCCGCGGCCGGGTGCAGGCAGCTCCTCCTTAACGGAAGGAGGAGGCCTGCACTTCCCCAGCCTGCTGCACCGCATCGGGTGCCGCAGCGCCGGAATTGCGGCGCGAAACGGCAGTTAGCGCCCTTTTCCAGGCGCTAAGACCCTTCAGTAGCGCCGGCAGCCGTTTGGGCGCGGCGCCACTGAATTTTTGGCGCGCGCAGGGGACTTAGCGCCGGCACTAATTTCCGGCGCTAAAGCCCTGGCTAAGCCAAAACCCAATTTCTAGGCCTATGGCCCCAAAATAGCACTAAAGCTTCAAATAAATTTTTTAAAAAGCATCGCATTTTTAAATAAACTATAAATTACATGAAATAACTATTTTAAACAATAATTTAAATTTTTGGAAAAAATAATTTTATATTCTAACGGGGCTAAAAATAAACTTACCTTGCTTTAAAGTATTTAAAAATAATAAACCTGTGGAAAAATTGTTTTAATTTTAATTAATTCACCACTTACCTTGTAAAAAGCAGGCCTTACGCCTGCTTTTTATATTTCTAACTTCTGCAGGCTTGCGATCCCGGAGAAAACTGTAAAAAAACGTAAGTTTGATGCGTACGCGCAGCCTCCCCTGCGCACGCGTTCGACCTCTGAACCTCTTCGTTCAGAGGAATGGAAGTGCCGGTTTCCCGCACATGCGCAGTGCATGCAGGAAACCGGCACTTCCATCGGCCTACGGGTGAGTACCCCGTGCGTACTCACCTGTGGAGACCCGAAGTTCTGGGCCAATATCTCAATTGGAGGGCAGCAACTTCCAACAATTCCTAATACTGCACACGCCTTTGCCACCTCCAGGCTCAACTGTTCCACCTCCAGGCTCAACTGTTCTGACGCTGTCCTTGCTGGACTCGAATCCTCCACTCCTCCATGAATTCCAACCTGCTCAAAACTCTGCCACACCTATCCTGTCCCACACTAAGTCCCGCTCGCCCAGCACCCTGTCCTCATTGACCTGCACTGGCACCCCATCCCCCAAACTATTCTGTTCAAAATTCTTGTCCTTGTCTATTAACCCCTGCATGGCCTGCCCCATCCTATTTCTGCAACAGTCTCCAGGGTTATATTGAGCTGAAATGTTCCGTTCTCTCAAATCCAGCCTCCTGTGCATTCCTCCCCTTAGCTGCCTCAGTCCTACTCTTTGGAACTCCCCTCCCTAAACTCCTCGAAGCCCGTTTCTTCAACCTAGCTTTCAGTCACTCCTCCGAAACTCTCCCTTCTCATTTGGCTCCTGTTTTCGTGAGACCTATTTGTGAAGTACCATGGGATGTTCTTGTTGCAAGTTGTTGTTATTTGAAGAAGGAAAAGGAGTGTTGGCTAGTGAGCTGATGGGACAGGTCTTTTAGTTTCAAAGGATCTCGTTGCAGATGACTAATAGACAAGAATAGACTCCCTTTGTTGTTAACCTCTCTTCATTTTTTTGATCTGATATTTTGCATGCCTGCAGAGGCAGACATAACAGCTTTTTCCCCTGAAACCTAAGACAAATTGCAACAGACATTCTTATTATGGAACAATATTGCCAGAGAACAGCACTGCCTGTTCTGGGCCCTGGGCTTGCCTCACCTTGCTTGCAGTCAGGCTTGGCTTGCCTCATTCTCAACCTTGCTGTGTTCCAGTTCCAAGTGCAATTGTATAAATGTAGCGCAGACCCCACAAATTCACCGTCCCGGCACAGAGCTTTGGGATTTCCACAGGATTTCCCATGGGCCTGTTGATTCCCCCACTCCCACCTTCTCCCCCACTCTGTCCCCCCACCACCTGAAGTGCGAAGCTCTACCCTTCATGAATTTGTAAAATCTATCCTCCTCTGTCATGATAACATGATATCAAAATGTATGAGAGCCTCAGTGATCATCTCAAATGAAGCAATTGGAATGGAAAAGTCACCAGGGACGTTGGGGGGACAGCACAAGGCTGGAGCAGAACAGAGCCGAGCTGGGACATATGGGGGGAATTTTGCCAGCCCTGGGGAGGCGGGTATGGAGGCGGGACTGCCGGGAAATTGGCAGAAACTGGGAGTGGACACCGAACCCGCTTCCAACCCGCCTCCGTGCCATCTTCCCGGGAGGCGGGTCCCCGAGTTGCGCAGGGACCCGTCTCCTCGAGGCGGGAAGGGGATTACAGCCATTTAACTGCCTGTTAACAGGTAGTTAACAGGCAGTTTTGAGGCTTATCCCCATTTTACTCCTGCAAGTGCGGGCTTCCCGACGGCTGCGAACCTCGCCAGGGTCAGCGAGGCGAGCAGTGGGTCTGCGGGGGTGAGAGGGGTCGAAAAGTGCGCTGTGGAGGTGAGTGATGGGTGCAAGTGTGGAGAGGTAAGTATGAGGTGAGTGTAAAGTGTTAGAAAAAGTTTACTTACCTTTGCTTCTTCCTGCAGGCTTCAACCCTTGGGGATCCGGAGGTGCTTCATCTCAACGTCAGAGATGTCAGAATGGCTGTTGCATTCTCAGATGCAGCAGCCATCTGATTCCTGCTGAGGAAAGAGGTTTGGTGAGTCTTCAGTACAAGGGCTCACCTTAGAGCAGAGATTGTCAGTGTTTGACAGCTTCTCAAAGCTGTCAAACGTTGACAATTAATCTGTCAAAAATTTTTGACAGAAGAAACGCCATATGTTGATGTCCTCTATCACCGGCTTTCCATTAATTGGCCGGCTAAGCCCACAGGGTTGGCTTAACAAGGTCAATCAAGGGAAAATAGTGTGGGTTGGCTGGACGTCATTGGGGGCGGGACTAAAACCCCAAAACCAGCAGTCCCGCCCCCATTGACAAAATCCAGCCCATAGAGTGGCTCAGTCAGGTCAGGCCAAGACTGGAGTTGGGCCCTAGACAGAAGGCTCAAGTAGCTCGGAACAAAGCAGGAGCCAAGAAATAGCATTTGGAACCTGTGCATCGTCAGGCCAGGCAGATATTAAAGAAGGTTAAAGTAATGTTGATGAACGTTATGTCACACAATCAGACACATGTGGTGTGGATTTAAAGGTCTCCTGGTCTTGATGTGGCCTGTGGCCAGCCATAGGCTGTTATAGGGAGTTGTTGAGGGGAAAAGCGGTGATTTGCACAAAAGAGGAAGCTGAGCTCCCTCAGGCAGCTTTACTAATTTAACTTTTTTTTCATTTGTTTTCTCAATGGCGGCAAAGCAACATATATTACCATCAATACAATAGCAAAATACTGCGGATGCTGGAAATCTGAAATAACAACAGAAAATTACTGGAAACACTCAGCAGGTCAGGCAGCATCGAGGAGAGAGAAACAGAGTCAGGGTTTCGGGTCGAACCCTTCAACCTTTGACCCGAAACGTTGACTCTGTTTCTCGCTCCTCGATGCTGCCTGACCTGCTGAGTGTTTCCAGCATTCTCTGTTGTCACTTCATATATTCCCCGTCCCTCGTTGCCCCAAGAGGTTGGCGGTGGGCCTTCTCCTTGAACTGTGGAATATTTGGGAAGTCACTTCCAACTTCGCTGCCTGGGCATTAATCTGACCGAGTGGATCATCGACCCATTATAGAACCATTGAAATCAACGGAAGTGTAAATCGGGCGGGTTCTGTAACAGGCATGCGATCCATTTCAACAGTTTATCGCCTATGATGAATATTACACCCTTTCAGTGTGTTTGTCCCCCAAAATTCTTTTGCCTTCTCCCTTTACCTGAAAAGGATGGACATAGGGATTTCTAGAGGGAAAAAGACCAAGGTCCATCTAGCTCACCTTCTACCATTCAGGTAGTCACACAATACAATGATAATGGGGCTGTTGACTAATCAATCTCTATCAATTGGTCTACAACGGACCCAGACACGACACGAGAAAAACCCCACTAGCGAAGAGCTTTGGGAACCATAGGTCCAAAGCCACCTGTTCCTCCCAAGCCTGTTACACCTTCTTCTTATCGGCCCGGATTTTGCAGTCAGCAGTGAACAAGCGGTGCTCACTGTTCATTACGCTTACGGCTGCCCACAGACTTTTAGTGGGCTTTTGTGCGGCAACTTGCAGTAATTAGAGGGTCATCACTTTTACACGCCGCCCTCTCCAGGGGATCTGGCTCCTGTGTGAACAGGGCAAGCAACAGTGTGTCTCTTCAACCAATCCGATTGAAGAATCCTTACTGAGACCGAGTCTAAACCAGGAAGTGTCAGTTAGAATATTTAATTCAATGTAAAATCACGTACAGAAAGCAAAATAAAGGAGAGGGAAAGAAAGTTAGGATGAAGAGAGAAAGATAAAAGACAGAAAGAAAAAGTAATTTTTTTTTTCAAAATCTCCAACAATAATTAAAATCTAAAGGAATGAGATTCCACACTTGTAAAAGTTAATTTTCAGTGCCAGAGAGGTTGTTTGGCAGTAATTAAGACTCATCACACCTTAGTTAAAAATTCACTACACTTGACTGGACAAACCTTAACTTTTTCTGGCGAGTTTAGTGGGTATCTAGTGGGTAAGTACCGCAACTTCATGCCCTTCATGTGTTTGAATGCCAGGTCTGTCGGCGAGGTACCGCTGTAGCGGAGCTTGTGGAGGAGCGGAGCAACTCGGACAGCAACTTCCTAATTTCCGCATTTAACTGCGCGTGTGCGGACTCTGGAAGTTGCTGTCCGATTTACTCCTTAATAAACGGTGAGCGCCATTAGCCTCACCGTCAATCCTACCGCAAGATCCGGGCCATCATGTCTCAAATTACTCATATACTGTATCCCATAATTGTAATTACTGAATGAAATCTAATTTACAAGCTGCCTTGGCTTCTTGGCTCACTGCTCTTTCAAAATTCCAGTCTGGAAGAAACAGTACTGCAGACAGGGACAAGGCAGAAGTCAATTTATGATCACGCTGTAAGGCAGTTTATTATGATAAATTGATATCTGCCTTATTGTTCTTTCAAAATTCCTATCGGGTAGAACTGTTTACGGCTTTTATTACAGCCCAATAATATGCATTGAAACAAAACCCAACATGACTGCAGTTCAAATAAAGTAATCTGCTTTGCTGTCCTCCTCTCTGTGTCAGCGCACCTACCATCTGAGAAAACCGCCCCGTTCGCCTTCTCACCGGAGATTATGGGCTACATTTTCTGGCCAGCGCCGTTCCTGTTGGAAGGCTTAAGGCACCCAGGCTCAATCCTTCTGTAAGAGGAATTGAGTTTGGATTATCGGCTGCAGTCACTAGACGCATGGATGGATTTAGTGTGAGCGTGATGAGCATTCATACGGGAAAAGAGTGTCGGTCAGAAAATATAACCTGTGGTTGCTCGTTTCATTGGGGCCATGGGCCAGAGGTTTGCCGAGGCAAGGGCCAGAGCTGAACTGGCCTTTGGTTCATTGCAGAAACAAACTCAGTCAGCTTGGAATCGGGTGACGTGGATAACTAACTGTTTGTGGGATTGAGACATCAATCAAACTGTCAGCTCCTGCAGCCGCTACTGGGAGATCCTTAAAGCCAGAGGGGAAACATGATTGGATCAACTCAGTCGCTGTGTGAATAATTTTGAACCCAAAGCTGCCACCTTAATTCTGTTCACCCTCTCTGATAATTATTAGGCAAACAGCCAACTAAGTGCCTTTCAGACCGATCCCATCCAACTGGGAGATTTGAGTATTATTCAGGCAAGTTTCAAGCTAACAATGACATGGGTGCTTTGAACGCATCTTTGGGTATCTCTGCCCTCTCTTACTCTGGACACTCCGAGTAGCGTGTCTTTAGATTACTCTCATAGGTGAGTCTTAGCTCCCCTGTGGTCGCGAAAGTATCTTCACTGGCCCGGAGATGTTTCTGATAACGAGACCAGCACAATAACCCTTTATAAACACAGCGTGGCCCAGGAATTGGATCGCACCTGATGTGGGCCATGTAATGATATCAGCAAATAGAGATGGTATTTGCCTGTTCGATTATGATGCCTTAATAGCATGTTTGCATGTATTGATTGCTTGTGCCTGACCAGCAGAGGGCATGTGACCGAGAGAAGCAAGGCAGTTGGTGTTTAGTTTCAGTTTCATTCTAGATGCATCACAAGCATCGTGTCTCCTGTAAAAGCTGTATAAAAGAGTTGAACAAGACTTAGATTAAAAGTCATTCTCTTTCATAAATGTCTCGTCATTGAACCCACAAAGAAATTAATACATGGTGTCAGAATTGGCTGAAAGAGATGAAGAGAAAAAATCTGAAGTTAAATCAGCTCTCCACAAATTAGCAAGCCAAAAGAGAACATTGTTGCTTACCATTGGAGAATAGCTAACGAAGTGAAAAAATGGAAGGTTTACTCCCACCGGCGACGCTTCAGTTGACAGGTAATGTGGCTGAAAATTGGAGAAGGTTCAAACAATGTGTGGGGTTGTATTTATCAGCAATCGGAGCTGACGAGAAAAGTAATAAAAGGAAATCGTCACTGTTCTTACATGTCGTGGGTGATGAAGCGCTGGAGGTGTATAATAACTTCACATTCGCTGCTGATGGGGACAAAATGAAACTAGATAAAATAATGGAACAGTTTGAGGCCTACTGCATACCTAAACATAACGTGACGTATGAGAGGCACAGATTTTTCACATGTGTACAGAAAACGGGTGAGACTATTGATCAGTATGTGACTGAACTGAGAAACCGAAGCAAAACATGTGAATTTGGGGGACTGACAGACTCGCTGATAAAAGACAGACTGGTGTGTGGTATTCCAGATAATGGTCTAAGGGAAAGACTGCTAAGAGAGCAAGATCTAGACCTGGGAAAAGCCATAGCACTGTGTAGGGCTACAGAGACTTTGAAGTTGCAGGCAAAGGAGCTGTTCAGTGACAATAGCTGCAACGTGGATGCAGTGAGAATGAACGGACATGAACCGTTTAACAAAAAGAGCGCCAATGTGAAAAAAGAGGCATGGCCAGCGAACGAAAATGAAAGAGACAATCGAAAGTCATGTCGTCGATGCGGTACACAGCATACACCAAAAAAGTGTCCAGCATATGGTAAAAAATGCAATAGTTGCAACAAAAACAACCATTATGCCCGTTGCTGTAAGAACCAAGCGCAACAAAGCAAGGTCCATGCAGTAGATGAAAGCGGGATAGAGGAGTTCAATGTGGATGTTGTGTCTGAAAACAAAAAAGAAGAAAGAGACTGGATGTTGACACTAAAAGTGAATGACATACACATTCCATTTAAATTGGATACTGGAGCGCAAGTTAATGTGATATCAGAGACTGATTTTAAGAAAATTAGACCCAGACCAAAGATACATGGAATAAAAGTGAAAGTGACAGGAAACTCAGGTACTGATATACCAGTGAAAGGAAGATGCATTGTCAAAGTAACACACAAGGACAGAGAGCACACGCTAGCATTAATCGTGGTGCCAAAGGATGTGCAAGCCATACTAGGTTTAAAAGCCTGTGAGAGACTGAACCTGGTAAAGAGAGTCCTCGTTGTGGAAAGCGAAAGAGAGACAGTCTATGATGAACTGAATGTTGCGTACACACCGGGTAAGCTGAGGTATACAGCAGACACACTGTCCAGAGCTGTTGACCCAGGAGAGCCCGCAAACACAGTGAAAAGACTGAAATACAAGGCAAAAGACAGTGGAACTGACTTCTACCAAAGCATGCTTGTATACCGCACAACGCCGCTCGAGTGTGGTATGTCACCAGCCCAACTCCTGATGGGACATCGGCTAAGGTCAAACCTACCCATCCCGGAGAACCTCCTGAAAACAAAAGAGGGGGAGAAAGTGAGGAAGTTCAAAGAACAACAGAAAGAAAAGCAAAAGTACTACTATGACAGAGGAACACAAAACCTACCTGAACTCCACACAGGTGACCAAGTAAGGTTCAATCCGGGTTCGAATCCGGCCTCGGGCGACTGTCTGTGTGGAGTTTGCACATTCTCCCCGTGTTTGCTTGGGTTTTCTCCGGGTGCTCCGGTTTCCTCCCACAGTCCAAAGATGTGCGGGTTAGGTTGATTGGCTATGATAAATTGACCCTTAGTGTTAGGGGGATTAAATACGTGGGGTTACAGGGATAGGGTGGGATATGTGTTGGTGTAGGGGTTACGGGGATCGGGTGGGATATGTGTCAGTGCAGGCTCGATGGGCCGAAATGGCCTCTATCTGCACTGTGGGGTTTCTGTGATTCTGTGAAACACATGGACTCAGAAGGGAACTGTCCTGAGTGAAGTTCAACCAAGATCATACACCATTCAGACAGATGAGGATGCTGTTCTGAGAGGAAATCGTCGAGATCTTCTCATGGGACCAGCCACAGCAGGTCAAGAGACTGATACTGTTGAACAACCTGATCACACAGCTGAGAACCAATCATCTGAGGCAACAACTCAGATTCAAGGACAATCAATCAGAAAATCCTCAAGACACATGAAGCCTCCTGAGAGACTCATTGAGCAAATTTAAGGACTATTGTTATAGAAGGAAGTAATGTTATCTTATTCTTTCTTCAAGTTCTAGTGTATTGACATATTTCATGTGAACACACAAAGCAAGGTTAAAAAACTTTGATCATGATAATGATAATGTAAGTTCATTAAGTGTTACAGTTAAAATGCAGATTAATACAAAGAAAACATGTTGTTAGTTAAAAGTAAAATACTTTTGTTTTAAGAAAAGGAGATGTAATGATATCAGCAAATAGAGATGGTATTTGCCTGTTCAATTATGATGCCTTAATAGCATGTTTGCATGTATTGATTGCTTGTGCCTGACCAGCAGAGGGCATGTGACCGAGAGAAGCAAGGCAGTTGGTGTTTAGTTTCAGTTTCGTTCTAGATGCATCACAAGCATCGTGTCTCCTGTAAAAGCTGTATAAAAGAGTTGAACAAGACTTAGATTAAAAGTCATTCTCTTTCATAAATGTCTCGTCATTGAACCCACAAAGAAATCAATACAGGCCGCTGGCCCCATTTGTACGTTATTGCCGAGCTGTGGACATTAGTCGCGGTCCCGGATGTAGATCGGCAGTCGGTGGGGTGGTGAGATCGACCGGCTAAAACACCAACCGAGGGCCTAAGGTGAGTCTGAGGGGTGGGGGGGATGGAGACAGGGACAATCGGGTGGGGGAAGAGAGTGGGCCGGTGGTGGCCTGCAGTTTGAAAGTGGATCGGGGAAGAGCACTCCTGCTCCGCCTGGCTCCACATTCAGCTAAGTACAATGCATTTAACGTACGTGTTGGGACCGCTGGTTTGGCTGCTTTGCGCCCCATAAAACCGACCACAGCCTGCACGACTCTTGCTGCAGCCAGTCACAATCCAAATTCACAAAGGGGCCTGAAACAGGCGCTAGGCCCCCGATTTGTATAAGTAATGGGCCTAACACCAGAGTCAGGCAGACGCCCTGGACAACTACAGGGTGCCCTAACCAACATGGCGTGTGGCACACTTCTGGTGGGAACTGAGTGTGCGCAACCCGCACGCCATATTGGGCCCTGTAGTGCCTGTTTTTCACCCGGATTTCTAGGCCTGTATCTTTTCTACTGGCCTAATGTAACATCTGCGGGTTCAAAAACGATGTTTTTCTGACTTAGACAATCCAGTTTACTTGAAAAAGTTGCCAGGGCTCCTTGGATTTAAGTAACTGACAACTCCATTCAAAAATGAGCTGTCAGTCATTCAGGTAACTGTATCAATCACACAGCACTGTTTATGTTTGAATTATGTGGCTTTGTTCCGCTCTCAGGCCGAAGAGGCAACGGACCAAACCTTGCAAATGTATATCGATTTAGGCTGAGGATGGAGCCATAGAATTTAACTACAGCTGCCTTTTAAACTCGACCATCAGTGTCGGATCATTGGATGTAGTATCTCCAAATTTGCAGACGACACAGAGCTGGGTGGGAGGGTATGCTGTGAGGAGGATGTTGTGAAACTCCAGTACAATTTGGACAGGTTGGGTGATTGGGCAGAAACATGGCAAATGCACTATAATGTGGATAATTATGAGGTTATCCACTTTGGTGGCAAAAACAGGAAGGCAGATTATTATCTGAATGGCAATAGATTGGGAGAAGGGGAAGTGCAAAGAGACCTGGGTGTTCTTGTGCACCAGTCACTGAAGGTAAGCATGCAGGTGCAGCAGGCGGTTAAGAAGGCAAATGGTATGTTGGTCTTCGTAGCAAGAGGGTTCAAGTACAGGAACAAGGATGTCTTGCTGCAGTTGTACAGGGCCTTGGTGAGACCGCACCTTGAGTATTGTGTGCAGTTTTGGCCGCCTTATCTGAGGAAGGATGTTCTTGCCATGGAAGGAGTGCAGTGAAGATTCACCAGGCTAATAGCTGGGATGGCAGGAATGACGTACGAGAAGAGATTGGGCCGATTGGGCTTGTACTCACTGGAGTTTAGAAGATTGAGAGGGGATCTCATTGAAACCTATAAAATTCTGTCAGGCCTGGACAGACTAGATGCAGGAAGGATGTTCCCGATGGCCGGGGAGTCCAGAACTAGGGGTCATAGTCTAAGGATAAGGGGTAAGCCATTTAGGACTGAGATGAGGAGGAATTCCTTCACCCAGAGAGTGGTGAACCTGTGGAATTCTCTACCACAGAAGGCAGTAGAGGCCAATTCATTAAATATATTCAAGAAGGAGTTGGATATATTTCTTAAGGCTAAAGGGATCAAGGGATATGGGGAGAAGGCAGGGACAGGGTACTGAATTTGGATGATCAGCCATGATCTCATTGAATGGCGGAGCAGGCTCGAGGGGCCGAATGGCCTACTCCTGCTCCTATCTTCGATGTTTCTATGTTTCCATTAGCCGCCCGTTATACACAGCACCTGATATTCAGTTACATTGCAGTTAATGGCACTGAATACCAGGCGCTGCGTATAATGGGCAGCCAATCCAATACCGCCCGTTTTGCGCCACCTGCCCGAGACGAATTTCTAGGCCTTGCTGTATTGTGACTGGATTTAAAGAGATAGCTACTAAGCCAAAAGGAGACAAAAGTACTTCATTTTTTTGTCATAAATACATTGGTGCAGACACTATAGATTTCAGCCTTTAGAAAAAATTGCTTTAAAAAAAGTGTTTTTCCGACTGAGTGAGTTTCTCCAGCGAGTAACTGGACCAGTTAGGCCACGAATGTCCCAGGGTCAAACCCCTAGTTGCTGCTGAGTTACCTCGTCTTAGACGGGGGCACTACAATTTTCATCAGCACCTCTGGGTTCGGGAGAGGAAAACCAGCCACTCCTAATCGCTATTTTCTGGATTTTGCAGTCATTTTGCTGACAGACAAATCAGTGGAATAATATTTTAGTGTTGGAGAAAGGATCGAAACTTTCAGGCTGGAGCAGCCACAAAAGGGGAGATGAAGACTATTTATAGCTGAAAATCCTGTAAATAGGGGCCGGCGGGTGAGGGGACCAGCAGGAGGCTGGCTTTGAGTTGTAATTGCCCATCTTTTTGTCAAGAGGTGATACAGAGGGGGTGAGAGGTGGATGAGCATCTATTACACCCTGCTGAGAAACAGCACCGTCTGGGATTCCAGTATATAACAGGTTTCTTCATATTTCACTGAGGAACCAGAGTGAAGGGCCAAGGGCCACAGTGAAGGACAGCACTTCAATTGAAAAGAGTAGGGCAGAAGATGAAATAGCTCAAAAGATTTTCATTAGGTGACAGCAAGCTATACTAAAAAGCCAAAAGCAAAATACTGCGGATGCTGGAAATCTGAAATAAAAAGGGAGAACGCTGGAAATACTCAGCAGGTCAGGCAGCATCTGTGGAGAGAGAAACAGAGTTAACGTTTCAGGTGGATGACCTTTCGTCAGAACTGGGAGATGTTAGAGATGAACAGCTTTTAAGCAAGCACAGAGCCAAGGAAAAGGGGGGCAGGAAATAAACAAAAGAGAAGATCTGTGAAAGGTCATCGACCTGAAACGTTAACTCTGTTTCTCTCTCCACAGATGCTGCCTGACCTGCTGAGTATTTCCAGCGTTCTCCCTTTTTATTTCAGATTTCCAGCATCCGCAGTACAGGAAACTTTGATTTATCCGGAGGTTAACTGTCCGGAATGCTCGATCCACCGGCAAAAATCAGGAGCCGTTTCGTTAGGTTTTTTTTCTTTTCGTTGCTTTTTTTTCACCAGTCAGGCTCTGCAAGGTCTCGCTGAAGCTGTTGCTAAGCTACAGAGACGCTTGCAAGGTATGGCCGACTGTTTAGAAGCTGTTGCAACAGGGTTTGTTGCCAGATACAGAGCTCAAGCTCCGTATGTTTCAACATTAGCGCTGGTTTGTCCGGCAGTTTTGATGGGACGGCAACAGCTCGGTCCCGTTGGTGCCGGATATCACAAAGTTTCCTGTATTTGCTTTTGTGTCTGGGGGTGGTAATGGGACAATAAAGAAACAAAAGATGGGTCTAGAGGAGGTGTAAATGGTTACAGCAGAATGGCAGTGGGAGGTGGCGGGAAGCGTGGAGAATTTGACAAAGGGGAGAGGATTGCCGTGGCCCGGGAATGTGACGGAAGAAAGGCTGGAAGACCCCAGGGGTGAGGACTACCCCCGATAGGGGATCCCCACCCCAAGCACCACCCCACACCTCCTCCACTCGTAGTAAAAGCCTGTAGATTGTAGAAGGAAGAGAAGACTGGGAGAATTTAACATCTGGAACGCCTGGCTAAAAACTGGAGCCAAGCGTGTTATCAATTACAGCTTTATTTTTCCCCTGTGTGCTTCTGTCATTTTTTTTCACTGATTTTCTTCTGCTCATTCTCATTTTCACTCTTTTGTCCTTAAATGTATTTCCCTTTATATCCCCTGCTCTCTAATTGGTTAACGCTCTGCAAAAGGGAGCTGCAGAATTCAATTGAACTAAATTCATTTAAACAAGCAGATGAGCTGTGACCTCCAGGTAACCGAGGTAACAGAACCAGTGTAGAAGTGGAATATTACATTCAAATCATGATGCTGCAAACTCCGAGAAATCAACGTCTCATCCATTGGGAATGGGAGGGCACCACTTGGAGGTGTCAAGCTGAAGAATAATGTTGTTTTCATCCACATGCAAAGAGGCAGTGTCCCAGCGGTGTGGAATCCAAAATCGGCTAAAAACACTCTATTGTTCTGTCAGTATAAGACCCTTCAGCTACAGTGTTTTAAAGTAATTTTTTGTCATTTTCTCCCATTCCTCTCCTGAAACTGCTGACTATTTCTAGGGTGCGGTCCCTTAAGGGCCTGCTGCTGTCCAATGCCTCAGTGAAGTGGCCATTCTTCAAGCGTGAACCTAGACAGTGAGGCCCCGATTTCAAAGGTCGGGGGGGAGCCAGGTACGATGCGCCTGAGCCCCAAAGCGAGCGGCACGAGCAGGCCTTTTCTCCAACTCCCACCCGAACCCGGCCAAATCTACTACTGGTCTGGCGGGCGGGAGCGAGAATTTGGCTGCAGGAGGCCGTAGCCAGAGCCCCATGGGAATGGTTCTGGCAATCAGTGGAATGGGGGGCAGGGGCTCTGGAGACGATTGAGGAGAGGAGTTGGGGGGCAAGAGCCTGGGGCAAGGAAGGCCCAAGGGGGAGCAGCACAGCTGAACAAAGAACATAAGAATTAGGAGCAGGAGTAGGTCATACGGCCCCTCGAGCCTGCTCCGCCATTCAATAAGATCATGGCTGATCTTCAACCTCAACTCCACTTTCCTGCACTATCCTCATATCCCTTGATTCCCCAGAGTCCAAAAAGCTATCTATCTCAGCCTTGAATATACTCAACGATTCAGCACCCACAGCCCTTTGTGGGAGAAAATTCCAAAGATTCAAAACCCTGTGGGGGGAAAAGGGAGTGAAGAAATTTCTCCTCATCTCAGTCTTAAATGGCAATCCCGTTATCCTGAGACTATGACCCCTAGTTCTAGACTCTCCAACCAGGGGAAACAACCCCTCAGCATCTACTCTGTCAATCCCCTTCAGAATCTTATATGACTGAGATCACCTCTCATTCTTCTAAACTCCAGAGATTATGGGGAAAAATTCAGTTGTTTGCGCCTCCCATTAGCGCCTTAAGAGGGTGCCAATTGGGGCGCAAAGCAACTAGAGGCCGGGCGCAGTGATGTTTGTGCCGCTCGCGAAATTAACTAGACATTTTGTGGCGGCGTTAAACACCCCCGCCACGGTCTCCTGCACAGCAGATTATGACGTCAGTCGAGTGCGCAACGCCCCGTTAGCGCCCCGGACCGGATATTGAGTGGCGCCCCCTGCCTTACTGCCTGCCACTAGCAACGACAGGTTGAGGGGGGCGTTATGCTGTCAGAAAGGGACTAGGGGAGCGCTATTTAAAGGCGACCGCTTCCTGCCTTTTTTGTCGGTGACATTTTTGCACCACACATTCTGAGAGAGAGAGAGAGACTTCTGGAGAGATTCAACGCTGTGTGAAGGAGTTTTGGGTACTGAGCAGCACTTTGCAGGTTCATTTTGATTTGCCCTTCCTTGCTTCGCCAGCGTTCTGAGGTAGCGCCTCGCTCCTCGGCCTTTGCGCCTTAAGACAGGTGTGAAGTGCCTGATTTAGCGCTCCAATCACCTCCAGGGGTGATAAAAGCCAAGTTTGCAGTCGGAGGTGATAATTAGCGCCAGGCACTAAACTTTCCGCACCGCCAATAATGGCGCCCCAAATGGGGCGATACCGAATTTTTCCCCCTATAGGCCCAATTTACTCAATCTCTCCTCATAGGACAACCCTCTCGTCCCAGGGATCAATCTAGTGAACCTTCGTTGCACCACCTCTAAGGCAAGTATGTCCTTCCTCAGATAAGGAAACCAAAACTGCACAGAGCAGTGAGAGAGAAATGAGGGAATAGAAGACAAAGGAGGACACTAAGAGAGACAGAGAGAAAGACAGGGATGAAAAGCAGAAGGAAAGAGACAGAGCAAGAAAAAGAGAGGCAGTGATGGAGAGAAAAATAGAGACAGAGATAGAGAGACAGCGAAAGAGACAGAGAAAGAGAAAGAGGGGGAGAGACAGAGACAAGAGGGAGAGAGAGAGAGAGACGAGATGGAGGGACAGATAGTGATTGAGAGAGACAGACAAGGGAGCGACAGAAAGAGAGACACAAAGAGACAAATTTAATGCAGAAAAGTGCAAAGTGATACATTTTGGTAGAAAGAATGAAGATAGGAAATATAAACTAAAGGGTACAGTCCTAATGGGGGTGCACAGGGCAGGTTGAGAAAGCAGTTAAAAAAGCTTACGGGATCCTGGGCTTCATGAGTAGAGGTATAGAGTACAAAAGCATGGAAATTATGCTGAACCTTTATAAAACACTGGTCTGCCACTGGAGTATTGTGTCCAATTCTGGGCACCGCACTTTCGGAAGGATATGAAGGCCTTAAACAGGGTGCAGAAAAGATTTACGAAAATGATTCCAGGGATGAGGGACTTCAGTTACGTGTATAAACTGGAGAAGCTGGGGGTTGTTCTCCTTAGAGCAGAGAAGGTTGAGAGGTGATTTGATGGAGGTGTTCAAAAACATGAGGTGTCTGGACAGAGTAGATAGAGAGAAACTGTTCCCATTGGCAGAAGGGTCGAGAACCAGAGGACACAGATTCAAGGTGATTGGCAGAAGAACCAAAGGCGACTTGAGGAAAAACTTTTTTACGCAGCGAGTGATTAGGATCTGGAATGCACTGCCTGAAAGGGTGGTGGAGGCAGACTCAATCACGGCTTTCAAAAGGGAGTTGGATAAGTACCTGAAGGAAAAACATTTGCAGGGCTACAGGGAGCCTACTCCTGTCCTGGGCCAACATTCATACACTGCCCAGCAGGGATCGCCGGATAGTGACCAGGAGCAGGAATCCCAGGTGATTTTTTTCTTTGTTGCCTGGTCTCTAGTCCAATGGCAACGAGGCCAATTGTAGCATCCTTATTGTAAAGTCCGCGCCTCAATAATACACGGACTTCGGGAGAACAGTTTAACAGGTATTTTACTGAACAAGAGGCAGCTTGAAACTGAAACTACAGAAGCCTGCTAGGGCCTTTTATACAGGGGTGGTCACTGCCGGTACTGCAGTCTAAGACCAGTTATTCCCTTAAAGGTACATACACAACAATTCCTCCCCTTTTAGATAAACAAGTACATAACATTCATTTAACAACTAAATAATAACTAATTACAATTACAATTTTCTCAGTAATATATACATCAACTGAAATAGTCATTTATAAGTTCAGTCTTTGAGGAGGCTTCCTGATCCGGACTGGATAGCGCCTTTCTCGAGTATCCTGTTCTGGCGGTGGAGTCAATTCTGGCTCATTGTCATTGGTTGGTTCGTCAGCTTCCAATACCCCTGCTTCTGAGGTAGACGCAACCTGTACTTCGGGTTCATTACCAGGTGCACATGCTTGTGGTACAGGTTTGGCTTGTTCCTGTGGCTCTAGAATCTGGTCAGCATGGCATCTCACGATGCTCTCTCCAACATCCACTGTGTACATTAGTGGTCCCTGCTGTGTGCATATCATGCCTGGCTACCATTTTTCTGTTCGGTAGTCGCGGGCCAAGACTGGTTGCCCTATCTTGAAGCTCCTGGTTGGCTTCTCATTTATGTGCTGGAACTGCTTATCCTCAACATCTCGTCTTATGTTTGGTTTGAGCAAATCCAAGCGACATCTTAGTCTCCGGTTGAAAAACAGTACGGCTGGAGTTTGATTGGTTACTGCATGTGTCGCATTCCGGTAAACAAACAGGAAGTTATCCACCTTGTGTTGCAGTGGTATGTCGTCATTATACATTGCCTTTATGGCCTTTTTAAAGGTCTGAACAAACCTCTCAGCCAATCCATTTGTGGCTGGATGATATGGGGCAGATGTGTAATGTTTCACCCCATTATTCTTCAGGAACCTCCGGAAATCCTCAGACACAAACTGTGGGCCATTGTTGGAACAGATCTGTTCTGGCAACCAATTCCTGGCGAAGATGGTCCTTAGGACTGCAATAGTTTTCTCCGTGGTCGTGGAGGACATTTTAATGACCTCTGGCCATTTCGAATGGGCGTCCACAGTGATTAGAAACATTGAGTCCATAAATGGACCAGCGAAATCAATGGCCCAGAACTTGGTGTCGGGGGCTTGCCGCGCGTGCAAGCCCCCGATGTGCGCTCACCCTGCGCGCCGACATCTGAAACCTGGCCCGCAGTGGATTTCCTTTCAGTGGCCAGGTTCTGATGTCGGCGCGCTGTGCTAACCTGACCCAGCGGCGTAGTTAGTGCGATGTGCCGGCTGGGATCAGGTGAGCACTGTTCAGCCAATCAGGGGAGGGGAAACTTCATTCATAAGTTTGAGAGTAAGGACTGTCAAACTCATGAGAAGTACTGCACCCCAAAACACTACTTAAACTTTAAATAAAATTTTAAAAAACATCCCAATCATTAAATTAAGTATAAATAAGTTAAAAAAAATAATTTAAACAATAATTTTTTTTTTTGAAAAAAATAAATTTTTAATAAAAAGGGTCTAAAACTAAACTTACCTTATTGTAGATTCTTTAAAATAATAAACCTGTGGAAAAAAATTCTAAATTGCACTAAAACACCACTTACCTGTAAAAATAAATACTTACGTGTGCTTTTTACAAGCGTAAAGACCGGAGGCCTTTACACATGCGCAAATCCCCAAAACAGAGGAAATCCAAGACGCACGCGCTGCCCCCTACAGCGCACGCGCTAGCCTCTTCAACTCTTGGGTTAGAGGAGAGGAAATGCCGGTTTTCAGCACATGCGCTGTGCATGCTGAAAACCGGCATTTCCTCCGGCCAGATGCGTGAGTACCCCTTCCATACTCACGCGTTTGGGGAGGAATTTCTGCCCCAATGTGTACCCGTTGCCATGGAGATGAGGGCCACTCCCATGGATGTAGCGGGGCCTGTGGTGGAGCGTTTTGGACCTTCTGGCATCCTGTGCATCTCTTGGTCATATCCTCGATTTCTTTATCGATTCCCGGCCACCACACAAACGCCCTGGCTAGGCTCTTCATTTTTACCCCTCCCAGGTGACCCTCGTGAAGCTCATTGAGTACTCTATCTCTCAACTTGGGTGGAATTACCACTCGGGATCCACACATCAAGGTTCCCCGGCAAACTGACAGCTGTTCCCTCCTTGGCGAGAATGCTGGCAACAGTGAGTCGCCATATGCTGGCCATCCCTTCACCGTCAAATCATAGACCCGAGCGAGTGTCGGGTCATTTCGGGTTTCCTTCTCAATACTTGCGTTTGTAACAGGCAAACATTCGACTATGGTCGCATGGAATATCTCCACCGGGTCCACTGCAGGTGCTTCTTCCGCCGTAGGCAACGGTAGGCGCAACAGCCCATCAGCGTTTCCATGTTGTTTCGTACCTTTGTACTCTATGTCATACTGATGTGCCCCTAGAAACAGTGACCATCTTTGCAGCCGTTGCGCCGTCATCACCGGAACGCCCTTCTTTGGGTTAAAAATTGAGACCAGGGGTTGATGATCAGTCAGTAGGGTGAATTTCTGCCCGTGCAGATAGTGATTGAACTTCTTCACCCCCCACACCAGGTTGAGGGCCTCCCTGTCAATCTGGGCGTAGTTACGTTCGGCTGAGGTTAGCGAGCGCGATGCAAAGGCTATTGGCCTCTCTGAACCGTCACGGAATTTGTGTGACAGCACCGCTCCAATGCCGTAAGGTGACGCATCACATGCCAACCGAATCGGTAGTGTTGGGTTGTAGTGGGCCAATACTTCTTTTGAAGTGATTTGGCATTTACATTCCTGAAAGGCACGCTTACACTCATCACTCCATTTCCATGTTACACCAGTTTGAAGGAGGGCGTTCAGTGGGTGCAGAATTGTAGATAAATTCGGCAAGAACTTATGGTAGTAGTTCACCAACCCGAGGAACGACCTCAGTTGCGACACATTTTCTGGTGCTGGAGCCTTGACGACAGCTTCAATCTTGTCCGGCGACTTATGCAACCCTTCCTCATCAATCATGTGGCCACAATACGAGATTTGTCTCCTGAAGAACTCGCATCTGGGACGGTTGGCTCGTAGCCCATGTTCCTGCAATCTCGTGAGCACCTGTTCCAGGTTGGCAAGGTGTTCATTGTCATTTTCGCCCGTAACCAGGATGTCGTCCAAATAACACTGGGTCCCCGGGATCCCTTGCAGGACTTGTTCCATTGCCCTCTGCCACATAGCCGGGGCCGATGCTACCCCAAATACCAGTCGATTGTACTGGTAAAGGCCTTTGTGAGTGTTTATCGTGAGGTATTTCCTAGGTGCTTCTTCCACCTCCATTTGTAGATACGCTTGAGCCAGGTCAATCTTTGTAAAACGTTTCCCTCCAGGTAGTGAGGCGAAAATATCTTCTATCCGCGGAAGCGGATACTGTACTGTGTGCAGGACTGGGTTCACAGTCACCTTGAAGTCCCCACAGATGCGAACCTTCCTTGGCTCCCCAGGCATGCTGCTCAATGCTTTCTTCATTACAGGAACGATGGGTGTGGCCCACTCGCTCCAGTCCACCTTAGACAGCACCCCCGAATGCTCCAGACTCTCCAGTTCAGCTTCCACAGCTGGGCGTATCGCGTATGGCACCGGTCTGGCCTTGAAAAATTTTGGGGTTGCGTTATCCTCAATCTTTATGGTTGCCTTTACTCCTTTTAGAGTCCCAAGTCCTTGTTGGAACACCTCTTCCGCGTCAGATAGAATTTGTGACAGACGTCCAGGTGCGACATCATCATCTTTTTTGTCAGTCACAGTTAGTGCCAGAATGGAATGCCAATCCAATTGTAGTCTTCGGATCCATTCACGTCCCAATAATGGTGGTCCTCCATCTCGTAGTATATACATGTATAGTTTCTGTGTTTCCTTTCCGTTATATTCAACTGGCACCCTTATTTTTCCTCTGGGGTAGACCTTTTGCCCCGTGTATGTCTTCAATACAATGGACGTGTCCTTTAAGGGTATGTGTGAGAATAGCCGCTCATAGTCTCGTCGATTCATGACAGTTAGGGCTGATCCTGTGTCCAATTCCATCTTCACTGGGGACCCTGCTATCATAATAATAATAATTCAACTTTATTGTCATTGTACAATGCACAACGAAATGTGATCTTGCAAGCTCCCATGAGTCTAGTACAAATAACATTAACATTAAACGTAAATAGCACTGTCCTGGGAGAAGCAAAGCCGCTGCGTCTGTGCGCGCCGCCATTCCATTTCCACCATTCCTCCTGTCCGACAATCTTCAGCCCAACGCCCGGGCCTGCTCACCAGCTGCCCCTCCCGGGGCTCCTTCCGTGACCTTCTCACCAACCGCCCCTCCTCGGGGCTCCTTCCGTGACCTTCTGCACCTGGTCTTCCCTGATGGTCACCCCTCTAGGTACTAACCAGGCCTGGCTCTGCTTAGCTTCACAAGCCTTGCCAGTGACCCTGTCCCTAGTCCCAGGAACAGGAACCCAAATGGTTTGGTGATCTTCTTTTGCGATCACGTTGTGTAACTTTAAACAACTTAGTCGCCTGCTCCCGGAGTCCTTATCACTCTCCTGATCTTCTGAACTACTATCTGTCAGTTTCTTTACTTTCCTGTACTGTTCCTTAGTAGTTCTTGTTGTGTTGGTCTTCTTTTCCGACCTGCAGACTCTTGCTATATGTCCCATTTTCCCGCATTGCCTGCATATTTTGTCTTTAAACCAGCAGTCCTTCTGCTCATGTTGTTCTGCCGCAGCGATAGCGCTTTTCAGCTCCATACGCCATTTCATTAGCGCTGTATTCTTGTGGTTTCTGTTGTATTTCCGCAGCTCCCCGTGCTGCTGCTTCGTAGGATACTGCCACGCTGAAAGCCTGTTCTAGCATCAGGTCCTTTTTTGAAAGTAGTCGTTTCTGGGTTCCTTCACTCTGGAGCCCGCAGACAAACTTATCCCGTAAGGTGTCTGCCAGTCCTGCTCCGAACTGGCAGTGCTTCGATAACTTGCGTAGTTCCGTAAGATAGTCAGCATTGCTCTCATCTTTGTGCTGGTTTCTTTTATGGAACTTGAATCTTTCTGCTATCAGCAGTGGTATAGGGCTCAGGTGTTCCTGTAAGATATGAACAATCTCCTCAAAACTTTTCTCCATTGGTTTAGCTGGGGTAATTAAATTCCGCAATAGGCCGTATGTACTCGCACCCATCAGATTTAATAATATCGACGCCCTCTTTCCATCAGCCACCTCATTTGCCTTGCAGTACACTTCAATTCTTTCCACATACGTGGTCCAGTCTTCTACCTCGTTGTCGAAAGCAGTGATACTGCCACTTTTCGGCATCTTGGGCGATTTAAAATGGCACCTCCCGTGCTTTTGCTTCTTCCCCAATGGAATAAAATGGCGCCTCCCGCGCTTTTGCTTCTTCCCCTTACTGCCACGCTGCTCCTAGCGTTCTACGGGGTAATGGCGGCGACCCGCAGCTTCGGCGCATCTCGCTTTCCTTCCCCCCTGTTTAGTTTCTCTCCGCTGTCCTGTTCTCGAGCACCGACCGCGCCCTGTGCGCTCCACCCTCTCTCTCTTGTTTTCTTTTCCCGGCGACGCTGCGCGGCCCGATTTGTAGAGCCGCTCGATCGAGCTTGAGCCCGCCACAGTCCGGAAGAGTCGGCGCGCTACCTGCTACCAGCACGATTCGCTGGAACCACAGTCTCTCCCGCAATTCTCCGAACACCGATAGATTCATTGGGCGGTTGCCCTCGGTCGACGCCCGTTGCTCAGACTATGACCTTCCAGGACCTTCCTTTCAGGCGAGATCCCCGTGAGATGATGCCACACTGCAGGTGAGTTCGAACTTACTCGTCGCCACTGTAAAGTCCGCGCCGCAATAATACACGGACTTCGGGAGAACAGTTTAACAGGTATTTTACTGAACAAGAGGCAGCATGAAACTGAAAATACAGAAGTCTGCTAGGGCCTTTTATACAGGGGTGGTCACTGCCGGTACTGCAGTCTGAGACCAGTTATTCCCTTAAAGGTACATACACAACACTTATGACCACTCTGGCTGGGATCAATTAACTGGGGATCAAAACCACTAGGACAGTGACAGCCATAGGGGAGGTTTGGCTTGGTGGGCAAGGAGAAGGTAGGTACTGAGGCAGAGACAACCGAATGGTCTTAATTTAGCGACAAAGAAGACCATGAGCTCCTCACACTTGCTGTTGGAGGTGAGGGCGGAGGGAGCAGGAGAGGGGTTTAGGGGGACACTTTGTAGTGGAGAAATAAAGCCGGGAGTTATCTCTGCAATCCAGGATGGTCCTGGAGTAGTGAGCTGTTTTGGCAGAGGAGAGCAAGTCCCGATAGTGCTTGCTGTGGTCCAGCCAGGTCTGGAGGTGAATGGTTAAACCAGTTGTACGCTATAAATGTTCAACTCTGTGACCTTTGCACTTGAGAGAGAAAAGGAGGAGGTCATACCAGGGTGAGAAAGAGTAAGGTTTTCGCTGGGATGAGGACACCAAAGCCAGAGGTGAGAGAGCGAGTGAGCAGTTTGACAACTGCAGAAGTATTGTGGTGAATGGAGAGCCAAAGGCTGGACAGTTGGTAGTTTGAAAGTGTTGTAAATGACTCGGGGGACAGATTTTTTCCAGGGGCGGATGCAGAAGGACGTGGGGTTGGAAGGGGTAGGGGGATGTGGATAGTGAGGAACACAAGGTAGAGATGGCCTTGTCTGTGAGCGAAACGCTGGGAGCAGAGGACAAGTGAGAGGGCAAGGTCAAGGGGTTGGTCGTGATTATGTGTAGGAGAGCTTATATGGAGGGTAAAGTTAAGAGAGGGCAGGAGAGCAGTGAACTCCGAAGAGAGAGGGCAAGGTGAGTTGAGATGGTGATTGAAATAACTGAGGAAAAGGAGTCGCTCAGTGCACAGGCTGAGGAGGGGAAAGGAGTGAGGGTATCTTGGTGAGAAACTTGGGGTGGGGGTAGAAAATGAAGAGTTTAAAGGAGTGGTGAGAGGGTGGAACAAATGAGTTGGTTGAGGGAGGAGAAAGTGCCAGAGGAATAGGGGGAAGAGGCCAAGGTGTGATTTGGTGATTAGAGCCAGAACACCACCGTGGAGTTTTGGGTGGGGCAGGTGGTGGAAAGTACAGCCAGGCAGGAAGTCTTCAGTAGCCCAGCAACACCCTAAGAGCTCTAACCTTTAAATAAATGCTGTCTAGTGTATGTGGAGCATTGGCAATAAACCCAATGAGTCAATGGGCCTTTCTATAAGCAGCATGAAACCCAAGTGCAGAAAAAATGTATCTGAAACCTTAATTAAAAGAGTTAGTGTAAAAGCGCCTTAACTGGACATCATTGGCAGCAAGTGGCACCATTCAGAATCTCACTGAGCTTGGCACAGAAGCTGCAGTCTAAACATGGGAAAAGAATGAAAGCAAAACATTAGAGACAAGCTGACCGCTGTTGTGTTCCTTTGTGATGTAAAACAATCCAGGCTGAATGCAGTTCCTCCACTGGGAACACGTACACAGACTCCCTGCCTTTAGTAAAGCCACTAATTAAAAATGCATCAGTATAATTAGGTGCCATTATCACAATAAGCAACTGAACAGTTTATTACATTAAACAACATTCACTGTGAGGCGCAGTTTTACTCAGTGCTTCTTCAGCTATATGCAGTCGGTCCCAGTTCAGTGTTCAACTATTTTCTGTTGGATGTCCTCAATTCTCAGGAGTGTAATATAAAGCCCCCATGTTGACAGTCCCAATCCCACGTTGACTATCCCAAAGCCCACGTTGACAGTCCCAATCCCGCGTTGACTATCCCAATCCCACATTGACAGTCCCAATCCCACATTGACAGTCCCAATCCCACATTGACAGTCCCAATCCCACGTTGACAGTCGCAATCCCATGTTGACTATCCCAATCCCACGTTGACAGTCCCAATCCCACGTTGACAGTCCCAATCCCACGTTGACAGTCCCAATCCCACGTTGACAGTCCCAATCCCACATTGACTATCCCAATCCCACGTTGACTGTCCCAATCCCACGTTGACAGTCCCAATCCCACATTGACAGTCCCAATCCCACATTGACAGTCCCAATCCCACATTGACTATCCCAATCCCACATTGACAGTCCCAATCCCACATTGACAGTCCCAATTCCACGTTGATTATCCCAATCCCACGTTGACAGTCCCAATCCCACGTTGACAGTCCCAATCCCATGTTGACAGTCCCAATCCCACGTTGACTATCCCAATCCCACACTGACAGTCCTAATCCCACATTGACAGTCCCAATCCCACGTTGACTGTCCCAATCCCGCGTTGACTATCCCAATCCCACGTTGACAGTCCCAATCTCACATTGACAGTCCCAATCCCGCGTTGACAGCCCCAATCCCACGTTGACAGCCCCAATCCCACGTTGACAGTCCCAATCCCGCGTTGACTATCCCAATCCCACGTTGACAGTCTCAATCTCACATTGACAGTCCCAATCCCACGTTGACAGTCCCAATCCCACGTTGACAGTCCCAATCCCACGTTGACAGTCCCAATCCCACATTGACTGTCCCAATCCCGCGTTGACTGTCCCAATCCCGCATTGACTGTCCCAATCCCACGTTGACAGTCCCAATCCCGTGTAGACAGTCCCAATCCCGCGTAGACAGTCCCAATCCCACGTTGATTGTCCCAATCCCATGTTGACAGTCCCAATCCCACGTTGACTATCCCAATCTCATATTGACAGTCCCAATCCCATGTTGACAGTCCCAATCCCACACTGACTATCCCAATCTCGCGTTGACAGTCCTAATCCCACATTTAACAGTCCCAATCCCACAGAGAGGCTCCCCCCTACAGTAAGGATCTCCTCTCATGTTGACTGTTTGATCCACAACTGAAACATCAATCTTGTGCTGACAGTTTATTCTCACACTGATTGTCTGATCCCACAGTGAGATTCCACTTTCATACAGACATTCAGATCCCACAGTGAGGATCTGCTCTCGTACAGACAGTCCGATCCCACAGTGAGAGTCCACTCTCGTACAGACAGTCCGATCCCACAGTGAGGGACCTATTATGTCCGTGTATAATTGAGACACGGACTGCAGGAGTTGATTATAACAAGTCTTTACTGAATGGAGACAACCTGGAAAACTGAAACTACAGAAGCCTGCTAGGGCCTTTTATACAGGGGTGGTCACTGCCGGTACTGCAGTCTGAGACCAGTTATTCCCTTAAAGGTACATACACAACAATTCCTCCCCTTTTAGATAAACAGTACATAACATTCATTTAACAACTAAATAATAACTAATTTCAATTACAATTACGGTTGCTAGATACATTGGTTGAAGTTAAGCAATTATAAGTTCAGTCTTTGAGGAGGCTTCCTGATTCTGTCTGGATAACGCCTCTTTGGGATATCAGGTTTTTCTGGCAAGGTTGAGTCGGGATCAGTGTCGTTGTTTGGTTCGTCTGCTTTCAATATCACCGATTCTGCGGTAGATGCAATTGGTACTTCGGTTTCATCGCCAGGTGTATCAGATCATGGTGTGGAGTTGACGTTTTCCAGTGACTCTAGAATCTGGTCAGCATGGCGTCTTACAATGCTCTCTCCAATGTCCACAGTATACATTAGAGGTCCTTGCCGTGTACAGATCGTTCCTGGCTGCCATTTCTCTGTGCGGTAGTCCCGGGCCAAAACTGGTTGACCTATCTTAAAACTCCTGGTCGGCCTTTCATTCATATTCTGAAACTGCCTGTTCTCCACATCTCTTCTGACGTTTGGCTTAACCAAATCCAAGCGGCATCGTAGTCTTCGATTGAAGAACATCATGGCTGGAGTTTGGTTGGTAACCGCATGTGTCGCATTCCGGTAGGCAAACAAGAAGTTATCCACCTTGTGTTGTAGGGGTATATCTTCATTACACATTGCCTTGATAGCCTTCTTGAATGTTTGAACAAACCTCTCGGCCAATCCATTAGTGGCTGGATGATATGGGGCGGATGTGTAATGCTTAACACCATTGTTCTTTAAGAACCTCCGGAACTCTTCAGACACAAACTGTGGTCCATTGTCAGAGCAAATCTGTTCAGGCAGCCCATTCCTGGCGAATATGGTTCGTAAGACTGTGATAGTTTTTTCTGTGGTGGTTGAGGACATTTTTATTACCTCTGGCCACTTTGAATGTGCATCCACCGCAATTAAAAACATCGAGTCCATAAAGGGACCAGCAAAATCAATGTGCACCCTTTGCCATGGAGATGAGGGCCACTCCCATGGATGTAGAGGGGCTTGTGGTGGGGCGTTTTGGACCTTCTGGCATCCTGTACAGCTCTTGGTCACCTCTTCGATTTCTCTATCGATTCCCGGCCACCACACAAACGCTCTGGCTAAGTTCTTCATTTTTACCCCTCCCAGATGACCCTCGTGAAGCTCATTGAGCACTCTATCCTTCAATTTGGGTGGAATTACTACTCTGGATCCACACATCAAGGTTCCTCTGCACACTGACAGCTGTTCTCTTCTCGGCGAGAATGCTGGCAGCAGTGGTTCGCCATGTGCTGGCCATCCCTTCACCGTTAAATCATAGACCCAGGAGAGTGTCGGGTCATTTCGTGTTTCCTTTTCTATGTTTGCATTCGTCACAGGGAGACATTCGACTATAGTCGAGTGGAATAACTCCACTGGATCCACTGCCAGTTCTTCTTCCACCGTCGGCAACGGTAGGCGCGACAATCCATCAGCATTCCCATGCTGTTTAGTTCCTTTGTACACGATGTCATATTGGTGTGCCCCTAGGAAAAGGGACCACCTCTGCAGCCGTTGTGCCATCATTATCGGTACGCCCTTCTGAGGGTTGAAAATGGAGACGAGAGGTTGATGATCAGTTAGTAGAGTAAATTTCTGACCGTGCAGGTAGTGATTGAACTTCTTCACCCCCCACACCAGGCTGAGGGCCTCTCTGTCAATCTGGGCGTAGTTACGCTCGGCTGAAGTTAACGAGCGTGACGCAAAAGCTATCGGCCTCTCTGAACCATCAAGGAATTTATGTGACAGTACCACCCCAATGCCGTAGGGAGATGCATCACACGCCAGTCTTATTGGTAGTGATGGGTTGTAGTGAGCCAATACTTCTCTTGAAGTGATTAGGTCCTTACTCTTCTGAAAGGCCCGCTTACATTCATCGCTCCATTTCCATGCTACTCCCATTCGTAGTAGGGCGTTCAGTGGATGCAGAATTGTGGACAAATTCGGCAAAAACTTATGGTAGTAATTCACCAATCCGAGGAATGACCTCAGTTGCGACACATTTTCAGGCGCTGGAGCCTTAACTACCGCTTCAATTTTGTCAGGGGACTTATGCAACCCCTCTTCATCAATCACGTGGCCACAATACGATATCTGTTTCTTAAAAAACTCGCACTTGGGGCGATTGGCTCGTAGCCCATGTTCACGTAGTCTAGTGAGCACCTGCTCTAGGTTGGCAAGGTGTTCACTGTCATCTTCACCTGTCACTAGGATGTCGTCCAAGTAACACTGAGTCCCCGGAATCCCTTGCAGGACTTGTTCCATCACTCTTTGCCATATCGCCGGAGCTGATGCTACTCCGAATACCAGTCGATTATACTGGTAAAGACCTTTGTGAGTGTTTATCGTGAGATACTTCTTAGAGGATTCTTCAACCTCCATCTGCAAATAGGCTTGTGCTAGGTCAATTTTTGTAAAACGCTTCCCTCCAGATAGTGAGGCGAAGATATCTCCTATCCTTGCAAGAGGATATTGTACTGTGTGAAGGACTGGGTTCACCGTCACCTTGAAGTCCCCACAGATGCGAACCTTCCTTGGCTCCTCAGACTTATTGTTTAACGTTTTTTTCATGACAGGAACGATGGGTGTCGCCCACTCGCTCCAGTCTACCTTAGATAACACGCCTGCATTCTCCAGATTCTCCAGCTCTGCCTCGACGGCTGGGCGAATTGCATATGGTACCGGTCTTGCTTTGAAAAACTTGGGAATTGCATTCTCCTCTATTTTTATTGAGGCGGTTACGCCTTTAAGAGTGCCCAGTTCTTGTTGAAATATCTCTTTGGCGTCAGCTAAGATTGTTGACAATCGACCAGGAGTGACGTCGTCATCCTTTTTACCAGCCACCGTCAGTGCCTGAATGGAGTGCCAGTCTAAACTTATCTTTCTGATCCATTCACGTCCCAATAACGGTGGTCCACCATCTTGCAGAATGTAGAGATACAATTTCCGTATTTTCTTGCCGTTGTATTCGACAGGCACCCTTATTTTTCCTCTGGGGTATACTTTTTGCCCCGTATACATCCTCAAGACAATGGATGTCTCTCTCAAGGGTATGTGTGAGAATAGCTGCTCGTAGTCTCGTCGATTCATGATGGTTAGAGCTGATCCTGTATCCAATTCCATTTTGACTTGGGACCCTGCTATCGTGAGGGTGACCCAAATGGTTCGGTGATCCTCTTTTGCGATTACGTTGTGAAGTTTGAGACAGCTTAGTCTCTTGTTCCCGGATTCACTATCGCTCATCTGGTCTTCAGAACTACTGTCCGTCATCTTTTGCACTTTCCTGTACGGTTCCTTAGTAGCCTTTTTGTTGTCGTTGGTCTTCTTCCCAGACCTGCAAACTCGTGCAATGTGTCCCATCTTTCTGCATTGTCTGCATATTTTGTCCTTGGACCAGCAGTCCTTCTGGTCATGGTTTGTTCTGCCGCAGCGATAACATTTTTCAAATCCCCGTGTCATTTCGCGGGTGCCGTATTCCTGTGGCTTTTGTTGTATTTCCGCAGCTCCCCTTGCTGCTGCTTCGTACGATACTGCCACGCTGAAAGCCTTATCTAGCGTCAGCTCTTTCTCTGAGAGTAACCTCTTCTGGGTTCCTTCACTCAGGAGTCCACAGACAAATTTGTCCCGTAAGGTATCTGCCAGTCCTGCTCCGAACTGGCAGTGCTTTGATAGCTTGCGTAGTTCCGTAAGGTAATCAGCATTGCTCGTGTTTTTATGCTGATTTCTCCTGTGGAATTTAAATCTTTCTGCTATCAGCAGCAGTGTAGGATTTAGGTGTTCCTGTAGGATAGCAACAATTTCGTTAAAACTCTTCGCCTTTGGTTTGGCTGGAGTAATCAGGTCCCACAATAGGCCGTACGTTCTTGCGCCCATTAAATTAAGCAATACCGATGCCTTTTTCTCATCGGCTATTTCGTTTGCCTCGCAATATACCTCGACTCTTTCCACATACGTGGTCCAGTCTTCTATTGCATTATCGAAGGCAGTGATATCGCCAGTCTTTGGCATCTTGAAAATCTAAGATGGCGCCTCCCGCGCTTTGCCTTCGTCCCCGGTGGATCAAAATGGCGCCTCCCGCGCTTTTCCTTCTTCCCCGCCGAGTTAAGATGGCGCCTCCCGCGCTTTCCCGCCGCTGCCACTGCTCTCTGCGGTATTTTTATTTTTCTATCGCCCTTCAATATTTGCTCCGTTAATTGAAGAACCGAGAGTTTGCACATTCTCCCCGTGTTTGCATGGGTTTCCTCCGGGTGCTCCGGTTTCCTCCCACAGTCCAAAGATGTGCGGGTTAGGTTGATTGGCCATGATAAAAATTGGCCCTTAGTGTTAGGGGGGATTAAATACGTGGGGTTACGGGGATAGGGCTTGGGTGGGATGGCTGTCGGTGTAGGGACCGGGTGCTAGGGTTTGGATGATCAGCCATGATCTCGTTGAATGGCGGAGCAGACTCGAAGGGACGAATGGCCTACTCCTGCTCCTAGTTTCTATGTTTCTATGTTTCTATGTTTCCCATCGTGGAGCGGACCCTCTGGGACACTTCCCTCCCTCTTCTTAGGTCCGAACGCTGCCCGGCTTCGAAGCACCGGCCGTGCCCTGTGTGCTCCACCCTCTCTCTCTCTCTTTGCTTCCCGACTCGCTGCCCGGCCCCGTTGCAGAGCCACCCGATCGAGCTCTAGCCTGCCGCAGCCCAGGAAGAATCAGTGCACTACCTGCCACCAGCCCGATTAGCTGGGAAACCACAGACTGGAGAACCAAGCCTGGCTCTCGACAGTCTCTCCTGCACTTTTCAATTCGATGATTTGGAGGGCGGTTGCCCACGGTCGACGCCCGTTTCTCGAGTTTCTTCGGATTATTTTTTTTTTCTTTCTTCTGGCTTCGACCTTCAATAACGCCGTCTGAGGTGCTGCCGAGTTGCAGGTAAGTTAGTTTCTTACTCGTCGCCAGTATTATGTCCGTGTATAATTGAGACACGGACTGCAGGAATTGATTATAACAAGTCTTTACTGAATGGAGACAACCTGGAAAACTGAAACTACAGAAGCCTGCTAGGGCCTTTTATACAGGGGTGGTCACTGCCGGTACTGCAGTCTGAGACCAGTTATTCCCTTAAAGATACATACACAACAGGACCCCTCTCACAGTGACAGTCCAATCCCACAGTGAGGGACCCCTCTCACAGTGGCAGTCCGATCCCACAGTGAGGGACCCCTCTCACAGTGACAGTCTGATCCCACAGTGAATGTCCCCTCTCACAGTGACAGTCCGATCCCACAGTGAGGTTACCTTCTCACAGTGACAGTCCAATCCCACAGTGAGGGACCCCTCTCACAGTGACAGTCCGATCCCACAGTGAGGTTACCCTCTCACAGTGACAGTCCGATCCCACAGTGAGGTTACCCTCTCACAGTGACAGTCCGATCCCACAGTGAGGTTACCCTCTCACAGTGACAGACCGATCCCACAGTGAGGTTACCCTCTCACAGTGACAGTCCGATCCCACAGTGAGGTTACCCTCTCACAGTGACAGTCCGATCCCACAGTGAGGTTACCCTCTCACAGTGACAGTCCGATCCCACAGTGAGGTTACCCTCTCACAGTGACAGTCCGATCCCACAGTGAGGTTACCCTCTCACAGTGACAGTCCGATCCCACAGTGAGGGATCCCTCTCACAGTGACAGTCCGATCCCACAGTGAGGTTACCCTCTCACAGTGACAGTCCGATCCCACAGTGAGGTTACCCTCTCACAGTGACAGTCCGATCCCACAGTGAGGTTACCCTCTCACAGTGACAGTCCGATCCCACAGTGAGGTTACCCTCTCACAGTGACAGTCCAATCCCACAGTGAGGGACCCCTCTTACAGTGACAGTCCGATCCCACAGTGAGGTTACCCTCTCACAGTGACAGACCGATCCCACAGTGAGGGACCCCTCTCACAGTGACAGTCCGATCCCACAGTGAGGTTACCCTCTCACAGTGACAGTCCGATCCCACAGTGAGGGATCCCTCTCACAATGACAGTCCGATCCCACAGTGAGGTTACCCTCTCACAGTGACAGTCCGATCCCACAGTGAGGTTACCCTCTCACAGTGACAGTCCGATCCCACAGTGAGGTTACCCTCTCACAGTGACAGTCCGATCCCACAGTGAGGGATCCCTCTCACAGTGACAGTCCGATTCCACAGTGAGGTTACCCTCTCACAGTGACAGTCCGATCCCACAGTGAGGTTACCCTCTCACAGTGACAGTCCGATCCCACAGTGAGGTTACCCTCTCACAGTGACAGACCGATCCCACACTGAGGGACCCCTCTCACAGTGACAGTCCGATCCCACAGTGAGGTTACCCTCTCACAGTGACAGTCCGATCCCACAGTGAGGTTACCCTCTCACAGTGACAGTCCGATCCCACAGTGAGGTTACCCTCTCACAGTGACAGTCTGATCCCACAGTGAGGTTACCCTCTCACAGTGACAGTCCGATCCCACAGTGAGGATCCCCTCTCACAGTGACAGTCCGATCCCACAGTGAATGTCCCCTCTCACAGTGACAGTCCGATCCCACAGTGAGGTTACCCTCTCACAGTGACAGTCTGATCCCACAGTGAGGTTACCCTCTCACAGTGACAGTCCGATCCCACAATGACAATCAGACCGCACAGTGAGGGTCCCCTCTCAAAGTGACGGTCCGATCCCACAGTGAGGTTACCCTCTCACAGTGACAGTCCGATCCCACAGTGAGGTTACCCTCTCACAGTGACAGTCCGATCCCACAGTGAGGTTACCCTCTCACAGTGACAGTCCGATCCCACAGTGAGGGACCCCTCTCACAGAGACAGTCCGATCCCAGAGTGAGGGACCCCTCTCACAGTGACAGTCCGATCCCACAGTGAGGTTACCCTCTCACAGTGACAGTCCAATCCCACAGTGAGGTTACCCTCTCACAGTGACAGTCCAATCCCACAGTGAGGTTACCCTCTCACAGTGACAGTCCAATCCCACAGTGAGTGACCCCTCTCACAGTGACAGTCCGATCCCACAGTGAGGATCCCCTCTCACAGTGACAGTCCAATCCCACAGTGAGGATCCCCTCTCACAGTGACAGCCCGATCCCACAGTGAGGTTACCCTCTCACAGTGACAGTCCGATCCCACAGTGAGGTTACCCTCTCACAGTGACAGTCCGATCCCACAGTGAGGTTACCCTCTCACAGTGACAGTCCGATCCCACAATGACAATCAGACCGCACAGTGAGGGTCCCCTCTCAAAGTGACGGTTGCTCACAGCTCAAAAATCTGACAAAACTACAAATAAACCTCACAAAAAATGAGAACAGTAAAAATATTGTAAATAGTAAGAGATTACCAGGAATGATTTCAAGGCTGTAAACTAATCTTGGGGTTCATACAATGCTTATGCATCATTCCTGGGGTATAGGATCTCCACTGAACCCTTTGATTAAATTCCTACTGTGCAGCAACTCACAAGTATGCATTATTTTATATGCAATTATTATGATGAGGCATTTACAGAGAACTGTTATCAGTCTCCTGTGGCTTACTGTTGAGTAATACGGCACTGTCTGTGATACTGTTTACAGCAGGCAGTTGGTGTTTAAAATGCCTTTTAGACCTTGTTAAAATTAGACTTCATTGTATCCATGGTAAAAGCTAATAATTTCCAGCTGTCTGATATTGTACAGCTCATGCATTTCTCAGTGTTGGCTCCCGTACGTTTATACTGCACAGAGTAAAAGCAAACAGTTCACTCACATCTGGTGCTGTTAGTTCCTGTGCATGTGCAGCGCACACAAGGTAAAGGAGAATGATTCACTTCCAATGTTTCTCTACGCCTTGTAAATGTCTCAGCACCAACTTGCATATATACAGTGCACAGTAGGTAAAAGGGAATGATCAATTCTCACATGGCTTGTATGTGTCTCAGTGTCAGCTCCTGCTCGTGTACAGTACACCAGGTAAAAGGGAACAATTCATTTCCGGCTGGCGACTTGTGCAATTTGGTATCAGCTCCTGTATATGTATAGTGCACACTGGGGAATAAGGGGTCTGATATGGTATCCTCATCCTCCTGTGTTCAGTTTCAGTTTCTGCATGTATCGATAAATGAACAATTGACTCGAGCCTTGCTAAATGGCTCCTGCATGTCTCATTGTCAGCCTGCGTCCAACTACTTTTGAGAAATGGTTTCACAGGATTAGATATGCTTTACAGGACAATCAGTTTGCACTCGTGAAAAATAGCCAACCCAAGCATGGGCACTTCTATTGGCAGTGCAGTGCCCGCCCCGCAGGTCCCCATGTCACTTGTGTCTCTGTAAGGAAGCAAAAAACATGAAAGCTGACCCCCTCATCATGGGCAGAAAGGAGAATCAGAAGTGGGGGTTTAACCTTGTGCTGGTTCCTAGTGGCTGGCTTCACATTGGCATCGCCAGAGGTCGATGCACCCAACTTCTTGCCTACGATTGCTGCACAGCCGAGGAGACAAGAGCAGGAGGAGAGAAAAGGAGCAGCGCCACTGAAATAATCTTTCAAAAACATCCATTTGAATGTTGCTTTCAGTTTTGCACCATCTCGTCCTCAGCACGAAATGGTGAGTGCTGAGACCAGCAACAAAATGGAACAACTCTGAAGCAGGTACAACTCTAAATATGATATATTCATTACAGCAAGCTACTGACAGGTCCAGGGAAATTACCCTCTCCCCGGGCCAGCTGTTTGTTAAACAGGTTTCAGCTAACACTGTGATACTGAAACAAACACTAATATTACAGTAATAAAATTACCCAAATGTCAGGAGTAATGTTATGCTTTAAAAACTAAAATAAACACTCGAAATATAACAAGCAGTTGAAACACTTGGATCCACCTCATTTATTGCCCTTTATTCTCTCTGTCCGTTTTAAATTTTAATTTAATACAAAATGTATAAAAATATTAAAGCAGTAGTTTTAAAAAGAATATACACATTAATATTATAACATTAGTGTTGGATTATTATAAAAAACATAGAGTGACTGTTGCTGAAATATATAGTTGATGAAAGCTTAATGTGTTGGTATGAGGTTCCTTTGTCCACTATTTTAGCAGAGTGGTTAACCCGTTTATAGCGGATGGATTAGAGTGGGTGTTAAACTTGCAGACAGGAATATAAGACCGGTAAACATTTGTCCACTAATATCAGCAACCATTTCTAGCGGATATTATCTCATTTTAGATGCCAAACCCTTCCCCTTATCAGAATGATGATGGCCAACTTTGGTTCAGTTCTCAAAAAGATATTTAATCTGAATGCAGTGAGGAATGACGTTGGTTTTGACCAATAGAAATCGTTGGGTCAGTGTAGCTTTACCCTGCCTCTAACACTGTTTGACGATGACGTCCCCAAAGTAGAATACACTGTCAATAATTAAAACGATTCCATTCAAGTTCTGTATTTTACCTCAGAAATAATTCTAATTTCATTCGAATCATTTGAAGATGCTAATTGAACTTTAGCTGTCACAAGCTATTTCCCTCCTGACCTTCGATGGGGAAGGTTTCCAATGCTTGTCACTTCTCGTGTTCTTAAACACATTCCATTGCAGTTGGCTTCCAAGATATTTAAGTTGAAGCTGCTCAGTGTTCAGTCAGAGAACGTACCACACGGTACAGTACTGAGCCTCACCGAGCAACAGCTTCAATTGCCAGTCTGTGGTGAGTTGCTGGATCAAATTTTTCTCCCCTTTCCTTTTTCTCGCTGGGATACAGTCCCATCCCCCTTACTCCGCCCTGCTACTCCTGAATGCAGGGGCTTGGTGATTGGGTATGGGTTCAACAGGCACAGGGTGCCCTCTGGTACCTCACCCATCTGTGCATTCTTCACGTGTGAGTTTAGATAGTGAACAGTGGCAGACTTGAGCTCAAAAATCTAGGCTGACGCTCCAGTGCTGAGGGAGCGCTGCACTGTTGAAGCTCGGTTTGGGATATGGGGTGAAGGCAGGGACAGGGTACTGAGTTTGGATGATCAGCCATGATCTCATTGAATGACGGAGCAGGCTCGAGGGGCCGAATGGCCTACTCCTGCTCCTATCTTCTATGTTTCTATGTTTAATGTCTTTCAGATGAGATGTTAAACCGAGGCTCTCTCAAGTGGCCGTAAAAGATCCCGTGGCACTATTTCAAAGAAGAGCAGGGTAGTTATCCCCGGTGTCCTGGCCAATATTTATCCCTCAATCAACATCACTCAAAGAGATTATCTGGTCATTATCACATTGCTGTTTGTGGGAGCTTGCTGTGCGCAAATTGGCTGCCACGTTTCCTACATTACAAAAGTTCCTCATTGGCTGTAAAGCGCTTTGGGATTTCCTGAGGTTGTGAAAGGCGCTATATAAATGCAAGTCTTTCTTTCTTCCTTCTTTTCAACCAACAGGGAATCCCAGCCAAGCACGATCCTGCTTTCACATCCCCTCGTGCCCATTTTTCAGCAGGAGTTACTGAACAATAATCCCTTCCCTAGTCTAATCCAGCGAGTCCAATTACAGCACCAATACTGGAGCCCTGGGTGAGCCCGATGATTAATAGCCTGTCACACTCACTATCAAAACAGGCATTAATAATGGTTGCATGGGCTGAGGTTTCTTTGGCAACCAGCACCGATGGAACAGCACCCTGCCAGGGAGTCAACACCTTCAGGAGAGGAGGGATGGGGAGAAAACAGACCAGAAAAGACCACTGCCCTTTTACCTTTAGAACCTGGATTCAAAATCCACCTGAACCTGGATTTGATTCCTGCCAGAGCTGATGGAGTGGAAACTTCCTCTCTGTTAACTGCAGGGGCCCACGGGGAAATAGGTTTTGACAGTCTCAACACAAGTCCTACTTGGTGCCCTTCTAAGGCTGAAGTTAAGACACGCTATCAGGTGAGCGTAGAGGCAGCTTCACCCTGCGTCTAACCTGAGCTCAGAGCATTGGGGTGTTGACACTGAGCAACCCCCCCTTCCGCCCCCCCAAAGTAGAAAAAGGTTTCAATTCCAACACTGACATCAGTGACATAACCGTAATAAATACCAAAATGTATTGGCTGACACCAGAAGGAGAAAATATTGTATTAATCTTTCTCATGCTGCAGGGGATATGAGTTCTTAATAAATAAGCTTTCTCTGCTGGTTGGGTTTTAAATATGCAGCGTAGTAGTGAAAGCTGGACTATAAATGAGACTCCACATAACATATGATGACAATAAAAATACTTTCATTCCCTTGCATAATCTCTCCTCCTTCTTCGTGGTGTTGAGTTACAGTTCCAAGGCGTTGGGTGACTTCACCCATGTGGCCATTCTTCATGTTTAGACAGTGAATGCCGGCAGGCTATTTGACTGTGGGGGGGGGGGGAGCCCGATGCTGTCCTCATCCAACAACCACCTGCATTCATTTTCCAGCAGGGGGCACTGGAGAGCAATCAGGAGCAGTGACTGACGTAATAAAACTCACTCCGCACTTGGTTTGAGTATAAAGCAAGGCTTTAATCAACTTGTTTCAGAACATGGAGGTCTAGTTGTACTTCACTAGTTCCTTGTCTTACAAAATGTCCCTGGCAAGCTGGGGCCCACGCCCGAGTATTTATACTCCTTGGACGGCGCCACCAGCTGGCCGTCCAGCATTATTTCATGAGTAGTTTCTTTATGATGATGAGATTTATGACAGTGACCATCTTGGGGTTTTTTTGCACTGCCCAGCTCACGTAGCTCATGATCCCAATTGAAGCTCCCTGGGCCCAGATCATGCTGATCAAACCAAGGAGCTAAGTTCCAAAGTGGACCTGTGTGTTTACCGCTAGAAACATTGCCCCTTTTGAAGACTGCCCAGTGTTAGTGATTCCTGTGTAGAACTGCCCAACAAGATTAATGGGCCAGTAATTCCGGTCCCAACGCGTGAGTACGGACGGTGTACTCACGCGTGGGCCCGTTGGAAGTGCCGGATTTCAGCATGCACAGCGCATGCGCGGGAAACCGGCATTTCCTCTCCATCAAACCAAGGGGTTAAGAGGTCCACGCGTGCGCGCAGGACTCTGCGCGCACGCGTTGAACTTCCTTCTTTTTGACAGGTTTGCGCATGTGCAAGGGCCTGAACTTTTTAGAAATGAAAAAAGGAGGCATAAGGAGTGGATTCTTGAAGGTAAGTGGTCTATTATTTAAAATTATTACATTTTTTCCACAGATTCATTGTTTATAAGGACTTTACAGTAAAGTAAGTTTATTTTTAGACCCGATTTCGTAAAAAATTATTTTTTTCAAAAATTTTATTAATTGTTTTAAATAGTTTTTTAAAGTTATTTATAGTTTATTTAATTATTGGGATGTTTTTTTAAATTTTAATTAAAGTTAAACTAGTCTTTTGGGCGCCCGTACTATTCATGAGTTTGATAGTAAAGACTGTCAAACTCATGAATGAGTTTCCCCTCCCCTGATTGGCTGCAGAGTGCTCACCTGATCCCAGCCGGCACATCGCACTAACTACGCCGCTGGATCAGGTTAGCACAGCGCGCCGACAGCTGAACCGGGCCAGTGACAGGAAATGCAAGCAGGCCCAGGCTTCAGATGTCGGCGCACAGGGTGAGTGCACATCGGGGGCTTGCACACACGGCAAGCTCCCGATCCTAATTTCAGGGCCTATTGAGGCAAGCTATGCCACAGCGCAGTGACTAAGCTGTTCTTCATGAACATCACAATTGGAGTTACACTGAGAATATGCTAAGCATTAAACATGAACTATTTACTCTATAACTGCTTCGACATCCTGCTTAATCGTGTTGAGTATGAGATCTTTTTAAATCTATTGACTGACAAAAGATCATGATAGAATCTGAATATTCAAGTTTTTTTCCAATTAACTCAACTGGAGAAGATGCTGCCCAGTGTGGTTCCGAGTTTCTGCACTGTGGGCCTTGGCCTTTTCCACTGTGTTTTACAATTAGAATAAAACATGTGCTTCCACTTTACTGGCCAACTCTCAGTTTGCTGACACCCAGCTTGAGTTTAAATGGGTTTGTGCAGTGTGTTTGGATTAATTCATGCTGTTTGTTTAGATTGATTCGTACTGTGTACTTAGATTAATCCATGCAATATCTTTAGAGTGACTTGTACTGTACATTTAGATTGACTTGTACTGTGTGTACTTGCAATGCAATAATATCTATCTAGCAGCACAGTTTTGATGGACCCCGATCTGTGTTTAAGTGGCTGATCTGGGCCGAGGAGTGCTGTAATTGGTCTTGTGCCTCATTCGGAGACGGGAATATCAGCCACGGTTTACTGTCTGCTGATTCTTTCTGGAAAGTGTATGTGTGTGTGTGTGTCTGGGCTGTGGCTCTGGTGCCCCCCCCTCCTTTTCCACATGGTTGAACTAATTGTTAATATTGCTAATACCCATTGCCCATGAAGATGAAAATTCAGAAGGTTGTCAGCCCCTGTGCAGCCCCGCCCTAGCCCCTGTGCCGCCCCCCTCGGCTCCTGTGCAGCCCCCCCAGCCCCTGTGCAGCCCCGCCCTAGCCCCTGTGCAGCCCCCGCCCCTGTGCAGCCCCCGCCCCTGTGCAGACCCCCGCCCCGGCCCATATCCCAGAAAATCCACTTTTTGACTGGACGTCATGGACTAGATGTTTCTTTTCATTGTGTCTGGGGAACACCTAGTTCCCAGAAACAGCAAGGAGGAAATGGGGAGTGGAGACCTGCTGTATTAGGTCACTGCCCTCGCAAAACTGCCCCGGGATCTCAGGGGAATTCCCAAAGTGATATATCTGGGCCTGAATTGAGATAGATGCAGGCTCAGCATCAGAATTCAGGCGGGGGGTGGGGCGGTGTGAAGGGGGTTGGGGGGGTGAGGATGTTGGGGGGGTGAGGATGTGAAGGGGGATGGGGGTGAGGATATGAAGGGGGTGGGGGGTGAGGATGTGAAGGGGTGAGGAGGATGTGAAGGGGTGGGGGGTGAGGATGTGAAGGGGGTTGGGGATGAGGATGTGAAGGGGGTTGGGGGGGTGAGGATGTGAAGGGGGTTGGGGGGGTGAGGATGTGAAGGGGGTTGGGGGGGTGAGGATGTGAAGGGGGTTGGGGGGGTGAGGATGTGAAGGGGGTTGGGGGGGTGAGGATGTGAAGGGGGTTGGGGGGGTGAGGATGTGAAGGGGTGGGGGGGTGAGGATGTGAAGGGGTGGGGGGGTGAGGATGTGAAGGGGTGGGGGAGTGAGGATGTGAAGGGGGTTGGGGATGAGGATGTGAAGGGGGTTGGGGATGAGGATGTGAAGGGGTTGGGGGTGAGGATATGAAGGGGTTGGGGGTGAGGATATGAAGAGGGTGGGGGGTGAGGAGGATGTGAAGGGGGTTGGGGGGTGAGGATGTGAAGGGGTGGGGGAGTGAGGATGTGAAGGGGTTGGGGGTGAGGATGTGAAGGGGTGAGGAGGATGTGAAGGGGTGAGGAGGATGTGAAGGGGGTGGGGGGTGAGGATGTGAAGGGGGTTGGGGGTGAGGATGTGAAGGGGGATGGGGGGTGAGGAGGATGTGAAGGGGTGAGGAGGATGTGAAGGGGGTGGGGGGTGAGGATGTGAAGGGGGTTGGGGGTGAGGATGTGAAGGGGGTTGGGGGTGAGGATGTGAAGGGGGTGGGGGGGTGAAGATGTGAAGGGGGAAGGGGGGGTGAGGATGTGAAGGGGGATGGGGGTGAGGATGTGAAGGGGTGGGGGGGGTGAAGATGTGAAGGGGGAAGGGGGGGTGAAGATGTGAAGGGGGATGGGGGGTGAGTATGTGAAGGGGCAACCTTAGATCTGGTCCTGTGTAACGAGACAGGATTAATTAAAAATGTCCTAGTAAAGGATCCCCTTGGAATGAGTGACCATAACATGGTTGAATTCCATATTCAATTAGAGGGTGAGAAGGTTGGATCTCAAACAAGCGTGCTAAGCTTGAATAAAGGAGACTATGAAGGTATGAGAGCGGAATTGAGTAGAGTGGATTGGGAAAATAGATTAAAGGGTAAGACGATACATGATCAGTGGTGTACATTTAAGGAGTTATTTTACAACTTCCAAAAAATATATATTCCACTGAGAAGAAAAGGGTGTAAAAGAAAAGACAGCCATCCGTGGCTAAGTAAAGAAATTAAGGATAGTATTCGACTAAAAACAAGGGCATATAAGGTAGCCAAATCTAGTGGGAGGATAGAGGATTGGGAAAACTTTAAAAGACAGCAAAAAATAACAAAAAGATTGATTAAGAAAGGGAAGATAGATTATGAAAGTAAATTAGCAAAAAATATAAAAACAGATAGTAAGAGTTTTTATAGTTATATAAAAAGAAAAAGGGTGGCTAAAGTAAATGTTGGTCCCTTAGAGGATGAGACCGGGAAATTAATGGTGGGAAATATGGAGATGGCAAAAACACTGAATGAATATTTTATATCAGTCTTTACAGTAGAGGACACTAAGAATATCCCAACACTGGACAAACAGGGGGCTATAGGGGGGGGGAGGAGCTAAACACGATCAAAATCACTAAGGAAGTGGTACTCGGTAAAATAATGGGACTCAAGGCGGATAAATCACCTGGACCTGATGGCTTACATCCTAGGGTCTTGAGGGAAGTAGCGGTAGGGATTGTGGATGCATTGGTAATAATTTTCCAAAACTCCCTGGACTCAGCAAAGGTCCCGGCAGACTGGAAAACTGCTAATGTAACACCCTTATTTAAAAAGGGCAGTAGACAGAAGGCTGGAAACTATAGACCGGTTAGCCTAACATCTGTGGTAGGTAAAACTTTGGAGTCCATTATTAAGGAGACAGTAACAGGACATTTGGATAATTATAATTTAATAGGACAAAGTCAGCATGGTTTTATGAAGGGGAAGTCATGTTTGACAAATTTGCTGGAGTTCTTTGAGGAAGTAACATATAGGGTGGATAAAGGGGAACCAGTGGACGTAGTGTATTTAGACTTCCAAAAGACATTTGACAAGGTGCCACACAAAAGATTATTGCTTAAGATAAAAAATCACGGGATTGGGGGTAATATTCTGGCATGGATAGAGGATTGGCTATCTAACAGAAGGCAGAGAGTTGGGATAAATGGTTCATTCTCAGACTGGCAATCAGTAACAAGTGGTGTTCCACAGGGGTCAGTGCTGGGTCCCCAACTCTTTACAATCTATATTAACGATTTGGAGGAGGAGACCGAGTGTAACATATCAAAGTTTGCAGATGATACTAAGATGGGAGGGAAAGTAGTG
Source organism: Somniosus microcephalus (assembly GCF_052327205.1). Taxonomy (NCBI): domain Eukaryota; kingdom Metazoa; phylum Chordata; class Chondrichthyes; order Squaliformes; family Somniosidae; genus Somniosus; species Somniosus microcephalus. The sequence goes on from NC_141011.1 coordinate 25,269,344, forward strand.
AGTGAGGAGGACATAAAAAACCTGCAAGGGGACATAGACAGGCTAAGTAAGTGGGCAGAGATTTGGCAGATGGAATACAATACTGGAAAGTGTGAGGTTATGCACTTTGGCAGGAAAAATCGTAGAGCAAGTTATTATCTTAATGGCAAGAAACTGGAAAGTACTGAAGTACAAAGGGATCTTGGGGTCCTGGTGCACGAAACTCAAAAGGTTAGTATGCAGGTGCAGCAAGTGATTAAGAAGGCCAATGGAATGTTGGCTTTCATTGCTAGGGGGATAGAATATAAAAATAGGGAGGTATTGCTTCAGTTGTACAAGGTATTGGTGAGACCGCACCTGGAATACTGCGTACAGTTTTGGTGTCCATACTTAAGAAAGGACATACTTGCTCTCGAGTCAGTACAAAGAAGGTTCACTCGGTTAATCCCGGGGATGAGGGGATGGACGTATGAGGAGAGGTTGAGTAGATTGGGACTCTACTCATTGGAGTTCAGAAGAATGAGAGGCGATCTTATTGAAACATATAAGATTGTGAAGGGGTTGGATCGGGTGGATGCGGGGAGGATGTTCCCGATGATGGGTGAAACTAGAACTAGGGGGCATAGTCTTAGAATAAGGGGCTGCTCTTTCAAAACTGAGATGAGGAGGAACTACTTCACTCAGAGGGTGGTAGGTCCATGGAATATGCTGCCCCAAAAAGCTGTAGAAGCTACATCATTACATAAATTTAAAACAGAAATAGACAGTTTCCTAGAAGTAAAGGGAATTAAGGGTTACGGGGAGCGGGCAGGAATTTGGACATGAGTCTAGGTTCGGATCGGTCATGGCCCTGTGGGTAGTGGAGCGGGCCCAGGGGCTGTGTAGCCTGATCCTGCTCCTATTTCGTGTGTCTAATTCTGTTAGATTCAGGAGATGGTTCTGTGATAGTAGATTGGCGGTTAGGATCAGATCAGCCATGATCTTATTGAATGGCGGAGCAGGCTCGAGGGGCCGATTGGCCTACTCCTGCTCCTATTTCTTATGTTCTTATGTTCTTATAGAAGACCTCTGGGATTCAGGGCCTTCTGGCTTTTCCTCTCTGGCATCAGATAGATGTCTCGATGTCCGCAGCCAGGAGTGTAGTTGTAGGCCACTCAAGCCTTCAAATGTCCTAAATAACAACAAAAAACAATGGAAAAACTTAGCAGGCCAGGCAACATCCATGGAGAGAAACAGAGTCAACGTTTCAGGTCGATGACCCTTCGTCAAAACTGAGAAAAAAGCAGGAAATGAAACAGATTAAAAAGCAAGTTTGGGGGCTGGGAAATGGGGGAGGGGATGAAAGAGCAAAAGGGAAGGTCTGTGGGGGGTGAAGAGACTTTAAGAGATATTCAAGGCAAGACGAGATGGTAATAGGACAGGTAAAGAGACCTTCAGATGTCCTGTTGTCCTCCTGTGCAATCCTAGTGCAAGGCCCTGCAAGAGGACAGCTTTGAACCAGGTGGGCGACCAGGCCATGGCCCAGGCCAAGAAAATCGACTGAACTCTTCCCCTCACAGTGGCAGCTCACCTCCAGTATGCTGTGAATGTTGTGCCTAGTGAAGACCCAAGGGGAATGTAGGTCCTCATACCAATGCAGACAAGGGATTGGCCAGAACTCACAAGTCCTGAGCATTGTTCAAATCTCTAAAGAGGCCATGTTAGGTCCCATGTTGGGGTAGCCCATTGGAAATAGATCAAATGATCTACAAGGGAAGCGGGGACCTGAAACGAGAAAAGTGATGTTGATGCCTAGCTGGTACCAACTGTGACCCACTTCATAAATATCAGGCACACCGCCAACTGAGACTAGTGCTATTCACAAAAGAAATTCAACAATGAACAATCACAGGGCTTACAAACTTTACAAATTGAGCTCTCAATTTAAAACAAATTAGGGCGGTTCATATATTTTGCATACAGCAGTGACCTTCTTGTGGCTCTATTTAGGTGGTTCTCAAAGGAAGAATTCAGCTGAGTGATAAATTCTACGTTAGCAGTCGCAGCCCGTAGCCGCAGTTGACAGACGGGCAGGCAGGTCGGACAGCCGGGGTGTGGCGGCCAGCCCACCTGCTCCACGGTCCTCCCAATTTTCTGGTTATTCATTTTAGTGACCAAAAATATCAGGGGGGCCCCAAACTGGGCAGTCTGACGTCCACTCGTGATTGTCCAGTCTGCTCTCCCATGGAGTGAGGGTCCATGCTGGGAGCACGACTTTTGTGATATTTACCTCCTAATAAGCACTGGGTCCTCAAAGAATCCCTCCTAATTCTGCATTGATTGGCACTCATTTGGAACTATGTACATAAGAGCAGGAATAACCACTAATTAATATTATACTCAGCAACAGCACCCTGGGCAAAAGCGCGACTGGGTAAACCCGGCCATTATCACGCTCAGGGTTAATATGTAACCAATTTATTTCTTAATCATGTTCAAGAAAGTAAAAGTTGAGGAGCGGCGTACTGAGTTAGACACTGGCTTTTCATCCTTCGGTCCTGGGGCTGAGCCAGTCCAGGCTGCCAGAATGAAAGCTACGTGGCTGTAAGGCTCCTGTGTGAAAATGAGTTGGGTAATCTCAGTCCAGGTCCCCTCCATCCACTTTGACAGTAATTGGTACTAAATTGTCATTTTCACTCAAAGGGCCGCAAGACATCAGCGGGTAGAGTTTCCGCTTTGGGCGCAGTCGATGATCGGAGCGCAAATTCCACCCAAAATTGCACCTAGTTTGAGAAATATTTTTCAGCCTCCAGTTTACGCTCAAACTCAACTGCGTATCACCGAACGTAAAATCTGCCACGAACCAGCGCAACCGGGCGGCATTTTAGAAGCTACTTTTTTTTAAATTTGCTTTAAATAATATTCCTTGATACATTTAAGAGTGGTAACCTGGGGCAGTTTGATTAATGCAGCTGGGAATGGGATTATCACCAAAAACAAACATTTTTACTCACAGTGTCAATTCTCCACCTGTGAGTTACCTGATTTTAAATGACTGAAAATGGCTTTAAAAAACTACACAGAACCATTTGCGAGTTATATTGGTGTAGAGTTTTTTTAGTAAATTCCAAAGAAATTATTCAAAACCTTTTAATTACGTACCTATTACTGTCCTTGCGCCCAAAAGAACCAGCTTAATTTTTGGAGCCTCCTCAAAGGCCGCAGACGGCTCAGTTAGCCGAAACTCCCAATGATGATTAATTCGATCTGGGGGCATGGCCAGTTTTGTCGGCGGGGCCAGCTTCTAGTGCGATGATTTGTAAAGCAGCGCAAAAGAACGCGGAAGCTCGATTGGCGCTGGATGTAATTTGCGCTCAAGATTCGACAATCTTTTGCGCTGGTTTGGCCAATTTTGGGCGAATTGCGCTTAAAAAAAAACAGGCCAGCCAAGTGGGAACTCCCGGCCCAGGTGTGGGAGGTGCAAATGTGTCGCACTGGTGCGGTATTGGGTGCTCCCTGAAGTTTGTTGCTGAGCCACATTATTGGAGGTCACCTGCTCTGCATCTGTGCTTTGTCTGACCTGGAAGTGAATTATGCTGAAAGTATTCCATTTCCCCAGCACTAACATGCCCTCATTTGATGATCACAAAATTCATTGAAAAATAGTGAAACAAATAGAGTCACTTAATGGTATAACAATCAAGTGTGACCTGGAGCGACGTCAGTATCAAGGCATCTCTTTTATTCTGCATCTGTGTATCCCAGTTGCTGAACAGACTAACTTTTCTATGGTACCGTCCATGAACATCGGAGGCAGTTCAGAGAAGGTTCACTAGGTTGATTCCTGGGATGAAGGGGTTGTCTTATGAGGAAAGGTTGAGCAGGTTGGGCCAAGACTCATTGGAGTTTAGAAGATTGAGAGGTATCTTATTGAAACATATAAGATTCTGAGGGGGCTTGACAGGGTGGATGCTGAGAGGATGTTTCCCCTCGTGGGGGAATCTAGAACTAGGGGGCATAGTTTCAGAATAAGGGGGCACCCGTTTAAGATGGAGATGAGGAGGAATTTCTTCTCTCAGAGGGTCGTGAATCTTTACCCAAGAGTGCTGTGGAGGCGGAGTCATTGAATATATTCAAGGCTGAGATAGACGGACATTTGAACTACAGGGGAGTCGAGGGTTACGGGGCGCGGGCGGGAAAATGGAGTTGAGGCCAAGATCAGATTAGCCATGATCTTATTGAATGGCGGAGCAGGCTCAAGGGGCTGAATGGCCCACTCCTGCTCCTGTTTCTTATGTTTATGTTCTAACAACCATAAATAACACACAGTTATACTCACAATCTACATAAGGGGTAATTCGGTACCCGCATTCCCAGTGGGGAGTTATACTGACAGGGAGCACAGCTCCAATTGGGGAACCACAAGGTTCCAGCCCAGCTCCAATCTGTGCTCCCTTCAAGGGCGGACTTCTTTGCTGCGAGAGCGGGTCGGAGAATTTCCCCTATTGTATATTAATACTAAAGTGGGACTAAATCATATTTTCATTTGGTGAAATGTGTCTTAATTTTTCCCCTATTTTTCTTGTTTTTTAAACAGAATTCCAGAAGTCCGTATTTTGGATAATGGGCCTTTCGAGTGCCATGTTGGGATCTATGACAGGACAAACCGCAAGAAGTTTCTGGAAGCATATGGTCATGTCTTTCTTAACGTCATGTGTAAGTTAACAGAACACAGGGTTGATCATCTTTGGTTTTGTTATGCATGGGGAGCGACTTCAAGGACAGTCACATTTCGGGAGTGTTCCTGTGGTGGAACGAGAGATCTTCTGTAGCATACAGATTGTGCGTGGTGGGTTCTCATTTGAGTATACGGGTAAATCCACCGATACCATGCTGGAAGGAAGCACAGGTTGGAAAATCAGCACTGCAGGGCTGTAGCTCCCTGCCAGCATAGCTGCCCACTGAGAATGCGGGGTCAGTGGATTTGCCCTATGACCTTGACAAAATGAGAAAGCCACCTCACTTACGTGCAGTGACAAACATTGAGCTTGTCGCTCTTTTTGTTTAGGTTCTTTGCGAGTGAAATTTCTCTACTAACAAAAGACTAGACCATGCCTGTTTTTTCTCTGTAGTTAATGAACTGTCGACAAAATCACATTCTCAGAAATCATGTATTTGAAAGCCATGCGGTCCCACGATATTGTGAGTAGATTGTTACTTATGGAGAGAAAAAATAGCCTGAATCCACGTCCCCTCCAGATGATGCATTTTAATTTGTGCCCGAATGATAGTCGGGATGTTGAAAAAGGTACAGGAATGTAAGAATCGGTAACAATACAAAAATATGGCTATTTCAGACACCTCTTTCACTCCCTCCCTTCCCCAATAAGATAGGAAAAAGTTTGTTTCCTGATAGCCAATCTTTCTCTCACCTCCAGCCTCCAACCTCTCGCTCTGTTGAAATCCTGTCTCTCTATTCTATCAATCCCACTATTTTATCAATCCCACTATTTTATCAATCCCACTGTTTTATCAATCCCACTATTTTATCAATCCCACTATTTTATCAATCCCACTATTTTATCAATCCCACTACCGTCATTGCTGTTCTGAACTTTCCTCTCTTGTTTCTCCTGAGCTCTAAATACCCTTTCCTGTAGGCTCCTCCTCCTCTGTGCATCATTTCTCTGTTCTAATCAAGACCGTGTCTACTCCAACTCATTGGCCTGCATTTTCTGAAATTCTTACTCTCCTTTTTTGGAACTTAATCTAAGCATTCAAGTACAGGAAATGGGAGTGAGACATTCTACCAACTCCTCATCCCACAGTGACGGTGGGCACTGACTATCGGGCAGCCAAATTCAAATTTAATGTTAATGACAGAAATATGCAATAGAATCATACAGCGCAGAAGGAGGCCATTCAGCCCATCGTGCCTGTGCCGGCTCTTTGAAAGAGCTATCCAATTAGTCCCACTCCCCTGCTCCTTCCCCATAGCCAAGCACATTTTTCCTTTCCAAGACTGCTTTCAAATCCCTCCACGGCCTCGCCCCTCCCTATCTCTGAAATCTCCTCCAGTCCAACGACCCTGTCAGATCTCTGCGCTCCTCCAATTCTGGCCTCTTGAGCATCCCCGATTTCAATCGCCCCACCATTGGCGGCCGTGCCTTCAGCTGCCGAGGCCCTAAGCTCTGGAATTCCCTCCCTAAACCTCTCCCCCTCTCTACCTCCCTTCCCTCCTTTAAGACGCTCCTTAAAACCTACCTTTTTGACCAAGCTCTGCCCTAATATCTCCTTCTGTGGCTCAGTGTAAAAATCTTGTTTGATAAAGAAAGAAAGACTCGCATTTCTATAGCGCCTTTCACGACTACCTGGTCGTCTCAAAGCGCTTTACAGCCAATGAAGTACTTTTGAAGTGGAGTCACTGTTGTAATGTAGGAACAGGATAACGCTCCTGTGAAGCGCCTTGGGATGTTTTACTATGTTAACATGCTATATAAATACAAGTTATTGTTGTTGCTTTATATGTCCAGTTCCCTGTTGAAAGTCACTATTGAATGCTTCCACCACCCTTTCAGGCAGTGCAAACCAGATCATCATAACTCGCTGCAGCAAAAAAATTCTCCTCACCTTCCCCTGGTTTTAGCCAATTATCTTAAATCTGTGTCCTTTGGTTACTGACCCTCTTGCTGGTGAAAACAGTTTATCCTTAATTGCTCTATCAAAGCCCTTCATCTGAAATATTTGTCACCATTCTGCCTTAGTAACACTGTTGTGTTCCTGACATCTAGCGCTGCTTAGGAGAGGAAGCAAGATTTAAACGGCCCACAAGCTGAGTTCAGTTTAACAAACGCGCCAAATTTCTTCAGCTGCAAGCAAGAGTTGCTACTACAGGTGCCCGAGGCGTGGCAGCATCGATATTTCTCCTCACCCTCCCAGTGCCAGCTTGCTTGGTCCTGCCAGGAATACTGCCAGGAGACCACTTCCAATGAGCCTGACCCAGAAAAGTCTTCTGAGGTCAGTGTGGAGAGCGCCAGGTGGACTAAAGCTCACCCCACTGCCAATCCATAAGGTATATCAGGCCATTCTTTCCCAAAGCTGTGGAATTCCTTACCTTGAAAAAGAAAAAAAATAAAGAACTTGCATTTATATAGCACCTTTCACAGCCTCAGTATAGCCAATAAAGTACTTTTGAAGTGTAGTCACTGTTGTAATGTAGAAAACGGGGCAGCAAATTTGCACACAGCAAGCTCCCACAAACAGCAATGTGATAATGACCAGATAATCTGCTTTAGTGATGTTGATTGAGGGATAAATATTGGCCAGGACACCGGGGAGAACTCCCCTGCTCTTCTTTGAAATAGTGGCATGGGATCTTTTACATCCACCCGAGAGGGCAGACGGAGCCTCAGTTTAACGTCTCATCCGAAAGGCAGCACCTCCAACAGTCCAGCACTCCCTCAGTACTCGATTACCTGCTCAAGTCACTGGGGTGGGACTAGAACCCACAACCTTCTGACTCTGAGGCAAGAGTGCTACCAACTGAGCGACGGCTGACACATCCTTCTTACCTCGCTCAGTCCTCCTTTTATTCAACAATCTATTGGCTTTTAAGTTTGCCGTTGCCTAAATACTATTTCTTGGTTAACCTCATTTTCTTCCCGACTTCTTTCAACCTTGTTGGTCTCCTGCACCGTGGGCCCAGCCCCTTCATCGAGGATTCTCAATCTGCGAGTGGAGGCAAACCAATGGGAGTTTGAGGAAAATTACAATATAAAAATTCTTACAGCTACACAGGACTTCTGAGAGCAGAATAAATCATTCTGGGAAAACAGGTTATTCGCTGAGCAGGAACTGATTTGGGCAATTTAAAAAAAAATGTTTTTATTAACAGAGAGACTGAGGATCACAGCCACTGAGCAATGTGCTATGCGAGAGGACCTCCCAACGGAGGCAGCTAGCACCGTGAGCCTGCCCTACTTTACAAATGAAACGTGTTGAGCAATCAGCACTTTTCCCTTTTTTTTTATGCGTTTGAGTTGAGCACCACACTGTGAGGTGATTGTGGATTTGGCTGAGCTGAGCTAAGCTGAATCACAAAGATAAATACAGATGATGAGGCCGTTTGACACACATATATAGCAGCCTTTCGTGGAAATCTATGGTCCCTCCCATCACTGAATCTAACTCTCTTGAATGACTTCAGAGTTTTTTGCTCCTACCTGGATACCATTCAGGTATGAATCACTCTGTATGAGCAAGATAATCTTGACATCAGTCCTGACCTTGCCCTTTACCAGCTTGTCCTTACGTCCGCTTGTCCTGCGGGTGTGGTTCAACTTGAAATATTGACTCAGGATTAACTTGTTTTGTCACTTTGTATCCTTTATATATCTAAAAGACCACTCTCATTTGCCTTGTAACAAGGCTGATTGTGACTGGAGACAGCGGTAAAATCTGCAATCACTGCTGATCACTTTTTAAATAAAAATGGTGCCCCTATATGGCCTCCTGCCTCCTAAGGAAGTATATATGCCAAATTGGTAGCACTCTTGCCTCTGAGTCAGAAGGTTGTGGATTCAAGCCTCGCTTAGGACCTGAAAACATTATCTAGGCTGACACACCAGTACAGTACTGAGGGAGTGCTGCATTGTCAGAGGAGCCATCTTTCAGATGAGACATTAAACCAAGGCCCTCATCTCCCTGCTCAAGTGGATGTTAAAGATCCCAATACATTCTTTAAAGAACGGCAAGTGAGTTCTCCCAGTACGATAAAGGGTTTTTGTAGTGTATGTAACATTCCACCTTTAAGAGAACTATTTTAAGGGTTGCACTACTTTGTCTTGGCTACTGTATACTGTAATACCGGTGGTGACCACACCGGTATATAAGTGCTGTGTAAGGATTGATTGGGCAGATTCGCCCTGACCTTCGAATAGTAAAGTCCTGTTAAAGTTACTCTTGTAGTCTGTGTATTAATTCACCATATAACCCACAGACTTTACAGTGGCGACGAGTTCGATCTTACCCTGCGGCAGCGATACATCCGAAGCAGTTAACGAGCGTCGAGAGGAGGCACCCGCCCTCGTCATTCTGCTGAGAGAAGACTCGAGTCTGCAGAGCAAGGAAGAAGGAAGAATTCAGACACGAAGCCTTCCATCAGCAACAGGCAGTGATCGTCCCTTCTGCCACGGTGGTGAGTGAGCCGATCAGCCACGAGAAGCAAGTCGGCCACGTTGACTGTGAGTAGGGGGAAAATTAAAAAAAAAGAACGGAGGAAGGGCGGTGAACTCGACCACGGTCGGGGGGGAAAGGAGCCGGACAGAAGTCGGGCCCAGAGGCGCTGAGACTGGGGCAGCGTGGGGCACGGAAGCCGCGGTGCAAGCGGGAACGCAGCCGGTGTGAGAGACTGGGCTACCAGTGGGAACGCAGCCGGTGTGAGAGACCGGGCTACAAGCGGGCTGGGAGACGCAACAGCGTCGTGAGACAGCTCGACCGCGACCGGCGAAAGGCCGGGCAGCTACCGAGGCCGCGAGGCGCTGCGACCGGGATCGTAAGGCGCGGGAAGAAATAAAAATAAGAAACCGCGGAGAACTCAGCCGCAGCCGGGGGAGGAAAGGACCGGACTGCGAGAGGGCTGGGAGGCGCGATTGGAAGCCGCTGAGGGAGAGACAGAGCCCGAGCGAGCGGGAGAGACAGAGCCGAGCGAGGGAGACTGAGGAGATTCAGCCAGCGGCTGGAACTGTTCGCCGTCAACGGGTTGTCCCCAGCGCCGGTTGCCCTGCTGAGAAAAGGGAACAAAGAACGCACTGAAGCCGGCGCGCAGGCTGCGAACCTCGAAAGCCAGCGGTCGTCGCCCGAGGGAAAAGCTTACCCCTCCCGCCAGTAGGCGGAGAAGAAGACAGGAGCGGGAAACCGCCATTTTGAAAGTGGGCGGGGAAGAAGACAAGCGCGGGAAACCGCCATTTTTGGAAAAAAAAAAGTTAAAGAAAAATTTCGTTGTTGTTTCTCAGGAAGATTGTGAAGATGCCTAAGCGTGGCAACATCAACGAATTCGATTCTGATGTGGAAGATTGGACCACGTATGTAGAACACATCGAGATATATTGTAAGGTCAATAAGATAGCAAATTATGGTAAAGCTCTAACCTTACCAAACTCAATGGGTGCGAAGACATACGGGTTATTGAAGCATCTTCTATCACCAGCTAAACCGGCGGATCAGTCTTTTGCTAATATTGTTGCTGTCCTGAAGGATCATGTGAACCCCACACCGCTGATGTTAGCGGAACGAGCTAAATTTTACGGGAGAACGCAACTAAAGGAGGAAAGCAACGCGGAGTACCTGGTTGAACTGCGTAGGCTAGCAAAATACTGTCAGTTTGGGGTAAATCTGACAGAGGCACTGAGAGACAAGTTCGTGTGCGGGATGTCGAAGGAAGGAACACAAAAGCGACTGCTCGAAGAGAACGATCTTACACTTGATAAGGCTGTCCTTATTGCAGCATCGCACGAAGCCGCAGCGAGAGGCATGGCGGAAATGCAGCTGAAGACAGCGGTACTCAGTGTGGATCAAATGACTTCGGGTACAACGAAATGTTACCGTTGTGGGAAGACAACACACGACCAGAACCAATGCTGGTTTAAAAACCAGGAATGTAGAAAATGTGGCAAACTTGGTCACATAGCTAAAGTATGCCGGTCAGGAAAGAAGACCAGCAACAATAAGTCACCGCAGAAGAAGTACAGAAAGGTACATAAGGTGACTGTGAAGAGTCCAGATGAACTGAATTCGGATTCAGACCCCAACAGCAAGGAACTGGGTAGTCTGAGGATTCACAATGTGAGTAAAGAAGCTGACCGACAAACTATCTGGGTCACACTGCAGATTGCAAAAGTCCAAGTGAAGATGGAAGTGGACACCGGATCGGCGTTGACGGTCATGAATAAACAAGATTGCAAAAAGTTATTCAAACATATTCCCCTACGGGATACGGAGATAGTATTGCAGACATACACGGGGCATAAAGTATACCCCATCGGAAAGATAAAAGTCAAGGTGAGACACAAGGGCAAAGATCACCAAGGAATGGACTTATATGTACTACCCGAGGGAGGTCCACCACTTCTGGGACGGGAGTGGATCAGGAAAATAAAGATAGACTGGCACTCACTAAACACAATGACGGTAGATTTCGGAAAGAAAGATGTCAAACCTGAACGGTTGTCCAGAATATTGGACGAGGCTAAAGAGGTATTCCAGCAGGGACTGGGAACACTGAAAGGAATTAAGGCAAAAATCAAGATTGCAGAACATGCAAGCCCAAAATTTTTCAAAGCCAGATCGGTACCTTACGCGATACGACCTGCTGTGGAGGCAGAACTGGAGGAGCTTGAACGTGCAGGGGTACTGTCGAAGGTGGACTGGAGTGAGTGGGCCATGCCCATTGTTCCCGTCATGAAGTCTTCATCAAGTAACAAGCCAGGGGGACCGGGGAAGGTCCGCATCTGCGGAGACTTCAAGATCACAGTTAATCCGGTGCTTCACACGGTACAATACCCGCTTCCGCGGATTGAGGATATCTTTGCTTCATTGTCTGGCGGGAAACACTTCACCAAGATAGACCTGGCACAAGCATATTTACAGATGGAGGTCGAGGAAGAGTCACGCCAGTATCTCACAATCAACACGCACAGAGCTTGTATCGATATAATAGACTGGTTTTTGGAGTAGCTTCGGCTCCAGCAATTTGGCAGAGGGCCATGGAGCAGGTCTTACAGGGTATTCCAAGCACTCAGTGTTACTTGGACGATATCCTGATTACGGGAGAAGACGAGGAGGAACACCTCACAAATTTGAAACTGGTGCTCACCAGGTTGAAGGAATATGGCCTTCGAGTTAATCGCCAGAAATGTGAGTTCTTCCAGAAACGGATCTCGTACTGCGGTCATGTCATTGACCAAGAGGGGCTGCACAAGTCACCTGACAAGATCGAAGCGGTCGTGAAGGCCCCCGCTCCGGAAAATGTATCACAGTTGAGGTCGTTTCTGGGGTTGATTAATTATTACCATAAGTTTCTGCCAAATCTATCCACGGTGCTGCATCCGCTGAATGCTCTGTTGCGGAAAGAAGTACCATGGAAGTGGAGCGAGGACTGTAAGAAGGCCTTTCGCAGAAGCAAGGCGTTGATTACCTCTGAGGAAGTGTTGGCTCACTTCAACCCAACGCTACCTCTTCGTCTAGCTTGTGATGCTTCCCCTTATGGTATTGGAGCTGTACTCTCACACAAGTTACCAAATGGCTCGGAAAGGTCAGTCGCATTTGCGTCCCGATCATTGACCTCCGCTGAGCGAAATTACGCTCAGATAGATAGGGAGGCTCTCAGCCTTGTGTGGGGAGTAAAGAAATTCAATCATTACCTGCAGGGCAAGAAGTTTACATTGCTGACAGACCACCAGCCGTTGGTGTCCATATTCAACCCTAACAAGGCCGTTTCCATTATGACAGCACAAAGGCTACAGAGATGGTCCGTTCTACTAGGGGCACACCAATATGACATCGAATACAAAAGGTCCAAACAGCATGGAAATACTGATGGGTTATCGCGCCTACCGTTGCCAGTGGAAGAAGAGGCGACTACAGTGGACCCAGTGGAGATGTTCCACTCAACCATAATGGAATGTCTACCAGTAACAAATTCCATGATCGAAAGGGAAACAAGAAATGACCCGACTCTCTCACGAGTCTACGATTTAACGGTGGAGGGATGGCCAGTACATGGCGAACCAATGCTGCCAGCATTTTCGCACAGAAGAGAACAGCTGTCAGTGTGCCGAGGAACCTTGATGTGTGGATCTAGAGTGGTGATTCCACCCAAACTCCAGCAGAAAGTACTAAAGGAGCTTCATGAGGGGCATCTGGGTGGAGTGAAAATGAAGAACCTAGCCAGAGCGTTTGTGTGGTGGCCAGGTATTGATGGAGACATCGAAGAAATAACCAAGAGCTGTCTAGGATGCCAGAAGGTCCAAAACGCGCCACCACAAGCTCCTCTGCATCCATGGGAGTGGCCCTCATCTCCATGGCAAAGGGTACATATCGACTTTGCTGGTCCATTTATGGACTCAATGTTTTTAATCGCGGTGGATGCACACTCCAAGTGGCCGGAGGTAATAAAAATGTCCTCCACCACCACGGAAAAAACCATCACAGTATTAAGGACCATATTTGCCAGGAATGGGCTGCCGGAACAGATCTGTTCTGATAATGGACCGCAATTTGTGTCCGAAGAATTCAGGAAGTTCTTAAAAAGCAATGGGGTTAAGCACTATACGTCCGCCCCATACCATCCCGCCACCAATGGATTAGCTGAAAGGTTTGTCCAGACCTTCAAGAAGGTCATAAAGGCCATGGGTAATGAAGACATAAATCTACAACATAAGGTAGATAACTTCTTGTTGGCGTACAGGAATGCAACACATGCGGTCACAAACCAAACTCCCACCATGATGTTTTTCAATAGAAGAATAAGATGCCGGCTGGATTTGATTAAGCCAAACGTCAGAAGGGACGTAGAGAACCGGCAATTTCAAGGCATGAATGAAAGGCCAACTAGATCCTTTCAGATAGGTCAACAAGTTTTGGCCCGGGACTACCGTACCGAGAAATGGCAGCCTGGAACTATTGGAAAAAGGCTAGGACCGTTGATGTATACCGTGGACATTGGTGAAAGCATAATAAGGCGCCATGTTGACCAGATCATAGAATCATCCACAAAGGCCCAACCTACTCCACAACTCTATACGTCTAATGTTGAAGCAGAGATACCCAGAGCATCTACCTCCGATCCGGTAATACTGGAATCCGATGAACCTGAAACGGTCCTTCAAGCCGAATCGACCTTGCCAGAAGAACCTACTACACCACCGAAAATGACTACACCACCGAGGCGTTATCCGGACAGAGTCCGGAAGCCTCCAGAGAGACTGAATCTGTGAACTGTTTCACATAAAGTTGTATATATGTTAAGATGTTATATTAATGGGAATATGTATATATTGTTAACCTAAAAAGGGAGGATTGTAGTGTATGTAACGTTCCACCTTTAAGAGAACTATTTTAAGGGTTGCACTACTTTGTCTTGGCTACTGTATACTGTAATACCGGTGGTGACCACACCGGTATATAAGTGCTGTGTAAGGATTGATTGGGCAGATTCGCCCTGACCTTCGAATGGTAAAGTCCTGTTAAAGTTACTCTTGTAGTCTGTGTATTAATTCACCATATAACCCACAGACTTTACAGTTTTGTCCCGAAACGTTGACTCTAATTTCTCTCCACAGATGTTGTCTGGCCTGCTGAGTTTTTCCAGCATTTTCTGTTGTTATTTTGAGTTCTCCTAGTGTTCGGGCCAATATTTCTTTCTCGATCACCAGGTGCTCACACTGTAAATCAAAAAGTCCACTTGCAAAATATGAAATATGGAATTATTTTTAATTTGAGCTCCACTTGGACTGAACTTGACAGTGCACAACTTTAGTGTTCTGTCTGAGCCTAAGCTGAGTTTCAATGCCATAATCCACCCATCACTGAGATCACTTACTTCCACCTCCACAGCTTTGCCCACCTTTGCCCCGCACTCACCCTCACAACTGCTGCATTTCTTTTCTGCACTTTTGTTATCTTCAGGCTTCAAAGTTGCAATCCCCTCCTTGCCAGCCTCCATCCCATACAAACTTCAATAGGCTAAACACATCCAAAACTCTGCTGTGTACATCCTGTCCTGTATGGAGACTTTCTCACCTGTCACCCTGGTCCTTACTGACCCCCATTTAGGTGTCAGCCTTGGCTCACTGGTAGCACTCTTACCTCTATGTCAGAAGGTCGTGGGTTCAAACCCCACTTGAGAATGAGCACGTAACCCAGGCTGACACTTCAGTGCACTACTGAGGGAATGCCGCACTATCGGAGGTGCCATGATCCGGATTAAACGTTAAACCGAGTCTCTGTCTGCTCTCTCAGGCCCCATGGCACTATCCAAAGATGGGCAGGGGAGTTCTCCCTGGAGTCCTGGCCAATATTAATCCCTCAACCAACATCACCAAAACAGATTATTTGGTCATTATCACATTGCAGTTTGTGGGAGCTTGCTGTGCACATATAAGCTGCCACATTTCCCTACATTACAACAGTGACTACACTTCAAAAGTACTTTGTTGGCTGCAAAGCACTTTGGGATATCATGAGGTTGTGAAAGGCGCTATATAAATGCAGGTCCTTCCTTCCCGTTGGTTTCCTGGCCTCACCACACGTTGAATTGAAAATCCTCCTCCTCATTTACAAATTGTTCCCAGCCTCAACCCACACTACCTCACCCCACTGTACCTCTGCAACTTGCTCTAGTCATCTTTCCCAATCCATGCCCTCGTGTCTTCCAATTCCAGCCTGTGCATTCCCTGCTCCACCATTGGTGGGGTGCATGGTCAGTCCTGCTCTCTTGAACTCTATTCCTGAGCCACTCTGCTGTGTTATCTCTCTCCCCACCTTCAAAAGCCTACTTCAAGCCTATCCCTTTGACTGTGCTTTTAGGCATCTCCCCAAACACTTTAAATAGCGCTGGTAGGGGGTCCTTCATTCCATTTAACATCGTGTTCAGCTATGCAAGGTTAAGACAGGGCTGGAGTGTGCAATTGGAAAATGGCAGTTCTAGCATCAAGTTAGCATTGCACACTGATGCGCGTCATGATCTGCCTGCTCTGCATGCTGCCAGTGGTCATTAGGTGCGTGCGCGCGCAACTGCCTTTACCAAGATGGCGCCCTGCGCACTTCCCATTGGAAGTCTATGAAGCAGCTGGGCTGTTTACTGTGTTAAAGGTGCTACATAAGAGAAGGTTGTAGATGGATCCTGCCGATGAATTGAGAACCTTCTCAGCACCTTTCAAGAGTGGTTAAAGCAGAGATAGGGAGAGAACTGATTTGAAAGCAAGGAAGTTAATGTAGCATCGTTGTCTCTTCCTTAGACTCTGCTGCATTGGAGTGATGGTAATTATGTGGTCCTGCTAATGAAGAACCTCAATAAATTGGTGGTGATGGTCACCGTGTAATTGATGGCCAAGCCTTTGGGAGCCCAGTGGCAAACTGAACAGTGGAATCAGGATAACTGATGCTCTTTCTATTCTCTGTTCATTCTCCTTCTTTCGTCCTCTTCCCTCCTAAATAGCATTTTTAAAGAAAAGGACATAAACTGCCTGTCTAACAGTCCCTAGGGTCCAAGTTGAAATTGACTGCTGGCTATCTCTCCTGTTGCCAAGATTACATAGTTTATGGGGGAATTACAGCTCTTGGCTTACAACCATACCTTATAGTAAAGGATGCATGGTTCCACAGATTGATTAATTATTTGCAAAACACATATGCTATGCCTTCCAAATTAACTTTCACATTGAGTTACCCCAAGCATCAATCAAACTGTAAAACATAAAGAAGCAGGATGTTATTGAGCTCACCACTGAGAGGGGAGACTAGCTGGGCACCTAATGCATATTTGGCCCATAATTCTCCCTGACTAAAAACTCGTTCTGCAGCATCTATCCACAGTGCACAATCGCATTGATTATTGTAGATTGTTTCTGACAAATCTCAGTCTTTTTAGGGTGAACATACAGTTATCATCCTTAACTTTATACAGCAACTGTGGGATGGATCCATCCCATTAACTTAAATGTCAGGTTGGCTGTCGCAAAAAAATGCAGCTAAGACAGTCAAGTAATGCAACAAGCCAGCTTCGGTTATAGACAGTGCCTTGACTATCGAGGGACTAATGCTCAAAGATTTAACCAAAATAGAATAAGGAAAGGTACTCAGCCCATTCGAACTCTCTCCTTCTAACATGAAGAATCTACCTCAACGTGAACTTCACCCCACCCATCCAATGACCCCCCACACCCCCACCCCACTCCCCCCGCCCCTCCAGGACAAGTCATGCATGGGGAGCGGGCGGGGAAGTGGAGTTGAGGCCAAGATCAGATCAGCCATGATCTTATTGAATGGCAGGGCCAGCTCGAGGGGCCGAATGGCCTACTCCTCCTCCTATTTCTTATGTTCTTATGTTCATATGTTCTTATAAATACTCTCTGATCTCCAAATCTCCACAGATTGACACACAAAGTCCAGAATGTACATCCTTGCATTTCCATGATTCAACCTTGGCCTACTGCCCATCAAACGCTGTTCCCCACCCCAAGAGCATAGGAACCATTGCGTGCCATAGAAAACTTGATCATCTCACTCTATTCTCAACCCATTGGGGGCTAAATTGGGCTCGGTAACACCCATTTTTTAGGCACTATGCGGCCGCCTAACGCTCAGAAATGGGGTCTGAAATGCTCGCGCACACTTCCAATGGAAAGTGCACAGGACACCATCTTGGTAAAGGGGTTTGCATGCGTGCACCTAACGACCGCCAGCAGCTTGCAGAACAGGCAGATCATGATGCAAATCAGTGTGCAATGTTAATTTGACGGCAGCACTGCCATTTTCCAACTGCACACTTTAGCCAACGCCATGTCTTAACCTCGCACAACTGAACACGACATTAAACGGAATGAAGGAAGCCCCCACCAGCGTTATTTAAAGGGCTCATGAACTACTTACAGGTTAGTTGCTGGATTATTTCTTCTGGCTGCTGATGCAATTATACGTGTTTTTGGAGCTTTCCTATACTTGGCTAAAGTTTGAATAATCTACAAGCTGGCTGGTGCTGAAGTACATTTTTGTTCATGTAAAAGCTTGTGCTGAAAGAAGTTGCTTCCAGACATAGGTGGCCTGGTAGGACTTCCTCTGGGAATTGAACATGACTGGGAGAGGGCATGCAGAGCAGGACAAGCTGCTAGAAGAGGGAGGTGGAGGAGGGTTCTCCGCAGGAGGCCATATCCGCAGAGGGTCTTTAGGGAGCAATTATCTTACCTCAACTTCAGCGCGCATCATTGCTTGAGACATCTTCTCTTCACAAACGAGGTCATGACTGAAATCTGCCAACTGCTGCAGCCACAACTGCAACCTCAAAGCAGGGCAAGGACCGCATTGCCTGTGGCTGTCAAGGTGACCGTAGCTCTTAACTTTTATGCATCTGGCTCCTTCCAGGCTGCTGCTGGAGATATTATCAGCAGCTCGCAGTTTGCAGTGCACTGCTTCATAAGGGACATCACTGAGGCTGTCTATACACAGAGAGACAGCTTCATCTCATTCCCTCTTACCAAAGACAAGCAGGCAGAGCGAGCACAAGTGCTTGCACAGATTGCAGGCTTTCCCGTGGTGGAGGGTGCCATTGGCTGCACGCACATTGCCTTGCGTGCGCCTTATGTGAACTCGGCCACTTTCATGAACCGAAAGGGATATCACTCCCTCAGTGTGCAGCTGGTGTGCAACCACAGGCAGCTCATCATGCAGCTGAATGCCTGTTATCCTGGCAGCCGTCACGATTCCTTCATTCTGTGGCAGTCCTATGTGGCACCTGTAATTGGCCCAACATGGCAAGTCAAAGGCTGGTGACTGGGTGACACATTACATGGCTCAGGACTTCAGTCAGGGACCCACACACACGTGCACAGCAGGCATAGAATGAGAGCCATGCTGCCACAAGGAACCTTATAGTGAACAATATTGGCATCTTCAAGCAATGCTTCAGCTGCTTTGTTGTTTCAGGTCTGGGGGATCTTTTAGCAGGCATACTAAGTGTTGTGGAAGTTTGGAGCCTGACACCCATCTCCAGTGTGACCTCCGGGGAAACCCCTCTCCCCACCTTGACTAAGCGCTTCCTCAACTGAGGCATATACCAGAAGCATGGCGGCCATTTAATTCCTTTCCCCCTGGATATCAGATTAGGATGAAGACCAGCCGCGGCAGCAGCAGAACTATGAGCAACAGCAGCACCAACATAGAAACATAGAAGATAGAAGCAGGAGTCGGCCATTCGACCCCTCGAGCCTGTTCCGCCATTTAATGAGATCATGGCTGATCATCCAAATTCAGTACCCTGTCCCTGCTTTCTCCCCATATCCCTTGATCTCTTTAACTTATTATATTTAATAAGTTGGCCTCAACTGCCTTCTGTGGTAGAGAATTCCACAAGTTCACCACTCTCTGGGTGAAGAAATTCCTCCTCATCTCAGTCCTAAATGGCTTACCCCTTATCTTTAGACTGTGACTCCTGGTTCTGGACTCCCCCGCCATCGGGAACATCATTCCTGCATCTAGTCTGTCTAGTCCTGTTATAATTTTATAAGTTTCACTGCGATCCCCTCTCATTCTTCTAAACTCCAACGCGTATAAGCCCAATCGACCCAATCTCTCCTCATATGTCATTCCTGCCATCCCAGGTATCAGTCTGGTGAATCTTCGCTGCACTCCCTCCATGGCAAGAATATCCTTCCTCAGATAAGGTGACCAAAACTGCACACAATACTTAAGGTGTGGTCTCACCAAGGCCCTGTACAACTGCAGCAAGACATCCTTGCTCCTGTACTCGAATCCTCTCGCTATGAAGGCCAACATACCATTTGCCTTCTTAACCGCCTGCTGCACCTGCATGCTTACCTTCAGTGACTGGTGCACAAGGATACCCAGGTCTCGTTGCACTTCCCCTTTTCCCAATCTATTGCCGTTCAGATAATAATCTGTCTTCCTGTTTTTGCCAATATACTGCATCTGCCATGCATCTGCCCAATCACCCAACCTGTCCAAATCATACTGGAGTTCCTCTGCATCCTCCTCACAGCACACATGCTCACCCAGCTTTGTGTTGTCTGCAAACTTGGAGATATTACATCTAGTTCCCTCATCTAGATCATTAATATATATTGTGAATAGCTGGGGTCCTAGCACTGATCCCTGCGGTACCCCACTAGTCACTGCCTGCCACTCGGAAAAAGGCTTGTTTATTCCAACTCTTTGCTTCCTGTCTGCCAACCAGTTCTCTATCCAAATCAATAACTTACCCCCAATCCCATGTGCTTTATCTTTGCACGCCAATCTCTTATGCAGGACCATATCGAAAGCCTTCTGAAAGTCCAAATACACCACATCCACTGGTTCTCCCTTATCTATTCTACCAGTTACATCCTCAAAAAATTCCAGTAGATTAGTCAAGCATGATTTACCTTTTGTAAATTCCTGTAGACTTTGTCCGATCCTGTCACCGTTTTCCAAGTGCTCTGCTATTACATCTTTTATAATGTACTCTAGCATTTTCCCCACTACCGATGTCAGGCTTACCGGTCTATAATTCCCTGTTTTCCCTCTACCAACTTTTTTAAATAGTGGGGTTACATTAGCTACCCGCCAATCCATGGGAACTATTCCAGAGTCTATAGAATTTTGGAAGATGACCAGCAATGCATCTACTATTTCTAGGGCCACTTCCTTAAGTACCCTAGGATGTAGATTATCAGGCCCTGGGGATTTATTGGCCTTCAATGCCGTCAATTTCCCTAACACCATTTCCCTACAAATACTGATTTAATTCAATTCCTCCCTCTCATTAGACCATATTTTCCACGACACCTCTGGAAGGTTATTTGTGTCCTCCTTTGTGAAGACAGAACCAAAGTATGTATTTAATTGGCCTGCCATTTCTTTGTTCCCCATTATAAATTCCCCTGATTCTGACTGCAAGGGACCTACGCTTGACTTCACCAATCTTTTTCTCTTCACATATCTATAGAAGCTTTTACAGTCAGTTTTTATGTTCCATGCAAACTTACTCTCATATTCTATTTTCCCCCTCTTAATTAATCCCTTTGTCCTCCTTTGCTGAATCCTAAACTGCTCCCAATCCTCAGGTTTGCTGCTTTTTCTGGCCAATTTATATGTACTCTCCTTGGATCTTATGCTATCCCTAATTTCCCTTGTTAGCCACAGTTGAGTCACCTTTTTTGTTTTATTTTTATGCCAAACAGGGATGAACAAATTCTGTAGTTCAACCATGCGATCTTTAAACGTTTGCCATTGCCTATCCACCGTCAACCCTTTAAGTAACGTTCCCCAATCCATCCTAGCCAACTCGTGCCTCATACCATCGTAGTTTCCCTATTTAAATTCAGGACCCTAGTCTCTGAGTCAACTACTTCACTCTCCATTTTAATGAAGAATTCTATCATATTATGATCGCTCCTCCCCAAGGGGCCTTGCACAACAAGATTGCTAATTAATCCTTTCTCATTACATAATACCCAGTCTAAGATGGCCTGATCTCTAGTTGGTTGCTCGACATATTGGTCCAGGCAACCATCCCGTATACACTCTAGGAATTCCTCCTCCACAGTATTGTTACTAATTTGGTTAGCCCAATCTATATGTAGATTAAAGTCACTCATGATAACTGCTGTGTCCTTATTGCACGCGTCTCTAATTTCCCATTTAATGCCATCCCCAACCTCAGCATTACTGTTTGGGGGTCTGTATACAACTCCCACTAACGTTTTCTGCCCCTTGGTATTTCTCAGCTCCACCCATATAAATTCCACATCATCAGAGCTAATATCCTTCCTTACTATTGTGTTAATCTCCTCTTTAATCAGCAATTTTACCCCACCTCCTTTTCCTTTTTGCCTGACCTTCCTGAATATTGAATACCCCTGGATGTTGAATTCCCAGCCTTGGTCACCCTGGAGCCATGTCTCCGTAATTCCAATTACATCATATTCGTTTACATCTATTTGCGCAGCTAATTCATCCATCTTATTAAGAATGTTCCTCGCATTAAGGCACAAAGCCTTCAGGCTTGTTTTTTTAACACTCTTAGTCCTTTTAGAATTATTATTTACTGCAGGAGCATCAACAGGAGCGCCAAGCTGCTAGTCACCCACCTGAAGATGCACAGGCCAGATGTCGCCAGAGCGCAACCATATTGCTGCCTGGGATGCAAGGGATGCACTCATGTTGGTCACATTTGCTTAGCCTGTACAATCAAACAGTTTTGCCTCGCACCTTCTTACCAGAGCATCGACAATGGACAAGCACCTATGGATTCCTATCACTCTGACCACCATACTGACAATTGCAAGTCACTCTAAGCCCTCAATGTGGAAGTCCCATTTGCGAAATGACACAGGCCACAACTTCAATAGTTTGCCATCAGAATTTTTTATCACAACAAGCAACTGGTGGCATTTCAAAAATAAACACAACATAACATCCAAGTGACTACGCTTGTGACTACTTGTGCATTATCTTACTCTTACGCGTGCTCCTACGTGGTGTTTCCCCTGTGGCTTCAGCAGGTGTGGAGGCCCCTTGCTCACTTTCTTGCTGCTCCTGTCTCGACACCTTTGGCGGCCGTCCTCTGGGGTTGCGAACCTGTGAGGGCTCGGCAACAGTCTGCTGCTCCTGTGGCTGTGCAGGGGATGAGATGCCCATCTCAGTTGGGTGAGGACTCTGGTGGGGCTCTGACCGAGGGCTTTGCAGTGGCATGGTCGTTTGAGTGCTTGGGGAGGAGCCCCCACTTCCTTGTTGTCTGCCACCAACATCCCTCTCATGGGTCAGCCCCACTTCAGAGCTAGCAAGTGGCTTGACAGCACCTTGCTGCATTTCAGGGGGGCCATGAGGACCCGTTTCAGCACTGGAAGTCCTACTCCAGAAGACTTCCATGAAGGTCTGGTTTCTATGCTCAGTAGCTGACCATTGCTCCTCAAGAATTGCCAGTCTATTCTGAACAATGACCATGTTTTCTACACTCTGGCGACTTAGCTCCTCCATGGCCGTAGCCATCCTCTCCTCTACTGTAGCCATCCTTTCCACGGAGGTTTCCATCCTTTCCGTGGTGATGCGGTCATGCGCCAATGCCTCCACAAAGGCTCTGCTCATGTTCGCGATGGACTCCTCCATTCGCTCCACACTCGCAGTGACCCTGGAGACAAAATGTGACAGAGACTCCTGCACCTGTTCCTGGAGTTGCAGCACCGCTCTCGTTCTGGATGGACCTGGAGGCACAGGGTCGACATGCAGCTGAGCCGGGCTGGCAGAGTCCTGCGCCCACCGACGAGGACTCTCCACTGCTGTCCCTGTCTTCACTATCTGCTGATGCTCACTTGTGAGCTGTGATACACCAGGTGCCAACACTACTCTATCTCGTGAAGGTCGCACCGAGGTGTGAGTGTCTGTGCTGGTGCTGGGTGCACTGAATTCTGCTGAGGCTGCGCCCTCAGAGGTTGCAGCTTCCTCTGAGGAGTCTGGAAGCTCAGGCTCTTCCTGCTGGACAGTAGGGACGGGGGCTTTCGATGGTCCTGTGGGGGAGTAAAGGAAAGAGTCAGAGATGTGGGGTCAAGGTTACATGAACATTGAATAGTGCAAATGATCATAAGTCAATCTGTTAGAGCATCAGATTCATTATCAGTGACTCATGCAATGTCAATGAGAGAGATGCCAAACTATTCTGTCACCAGCTTGCTGCGATGCGCCCATCTGTCCATCCCCCATTTGGGAATCCTCCTCGATCCCAGCAATTTCCAGAGCTGCCTCCTCCCAGGCGGTGAGCTGGGCTACTGAGGGTGGCCCTCCTCCTGTCATGGCTCTTTCCCTCTTATTGTGGGCTCTCTTTTCCTGCAATGAGGGACACAAGTGGAGTTTGAGTGAGAATGAAGGAGTGAGTGTAGATAATCCATAGCATAGATGCTTAGAAAGAGACAAAAGGCCCTCCCTGTGTTGAAAGTTGTTGTTGTCATGGCATCACAGTGCTAGAGAGTGTGAGGGCTGCATGGTCGAATAGTTAAGTGAATGTTGTAGTCTATGTGCCTTTAAGACAGAACTACTTTTACAGCTCCTGTATACTGTAGTACCGGCAGTGACCACACCTGTATATAAGCCTTGCGCATGCCTCTGTACCCCCAGCCTTGAGACTACCCTCCTCCAGTAAATACCTGTTTATCGTTAAGTTACAGCATCCGTGTGGTTATTGAAAAACAGCATACTCTCAGAATCACGGATCTAACAGTGGCGACGAGTGTCGATTCGAATCTACCTGCAACTCTGCATTTCCGTTCAAGGATTCGCTCCGGGAGGGCGGTGTAACAAAAAAAACAAAAAAAAGTCGAGGCCAGGAACACGGGCGTCGACCACGAGCAACCGCCCAGTCGTCCGGCAGAGAGTGAACATCGCAGGGGAGGCTGTGGAGAGCCGGGCTTGGTTCCCCAGCCATGACGATCAGCAAGAGACTGACGACAGGTCCAGCGCAGACCCTTCCCGGACAGCAGCGGCTGGAGCCGACCGACGGCGGAGAGAAAGCCGAGCAGCGTCGACGGGGTAAGACAAAGGGTGAAGCGCACAGGGCGCAGCCGGGGGTTGAAAACCGAGCGGCGTCGAGAAAAAAAAAACAAACCGGAGAGAGAGAGGGTGAAGCAATAGCCGGGTTCAGGACCGAGCGGCGTCGAGAAAAACAAAAAGAACGCGCAGAGCACAGCCAGGGCTCAAGGGCTGAACAGTGTCCGCAGGGAGAAGAAGGGAGAGCGCGGGAGATGCCATTGAGCCGCAGAGAAGGAGGAAGAGCGCGGGAGACGCCATTTTTAGAAGCCACAGCGGAGAAGAAGGGCGAGCGCGGGAAGGAAGGAAAGCGCGGGAGACGCCATTTTGTGCCAGCGGAGAAGAAGGGGAAGCACGGGAGACGCCATTTTTGACAGTTAAATCACACCCAGGGATGCCGAAGAGTGGCAGTATCTCTACGTTCAACAATGAATTCGAAGATTGGGCGACATATGTGGAATGTATTGAGGTGTACTGCAGGGCAAATGAAGTGCCAGATGCTTGTAAAGCACTGGTTTTGTTAAATTCCATGGGTGCAAAAACTTATGGGTTACTGCGAAATCTAATAACCCCAGAGAAGCCAGTGAACAAGAATTTCGAAAGCATAGTAGAAATCCTACAGGACCACTTAAACCCCACACCGCTGCTGATAGCAGAACGATTTAAGTTCCATAAAAGGAACCAACACAAAGACGAAAGCAACGCTGAGTACCTAACAGAACTGCGCAAGCTATCGAAACACTGCCAGTTCGGAGCGGGACTAGCAGATACGTTAAGGGACAAGTTTGTGTGTGGGCTACAAAGTGAAGGAACCCAGTAACGGCTTCTATCAGAAAAGGATCTTACGCTGGACAAGGCTTTCAGTATGGCAGTATCACATGAAGCAGCCGCAAGGGGAGCTGCAGAGATACAACGGAGACCGCAAGAATATGGCACCAATGAAATGTCCTATGGAACAGGGAAGTGCTATCGCTGCGGCAGAACAACACATGACCAGAAGGATTGTTGGTTCAAGGACCAAGTGTGCAGACAGTGTGGAAAAGCAGGACACATAGCAAGAGTCTGCAGGTCTGGGAAGAAAACCAACAGCAAGAAATCTCCACAGGAGAAGTACAAAAAGGTACACCAGGTGATGGACAGTGGTTCAGACGAACAGAAAAGTGACACAGACTCCGGAAGCAAGGAGCTGGGTTGTCTGAAACTACATAAGGTAACCAAAATGGAGGATCACCAGACTATCTGGGTTACACTCAAGATAGACGGAGTCCAAGTGAAAATGGAATTGGACACAGGATCAGCCCTAACAGTCATAAACCAAAGGGACTACAAGCGGCTATTTTCACATATACCCTTGAAAGCTACAGAGATTGTCTTGAAGACATATACGGGGCAAAAATTCTACCCCAAAGGAAAAATAAGGGTGAAAGTGATATATAAAGGCCAGGAAATACCTAAAATGGATATATATGTATTGCCAGATGGAGGACCACCACTGCTAGGATGTGAATGGATCCGGAAGATACAATTAGATTGGCATTCCATACAGGCACTGAAGGTTGAGGACAAAAAGGATGATGACGTCACACCTGGACGACTGTTAAAAATGCTAACTGACGCAAAAGAAGTGTTCCAGGAGGGACTAGGAACACTAAAAGGCATAACAGCAACGATTAAAATAGAGGAAAATGCAAGCCCAAAGTTTCTTAAGGCCAGACCAGTGCCTTATGCGATCAGACCAGCTGTCGAAGCAGAGCTGGAAGGGTTGGAACGTTCAGGAGTACTGTCCAAAGTGGACTGGAGTGAGTGGGCTACACCCATCGTTCCTGTAATGAAGAGGTCGTTGAGTAATACGCCTGGGGAACCAAAGAAGGTCCGCATCTGTGGGGATTTTAAGGTGACAGTGAACCCAGTCCATCACACGGTACAATATCCGCTTCCATGAATTGAGGATATTTTCGCCTCGCTATCTGGAGGTAAACGCTTCACCAAAATTGATCTAGCCCAGGCATACTTGCAAATGGAGGTAGAAGAAGCTTCAAAACAATACCTTACGATTAACACTCATAAAGGTCTCTATCAATACATCCGGCTGGTGTTTGGGGTAGCCTCGGCTCTGGCTATCTGGCAAAGGGCAATGGATCAAGTCCTGCAAGGGATTCCAGGGACCCAGTGTTATTTGGATGACATCTTGGTCACGGGCGAAAATGACAGTGATCACCTTGCCAACTTGGAGAAGGTGCTCACCAGATTAAAGGAGTATGGGCTACGAGCTAATCGCCACAAGTGCGAGTTTTTCCAGAAACAGATCTCATATTGTGGCCACGTCATCGATGAAGAGGGGTTACATAAGTCCCCTGAAAAGATTGAGGCAGTAGTCAAGGCTCCAGCACCGGAAAATGTGTCACAACTGAGGTCGTTCCTCGGGCTGGTAAACTACTACCGCAAGTTCTTACCAAATTTGTCCACGGTATTACACCCACTGAACACCCTACTGCAAACAGGGGTACCATGGAAGTGGGATGACGAACGTAGACGAGCTTTCCAGAAGTGTAAAGAATTGATCACATCAAAAGAGGTGTTGGCCCATTTCAACCCAGTGCTACCAATTCGTTTGGCATGTGATGCATCACCCTATGGTATTGGAGCGGTGCTGTCGCACAAATTCTCAGACGGGTTGGAGAGGCCAGTAGCCTTTGCGTCTCGGTCACTAACCTCAGCCGAGCGCAACTACGCCGAGATTGACAGGGAGGCCCTCAGCCTAGTATGGGGAGTAAAAAAATGCAACCACTATCTGCATGGGCAGAAGTTCACCTTGCTGACTGACCACCAACCACTTGTCTCCATCTTTAATCCTAAGAAGGGCGTTCCAGTGATGACTGCACAACGGTTACAAATTTGGTCCCTGTTTCTAGGGGCGAATCAATATGAAATAGAATATAAAGGCACGAAACAGCATGGAAACGCTGATGGGCTATCGCGCCTGCCACTGCCTACTGTGGAGGAAGCACCAGCAGTGGACCCTATCAAGATATTTTATTCGTCAATAATTGAACGATTGCCAGTAACGAACGTGGATATAGAGAAGGAGACCCGCAATGATCCGACGCTGTCTCGGGTATATGATTTGACGGTGAGGGGATGGCCAACACATGGCGACTCACTGTTGCCAGCATTCTCATCCAGAAGAGAACAGCTGTCAATATGCCAGGGGAGTGATGTGTGGATCCAGAGTGGTGATTCCGCCCAAGTTAAGGGAGAGAGTGCTAAAGGAGCTACATGAAGGTCATCTGGGGGGAGTGAAAATGAAAAGCCTTGCTAGGGCTTATGTGTGGTGGCCGGGAATCGATCAACAAATCGAAGACCTAACTAAGAGCTGCTTAGGATGCCAGAAGGTCCAAAATGCACCACCACATGCCCCTCTACACCCATGGGAGTGGCCCTCCTCTCCATGGCAACAGGTGCATATTGATTTCGCTGGTCCATTCATGGACTCAATGTTCTTAATAGCAGTGGATGCTCATTCGAAGTGGCCTGAGGTGATAAAAATGTCCTCAACCACTACAGAGAAAACGATTGCAGTCCTACGGACCATATTTGCCAGAAACGGTTTGCCAGAGCAGATTTGCTCTGATAATGGGCCACAGTTTGTGTCCGAAGAGTTTCAGAAATTTATGAGAAGGAATGGGGTAAGGCATGGGGCAGCACGGTGGCATAGTGGTTAGCACTGTTGCCTCACAGCGCCAGGGACCCGGGTTCGAATCCGGCCTCGGGCGACTGTCTGTGTGGAGTTTGCACATTCTCCCCGTGTTTGCGTGGGTTTACTCCGGGTGCTCCGGTTTCCTCCCACAGTCCAAAGATGTGCGGGTTAGGTTGATTGGCTATGATAAATTGACCCTTAGTGTTAGGGGGATTAAATACGTGGGGTTACGGGGATAGGGTGGGATATGTGTTGGTGTAGGGGTTACGGGGATCGGGTGGGATATGTGTCGGTGCAGGCTCGATGGGCCGAAATGGCCTCTATCTGCACTGTGTGGTTTCTGTGATTTCTGTGATTACACTTCCGCCCCGTATCATCCAGCCACAAATGGATTGGCTGAGAGGTTCGTACAAACCTTTAAGAAGGCGATAAAGGCCATGAGCGACGATGAAATTCCACTACAGCATAAGATGGACAATTTCTTATTAGCCTACCGAAACGCGACACATGCAGTTACCAACCAGACCCCGGCCATGATGTTCTTTAACCGAAGGTTGAGATCTCGTCTGGACTTGCTCAGACCAAATGTGCGAAGAAATGTTGAGGACAAACAATTCCAGCACATCAATGAGAAGCCGACAAGGAGCTTCAATGTAGGACGACCAGTCTTGGCCCGTGACTATCGAACAGAGAAATGGCAACCCGGAACGATATGCACAAGGCAGGGGCCATTAATGTACACAGTGGATGTCGGGGAGAACATTGTGAGACGCCACGTCGATCAGATCTTAGCGTCACAGGAACGCGTCAACCCCATGTCTCGAGTACCTGGGGATGAACCTACCTCAGAACCAGTAGCAGTGGAACCCGATGAAAAGGGGTCAGAATCGCCTCTGCACCAAGAACAAGAACCTCAGGAAAGGCGCTATCCCGAAAGGGTCAGGAAGCCGCCCCAAAGACTGAATCTATAAATGGACTATTGTTGTTTAATGTACATGTTAAAGTGTTGATTGTTATTTGAATATTAGGGGTACTACTAATCTAAAAGGGGAGGAATTGTAGTGTATGTGCCTTTAAGACAGAACTACTTTTACAGCTCCTGTATACTGTAGTACCGGCAGTGACCACACCTGTATATAAGCCTTGCGCATGCCTCTGTACCCCCAGTCTTGAGACTACCCTCCTCCAGTAAATACCTGTTTATCGTTAAGTTACAGCATCCATGTGGTTATTGAAAAAACAGCATACTCTCAGAATCACGGATCTAACAAATGTGACCTTCGAGAGAGAGGGAATGGGTAAGGGTGCAGGCATGTAAGTGTCACGTGGCATGTGGAGGAAGAGGTTGGCAAAGCAGAGTGCTGGTGAGGAGAGGCGATGAGGATCAGATTGAGGGTGATGGGGAAAGTCATACTCGCTTTTCCTGTGCGGAGAAGATCATGAAACCTCTTCCTGCATTGCAGCCAGGTTCTGTGGCTCAGCGAAATGGTGCTGACCTCCTGGGCCACTTGTAGCCACACAGCTTTTGTCTGCTGGGGTGGCTTTTTTCTCCCTGAGGAAGGGAACAGCACCTCCTTATTACATCTGGCTCCATGCAACAGAGCTTGGAGGGAGGGCTCATCAAACCGAGGTGCACACTTTTGCTTGATCGTGGACATTGTCGGGAAATCAACACCTTCATACACTTTGCAGAGCCTTTGCAGTCTGCAGAGCATTGATGACGTCATCGGAGGCGACTTTCTGTATGAAAAGACTTATTGGGCCAGGTGTTCCCACACGCAGGAAATCAATTGCCCAATTAGGGGAAAATCCCACTTTTTCAACACTTCAATTAGGAGGTGGGGTCCTGACACGATTTCCACCTGACACATCCCAACCCGCCCACACTGGCAAAATCCAGCCCTAAGAGTCTGCAAAGGGCTATAGACAGGTTAAGTGAGTGGGCAAAAAATTGGTAGATGGAGTATAATGTGGGAAAATGTGAGGTTATCCACTTTGGTAGGAAGAATAAAAAAGCAAATTATTATTTAAATGGAGAGAGATTACAAAATGCTGCGGTACAGAGGGATCTGGGTGTCCTCGTACATGAAACACAAAAAATTAGCATGCAGGTACAGCAAGTAATTAGGAAGGCAAATGGAATGTTGGCCCTTATTGTCAGGGGGATGGAGTATAAAAGTAGGGAAGTCCTGCTACAACTGTATAAAGCACTGATGAGACCACACCTGGAGTACTGCGTACAGTTTTGGTCTCCTTATTTAAGGAGGGATATACTTGCATTGGAGGCAGTTCAGAGAAGGTTCACGAGGTTGATTCCTGAGATGAAAGGGGTTGTCTTATGAAGAAAGGTTGAACAGGTTGGGCCTATACTCGTTGGAGTTTAGAAATATGAGAGGTGATCTTATTGAAACATATAAGATTCTGAGGGGGCTTGACAGGGTAGATGCAGAGAGGATGTTTCCCCTCGTGGGGGAATCTAGAACTAGGGGGTATAGTTTCAGAATAAGGGGGCACCCATTTAAGACGGAGATGAGGAGGAATTTCTGTTGTGTCGGTACCTTTCTACCTAGACACAATTTAGGACTCAGAACTCAGAGATTCAAACATGAAGTGCTTTATTGGAAGGAAAGGAAGTTCTGGAAAGTTCCGAACAAAGAGAGCTAAACTTAACAGAGAACACCCAACCATTTATCTCCTGTGACAGCGCCACCACAGGTGGGAGGAGAACACACAATAGAACACACAATACATAACAATTTCTTCTCTCAGAGGGTCGTGAATCTTTGGAATTCTCTACCCCAGAGAGCTGTGGAGGCTGGGTCATTGAATATATTCAAGGCTGAGATAGACAGACATTTGAGCTACAGGGGAGTCGAGAGTTATGGGGAGCGGGCGGGAAAGTGGAGTTGAGGCGAAGATCAGATCAGCCATGATCTTATTAAATGGCGGAGCAGGCTCGAAGGGCCAAATGGCCTACTCCTGCTCCTATTTCTTATGTAAGGGAAGGTCAGTGATACAGAAATAATTTCTGCTGCACTCAAACTCCTTTATACTGAGCGACCTGTTTTTCACAAGGTTTGCTTATCAGGAGACTTAAATGACATTATTAATTTTCTGTTGTACTATTCCGTGCTAGCATTTAATTGCAATAGAAGATTATCCGAAGTGCGAAGCTTTTCAAGCTGTTATTACTTGCAAATCAATGTAATTAGTCATTATTATTGGTAACTCTGTGATTGTTCAAATAACTGGAATCACACAACAGGTGGCTGTGTGTAATCTGTGCAGAGAAGAATCTGTTGGGAATACAATGCACAGATGCCACACTAAGGGAATAGATAGAGGGGATGAAAATTGTCTTGGGTGTTAACTCAAAATGGGTGCTAGTGAATTGACTGGTGTCAGCTGTGGCTCAGTGGGTAGCACTCTCCCCTCTGAGTCAGAAGGTTGTGGGTTCAAGTCTTACTCCAGAGACTTGAGCACAAAAATCAACGCTGACACACCAGTGCGGTGCTGAGGGAGTGCTGCATTGTCGGAGGTGCCGTCTTTCGGCTGAGACGTTAAACCGAGGCCCCGTCTGCTCTCTCAGGTGGACATAAAAGTTCCTATGGCCACTATTTGGACAGGTGCTTGGAACGCACCAGTAATGAGAATGGAAAAATGCCCAACATATGAAATTTAAAGAGAAGGGAGCAATTAAAGGGAAGTGTCAGAATAGGGAAATAAAAACTCCAACCTATCAGAGTAAACTGCTTGATAATTACACTGGCGTAGCTTCTTATATGCAATGTGCACTCAGAAAACATCAGCTTTGATCTCTTTTTGTTCCCTTCTCCCCTCTGTAACTTCCCCTGCCAGTCCTGATGAGGGTTCCCATCTGAAATATTGACCTGTTACCTCTCTCACTGACTGACGCATGCTGCACTTTCTGCTTGGAGAGAGGGGTAGATTTTCTGAGATGCCCAGCCCAGATCCTCACTCTACAGGGAGGGCAGATCAGACAGTTGGAGTGCGGAGGTCAGAGTGCGCGACTTACTCCGCACCCCCCAACCCTCTTGATTCTCCCCCCTTTGCTAGTTTTAATAATCAGGAGGACCATGAATCTGATACATTGCCATCCACCCCTGATTGTCCTATCAGCCTCCCCTCCATACAATTTACCCCATAATAAGTTGTGTTGTACGCAGAACCATCTCCCACCAGAAGTCATTTAAAACCAGCATCATTATCTAAAGAATCGTACAGGCCCATCTGCCATGTAAGCCACAGATTGACTGAAACAGTGCCAAAGCCAAAGAACAAAGTAGCAGAACACCATATGGGGCAACCACATGGAACTCCAAGTCTGTCGTTCTGGAGCATCTAATGAAGCAAGAGAAAGACATCCATCCCTTGGCACCAGGGTATGAGACTGGTGGACATTCCCTGTAGTCTTCGTTGAGGCGGGAGGCCATTTAGTCTGCGACGACTCCCGAGAATAACTGCAGCTCAGCCTCTCTTGGCTCAAGTCAAAATGTCGAAGGTCTCGGGTTCAACGCACAGCCTGTGCAATGCGATGCGAGGGATGTGTGTTGACAACGAGAGGGAACAATCTGCCCTGCGCTAGTTGCGGCTCCTGTGAAGACAAGTTACATGCTGTTTCCTCCAATTCAGCTGAGCATTTAGAAGTTTCCAAATTTAAGTAAACTTCCAAAGCATTTTCTATGCACCATCTGGAATCACGTGACTGAATAATTTGAGCTGTAAAGCAGGGAGTTATATATTTCACTGGGAATTTCTGGGGATATTTAAGGCCTTGTTGTTGAAATTTTCTCTCTGAAAGGAGAATTCCCTATTAAAAAGTTCTGTCAATTAGATTCCCCCTTTTAAAAATGCCCGATCAGTGAGAATTCTCCTTTAATGAGCCCCTATTGTGTTTCGACTCACTCCCTTAGTAATGGGCATCATTCCTTTGCAGGATTTAATGTTTAATTTCATTTATAAAGAAGCTGCAGGGATTAATGGAGAGCTCAGCTGGGTTTAATAGAGTACTTGCCGGCACAATTTTCTGCCAAGCATTGTGAGTCAGGGACTGTTTTCACAAAAGTAAAGCAAGTATTTATTACATTTTTAGCAGCCAAAATGGCCACTTAGTGATATTCTACCCAGAGTACAATAGAGGAAGTAGAAAAAGGATTTCCTTCCTCTGATGAAAAATAACATGCCTCATTCTGAGCGGCATTCATCCATTACCCAGCAGGTCAAGGGTCACAGTGCTCAGCCGAGGGCTCTTAAAGAGCCGCCGTCAACTTATATCAGTTAAATTCACAAACGCACGCCAGCTTGCCCTTCTCAAGTGACCCAGGGAGAATTGCTGCTTCGTGTGCCTCTGGGCCCCCATTCGTGGGCTGTTTGGTTATGGCATGCTGCCTGGCTGAGAATCAGTGCTGATCCCTCGCCTTCTCTTGCCAGGAGAAGGCAAGGGGATGCTATTGCGAGACAGGATTATCCAAGCTTCAACACAGTGAAAGGACCCTATTAAAATAGAACTATCACAGTTCCTAAGCACTGTCCAGTTCATCTTCCGCCACTCTTGCAGCACTCTTAGGTGTAGCCCTAAGCAAGACGCAACTTGTCTCTCGACAAAAAGTGAGTCACACTGCCTTATAACATGCTTTCGCAAGGCATTGTAGAAGGGTTTGCATCTAAAGAAGGAAATGTGACGAGATCAATGATGCATGGCATTATCTAGGGCGGCAGTGCTACAGACAGCTTCTGTGCTGTAACTTTCTATGATTCATCATCTGCAACTCTGTGTCTCTTGGACGCAGCAGCTTACGTGCGCAGTTAACCTGCCGAGCAGACGTTGTTGGCGCATGTGTTCGGCAACAGTGAGGCTCTGGGCTTACCTCGTGATGCCTCAGTACAAATTCTCCAGGGATAAAAAAACAGAAAGGACTAAATTCCCAGTAGATCCGTCAGCGTCTGAACAGGGAAGGTTAATGTTTGGGCCAGACAGTCTTCATCAAAACAGTAAAGCAAAAAGTCAGGCCAGGTCTTTTGCAGGACGGTCCAGAACAAAGAGGCGAGGGGAGGAGAGGAGCGAAGAACAACAGGTACAGGTCACAGGTCAAATAAGTCTGTCAACCCAAAACATTTCTGGGTTGAAGTATTGCATTAAACCTGCAAAGATTTTAAAATTTGGGGGAGGCACGGAGGGAGCTGAGAACATTTAGGACTGAGATGAGGAGAAATGTCTTCACTCAGATGGTGGTGAACCTGTGGAATTCTCTACCACAGAAGGCTGTGGAGGCCAAACCACTGAATATATTTAAGAAGGAGATAGATAGATTTGTAGACACAAAAGGCATCAAGGGGTATGGGGAGAGAGCAGGAATATGGTATTGAGATAGAGGATCAGCCATGATCATATTGAATGGCGGAGCAGGCTCGAAGGGCCGAATGGCCGACTCCTGCTCCTATTTTTCTATATTCTATGTTCTATGAACTGATTGCAGTTGTGGGGGGTGGGGGGAAGGGGGTCACATTTTAGGGCGAAAGTTGGACCCTTTGGGTTTCTTCCCCCTCAAAGGTTGCCCCAGAAATCCCAAGCCAGGAGGGGTGGGGGGGCCTCTTCTGCCTGCTTCAGTTTGTGGAACTGGCAGTTTTGGGGAGTTGTCTGGGGGCATTCCTGGGCTTCCCCAGGAATTCCACTTGGCTGATAGGCCCAGCAGGTCCACCACTTTCTAAGGCTCCAAGTCCAAAAAAAATGTAATTGACCCCGGAGGGATTGATTACCTTAATCAAGTTGCCCCTCTGTTCCCTGAGGAACATGGAACAGAAATTCCTGACCAACTTACTTTGGCCTGGTCCAACCTGCGGTGCCCCTCCTGCTGCAGTGGCACGGCGCCACTCCAAGTTCTGCCAGCTCAGTGCGTTCACACACTACTGGTTTAATGTCAGTGCGAGGCCGAGGCCGCTTCACACCAACACCAACAGGAGTATAAATAGGGTCTGCAGGCTCAAGGGGGAGTGAGACACCTTCCCCCCCAGGGAGTCGCACTCCGCTTTTTTGCTGTGTCAGGTCAGGTCCTAACACCGAATTGAAGCTGCATTTACACTGTAACTGCTACTGAACCGTACAGCTGTGTGTAAACGCATCC
Source organism: Somniosus microcephalus (assembly GCF_052327205.1). NCBI lineage: Eukaryota > Metazoa > Chordata > Chondrichthyes > Squaliformes > Somniosidae > Somniosus > Somniosus microcephalus. Next base: position 25,304,429 of record NC_141011.1, read on the forward strand.
TAAACTGTTGCACCGCCTAGTTCTGCACCCCGCCCCAACCCCGCCCCACACCCCCTCCAAATGATAAAACCTTCGCAGGTTTAATAAAGCGACACGCGCCAGAATTAATGGACGTGCTGGCGTGTGGTGGTGCCGTGACATCATCAGAAGGCTAATTATTGCCGCTCTTGCCCCAAATCGTTTCACACAACAATCTTATGGCCAGCAGAGGGAGGAGACTTCCATCCCATCGGTCTAAGATGGATTGGAAACCATATCCCAGGAGTAAAAGTAGAGTGTTCTAATTGAATAAGCTCTTTAACGTTTCTGTGGAGACTATTCTGTCAGTGCTCAGTAGCTCATGAATATTTCTGGAGCTGTACAGCAGTCTATCTCCATTTTATGGTTGAAATTATACAAGCTGATGGGATCGTGTTCTGTGGAGATAGTTTTTAAATAGTGAGGTTGTTGCACCAATTCTTTCAAGTGGAGAAGATCCATTACCCCACAGTACGGCAAGCATGACTGAGATACTAAAGCCTTTTCCAAATAAAAGAGCAGCAGTAATGCAGGAGTGTTTTGTACAGTACCGTTTATTCTATGTCCGTTGTGTGTGTGTCCTTTTACAAATGCCCAGCATAGCTCTGGCGACCTAAAAGTTTGGACAATAAGGAACGAACTTGCACTTATATAGTGCTTTTCACATCCTCGGGACATCCCAAAATGCTTTACAGTGCAGCCACTGTTGTTGTGTAGGCAAACGGTGCAGCCAATTTACACACAGCGAGGTGCCACCAACAGCAAATGGGTTAAATGCCAGTTAATCTGTTCTGCTGGTAGTAGTGGTTCAGGGGTGAATCTTGGCCAGGAGATCCAGAGAACTTCCTGCTCTTCTTCAAATAGGGCAGTGGGATCTTTAACGCCCATCTGAACAGGTAGACAAGATTCCAGATTAATGTTTTATCTGAAAGACTGTGCCTCTGACGACGCAGCACTCCCTTAGTACTGCAGTGAACTGTCACCCTAGATTAAGCTTCTGACTCAGAGGGAAGAGTCCCACAGAGCCAAACTGACACACATAACCTCTTGTAAAATATGTGTGCAAGCCACCTTCAACATCAAACCGTGGATAACAGCTGCAATGGCTCAGTGTATACAGATCAGCGAGGTTTCAGCTCCAATCCCCAGCCTAGGCTGAGTTAGTTGATCCCAGCTGGCGATCTAATCAGACTGTGAGGTAAAACTTTGTACTTATTGCACCTGTTAAACACGGGCACAAAAAGGAACAATTTTGGGGGGCGCAACGTCCTGCGCCTCAAGGAAGCCTGAAAAATGTCCGACCCGAAATTGGGTCAGGCCATTTTTTTAGGCGTCCAGGGCAGCCGCTTAAAACAGACATTAGACCCCCTGCAGATGCAAATGATGGGCCTAACATCTCTTTAACGGTCCTTACCACCAATTGGGCTCTCCTGAGCTCAGGATGCTCATTTTCAATGAACCGGACATTTTGGTCCCAAACTTACGGCGAGGGAGCAAGTCTGGGGGAGATCCGGGCCTCCCTGGGAAATTCCGCTCATTCCGCCCTTAAAAGGTCTCAGCGGAACTCACGCCAGCTGAGAACTGGGATGCATACCACTAAAACCCCAGGAAAGGCCCCAGGTACCCTTGAGAGAAAGACAATTGATCCTGGTGGGGCCACTTTGTACATGGAGGGCTGCCTGCAGCCAGTGGGGTGGGGGCAGGGGGTGAGGGGGGGAGGCGGTTCCTGTCTACACCTTTAGGACAGGAGACGAGCCAATCGGAAGGGCAGAGGACTCAGTGCTTCTAGTCCCCCAGGGGTTCGCACGCACTCCGATGGCAGCGGTGAATTCAGTGCGAGGCCACACTTGCGAACGGCTGCTGTACACGTCTCAGATGCCAAGAATACTTAGCATCCAACACGATGGCAGATTCCCACAAAAAATTGCTGCTGAATATCTGTGCAGTCGGATGCCTGGATCCCACTTCCTACAAGAGCGTTAATTATTCATACTTGAAATTCATGAGATGCACAGAATTATGAGTTTCCGCCAGGGTAGTCTCTGATAATTACAGATGCCCTGGGGCCTTTCTAATTCTTGCAAGTTGGGCACTCCTGGGTAACCAAATAACTAGATAGTTAAATACACACCCTCCCAGGTCAGTGTTAATCCTATTGCCCTCATCAGCACACATTGGATAAACATCCCATTGAAATCAAGGATCTTTTTTTCCTTGTTCCAATTGCAAGTAAAACGTTCAAAATGGGTTATTAATGAGCGGATACGTCACAGCTCCTAATAAGAGTATCGAGTCTGCAAATGTACTTGGCCAATTCCCAGTCTGTGCCGAAATAGCAGCTCTCAATGCCCCTCTACGCTAAAGAAGGGGAAAAACCAACCAGGGTCCCCATCCCGATCGTTACCCAGTGAATCCACATCGGGCGAGGATAGGAGAGGGCTCGGCCTGTGCTGCCTCCCACTGTCAAACAGCCTGCCGACACGCAGGGCTGGATTTTATCAATGGGGGTGCGTTGGGGGTAGGACTGCTGGTTTTCAGGTTTTAGTCCCGCCTCCAACAACTTCTGACCAACCCACACTATTTTCCCTTGATTGACATTGTTAAGCCCACCCTGCGGGCTTACCAGCTAATTAAGGGAGTGCCGGTGACAGAGGACGTCAGCGTATGACGTTACATCGTCGAAAATTTTTTGACAGATGAATTGTCAGCGTTTGACAGCTTTGAGAAGCTGTCAAACACTGACAATCTCTGTTCTAAGGTGAGCCCTTGCACAGACGGCTCACCAAAACCTCTCTCCTCAGCAGAAAGCAGATGGCTGCTGCATCTGAGAATGTAGCAGCCATTCTGTCATCTCTGCCATTGAGATGAGGCACCTCCGGATCCTCAAAGGTTGAAGCCTGCAGAAAGAAGCAAAGGTAAGGAAACTTTTTCCAACACTTTACACCCACCTCTCATACTTACCGCTCCACACTTGCACCCATCACTCACCTCTACAGCGGACTTTTCGATCCCTCTCACCCCCGCAGACCCACCGCTCACCTCGCTGACCCTGGCGAGGTTCCTAGCTGTCGGGAAGCCCGCACTTGCAGGGGTAAAATGGGGATAAGCCTCAAAACTGCCTGTTAACTACCTGTTAACAGGCAGTTAAATGGCTGTAATCCCCTTCCCGCCTCAAGGAGACGGGTCCCTGCGCGAGTCGGGGACCCGCCTCCCGTGAAGCTGGCACGGAGGCGGGTTGCGAGCGGGTTCGGTACCCACTCCCAGTTTCTGCCATTTTCCCGGCAGTCCCGCCTCCATACCCGCCTCCGCAAAGCTGGCAAATTCCCCCCCCCCCTCCCCCGCCGCATTGTCCAGGCTCGCCCATGAAGAATGGGTGGGATGTGCCACCACCCACAACATTGTTCCTCTGCAAGGCTCAGTGTTATAAGGCGAGAAGGGGAGGAAATTGGGAGTAATAGGAACTAAAATGCTGAGGACTGGGGGGCTATTACTGCAAAGAGTAAACATTGTTGATAGCACTTTGCTCCTTGTCCCTCCACCATACTGAAATCAAGTATTAAAATCCCATTCAAAGTTCCATTTAAGTCAGTTGTGTAACAGAATACAGGTGTGCCATTCTAGTCACAGTTAATTTTCGAACATAGCGAAAAGCAATCTGCTCATACTTTATTCATGTGTTGAATCAGAAGAGAGAAAAAATCTAATTAGGAGGATGGTTCTAATTTCGCTAAAAGGACAATTTGATGCTTTTTCAAACTTATAAATAAAAATTATCATTTAAATGAAGAAGATATCAATTTGCTCACTGAATAATCCTAAAGTAATCTGACAGGGGGAATGTGGCTGGTTGTTGGAAACTCAATGATATCTTATTATTGAAGTGACAGTAAGGTCATGCAGGCGAGGCTACAATCTAAAAAGGGGTATTTCTCAAGAGTTCAGAGCCTTGATGCTGTTTAATCCCCACAGTGATGCTGTCATTTTGATATTAAATACACAGTGCTGATAATATCCCATGTAATCACAGGGCCTACTTATCTCTGTTAAACCTGCACTTTTTCTCCCAGCGTATTAGTCAATTCCCAATAACCAGTCCCTTGTAAAATCAACTCTGACTCCAACCAGCCCTTGCACTAATCCCCAAGGCTGCTGCAAATAGACTATCAGAAGCTGTGCATATTTTACCTCCTAATGTTTAGCCTCTTTTATCACGCCATTTTAACTTTTACGCCACATTGCAGTATTTTAACCAATTATTAAAGTGAGACATTTCAGGATTAACAGAATTATGTATTGGAAGCTGACTGATCTTCCTATATGTTCTGAGTTGGCAGGATGTGGGATTAGGGTTACATTCAAACACTTGTAAGTGAGAGGTTAATTGCCTGAGGCTCACATTGTTTGCACACGCTCCTCATCTCTGTGAATCTGGGTGGGGGGGGGGCGGGGGGGTCCCAGTCCATGTGCTGCATATCTAGGAATAGTTGGCCACTTTGCTGTCCCTGTACAGGGCTCTGTTTTATACGGAAGTGATTTCACTGCTAATATACACCCCGCCCAGTTTCAGTTGTGTTAGAAAGTGCAACACTGCGCCTTGAATGGCTCAGCTGCCAAATGCACTGCTCACTGTAAAACCGAACCGTGTGAGAACGTTCCAGGCCACATTTCTAAAGTTACCTACTTGTGTTCTCGGAAAAACAAGACAGTCAAGAACAAAAGTGAAAAGAGGACCAATCGAAAAAGCAAAGAGAGGGAGATGATGTATGCATGTGTGAGAGAGTATGGGCTGGATTTTGCCAGCCCTGGGGAGGCAGGTTTGGAGGCAGGACTGCCGGGGAAGTGGCAGAATTTGGGGGCAGGTGCCCAACCCGCCCCCAACCCGCCTCCATGCCATCTTGCCAAGAGGCGGGTAGCCGTCCCGCACCGGGTCCCGTCTCCTTGGAGGCGGGAAGGGTTTGAAGCCTGCTTCTATTTCTTATGTTCTTACGCCAGATTATCCACTCCATTCAATGGAGTGGAAGGCCAGGCGTGGTGAATAATGGGCGGCTGGTTCGATATCGCCCGTTTTACACCATCATCCAAGGTTAAAGTTATCCTCGGTACGTGTGGGGGATAGAGAGAAGATAGAGACAGAGTGTGAGAGGGATAGAGAAAAAAAAGAGAGGCAGAGATAATCGAGTAGATTTTCAACTTGGCACCAAGGTGTAATTTGCCGGTTTGAATCAGCTGCCTGTTATAGAAACTGCCCGTGTTTTTGTTTCCATTGTGGAAATGGCTCTCAGGTGCTTTCTATAATGGGCGGCCTATCTGCATCGCCAGTTTTACACCCAGATGGCAAGTTGAAAATCCCCAGTCTTTGTGTATGAAATGTGGGAGAGAAAATTTGAATCCAGCCCCAGAATAATGGGATGAAAGTCTTTTCTTTGCGAGCTCTCCTTGGTCTCCAGTTTAATCTGTTGGGTGAAGTCTCAGCCTGTTCCTAGTGGGCAGGATTCCACAGCACAAAGCTTGTCCATAAGTTAGCGCAGGTTGCCATTAAATGGTCCATCTCAGGTAGCCCAATGTTTAGTGTGGGAAATGGTGAAGTGAGATAAAGAGTGAGAAAGGAATAACGTGTGTATAGAAACAAAGAACAATAGGAGCAGGAGTAGGCCATTCGGCCCTTCGAGCCTGCTCCGCCATTCAATATGATCATGGCTGATCCTCTATCTGAATACCATATTCCCGCTCTCTCCCCATACGCCTTGATGCCTTTTGTGTCTAGAAATCTATCTATCTCCTTCTTAAATATATTCAGTGGCTCGGCCTCCACAGCCTTCTGTGGTAGAGAATTCCACAGGTTCACCACCCTCTGAGTGAAGAAATTTCTCCTCATCTCAGTCCTAAATGTCTACACCGTATCCTGAGACTGTGACCCCTCGTTCTAGACCCCCCAGCCAGGGGAAACATCCTCCCTGCATCCAGTCTGTCTAGCCCTGTCAGAATTGTATACGTATCTGTGAATTGGTGAGAGAGAGAATGTGTGAGGAAGAGTATATGCGACAAACTGATAAAGGATCCACAATGGGTAACAGCGAAAGCAGACATCTACTCAATGAGCAGGACGGAATTTCTAATCCATGAGTGACAAGGCATAAAGCAGGAACTTTTTCAATGATTCCATCCAGGCTAGAGAAACAGTTGGAGCCTGGAGCAAGAGAAGTGACTGTGCACCTAGCAAACTCCCAAGAAGGGACAGAAGGAAGACACTGATGTTGCTTTTCATTTTAATTGACAGCCAATTAAAAAAAATTAGCAATAATCAATAATTTAAGGCAGCAATTGTGGCAGATGTAGATAACATCAAAGTCTTTCCAACGTGAGGATGTCAAAACCCTGGAGATACGTACAAATATTCCACCATCTTAACACCGTTGCATGTGATATAAGTGGAGGATCCCCTCTGATATATCTGAAAACACGCAGGCCATGAATGCCAAAGCATTTTTATTTTTAGTTTGCTCACCCCCACCTTCTCCCCGCTTTCTTCCTTTCTGTCCTGCCCAATATTTATCCCTCAATCAACGTAACAGAAACAGATTATCTGGTCATTATCACATTGCTGTTTGTGGGAGCTTGCTGTGCGCAAATTGGCTGCCGCGTTTCCCACATTACAACAGCGACTCCACTTCATTGACTGTAAAGCGCTTTGAGACGTCCGGTGGTCGTGAAAGGCGCTATATAAATGCAAGTCTTTCTTTTTCAATCACGAATATGCTGAATAGGCTGGGGTTGTTTTCCTTAGAGCAGAGAAAGCTGAGGGGGGACCTGATTGAGGTGTACAAAATTATGAGGGGCATAGATAGGGTAGATAGAAAGGAACTTTTCCCCTTAGTAGAGGGGTCAATAACCAGGGGGCATAGTTTCAGCGTAAGGGGCAGGAGGTTTGGAGGGGATTTGAGGAAAAACTTTTTCACCCAAAGGGTGGTTGGAATCTGGAACTCACTGCCTGAAAGGGTGGTAGAGGCAGGAACCCTCACAACATTCAAGAAGCATTTAGATGAGCACTTGAAACGCCATAGCATACAAGGCTATGGACCAAGTGCTGGAAAATGGGATTAGAATAGGCAGGGCTTGATGGCCGGCACGGACACGATGGGCCAAAGGGCCTCCTTCTGTGCTGTATAACTCTATGGCCTAGAAATTCAGTATAGCCACGTTTGGGGCGCTACAGCCGGGCGGCCGCTAAAGTTTGCGCCCGGCGCAACTTCGCGCCACCTTCGCCGATATTCAGTGGCATCGCCCCAAGAGGTTGCTGCTGCGCTAAAACAGGCGATGCACGACTATCATTAGGCGCTAAGCCGGCGGCCCGGGGCGAAACCCCCGAGGGTGGGCGCAGCGCATCTGCGGCGAGTTGCTGATTGACGGCAGACACTCTGGCGCCGGTGAGCTCTTAAAGGGGGAGGGTGGATTTGTTTTTTTGAAAGGCCGAGACTGGTGTATTTGTGTTTTTTGAAAGGCCGAGAATGCTCGATTTGTGTTTTTGCGGGGGGGCTTCTCTCCGTTAGTTTGTTACGTGGGAAGGGCACAGAGGTATCAAAGTAATAAATGTTTTTAAATCGCACTGTCCATGCTTTCTTTTGGAAGTCCTGGTTGCCCTGCTCGGCTGAGGGCTTGTGGAGCGGCTACATTCATCTTGTGCCGCCATTCCCTGAGAGGGGGCCTAGAACCGACGTTCAATAAGCCGCCGACGGGCGGCCCTTGCACTTTCTGCCTCCCTCCTGTGCTGGTCCTCCTCCTCTTCCTCCTCCTCTGGTGGTCCTCCAATGTCTGGTGGCAGTGGCTGAGTCCTGTGGATAGCCAGGTTGTGCAGCATGCAGCACACGACCACGAAATGGGAGACTCGCTCAGGCGAGTACTGTAGGACTCCTCCGGAACGATCCAGACAGCGGAACCGTTGCTTCAAGACGCCGATTGTTTGCTCAATGAGGTTCCTGGTTGCTTGATGGCTGTCATTGTATCCCTCTTCAGCAGGGGTGCTGGGCGCATGGAGCGGGGTCATCAGCCAGGTGCACAAAGGATAGCCTTTGTCCCCGAGAAGCCATCCTCGTGGGTGAGGCTGGGCCTGGAACATGTCTGCCACGGAAGTCTGGCGCAGGATGAAGGCATCGTGGCTGCTGCCTGGAAAGCGGGCATTGACAGCTAGGATGATCTGCCTGTGGTCACACACCAACTGCACGTTGAGCGAATGGTAGCCCTTCCGGTTGCGGAAATCCTTGGCATGCTCTAGAGGTGCCCGCAAAGCCACATGCGTGCAGTCAATGGCGCCCTGCACCATGGGGAAGCCCGCTAATGCTGCAAAGCCCATTGCACGCTGTTGCTGCTTGACAAGGGCCATGGAGAAGGAGATGAACTGACGTCTCCTTCTGAAAAGGGCATTGGTCACCTGGCGGATGCAGCAATGTACGGCAAACTGGGAGATGGTGGAAATGTCCCCAGCAGCGGATTGGAAGGAGCCGGTGGCATAGAAGTTGAGAGACACCGTCACCTTCACTGCCACCGACAGAGACGTCCTGCTCCTCAGCTGTGGCTGCAGATCTCCGCGAAGCAGGTGGCAGATCTCAGTGACCACCGCCCTTCGGAATCGCAGCCTCCGAACACACTGCTCATCAGACATGTTCAGATATGAGAACTGCTGGCGGTATACCCTGGGTGGGTAAGGCCTCCTTAGCCGACGCCTGTTGCCCCTTCTCCCTCTGGCCATGACTGCCACTCTCTCACGGCGTCTCTGAGCCCTTTGAATGCAATGGAGAAGGCCAACGTTTGCACCCATTGCAGCCCCCATTATATGTTTCCAATCAATGCTATGGCTCTGAAGTTAAAGACAAGTGCAAAGCTGTGGCCTGAAGCCACAAGTACCTGTGTGAGTGTTGAGCCAAACCAGAAAGCTCTCTACCTTTGTCTCTCTGCAAAGATCCGTCTCTCACAAAGAAGGAGTGTTGCAAAATGGCTGCCATTTCTACAGCAGGAGGAGTGCCCTTTAATTAGCGCCCCCCACGCCCCGCAGTGACTGGGAACCGTTCCCCTCTACCAGTCGCTAGGGGCGCCAGGCGCGCAATAGGCCGGCGCCACTGAATTTCCGGTTGGGGCGCACAAAGGGCGTTGCACGATGAAATGACGTCAGGATCTGTGCGCGCAGCTGAGCGCGCGCAAAGGCTTTGCGCCGCCGCTAAATCTTTACTGAAGTTGGGGAGAGGCGCAGATCGCGCTGTGCCCAGCCGCTAGCCGCCTAGCGCCCCACATCTCCTCCTCCTAAGGCGCTAGCGGCTGGCGCAAACAACTGAATTTCTAGGCCTATGACTCTATGACTATGGTCAGGGTACAGTTCCATTATGACTCCCTCCCCCCACTCCAGTGATCATTATTTATGATGCAATTGCTGGTAGGCTATTTGACCATATCAGAATCACAGCCGAGCCTTATCCCGCCTTCCCCCGATGTCCATGCACACGCACACTTTCCAGCACGGGTCAGTGGATAACGATGAATAGCAGGAATGCTGATTGACTCCCTTCCCTAGCTTAGGGATGCTGAGGCAAACTGTAGTGTCCCGACCACTGCCTCAGCTCAGATCAGCTAACTCAGCACAGACCAGAGCTGGAACCTTCCTGGGCTGTGTGGCTCAGTGCCCACACTAGGCAGCCGCTCAGACACTGGATACCAAGCATTAATAATCTTAGATGAGATTCCCTAAAACTCGAAATAAAATAAATCAATTTGCAAACGTTTGTCTTGCGCACCATTTAACGGCTCATTCACAGATTCAGTCAAGCCCAAACTAACAGAAATCACTGACTAAAAACAGCAAAAAAAAATGATTATATCTGTAAAATGCACTGTTGCATTGAGATAGAATTTGGTAGTGTTATACATGCTGTGCATCAAAGATGGGATAATAAGGACATTTAGAGCAAATGCGGAAAACTGAAGTAGGAACTGAAACAAACAGTACATCCATCAACAACAAACTGCATTTATTTAGCACTTTTCATAGAATCATGGGGCTAGAAATTGGGTACCTTAGCGCCTCCCGTTAGCGCCTCTGGGGGGCGCTAACAATGTACAAACGGCTTTTCGCCCGGACGCGGCACCACTAACGGCTCCCACTAAATTCAGCAGGAGTTTAGCGGCGGCGGTAACCGGTAGCGCCCGCTCCGCTGCGTGGGCAATGACGACGTTTTCACCGTGCGCAGCTCCCCGTTTTTGCCCCACTTGCAAAATTGGCCCGCGCCCCCTGAATCTGCGCCGGGCGATGACAGCGACCGATTCAGGGGGTGGGAACGGAGCGGCAGGAGGCTCGTGGGGCACTGACTAAAGGGGAGGTGGCGGGCAAGGGAAAAAAAATCGGCCGACTTACTTGTTGCAGCCCGTTGTGTATTTGAACGTGGGGTTCGTGCCGCGATCCGGCTGCCTGGCACTCTTCCTGTGTGCCGGGCTGCTGGCACGGCACCCCGCTCCCCGGTAGCCCAGGTAGGGCCCCGCAGAGTTGTGGGCTTGGGCCCTCCCCTTTAATGAGGGGAAGAGCCCTTCCATGCGGCAGCGCTACGTGGCCCAGTGCTTAGGGCTGCAGAACGCACCGCCCCGATATTCAGGGTTAGCACTCTAAGAAGGAAGTGGAGTGCTTGAATTAGCACTCCACCTCCCTCTTGGGGCGCTAAAACTGAATTTTGCAGTCGCCGGGCACTAAAGTTAGCGCCCAGGCATTGTTAGCGTCCCAAAATGGTCGATACCGAATTTTTCCTCCATCGAACCTTACAACAGAGAAGGAGGCCATTCGGACCATCGTGTCTATGCCGGTTCTCTGAAAGTGCGACCAAATAGTCCCTCTCCCCTGCTCTTTTCAAGTATTTATCCAATTCCCTTTTGAGAGCTACTATTGAATCTGCATCCACTGCCCTTCAGGCAGCGCGTTCCAGATCACAACAACTCACTTTGTAAAAAAAATGTTCTCCTCTTCTCCCCTCTGGTTTTTTTGTCAATTATTTTAAGTCTATGTCCTCTAGTTACCAACCCTTCTGCTAATGGAAACTGTTTCTCCCTATCTGCATTTAATGTAAGAGGCTTTATAAAGGGGGTTACCAGACCCCGAGCAGGAGTTTGGGAGGAGAGGTAGAGAAGGTGACCAAAGGCATGGTTGAACAAGTATATTTTGAGGACAATTGCACGAGAAGGGTTTAGGAAGGCAATTCCAGAGTGCAAGGGATGATGAGTGAGAGTCGTGTCACCAGTGGTGGTGGGGGTAGCGGAGACACACAAGAGTCTACAGTCGGAAAAGCTACAGTTGGAAAAGCGGATGGTATGACCTGAGATGTGGGACTGGAGGAACTTGCGGGCTACAGTGGAGCGAGACTATGGAGGGACAAATCACTACGCTTGGGGACAGGGAACCAGTTGAGTTCAGCAGGATCAGGAATAATAGGGATGGCGCTAGATACAATATTGGCACTGGGGTTCCAGGTGGTTGGAGTTTGTGTAGGAAGGAGTTTGAAGTACAGGAAATTCTCGTTTAAACGGCACCTAAATCCGGAATTCTCTATTAACCGGCAAAATTCTCACTCTGAAAACAACACCTCAATAACCAGGAATGTTGCCGAGTCCGAGTCCGAGTCTCCCGCGGTGGCCGAGTTAGTCAGTGGGGGTAGTTCTCCAAACTGCCACTACTCGGCTTCTTGGCGCTGTCGGAAGTCGGAACACCTCAATAACAGGAGTTTGACTCTCCCGCGCTGCTGGTAGTCTCTTCCGATCTGCCATTTTTCTGTTTACTGTATAAGTTTTGTTTTATTGTTAAGTAATTAAAGAGTTATGGATTACCCTCAACTGGCAGTACTGTACTTAATCAAGCATCTTCCACCATCCATTTAACACAACATTCTGTAGGTGTGTACCCAATTACTGTATACTGCACATTGCTTGATTTTTTATTTTTGTTTGTTAAAAATAGCCTCGGTAGATAACCCTCTCCGTCATCCGGAATTTTTAATCAGCCAATACCATCCCGGTCCCGTCGGTGCCAGATACCAGAGTTTCCTGCAATCAAGACTGGAGACAACAAAACCTATGAACCCTGAATAAAATAAACCAATTTCCAAAGCTTTGTCTCACACACTGAGGCTCATTCACTGATTCAATCGAATCCAAACACCAGAAAACGCTGATTAGAAACAGGCGTTTTAGATAAAAATGTTTAAATCCGTAAAATATGCTGTTGCATTGAGATGAGATTTGGTGGTGTTACGCATGCTATGCCTTATAGGTGGATGACGGCTTTGGCAGTAGGGGGAGAGCTAGGAAGGGAGCTGAGTAGGTTTACAGAGGTAGAAATAGGCAGTGTTGGTGATGGGTTGAATGTGGGATTTGAGGCTCACCAAGGTTGCGCTGTCTCCTTGGTTCCACCACCTGTTTGGGAGTAAGTTTTACTTTTAAAACAGGGTTTTAATTTGCTGAAACCAGCCCGAGAAGCTGATCTTCCAATCAAATAGCCAGAGTTTTGAGATTAACATGAGCCGCAATATAAACGAGGCCAAGTCGATCAGTGTCCAAGCCCAAGGGACCGCTGTCATCAAGAATACTCGTGGAACTCAGCCCAACAGCACCCAGATAAATGGTATCTCAGGAGAGGATCGAGAATTGGCATTCCGCCCACTTTGAAAAAGCTGAGGAGTTAAAATATCAAACACAACTTGCAGGAAAGATGAGGTGAGAAAATAGGGAGCACAATCATGTTTACAGTCATTCTACAATCCAGTCTAATAGAAATGATGTGTAACTGCACTTAATGAAATGAATAATTAATCATGAATATTTAATAAAGAATAATGAATGAGAATGATGTTCCTTTCTTCAGAAGAGCATTCTGACTGGGCCTGGGTCTCACAGGTGGGCACTCTGCCCCTTTCACTCCCTGTGCCTGGGTTTGAATCCATCCTGGACTCGGGGGGATGAAAGCCTCATCTCTTTGACAGCTGGACTGGGCTGAAGTGAAATGCGTTCAGTGCAGTCTCAACCTGGTCCTAATGGGTATCAGCCTACTCTGTCCACAATGTCACAGAGGTTGGCATTAAATGGGCAATCTCAGTCAGGTAGCCCAGTGGCTGGTGGGGAAATAGAACTGTTACAGTGCTGCAGGAAGAGGTGCTCTTCGGAAGTGGTGTTGAGGCATGTGCCTCTATTGCACTTAACCAGACAGGGTTTGATGCTGCCACTGGAGCGAGAACATGGGAACATTGTCCCACTCCCTACTGCTGGTGTCCCTCACCCTGATGACTGTAAAATAAAGAAACGGAATATGTGACAGGAGGTATTGGCAAGGGATGGACAAGTATGAGAGAGGTTCTTCAAAGCCACTGTCACCTGCCATTCAGCTCCATATTGGCAGAAGCACGAGTCACATGGGGATCAGTATTTATATGGTCAGCATTACTATACCCTCTTAGCTGGTCTGAAGGAATCCTTTTCTGCAATGCAAGCCCCAATGTCGCTCCTTAACATGTTTTGAAATTGGTAATTGGAGTTATTTTTCTGATGCTGAAGAATTGTTAGGTCATAGTATGGTAAGGGATCTTCAAGGCTACAGCAATTTGACTAACATCTGGCTGACAATACTGGTGAGCGATGTGTGCACCTCAGGTCTCTACCCATTGCTGATGTAGAGTCTCACCAGCGACGAGCGCTGGTCAGACAATTGTGGCTATCATGTTCTAGCCGTGTCTCTGACACGCGCTTGAATCTATTGAAGCTTCGCACCAGCAGTCGAGCCTCAGTAAATTAGCCCTTAGAGCTGGACGATCTGCAACTATCCCATCATTTTGTTATGTTTTAATATTTTAGTTTTTTCTTGGGATGTTAGCAAGAACAATGTTCATTGTCCATTGCCCCGAGGACACCAAGAGTTAACCACGTAATGTGGTAGTAGAGTCACAGGTAGGGCAGACTGGGTCAGGGCGGAATGTTGTCTTCCCTGAAAGACATTAGCAGGCCAATTGGGTTTTTACACCAATCTGGTAGCTTTCATGGCCACTTGTCCAGTTATAAATCTCTAAACTGGCTATTACCAAGAATCAGTATTTTTGTTGCTGTTGAGAAGCTGAGGTGAAGGGCCAAGGGCTATAGTGCAGGACACCACCAAGCTTGAGAGGAGTAGGAGAAAGCTGAGGTAAATCAGGTAGTAGTGATTAGATGGCACTAAGTTTAAATTTTAAAAGCCTGCAGATTGTAAGAACATAAGAACATAAGAAATAGGAGCAGGAGTAGGTAATTCGGCCCTTCGAGCCTGCTCCGCCATTCAATGAGATCATGGCTGATCTTCTGCCTCAACTCCATTCACCGGCCCTATCGCCATATCCCTTGATACTCTTACTAGTCAGAAATCTATCGCCTTCTGTTTTGAATATACCCAATGACTGAGCCTCCACAGCCCTCTGGGGTAGAGAATTCCAAAGATTCACCACCCTCTGTGTGAAGAAATTTCTTCTCATCTCAGCCCTGAATGGCCTACCCTTTATCCTGAGGCTGTGGCCCCTGGTTCTCGACTCCCCAGCCAAGGGAAACATTCTCCCAGCATCCACCCTATCAAGCCCTGTAATAATTTTGTATGCTTCAATGAGATCCCCTCTCATTCTTCTGAATTCAAGAGAATACAGGCCTAGTTTACTCAGTCTCTTCTCATACAACAGTCCCACCATCCCAGGAATCAATCTCGTGAACCTTCGTTGCACTTCCTCTATGGCAAGTATATCCTTCCTTAGGTAAGAAAACCAAAATTGTACACAGTATTTCAGGTGTGGTCTCACCAAGGCCCTATATAATTGGAGTAAGGCTTCTTTACTCCTATACTCAAATCCTCTTGTAATGAAGGCCAGCATACCATTTGCCTTCCTAATGGCTTGCTGCACCTGCACATTCACTTTCAGTGTCTCATGTACAAGGACACACAGGTCTTGAGCATCTGTATTCCCCAATCTTTCACCAATTATGAAATATTCTGCCTTTCTGTTTTTTCTACCAAAGTGGATAACTTCACATTTATCCACATTATAATCCATCTGCCATGTTCTCGCCCACTCACTAAGCCTGTCGATATCCCCTTGAAGCCTTTTCACATCCTCTTCACAACTGACACTGCCACCTAGCTTTGTGTCATCAGCAAATTTGGAAATGTTACATTTAGTCCCCTCATCCAAATCATTGATATAGATTGTGAATAGCTGGGGCCCAAGCACCGATCCTTGCAGTACCCCACTAGTCACAGCCTGCCATCCTGAAAAAGACCCGTTTATCCCTACTCTTTCTTTTCTGTCTGTTAACCAATTCTCAATCCATGCTAGTATATTACCCCCAATTCCATGTGCCCTAATTTTGTTCATCAACCTCTTGTGTGGGACCTTATCGAAGGCCTTCTGAAAATCCAAATACACCACATCTACCGGTTCCCCTTTGTCTACTCCACTAGTTACATCCTCAAAGAATTCCAATAGGTTTGTCAAACAGGACTTCCCTTTCATAAATCCATGTTGACTCTGCCCAATCTTACTATTAGTTTCTAAGTGCCCAGTTATTGCATCCTTTATAATAGATTCCAACATTTTCCCAACTACTGATGTGAAGCTAACAGGTCTGTAGTTCCCCGTTTTCTCTCTCCCTCCTTTCTTAAATAGCGGGGTTACATTTGCTATCCTCCAATCTGCAGGAACCGTTCCAGAATCTATAGAATTTTGGAAGATGACAGCCAATGCGTCCACTATTCCAATGGCCACCTCTTTCAAAACCCTAGGATGTAGGTCATCCAGTCCTTGAGATTTATCGACTTTTAGTCCCATTAATTTTGCTAGTACTGTTTTTTTACTAATAATAATTTCTTTTAGTTTCTCATTCTCGCCACACCCTTGGTTTTCTCGTATTTCTGGAAGGTTTTTTGTGTCTTCCTCCGTGAAGACAGAAACAAAGTATTTATTTAATTTCTCTGCCATTTCCTCATTCCCCATTATAAATTCTCCCGTCTCTGACTGTAAAGGACCTACATTTACCTTTGCCAGTCTTTTCCTTTTCACATACCTATAGAAGCTTTTACAATCCATTTTTATATTTTTCGCTAGTTTGTGCTCATATTCCATTTTTCCTTTCTTTATCAATTTCTTGGTCCCCCTTTGCTGATTTCTAAAAAGATTCCAATCCTCAGGCTGACCGCTTTTTCTGGCAACTTTATAAGCTTCCTCCTTTGACTTAATACTCGCTTTAATTTCTTTTGTTAGCCATGGTTGGATCACTTTTCCTTTTGGGTTTTTATGCCCTAGAGGAATATATGTTTGTTGCAAATTATGCATTATTTCCTTGAATGTTAGCCATTGTATGACCACCATCATATCTTTTAGTGTAATCTCCCAATCTGGCCAACTTGTCCCTCATACCCTTGTAGTTTCCTCTGTTTAGATTGAAGACCTTAGTTTCAGATTGGACTACATCACTCTCAAACTTAATATAAAATTCAATCATATTATGGTCACTTGTCCCTAAAGGCCCCTTTACCACAAGATTATTGATCAGCCCTTTCTCATTACACAGTACCAGATCCAGAATAGCCTGTTCCCTGGTTGGTCCCTCCACATACTGATCCAGGAAAGCATCTCGCATGCATTCCAAGAATTCGTCCTCCACATCATTAGTGGTAATTTGATTGGCCCAGTCAATATGTAGATCAAAGTCCCCTATGATTACTGTATTACCCTTGTTACAAGAGGAAGGGAAGACTGAGGGAAATGAGGAGTTCCACACTTTTAGAGGTTTTATCACTTCACATACTATAAATTACTTGTCATGCAGTGACTGCAGCAGTCAAATTGTGCGCAGCAAGATCCCATTAACAGCAGTGAGCCAAATGATTCACCGATTCACTCTGAGGGAGGCTTATTAATCAGGATGTCAGGAGAAATCCCTGCCCTTCTTTGAATGGTGCTACACAATCTTTAACACCTGCCTGAACCACTGGCATTTGATGTGTTTTGGAGAAATAGTAAACACAAGTCCAACAGTTATTAAAAAGGCAATTAAAAAATTGTTTTCTGTATTATAAATGATAACCATTAGAGGCCCTTCATTTAACGCAGCCCTGGAGATGGTGTCTGATCGTCACCTCGAGGCTATGCCCGTGTTTCTTTTTGTATATTAACATAAATTGTTTTCAGTTTAAACAGAAATCTCAGTGTAAGTTTTGAAGGATATAACTGACTAATGAAGTGTGCCAATTAAATCTAATTTACAAGGTTAATTGGAAACAGTTTGCGCCTCACAGCCCACCCAAAAAAATGCACCACGTTATGAAATGTACAGAGTTAATTAGTATTGTCGGGGAATGCAAAACGAGAACAAGTTACTGAGCCGGGGAGAGCAAATTTAACATCAGTGGCGATGCAGTCATTAACCCAGGGCACCTCAGCGACTGTGCCATCTCAGTGTGGCATGTGTGCGCGTTAATTCAGCTCCTCGGCACAGCTCCCCTGAAATTATGAAAATACCACTGCAGAATGGCAAATATTTTGCAACTAGGTCACAGCACTAGGGGGGAGAAATTCAGTTGCTTTGTGCCTCCCGTTAGCGCCTTAAGCGGGCACTAACAGGGCGCAAAGCAACTAGCGCCCGGGCACGGCGATGTTTGCGCCGCTCGCGAAATTGACCAGACATTTTGCGGCGGCGCTAAACACTACCTACACGATCTCCTGCGCCCGCAGATCGTGACGTCAGTCGAGCATGCAACGCCCCGGACCAGATATTGAGTGGCGCCCCCTGCCATACCGCCTGCCGCTAGCAACGACAGGTTGAGGGGAGCGTTTTGCAGTCAGGAAGGGACTGGGGGAGCGCTATTTAAAGGCGGCCGCTTCCTGCCTTTTTTTGTCAGTGACATTTTTGCACCACGCATTCTGAGAGAGAGAGAGAGAGACTTCTGGAGAGATTCAATGCTGTGTGAAGGAGTTTTGGGTGACTGAGCAGCACTTTGCAGGTTCATTTTGATTTGATCTTCCTTGCATCGATTTAGAAGAGACTATGGGGGCTGCACTCTGAGCTCTTTCCCTGGGCCTCTCCATTGTTCTTTCCAGCAGAATTGATGTACAGGTCTCTCCAGGCCAGGATTCAAGGCTGTAATGAGCAGGGTGTGGATGGAGAGCAAGATCGACCCTCCCCTTTAAGAACTGGCTGGCGCCAGTGTGTCTGTGTTCCTTGCTCCTCGGCGTTAGCGCCTTAAGAGAGGTGTGTAGCACCTGATTTAGCACTCCAATCACCTCCAGGGGCGTTAGAAGCCAAGTTTGCAGTCGGAGACGATAATTAGTGCCAGGCGCTAAACTTTGCGCCCAGCCAGTAATTGCGCCCCAAATGGGGCAATACCGAATTTCTCCCCCTAGGTCTTCCTAAATGTGCAACTTTCAAGCATTACAGGTACGGTTCTTTTTTTGATGGTTTTATTTGCAGTGATCGAGCCCTGGGACATTTGCACACCAAAGCTGCACTGTAATTTTACAAGACCGAGGGAGACCATTCACCCCATCACGTTGGCTCCAGCTCTCTGAAGGAACTATCCCCTTATTCCCATTCCCCTTTTCCCATAATGAGCTGATGTGCATACCTCCAGAGGCAAGGAATGGCATCTGGCGACATGGTTTGTCCACCTCATCCAGGGCAAATTGTCATCACCGGCAAATGTAAATGACACCTGGTGCCAGTGATGCCTCAGGCAGGCTGAGCTCTGAGTTGGCCCGTAATCAATGTTCCCGCTGAGGTACGCACGTGCATGACTGCGCGGTAATCTGAAAGGTCCCGCGCAGGCCGCTCACCAGCTTTTACACTGTAAATACCGCGCATGCACAGAAATTTAAAGGGACCGCGCATTACAAGAAACGGAGGAAAGTGCAGCTTACAGGGAACAGTGCCAGCAATGCGTTTATTTTATCATTGCTGGTCTGTAGTGGGTTTCCTGCGATATCGAACTGAAAAAAAATAATCTTTTTCACTATAGAATCTACAAAGCCCTGAATATCAATTTGTAACGTGTCCATATAAGATCCCTCTATTCGCTATTTTAATGCAGCCACTTTTTAAAAGATGTATTCGTATAGCCAGAGCATCGCCAAGTGTTTCACAGAATGAATTACTCTTAAGTGTCGCCTCTGTTGTTATGTAGGCAATGAGAGCAGCCAGTTAGCATGCAGAAACTGCTGACAAATGTGGTAAATGATCAGTTAATCTGTGTTATAGTGGTGTTGGAAAAGCAAGGACTGTTGGCCAGGGCAATGGGAGAACTCCCCTTATAGCTTTACTGTCCATCTGAATAGACTATTTTTTTCTTATTGTTCATTCTCAGGATGTGGGCATCGCAAGCATGGCCGGCATTTATTGTCCATCCCTAGTTGCCTATCTATAACTTCAGAGAGCAATTAAGTCTCAACTACGCTGGTGTGGGACTGGAGTCACGCATAGGCCAGTCCGGGTAAGGACGGCAAGTTTCCTTCCCCAAAGGACATTAAGGAACCCATTGGGTTTTTATGATAATCTGACAGCTTCGTGGTCACTTTTACTGATCCCAACTTTTTATTTCCAGGCTTTTTAAAACTGAATTCAAATTCTCAAACTGCCATTGGAACTCACGTTCCCTGGATTATTAGTCCAGGCCTCTAGATTACTAGTCCAGTAACATATGTTTAGTATGGAAACAGGCTAATGTGGTGCCCATTTTTAAAAAGGATGATAAAACAGATACAGGCAACGACAGATCCATTAGTGTTACTCCCATTCCATGTAAAATAATGGAATTTATTATGAGGAGTAAACTTGAGGATCATCTGTACAATAACCTAGATAACAGCAGTCAGCATGGATTCAGAAAGGGGGGATCCTGCCTGACCAACCTCTTCAACTTCTTTGAGGAAGTGACAACCCAAGTAGACGGCAGTTAACCCTATGACATGATGTACCTCGACTTCTAAAAGGCTTTTGACAAAGTTCCACATGAAAGGCTTTTAGTTAAACTCAAAGTTGTGAAGATTCAGGATAAACCCAGGGAATGGATAAGAAATTGGTTGAAGGGTAGGAATCAACAAGCACACGTTGGAGGAGTCATGTTGGAGTTGCTCACAGACAGACACAGGAGCCCATTATTAGCCCCATGGATTGTAACTTTGTCCGGTTAGTCTCCCCAGTGTGAAACCTTGCTCGATGGGAGCTCGAGTCTCAAAATCAGTTTGATAATGTTACATACATTCTCATCGACAGGAGCTCCAGGCTGGGAGTGCAGCCTCACAAAATCACCCCTTTGCTCATTAAGTTGCAACCATGGCTCACCAGCTGAAGGAGCGGTACCATGAGCACCGTGCTCAGACTAGAGTGCTGACTGAGCACGACTTTAGTGTGTTCACGTCTGCCCTGAGAAAGTCACAATAGGTGTGCTGCACAATATTGTCATTGATGGAGGCATCAGCATTGAATTCAGTAATGATTAGCAAGAACCACTGTGCAAGGAGGACAAGGAGCAACAACATCTGCCCCCTGAAGGAGGACCAAGTGAATGGATGAGATGAGATGAACTTACCAAGTATTTATACATTGTTGTGCTCTTTCTTAAATCTATGGGTGCTGCATGTTGTAGTTCCCCAGGGGTAGTTGGGATGGCGGCGTGGGGGGGGGGGCGAGGGCGGGGTGGTGTTGTAAGAGGAGCAGGTAGTTCTGAAAGGCTCGTACCTATTACCTGTACTGAGGAAACAAAACGCCCTCTGCCCCCCCAGCTTCAAGCAACCCTGAAGGTTCCTGAGATGGCGCCCTTATATCTAAGGGGTCAGAGGTCAGAATTGCCTACCCAGGTCAATGCTCAACTGAGAGTTGTCCTGGGCAAGGTGTTGGCACAGCGCTGCCTCCAGCATGAAAGCCAACCAGCAAACCACACACGTTATCTCACATCATACTGCAGAGGGCACGTTCACACAACATGCACTGGTTATTAGAACACAGTATGAGATACTACAGTCCCTGTGGTAGAGTAGTTTGCAGTCCTGCTGCTAATGAGAGAATTTAAGACGAAAGCCAGCAGTTACATCTTCCTAATGAGTCTAAGCAAGCCTTCACAGCTTCCGGTATTTTGTCATCCCCTCAGGGCTACAGTGTGAGCATCGATGTGAGATGTACACATTCTGCTTGTGGTCTGACTGAGGCTACTGCAGCATATGCCGTGCCGGCTGGCACTTGCTGCACATCAGACCTCAGGCCAAAGAAGTCTACCTTGATTGTCTGAGCCATTTCACTCAGGCTGCTCGAGTTCCGGAACTCTCTCAGAGCATCCAGACCTTGCCGCACAGAGCTTTCCACAGAGCCAAATGAAGTAGATGTACCACGTACACGGTCCAGCGTCCTCTGCTCAAAGAACCAGAGAGGAGAGAAGGAGATTTTATTTACTCAGCGAGTTGTTGTGATCTGGAATGCACGACCTGAAAGTGTGGTGGAAGCAGATTCAATGCTAACTTTTAAAAGGGAATTGGCTGTATTCGCTGCTCACGATGCAGTCTCCTCTACATTGGGGAGACCAAACGCAGATTGGGTGACCGCTTTGCGGAACACCTCCATTCAGTCCGTAAGGGTGACCCCGAGCTTCCGGTCGCCTGTCATTTTAATTCACCGCTCCATTCCCACTCGGACCTCACCGTCCTTGGCCTCTTGTATTGTTCCACGGAAGCTCAACGTAAACTCGAGGAACAGCACCTCATCTTCCGATTAGGCACTTTGCAGCCTTCCGGACTTAATATCGAGTTCAACAATTTCAGATCATAACCTCGGCCCCCATTAATTTTTTCTTGTAATTTTTCCACTCCTTTCCGCCCCCCCCCCCTTTCCTTTTGTTTCTCTCTCCCACCTGGCAGCTATCTCTTGCCCTGCCAGTACACTTCACACCTAATCTCAGCCTATTACCATCTCGTCTGGCTTCGAACACCTTTTATTGTCTCTTCTACTTCTTTTGTCTCTTTCACTTCTTTTGTCCGATCGCAGCCCTGCCTTCGATCTATTTTCTTTTCTTTCCAGTTTTGAAGAAGGGTTTCGACCCGAAACGTCAACTCAAATTTCTCTCCACAGATGTTGCCTGACCTGCTGAGTTTTTCCAGCATTTTCTGTTGTTATTTCAGATTTCCAACATCAGCAGTATTTTGCTATCGTTGGATAAATCCTTGATGGTGAAAATGTTTGCAGGGCTATGTGGAAAGAGCAAGGGGGAGTGGGACTAATTGGATTGCTCTGTCAAAGAGCCGGCACAGGCACAATGGGCTGCATGGCCGCCTTCTGTGCTGTTTGAGTCTATGTCTGGAAAGGATTCAGAGTTGCTGAGCTCTGAGTCTCTCTGAAGGCTCCTCGGTAACATCACTGCATGAACCCTGCTGTACCTCTCTAAAATTTATGGAAGGGGTCGGCTCCTCCTGCGACTTTATCGCTTGCCCCCGGAGGCCCTGGATTTCTCAACTCTTCAGCTGTGAAAACAGTACATGAGGCAATCGGGAGCACAGTAATATTAACAATTTAGGGCTCCCAGCACAGGGCAGGAGTTCCTCGGAGTCCACATCACGGAAGACCTCTCCTGGTCCCTCAATACCTCCTCTCTGGTGAAGAAGGCCCAGCAGCGCCTATATTTCCTAAGGAGGCTGAAGGGATGTAACCTGTCACCCCTGATCCTCTCTAACTTTTACCGCTGCACAATAGAGAGCATCCTGACAAACTGTATCACAGTATGGTATGGCAGCTGTAGCTACTATGACTGGAAAGCCCTGCAGCGGGTAGTCAAAACTGCCCAACGCATTACCAGCCCCCGGCTACCGACCATAGAGCACATATACCAGAAACGCCGTCTACGGAGGTCACGGTCCATCATCAAAGACCCTACCCACCCCAGCCACAGTCTGTTTGCCCTCCTGCCATCTGGGAGACGCTACAGATGCATTCGCACCCGTACGACCAGATTTAGGAACAGCTTCTTTCCCAGGGCTGTCATCCTACTGAACTCCACAAATAAACTCTAAAGCCTGCACATCTGCCAATGCACTTTATTATGGTTATGTTTATGTTAATGTATTACAAGCCAAATGTATGTTGAATGTTTAAATGTCTTAATCTAAATGTAGAGCCGCAAGCCTACATTTCGTTGTACAGGTAGACTACCCTTTATCCGAACTTCCGAAAACCGAAACCCTCTAAAAACCGAAGGTTTTTTCGTTCAGCGTAAGTCGTGCGCACGACTTACGCTGAACGAAAAAACCTTCGGTTTTTAGAGGGTTCCGGTTTCGGAAGTTCGGATAAAGGGTAAGTCGTGCGCGCGGACCCCCGCCGACCCCCCCCCCGCCGGCCCCGACCCCCGCCGACCCCCCCGCGGACCCCCGCTGACCCCGACCCCCACCGACTTACGCTGAGCGTCAGCGTAAGTCGTGCGCACGACCCCCCGCGGACCCCCCCGCGGACCCCCACCGACCCCCCCGCGGACCCCCGCCGGCCCCGACCCCCGCCGGCCCCGACCCCCGCGGACCCCCGCCGACCCACCTTCCGAAATCCGAAATTCTCCGAAAACCGAAACACGGCTGGTCCCGAGGTTTTAAGATAAAGGATAGTCTACCTGTACTGCACATGTGCACTAACAATGACAATAAAAGTTGATTTGATTTGATTTGATTTGATTGATTTGATTGGGAATTCGGGAGCCAAGGTCAGTTGCGCAATTTATGGGCTGCATGGTTTCCCGTCCATAAAACCGCGTGGGCTGCGAATCAGCCGTACTGATCTCCCCGCCCAAGATGCCGATACGTGCTCCCATCAAACGGAGCTCCGCACTGGGAGCACCACATTCCAAAATGTGCTTCGCTGTCATACTTTCTGCCTGGGCGCTCTCATATTAGCCACAGATGTGCTGGCCTCAGCTCGTGGCACATAGGTAGTAGGTATGCACGTGCCTTTAATGGGTTCTGGCCCCACCTACCTCGGGGAATCTACTCCGAGAAAGGTTTCATGGCCAATAAAATCATGAGGTAGGGCTCCCATGGAGAAACATCCCCCTCCGATGCCACTTCTGTTCTGACATTGTAAGAAAATTGCATCTTTTTAACCCATTGATCACGCAGAGCAAGGATGTCGCTGTTTATCTGCGTAGGTGAATCAAATCAGCACTTTTGAATAAAAACAGAAAATACTGGAAAAACTCAGCAGGCCAGGCAGCATCTGTGGAGAGAGAAACAGAGTCAATGTTTCAGGTCGATGACTCTTCGTCAGAACTGGAAAAAGTTGGAGATGGAACAGGTTTTTAAGCAAGTGTGGGAGCAGGGAAAAGGGGGAGGGGAGAAAAGAACAGAGATTAAGAGACAAAAGGGATGATAGTGCGAGGCAAAAGGAGATGGCAATGGGACAGGTTAAGAAACAAAAGATGACTCGGGATGAAGTGTAAATGGCACCGGCAGAATGATCGACAGCTGCCATGTGTGAGAGAGAGAGAAAAATGATAGGGGCCGAGGTTATGATCTGAAATTGTTGAACTCGATGTTGAGTCCAGAGGGCTGTAAAGTGCCTAATCGAAAGATGAGGTGCTGTTCCTCGAGCTTACTCGGCATCAGTTGGCACTGTAAGACATTGATGCCTAGTACAATTCATTTACAGCATTTTCAAACACATGACACTGAATGTAACTACTTCTTCCCCACATAAAGCCTCCTTCTTTGTTCCCAGAGAATCACCTGCCTTTATTGTTGGTGTCCCAACAAACATGAATTTATATGAACAGTCAGGCAGCATTTTCTCTCTATATAAGCGTCTGTACCATTTGTAGCCTAGTAGCACATTAATCTCAGTTATCATACCATATTTAGCTCATATCAGAATGCGTACATTACCAGCAGCCCGCCTCAGATGGGCTCACAATCTGCATCTTATTTTAGACCTTCTGCTGAGTATTAGGGCTGCCACAAGTTGTCGAACCTCTTCTAGAGGTCCTGGGCGTCATGGGCACAGCATTTATCCCCCCCCCACCCCCGCTCCCATTGGCAATTTTGTGGCTGGTCTTGGTGATGTTGACTCCCACTGACCCAAAAATCTATTCACGTGCTGCACCCACTAGTTCGGCCAGAGCCCCTCCTGAAATGAGCTTTCGAAGGATGTGACCAATACACAGTAATTCCAGAATCGCGTTCTGTGCAGTTGGGTTAATGTTGGCCGGCCTACACCAGTAAAATGGCTGTTAAGCCACTAGAGAAATGTGGAAGTGCCATTAGCAGAGATAAATTGGGATTGGCCAGATTTCTAGTGTTAACAGTAATGCTAGAGTGATGAAATATTGCTCCCAGTGGAAGGCATATAGGACTTCACAAGGAATAACATTAATGTTAATAAACTGGGGGGAAAAAAGAGCAGGAAGCATATCTATTTGTAAAATCTACTTTCTCTGTTTAAACTCTGCTCCTTCTAAGCATTGTTTGCTGCCTCCTTTACACTACAGTGTCAGCTGTCAGAAGTCAGAGGTTGTGGGTTCAGGTCCCACTCCAGGGATTTGTGCACATAAAGCTAGGCTGACACTCCAGTGCAGTGCTGAGGGAGTGCTGCACTGTCGGAGGTGCCGTCTTTCGGATGAGACGTTAAACCGGGGCCCCGTCTGCTCTCTCAGGTGGACTTAAAAGATCCCAAGGCACTATTTTGAAGAAGAGTAGGGGAGTTATCCCCGGTGTCCTGGCCAATATTTATCCCTCAATCCACAATACAAAAACAGATGATCTGGTCATTATCACATTGCTGTTTGTGGGAGCTTGCTGTGCGCAAATTGGTTGCCGCGTTTCCCACATTCTTCTTAGGCAGTCCCTCGGAACCGAGGATGACTTGCTTCCACACTGAAAGTGAGTTCTCAGGTGACTGATGAGTCCAATGCGGGACCTACAGTCTCTGTCACAGGTGGAGCAGACGGTGGTTGAAGGGGCGGGTGGGTGGGGTGCTTGGGTTGACGTGCGCTCCTTCCACTGTTTGCGCTTGGCTTCCGCTTGCTCCCGGCGAAGAGACTCGAGGTGTTCGGCACCTTCCCGGATGCTTCTCCTCCACTTTGTGTGGTCTTGGGCCAGGGATTCCCAGATGTCGGTGGGGATGTTGCACTTTTTCAAGGAGGCTTTGAGGGTGTCCTTGAAGCGTTTCCTCTGCCCACCTGGGGCTCTCTTGCCATGTCGGAGCTCCGAGTAGAGCGCTTGTTTTGGGAGTCTCGTATCGGGCATGCGGACGATGTGACCCGTCCATCGGAGCTGATCGAGCGTGGTCAAAGCTTCGATGCTGGGGATGTTGCCTGAGCGAGAACACTGACAACAGTGACTACACTCCAATAATACTTAATTGGCTGTAAAGCGCTTTAAGACGACCGGTGGTCGTGAAAGGCGCTATATAAATGCAAGTCTTTTTTTCTTTCTTTCTTTACAGGTTGTCTCCGATAGCATTAGCAGTGTCAGGGCGCACCCTCCAGTGTAAGTGACCCACGGTTCTGCTGTCGGACACACCAAAATCCTCTTCTAATGGGGGTTTCACAGGGTCCCTCTGACTGGAAGTGTTGCTGTCAATATTTATAGACTGGTGCTGATGGTGGCGTGTGGGTCGAGTCTGCCATCTTGTGCCTGGCCGTAGGCAGGCAGTTTCCACGCGGTTCGCTTCTACAGATCTACCCAACCAAAAGTGTTGCATATGTGACTTTGCACTAATGTTACTTTCACAACCTTTGGAGAAGCTGTACAAATCTCACTTGTGCACAGTTTTCTCTCTGTTGCTGAAATGGGCTGAATTGGCACCACACCATGACCACTTTCATTGTGGGGACCTCCCTAATATACAAATATACAAAGACCACTGAGGCCTCTTTGAGATTCTGGCTTACCAATTTTGCCATTGTTACCAAGATGAAACGGCCTGAAGCCCAGCCTACCGCAGAATCTGCCCTTGTGTCTCAGGATTATGCCCTCACACCTATTTCAACTGCACTGGTATTAGAGTCATTTCTGACATTCCTGTCCAGCAAGTGAACACCATGGAAGCAATAGTATCCCAGCATTCATAGCAATAACGAAAAGCTTCTTTTAAATTATTGGGCTGATTGGCAACCCTCGCACAATCTTCACGTGAAGTGTCAAGAAGAAGCATTCTCCAGTAGCGGAGAGGAAAGTAGACCGTCTGAGAACCGCTTTACATCACTTGTGAGTTCCCATTAGTTCAGTTTCAATCTCCAGCCTGGTGTATTTCTTTCTAAGATAACAGATTTAGTAATATGTTCAAAGGTGATCCAATAACCTGTTAGTAATCATTAGTAATCTAGGCTTGCAGAAGAAGAATGGCCACTCAAGTGAGGTAGTGGCATTTGTGGTACTTGATGTGCCTCAATAATTCCGAGACTCGATGTTAGCGAAACAAAACAAGGCTTTTATTAACTTAGAAAGTAACACGTAAGAGAGAGAGGTATCTTCCTTCTGGAGACTGAGGCCAGACTGAGCTAGCTTACAAAAGGGGCCAGGTATGGGCGGAGCCCTACACACACAGCACATTCCAGCACATTCCAATAAACAATACAATGAGGACTGGGGGAAGGGAAATGACACTGAAACCGACCACAGTCACAGGCAGTGATGAATGGAATATTTCATCACATTCACCCCTTCTATAGATTTAGTCTGTTCGGGGGTTTGATAGTCCTCTGCGACCGACGTGGCTGTTGTGGTGTCGCGGGTGTCGGCTGGGTGTCCCCGGTAGTCTCCTGGGTCTCTGCCGGGGGTGCCGCCAGGGTTGTTGAAGGGGTAGTTGGTGGGGGTGCCGTTGGTCGATGTTCTTCCGGGGGTGATGAAAGAGTAGTGGGTGGGTAAGAGTTGCTGTGATCGTTGTTGCTGCTATTGCCGTGGTTGTTGTCGATGCCGGCTGGGGCGACGTCTTTTATGGACACGGTGTCCTCCCTTCCGTCGGCGTGCCGGACATATGCGTATTGGGGGTTGGCGTGGAGTAGGTGTACTGGCTCCACGAGAGGGTCCGTCTTGTGGCCCCTCACATGCCTTCGCACGAGTACCGGACCTGGGGTGGAGAGCCATGACGGCATGGATACGCCTGAGGTGGATTTCCGGGGAAAGACAAACATTCGTTCATGAGGCGTGGCATTAGTGGCCGTACACAATAGCGACCGTATCGAATGGAGCACATCCGAGAGGACTTCCTGCCAGCGGGAGATAGGGAGGCCCTTGGTCCTTAGAGCTAGAGTGACTGCTTTCCATACTGTCCCGTTCTCTCGCTCCACTTGGCCGTTACCCCGGGGGTTGTAGCTGGTGGTACGGCTCGTGGCGATCCCCTTGGACAGCATGTACTGGCGTAGCTCTTCACTCATGAAGGACGCCCCCCTATCCGTATGGATGTAGCTCGGCATACCGAACAGGCAGAACAGGCTGTTGAGGCATTTAATGACTGTGGCGCTGGTCATGTCTGGGCAGGGGAAGGCGAATGGGAACCGGGAGTATTCGTCCACAATGTTCAGGAAGTAAACATTGCGGTTGACGGACGGGAGGGGGCCCTTGAAATCTAAGCTGAGCCGCTCAAAGGGCCGTGTAGCTTTGATTAAGTGGGCTCTATCTGGGCGGTAGAACCGAGGCTTGCACTCAGCGCAAGTGCGGCAGTTCCTGGTCAGAGACCGAACTTCCTCAATCGAGTAGGGTAAGTTACGGGACTTTATGAAGTGGAACAGCCGCGTGACCCCTGGGTGGCAGAGGTCGTTGTGGAGGGTCTGTAGCCGATCCCCGGTGGCGCTGGCACACATCCCTCGTGAGAGGGCGTCAGGGGATTCGTTAAGGGCCCCTGGCCGGTAAATGATGTCGTACTCGAAGGTGGAGAGCTCGATCCGCCACCTAAGAATCTTATCATTTTTAATCTTCCCCCTCTGTTTATTATTGAACATAAACGCTACCGACCGCTGGTCGGTAAGTAGGGTGAAGCGTTTGTCGGCTAGGTAGTGGCGCCAGTGGCGCACTGCCTCCACGATGGCTTGGGCCTCCTTTTCCACGGAGGAGTGTCTGATCTCGGGCCCTTGGAGGGTCCTCGAGAAGAAAGCTACGGGCCGCCCCGCCTGGTTGAGGGTGGCCGCCAAGGCGAAGTCAGACGCATCACTTTCCACTTGAAATGGAGTGTTCTCGTCCACTGCCTGTAGCGTGGCCCGCTCAATATCCTGCTTAATGCTTTTGAAGGCGGCGTGGGCCTCAGCAGAGAGCGGAAAAGAGGATGCTTTCAAGAGGGGGCGGGCTTTGTCGGAGTAGTTGGGGACCCATTGGGAATAATAAGAAAATAGCCCCAGGCACCTTTTCAGGGCTTTGGGAGTGTTGGGCAGGGGCAGCTCCCGTAGGGGGCGCAATCGGTCGGGGTCTGGTCCGATTTCCCCGTTCTCCACCACGCTGCCTAGTATGCAGAGGCGCGTGGTGTTGAAAACGCACTTGTCCTCGTTGTAGGTGAGGTTGAGTTTTTGTGCGGTTTCCAGGAACCTCTCGAGGTTCGAGTCGTGATCCTGCTGATTGTGGCCGCAGATGGTGACGTTGTCGAGGTAGGGGAAGGTTGCCTGCAAGTGGTGGTCATCGACCATGCGGTCCATCTCCCTCTGAAAAACCGAGACCCCATTCGTCACCCCAAAGGGGACTCTGAGGAATTGGTAGAGGCGTCCGTTCGCCTCGAAGGCGGTGTACAGGCGGTCCTCTGGTCTGATAGGGAGCTGGTGGTACGCTGACTTGAGGTCGATGGTGGAGAACACCTGGTATTGGGCGATTTGCTTCACCATTTCTGATATGCGGGGTAGCGGGTAGGCGTCTAGTTGGGTGTACCTGTTGATCGTTTGACTATAGTCGATCACCATCCGTTTCTTCTCGCTACCCCTTACCACTACCACTTGGGCGCGCCACGGGCTGTTGCTGCGTTCAATAATGCGCTCTTTCAGGAGCCTGTCTACCTCGGTCGCGATAAACCGCCTGTCCTCCCAGCTGTACCTCCTGCTTTCGGTCGCTATTGGCCGGCAGTTAGGGGTAAGGTTCGCGAATAGCGAAGGCGGCTTTACCTTCAGGGTAGCCAGACCGCACACTGTGAGGGGCGGCTGGGACCCACCGTACTTGAGCGTGATGCTTTGGTGGTTGCACTGGAAATCCAGGCCCAAGATCACGCTCGCACATAGGTTCTTCATGATTAATACTTTAAAATTATCGTATACAGTTCCGTTAACGCCCAATTGTACCGTGCAGTAACCCAGAATGGTCGATGTCTGGGTTTTATCAGCCATAGAGATGGTACCCTGAGCAGGGACCACCTTTAGGGAGAGTTGCTGTGCCAGTTCAGGGTGGATAAAACTCTCCGTGCTTCCACTGTCAATTAAACATTTAACCCGGCACCCGTTTACCTCGATGTCCACCATTGATTTGGATAGCGGGTGCGGCCTGGTCTGGTCCACTGTGACCGATGCCACTGTAGGGCCCTGATCGATACAAGATGGCGTCCACGCTGTCTGCTCATAAGATGGCGGACCCCACGAGGTCGGGCAAGATGGCGTCCAAGATGGCCGCTCCCACGGCGCACACGCGGCGGTGGCGGGTTTTCCGGCGGTTGGTTTTCCGGCGGGGTTCCCTCTGCACACCTTCCCGAAGTGCCCCTTCTTACCGCACTTAAAGCAGGTGGTGCCTTTCGCCGGGCACAGGTTTCTGGTGTGTTTTGGCTGCCCGCAGAAGTAGCAGTTGGGTCCCTGACGCGTCGCGGCTGTCGTAGGGCTTCTGGGGGGAGAGCGGGGCCCCGCCGGTGTCGGGCTGCCGGGCGGGGAAGATGCCTTCCAAGATGGCGGTGCCCTCGGTGCACACGTGGCGGCGTGGACGGCGCGGGCTGAAGAGTAGGCGTCCGAGTTTCTCTGGGCCACATCCAGGGATCGCGCGGTGTCCGCAGCCTGTTTCAGGTCCAACCCCGTTTTTTCCAGCAGTCTTTGCCGGATGTAAGTGGAGCTGAGGCCTGTGATAAAGGCATCGCGAACAAGCTCGTCAGTGTACACTGCGGCTTTTACATCTCGGCACTTGCAGTCTTTGCCAAGCATTTTCAGGTTGCTTAGGAACTCCTCCACCGATTCCCCAGGTCGCTGTGCGCGAGTAGCGAGCAGATGCCTAGCATACACCTCATTCGTAGGCTGCTGGTAATGCGCCTTTAAGATGTCGCAGGCGGCCAGGTACGTATCGGCGTCTTGGATGAGGGGGTAAACCCGGTGGCTTACCCAATTCCGCAGAATTCCGAGTCTCATCCTCGCAGCGTCCGTAGCGTCTTTGACGGCTGCGGAATTGTCCAGGAAGAATTCCATACACTCAAACCAGTGTCCGAAGCGTGCTGATGCGTCCGGAGCATGTTGATCCAAATCCAAACGTTCGGGTTTCAGGAGTTGATCCATAGTGTTGAAAAATAAGTTAATAAAATTGATGTGCCTCAATAATTCCGAGACTCGATGTTAGCGAAACAAAACAAGGCTTTTATTAACTTAGAAAGTAACACGTAAGAGAGAGAGGTATCTTCCTTCTGGAGACTGAGGCCAGACTGAGCTAGCTTACAAAAGGGGCCAGGTATGGGCGGAGCCCTACACACACAGCACATTCCAGCACATTCCAATAAACAATACAATGAGGACTGGGGGAAGGGAAATGACACTGAAACCGACCACAGTCACAGGCAGTGATGAATGGAATATTTCATCACAGTACTGTACCCCAGCTTGAGTCGGCATCTTCGGGAGAGCAGGGAGGAAACGTTCCACAGCAACTGTTGTGTCCCTGTTCGGGAGACCCCGTGAGTCTCCGGTGCGAGTGCGGGAGGGTGACCACCCCCTATAGGCCGGCAGATGGCAGACACGTGAACATTGCCCAGCGAGAGCCCACCTGGCCGTTTTCTGTCGGTCCATGAAGGGAAGTGCCTGACCTCCACTCGATGCCTCCCGAGACATAGAGGGGAGATCCAGGCCTCAGTGTCCAGCATCAATCTCGCCGTCTCACTGCTCCGTAATGGTGCGTAACGCCAACTGGAGCAGCTGATTCCTTATCTTACTAATGGCATGACGAACATCATGTTAATAAGGCAGCAGAAAAGTTTGGCTGATTACAAGTCCACAAAGAGACTGTGTCTGTATCAGTGTCACAACAAATTATCGTTGCACCGTAGGGCATCCATTAGTATGATGAGTCTAACCCACACACCGCATATTAATGGCGGTCAGTACAGGGAAGCAGCAATTGGACGTGACATGCATTACCCTTGCTATCTTTTATTTCTCCTATACAATTATAAAACCTGCATTCTGATGTTGTTTCAGTTACTGTGATCTGGCTACAAATTATTTTAACTTTAATGAAGTAACTCGCTTGCAAAGAACAAGATCTGGTTATATTTCTGGACGGGATATCTCTTCCTATTCCACTTTCCTTCCCTCCATGTTGACTGTGGCTAAGGCTCCCCTTCCAATACCTCGCCCAAGTAATCAGTCTTCATCTGGACAAGCGAGTATCACCATGAAATATTACCATGCAGGGCTTTGGAGACCCAATGTCCACTCTTTCCTGCAGGGGAAGGTCAGCAGCAGCAACCATGGCTGAATTTTCTGCACCCTGTCCCAGGGCACTGAGCCCAACTGAACTCCTATCCCAAGTGAGATGAGCATAACTAAGCACGGACTCAGGGTTTAACCTGGGATCTTACAATCTTTATGGTCTTGTGCTATACAGCTTGGTGCCTTTATTCATTAACCTATCAGGTTAGCTTAGATTTTTCTTGCGCAGGTGACATGCTGTGAATTTTTTGCTGGGGGGCCAGTGGCCAATGAAACTGGGCTTGAATGTTCTAAGCTTATTTTGTTTATCATAGTACAGGAAACTTTGGTTTATGCGGAGATTGCATGTCCGGAAACCTCGATCTAACGGCAGAAATCAGCAGCCGTTTTGGTTAGGTTTTTTTTCTTTTCCTAGCATTTTTTTAACAGTCAGGCTCTGGAAAGCGTCTCTGTAGCTTAGCAACAGCTTCAGAGACGCTTCCAAGGTACGGGCCGAGTGTTTACAAGCTGTTGCTAAGCAACAGTGTTTATTGTCAGATACGGAGATGAAAACCTCCGTATCCTTCAACATTAGCGCTGGTCTATCCGGAAGTTTTGATAGATCGGCAGCAGCTCGGTCCCGTCGGTGCCGGATATCGCGAAGTTTCCTGTAGAAGGGAAACGTGCATCCCTCTTCATTGGGGGAAATTCAAACCATGGATCGTAGATGAGAAGGTAGTGTCCTAATTGATTCTACATAGATTCATACAGCACAGAAGGAGGCCATTTGGCCCATCGTGCCTGTGCTGGCTCTTTGAAAAAGCTATCCAATTAGTCCCACCGCCCTGCTCTTTCCCCATAGTCCTGCAGATATTTCCTTTTCAACTAGATATCTAATTCCCCTGTGAAAGTTATGATTGAATCTGCTTCCACCACTGCTTCAGGCAGGCAATCCAGATCAAAAAAATGTCTCCTCATCTCCCCTCTGGTTCTTTTGTCAAATACCTTAAATCTTGTCCTCTGGTTACCGACCCTCATGCCAGTGGAAACAGTTTCTCTTTATTTACTCTATCTAAACTCATCATGATTTTGAACACCCCTATTAAATCTCCCCTTATCCTTCTGTGCTCTAAGGAGAACAATCCTAGCTTCTCTAATCTCGCCACATAACTGAAGTCCCTCATCCCTGGTACCACTCTCCTTTGCAGCCTCTCCAAGGCCTTCACATCCTTCCTAAAGTGTGGTGGCCAGAATTGGACACAATTAATTGGCCCAGAACTTCGGGTCCCCACGGGTGAGTACGCGTTGGGTACTCACGCGTAGGCCCAACGAAAGTGCCGGTTTCGTGCATGCACTGCGCATGCGCGGGAAACCAGAACTTCCGTTCCCTTAAAGGAAGGGGTTCACAGGTCGAACGCGTGTGCCGGAGAGGCAGCGCGTACACCTGGAACTTCCGGTTTCTTTCCAGATTTCTCCGGGAGGGTAAGTCTCCAGGGGCTACGCTTTTAAAAAGCAGTTGCAAGGTCTGCTTTTAATGAGGTAAGTGGTGAATTAAGTAAAATTAAAAAAATTTTTCCACAGGTTTATTATTTTTAAATACTTTAAAGAAAGGTAAGTTTATTTTTAGCCCCATTAGAAACTGTAATTAATTTTTTCAAAAATTTTAATTATTGTTTAAAATAGTTATTTTATGTAATTTATAGTTATTTTAAAAATGCGATGTTTTAAAAAAAAATTACTTGAAGTTTTAGTGATGTTTTGGGGCTGAATTGTATTCATAGATTTGACAGCTTTTCCTGTCAAATCTATGAATACAGATTCCCTGCTACCATTGGCTCTCCATGGCCCACGTGATCCCAGGGGACGCTTCGAACTAACTGCGCCCCTGGGATACGCGAGCACTGCGCGCCGGCAGTTGGAGGAGGCCCAGGATCGGAATCCCACGCGGGCCCACAGCTCAACGGCCGGCGCGCTAGGTAAGTGCAGGTCAGAGGCTTGCACCCGTGGGAAGCCTCCGACCCGAATTTCTGGGCCATAATATTCCAGCTGAAGCCTAACCAGTGATTTATAAAGGTTTAGCATAACTTCCTTGCTTTTGTATTCTATGCCTCTATTTATAAAACCAAGGAGGCCTTATGTTTTTTTAACAGCCTTCTCAACTTGTCCTGCCACCTTCAGAGATTTGTGTATGTACGATTTGTGTACTTTCAAGTCTCTTAACGAGGAGGATGAGATCTTTATCCTGTCTGTCTGGGGTGGGTCATAAATATAAACAAGATGATGTTCTAAAACACCAGGTGAGAGTCAGCCAGAGCCAGAAAAGCTGTTTCACAAACTGGCACGTGAACAGCACAAACAGGGTTAGACAGGTAGGGGAGGGGGAACTGTAGATTATTTAGGATATCTGAGCGGAGATAGACTGAATCTATCCTGTGATTTGTTTGGGCTCAAAAAGACCTGCAGGTAAATTCATCTTTTCTCTGTGATAGATATCAGGTGCTGCTCTGTTTGGGCAGCACTGGCCCTTTGACCTCTGGGACCTGGGTTAGGAAACTGCCTTTGGCCACTGGAATCTGTGTTCAAATTGGGTCCAAACAAATCTCAGGATAGATTCAGTCCATCTTGGCTCAGATATCCTGATCAATCTCCAATTTCCTACTCCTGATTGTTATCCGTTAACTCCTGCTGGAAAGTGCAGGTGTGTGGATGTCAGCTGAGGATAGGATCAGGCTCGGTGGTGAGGCTCCCCACGGTCGAATATGTTGCCAACACTGACTGTTTTAACACAAAATATGGTTAATTGGGTGAGGCGCTGATGGGCTGATGATGCAAGAGGAGCCATCATATCCCAGCATGTCGGTGCCTTCGAGAGAGATGGGGAGAAAACTAATGGGGAACTTTTATAAATAGATGCATGGCAAAGCTTTCAACTCTGAGGTGTCTCACTGGCTGTTGTCCGTCTTCTGCTCTAAAACATTGTGGGGTAAAGAAAGACGTGCTCTCATTCGAATAGTGCCAGCAGATCTTCAACACCCATCTAAAGAGGCAAGATCTTGGTTTAATGTCTTATCCAAAGTACAGCACCTCCAGCAATGCAACATTCCTGCCAGCACTGATTAGGTGCTCAAATTCTGGAGTGAGGCTTGAACCCATGACCTTCTGACTCAGAGGCAAGAGTGTGAGTAACGGAACCAAGTTGACATATTCAGTTGATGGTGAAAAAGAGGTCAAAGTTGGTGGCCACCAATGAGGCCAAATGATTTGGCGTGTGTCTGTACATTTTTGCAAAATTTCACTACTTTGGCAGCAAATCTCATGTCCAGTGAGACTTACTGCTGCAAGAACTACAATTATGGATAGAAAATTCTAAAGACAATGAAAGCATCTGTTACTGAGCAATAACAAATTGCACTCTGCAATAAGCCACTTTCCCCTGCGACAGTCTCACTGACACTCCTTGCCGAAGTGTGCTGGCTCTGCTGCAATACAGTAAAATGCATTGACGCCTCAAATGTTTTTATCCTCCAGCACCCCCTTCCTCAATCTCAGTCATCGCAGCAGATGCGCCGGCAGCTTTCAGTCGCTACGAGGCTCAGAACTTCACGCTGGTTTGCATCGTTTCTGGAGGGAAGCCAGCTCCCACGGTACGTTTGCAGCATGAGAAAAGGGGATACTGCGATTTTATTTAGT
Source organism: Somniosus microcephalus (assembly GCF_052327205.1). Lineage (NCBI taxonomy): Eukaryota > Metazoa > Chordata > Chondrichthyes > Squaliformes > Somniosidae > Somniosus > Somniosus microcephalus. The sequence goes on from NC_141011.1 coordinate 25,340,739, forward strand.
TTAGATTTTCTCCCTCACTCTCCGTGGTCTGGCTCCTGCTATACTACGCTCAGAAGCCAGGCTAGGGGCCAATCCAGTGACTCTACCATTGATGCGGTGGAGCCAGACGGTAGGAGATGTCCGATAGTGCCTCAGGGCAGCAGGAATGGCAGTGCGGCCTGTCATGAATCTTACCATTCGTGTAGAAATGACTCCTGAGATAACACTGGGCGGCCAGCTGGTGGCGCCATCCAAGGAAAGTATAAATACTCGGGCGTGGGCCCAGCTTGCTCAGGACGTTTTGTAACCAGGAACTAGTGATGTAACTAGAGCTCATGGTTGTGAAACAGTTGATTAAAGCCTTGTTTTATACTCAAATCAAGTGCTTAGTAGTTTTCTTATGTCACGGCCTGTAACTGCCCCACCATTAAGGTAGTGCCAGGCCTGCGCTCCTTTCAATATGGTAGACAAGATCTGAATCACACTCAGATGGGAACGGCAAGGACAGAGCCACACCTGATTCCTTCATGGTGCAGTGCACTGAAGGTCTGACCCTTGTGGTTTGCTATGCCTTCGCAAGCCTTTGAAGTGTTCCTGCTTCCTAATCGATGAATTGGCAGAAGGGTTCTGATGTAAGAAAATTACTGAACACTTGGTTTGAGTATAAAACAAGGCTTTAATCAACTGTTTCACAACCATGAGCTCTAGTTACATCACTAGTTCCTGGTTACAGAAACATCCTGAGCAAGCTGGGCCCACGCCCGAGTATTTATACTTTCCTTGGACAGCGCCACCAGCTGGCCGCCCAGTGTTATCTCATGAGTCATTTCTACATGAATGGCAAGATTCATGACAGGTTCATTTAATGCTTTAATGACCATCTATGTTTACAGGAAGCATAAAGAATGTGGTTGCATCAAGCAGTTCAAGAAGGCGGCTCACCACCACCTTCTCGAGGGCAACTAGGGATGAGCAATAAATGCTGGCCTTGCCAGTGACGCCCACATCCCATGAACAAATAAAAAAAAGCCTTAAAAAGGGTGTTTCAGTATCCCCCCCCAATCCAAAAAGGGTAGGAGGCCTGACTGATAGGAATTCCCTGTGTCTCCTGAAGCAGTGCTAATTGTGCTGTTTTCCATCTATGGCAAGCCAGAAGGAAGGTAACATGTTTTTGTATGAAGTGCCACATCCTGATTTTTGCTGTACCTGCAATCCCTTGATTTCTTGGGCTCCTCGCTGCCTTAGATTCTTTGTGGTCTCCTTGCAGCTGAACCTCACTGAAATGCAATAAACACAATGACGTTCCTTCTCTTTGGAGTGTACATCACTCCAATTTCCCATTTTAGATGGCAGGTGAAGGACTCCTGCAGCACAGGAAGGGTTAAAAAAAAGACAAATAGGTTAAAAAAAGACAAATAGAATGGTCTGATCCAGAATTGTGCCAGATTATGCCAATCCAGAACTTCTGGATTGAGAAGGGTCTGGAGGATGTTGTAAGAATGTTGGTCGGTTGGTTTGATCAATCAAAACGGAACAGCTTGTTGGGCCGAATGACCATTTTCTGTTCCTGAAACCTCTTTGTGTTCTATCCTGCCTATCTGTTTCCTGAAGGTTTTGACATTTCTTTGTGTTCCCGGTAGGTGTATTTCAAGCGAGACGGTGAGCTGGTTGAAGTTCTCCACGTGTCTCAGGCATCCCCAGATACAGGCGTGAAAAAAAGCCGAGTCCCTCAGAATCTTATCAGCCGGGATATGGATGACACTAAGCTGCAGAAGTCTTTGTCCCTGTTGGATTTTGAAGGCGGAGGCAGGCTCTTCACGGAGAGGCCTTCCCCGAGCATCACTGAGAGCATCGTTTCAGCGACCACCGAAGCAGAAAGAATTCCAGAGACAGTCATCAGCCGGGAGTTCCCGAGATGGATTTATCCCAGCGATCCAGAGTATCTGTTCCGACACACGCAGATTCCCGTCAGCGATGGGACTGTCGAAGTACGGGCCATGATCACCTGGACATTGAACCCTGACCTGGACAATAACGCCCTGTTCAGCTGTGAGGTGAAGCACCCGGCCCTGTCAATGCCAATGCAGTCTGAGGTGATACTGGGTAAGTCTGAGAAATTATTACTTCAATAATACAGGTTGCAGGATAATTTTATAGAGCCACAATGAGGGTAAGGTATTTAGGGACCAGCTCCCCCAGTGATTTATTGGGTTAAGGCAAGGCCCAGTGTAGTAAAAGAAAGAACTTGCATTTATATAGCACCTTTATGACCTCAGGATGTCCCAACGCGCTTTACAACTAATGGAGTATTTTTGAAGTGCAGTCACTGTTGTAATGTAGGAAACACTGGAGCCAATTTGTGCATAGCAAGCTCCCAGAAACAGCAGTGAAATAAATGACCAGATTATCTGTTTGAAGAGTTAAACGTTGGCCAGGACACCAGGAGAACTTCCCCGTTCTTCTTCAAATAGTACCATGGGACCTGAGAGGGTAGATAGTTTAATGTCTCATCCGAAAGATGGCAGCTCCGACAGTGAGTGTTAGCCCAGATTACGTGCTCAAGTCGCTGGAGGGCGGTCTTGAACCCACAATTTTCTGACTCACAGGCGAGAGTGCTACCAACTGAGCCACGACTGACACTCTCTAGCATAGTGGTAATGTCACTGGGCTAGTAATCCAGAGGCCTGGACTAATAAATTCTATCTACGGGGATAGAGCGGGGGAATGGGACTGACTGGATTGCTCTACAGAGAGCCGGCATGGACTCGATGGGTCGAATGGCCTCCTTCTGTGCTGTTATGACTCTACGACTTAAAGGCCAGAAGATCCCAAGTGTGTCCTCTAGCCTGTACTGAACTAGGGGACAGCAGTTAAGGTGCTACAATTCGCCTCAGCATCATTGGGAGGGGATAAATCCGCCAGAGTTGCTGGATCACTATCCAGTAATTTTTTGTTTGAACATCAAGCAACAATAATTTGCCACCCACCTGTTCTGGCAACAAAATGGCCGGGGGTCAAACTGGCGTTCCAATGCAGTTGTATTGATTCGGGCCTGTGCAATATCAGGTAGGCCAAAGGCTGCCCAGCAGACAGTAAGTAAGGTAAGACCCGGGGGGAGGGGGGGATGGTGATTGCGATGGGGAGGAGCCCAGGATGGCAGCGGCCCCGATTATTTTTGTGGGTCCCGGAGGACCACTCCTGATCTTCTCGGCCCCGCAAAAGTAATTTAAAACATATCTTTTCGGATCCTCTTTGGCGGTACCGCCAGTGAAACTGGTCAGAGTGTACAGGCGCAAGTTCCTACCAGTTCTGTCCTAAAATGGCAATCGGGGTTCTGTGCACAACATAGGACCCCAATTTCCATATTAAAGGGGGCCTACCACCGGAAACCAGCGGACGCTTAGGCTGCCCAGTGGTATGCCCCTGTAAAAATGGCAGGCGGCGGAGCATAGGCGTTAATAGGGCAGTAAGGCCACTGACCTCACTTTGAGGCTGTTACAGCCCTGTTAATGCTGATTTTGGCGAGTTAAAATCAACCCCGATGTCTTGGGCAAGGTGCCTCAGGCCTGCTGACTCCCATGGAACCATATGAAGACATGAGTTATTGGGGGTGAAAGCGGTCTTGGGTGGTGGGAGCGATAGGAGTGATAGCAAATCGGCCGCCCGTCTTACACACCACCCGATTTTCTTTTCCATTGAAGTCAATTGAATAGAAAATAGGGCCGGATGTAAAATGCGCTGTCGATTTGTTTCCGCCCATTTCCCACTACCGTCCAAGACCAATTTCATGCCCACTGTCTTTAGGAGAGGGCAGGATAATGAAAAAAAAAATGATTCCTGCACTAAGTCAAGAATTAAAATGGAGTCCTAAACAATAGGCCTGGTGGTACCGCATGTTGCATCAGGGCACCAGTGCATGGCAACATGGTGAGCAGGAGTTCACAATCACAGTCCACACCCCACTTCTGAGTCTTGGCCGTACCACTGTGCGAAGAAGCTAGCTGGAGACTTAGGTATTTCCCATGGGGAGAGAGGGAGATTCAAAGGGAGAATTGGCTTTGGGCCGTGTGATGCACGGCATATTTGCCAGTTTCAGAGAGACTTTGTCAGAGTTCTTGGAGCAGGATTCTGCGCACACATCCTATACCTTACCGATAAGGTGATCCGCTCACTGTGAGGATGTGGCAGTCGGTGACATATTGCCTGCAACTGTACAAAGCAGCAAATCCCAACCTATCTATGCCCACCTGTTAGGTTTCTGTGCCATGACCTTCCAGCCATGTGGCTGAGACCACCTGTGACGCAAGCTGCTCTTCACCACCATCACTGAGGGTCAATCACATTTACATAGGATTACATAGGATATACGGCACAGAAACAGGCCATTCGGCCCAACCAGTCCATGCCGCCATTTATGCTCCACTCGAGCCTCCTCCCGTCTTTCCTCATCTAAATCTATCAGCATAACCCTCTATTCCCTTCTCCCTCATATGCTTGTCTAACCTCCCCTTAAATGCATCGATACTATTCGCTTCACCCACTCCCTGTGGTAGCGAGTTCCACATTCTCACCACTCTCTGGGTAAGGAAGTTTCTTCTGAATTCCCTATCTGATTTCTTGTGAATTCCCTATTTGATTTCTTGTGAATTCCCTATTTGATTTCTTGTGAATTTCCTATTTGATTTCTTGTGAATTCCCTATTTGATTTCTTGTGAATTCCCTATTTGATTTCTTGTGAATTCCCTATTTGATTTCTTGTGAATTCCCCATTTGATTTCTTGTAGGCACCGCTTTGTCCTCCCTCCTCAGCTGAACCATCTGGCAGATCCAGCCTGATCAGTGATCATTACAGGCGATTTGGCTCTGGAGGGCATCACAGTTAAGCCACTTGTCCTCCTAGATGGTAGAGGTCGCGGGTTTTGGAGGTGCTGTCGAAGAAGTTTTGATGAGTTGCTGCAGTGCGTCCTGTAAATAGTACACACTGCAGCCATGGTGCGCCAATGGTGGATGGAGTGGATGTTTAAGCTGGTGGATGGGCTGTCAATCATCCGGACTGCTTTGTCCTGGACGGTGTCGAGTTTCTTGAGTATTGTTGCTGCTGGACCCATCCAGGCAAGCGGAGAGTATTCCATCACACTCCTGACTTGTGCCTTGTAGGTGGTGGAGAGGATTTGGGGAGTCAAGAGGTGAGCCCCTCGCCACAGAATACCCAGTCTCTGACCTGCTCTCGAAGCCACGGCATTTAAGTGGCTGGTTCAGTTGAATTGCTGATCAATGGTGATCCCCAGGGGGTGAATCATAGCCAAGCCCTCTCCTAAAGTCCTCTTTTCAACCGGGATCGCTAGATAGCAATAACGTCAACCTTGGCTGACCTATCACCTCCCAAGCCCATGAGTGCTGAGGCTAATTATAGTGCCCCAACCATTGCCTCAATTGGGATAAACTAACACGGCGCAGACCAGGGATTAAACCTACAGCCTTCCCTCAGTACTACAATGGGCAGTGCATTTTCTAGTAGAGCCCTCAGGGGAGCCCTAGAGGAGAAGCTTTCATGTTGGGTGCATTAGGATAGTGAACCTTCTCTGTTAAACACACTTTAAATGGAAAAATAAATTATTGACCTCATTTTCTACAGCAATCCTTGCATTTTTGTTTTAAGTTCTGCTGCATTCAACAAACAAATGTTTAATGATGTGATGGCCATTTAACTAAGCCCAGGCCATGCACTGCACCACAGGTTCCAATGTCTAATAATGATATAATCTAAAATCTCCATTTTATAGCCTGTGTTTTACAGGGTCATAAAATGCAATTGTCGGGAATATGGTTCATAAATTGGGATCAGTTGTGTCTGTTGGCAGCAATTAATGAGGTAGTAATTGTGAGCAGTAGGTATTCTTCATTATATTACAACCTCTCTGTAACCAATTGGGATGTATCCTGTGTGAGCTCTTGTGTTTAGCCCACCAATCAAACATTAGTACGGGGACCAAGGCAAAATACTGCTGGAAATCCAAACTAAAACGAGAAAATGCTGGAAACACTCAGCAGGTCAAGGCACAAGTCAGGAGTGTGATGGAATACTCTCCACTTGCCAGGATGAGTGCAACTGCAACAACACTCAAGAAGCTCGACATCATCCAGGACAAAGCAACCCACTTGATTGGCATCCCATCTACCACCTTAAACATTCACTCCCTCCACCACCGGCGTACTGTGGCTGCAGTGTGTACCATCTACAAGATGCACTGCAGCAACTCGCCAAGGCTTCTTCGGTCCCAAACCTGCAACCTCTTCCACCTAGAAGGACAAGGGCAGCAGGCGCATGGGAACACCACCACCTCCAAGTTCCCCTCCAAGTCACACACCATCCTGACTTAGAAATATATCGCCGATCCTTCATCGTCGCTGGGTCAAAATCCTGGAACTCCCTCCCTAACAGCACTGTGGGAGTACCTTCACCACACGGACTGCAGCGGTTCAAGAAGGGCAATTAGGGATGGGCAATAAATGCTGGCATTGCCAGCGACGCCCTGATCCCATAAAAAACGAATTTAAAAAAAAATCTGTGGAGAGAGAAACATAACGTTTCAGGTCGATGGCCTTTCATCAGAACGAGTACTGAGAGGTCACAGTTGAATCCATCAGCCTGTTCACTTTTCCTTGTGGGACCCTATCTGGGACTAAGGCTGGGCCCGGTTCAGAAAAACAAGCACTTGAGTTTCCTCAGTGGGTTCTCCCGATCGTCACCGTAACCGGCACGGACACGATGGGCCGAATGGCCTCCTTCTGTGTTGTAATTTTCCTATGATTCGTTGGAAGATCATCAGGAACCCCGGCTAAACTCCGTCAACATGATCCCAATGATTTTCCACTGAAGTTACAGCAGCCGATCAGGAGGACTCCTGACGAAATTCCTGGCGTAAGTGTTTTCAGATGAGTTAGGAAGATCTTCACAACAGTGAGCACTTGTCAGTGTTGTGCAATTCAAGGAAACCACATGACAATGAGTGACACTAGCTAAAGAAAATATCAAAAATACTCGTGTCTGCATCCTGCCTTGTATTACATTCCATTTTCCCATCATTCCCATCCTTGCTGGCCTACACTGGCTCCCAGTTCACTAGAAGGCGGAATTTCAAATCCTCGTCCTTATCTCCAAATCCCTGCATGGCTTCACCCCTCACTGCCTCTGCAACCTTCTCCAGCCTTTCTTCCTCTCCCACATTCTCTGGCCCTCTGACTCCAGACTCCAGTACATTCTCCTTTGCTTCTGTTCCACCTTTGGAGGCAGAGCCTTCAGTTTGCCTTGGCCCTACCTCTTTAAAACTCTTCTCAGCACCCATTTCCAACCAGGTTTTCGGTCACTTCGCCTGAACCTCTCAGAAGTGCTTGGCGCCCAGTCCTTTTCTCCTCTGTGAAGTGCTGTGGGACATTTTCCTACATTGAAGGTGCTATATAAATGTGTGTTGCTGTTGTTGAAGCAGCATGATTTAATCAGGAGAAAAACAGCCTCGAGATTGCTGGCTCCCGTAGCCTTAGTAACAGTCTCACTGACAGGCCATTCATCCAGTCTGAACACCGTTACAGTAGAATGTTTTGGGTGGTTTTCTGACTAGAAATAAGATTGAGGGTTACAAGGATAAACTAGGGCAGAGATGATTGAATAGTTAATGGTGCACTGAAGGGCACATTATTCAGGACATGCCAATATCATCTGAACAAAGTTCACAGATTGGACTTCTTAGAAATGTTCTCAGTGTTTAGTAATCTCCTTCAGGAAATTTAAATCAGTTAAGAGGCCAAAACAATGCAATTGTACATAATCCGTTAGAGGGAATGGACTCAATGAGCTGAATAATCTGTTCCCATTTCACACTTTCTTATGTTGGCTGCTGCTTACTCAACTTCCCTTCCTGCCCCATGCTAGCTGACATTTTAACTGGTTCCCTCTGTCCCCCTCCCTTTCGAAATGATGTCATCACCTCCTTCCTCAAAAATAACACCTCTGTCCTTGCAAACTACCTCTCCAAAGTCCTTGAGTGTTGCACCCTAAATCATCGCTTCCTGTTTGAATCTCTCCAGCACCAAAGCAGCCCTAACCAAAGTCATGAATTATATTTTCTGTGACTGTGACCACGGTGCATTATTCCTCTTTGAACTCTCTGTAGCCTTTGAGATGGTTGGCCTCAACCATCCTCCTTCAACAGCTCACCTGTTATCTAACTCAGTGGGACTCCCTTGCCTTGTTCCGCTCTTACCTATACAATAGTGACCACACCACTTGTTTCTTTTCTTGCCCCTATACTGCTCCCTCAAGAGTTCGCCAGGATCTATCCTTGGGCCTCTTCATCATCTACATGCTGCCCCTGGTGATGTCACCTGCAGAGATGGGGTCAGCTTCCACATGTACACTGATGAGACCCAGTTCTACCTTTCCACCACCTCTCTTGACCTCTCCGCTGCTTCGTGTTGTGAGCTAATAATGGGAAGAGTAAAACCATCGTCTTTGTCCCCCCCACCTCCCACCCTACAAATTCCATACCTTAGCCATGGATTCCATCTCCCTCCCAGCCACTGTTTCAACCAATCTGTTCACAACCTTGGTGTCCTATTCAATCCCGATCTGAACTTCCAACCCCATATCCTCTCCATCACAAACACTGCTCACATCCACCTCCGTAACATCACTGATCTCTACCCCAACCGCAACCCATCTGCCGATAAAACCTTCCTGCATGCCCTTGTCACCTCGAGACTTGACTGTTCTAAAGGCCTCTTGGCCAGCTTCTCATCCATCTTTCATAAACTTCAACTCAGCTATCTATCCTAACCTGCATCAAGCCCCATTTGCCCATCACCCCTGTTCTCACGGATTTAAATTGGCTTCCGGTTCCCCAACGCCTCAAATTTAAAATTGTCATGCGTCTTTTTAAATCCTTCATAGCTTCACCCCTCCCTAACTCTGTAACCTTCTCCAGCTCTACAACAACTCCCCCCAAAGTCTCTATTCCTCCGGCTCTGGCCTCTTGCGGATCCACCCTCCCTTCACCCCACCTTTGGTAACCATGCCTTCAACTGCATAGGTCCCGCAGTCTGGAATTCCATCCAGCTCTCCACCTCCTTTCCCTGATTTAAGACCCGCTGTAAGGCCTACCTCTTTGACCAAGCCTTTGGCTAGAACTCCTAGTATCTATTTCCGTGGCTCAGTGTCCATGTTTTGAATATGCCTCTGTGAACATTTTTCTATGTTAGACACTACATAAATTCAATTTCTTGTTGTTGTTTACTTTCTTGTTGTTTGTGTGACAGTGGTTAACATGTGGAGGCTCCTATATTTACATTATGAGCATAGGGAGGGTTCTTACCTCTCTGACTACCACAATAGACTTTGTATTGAAAATTAGATTGCCTGGTATTTTTATCAACATTTCTCATGTGACCACCTCTAAAACTGGGCAGTGTATCACCCTAATTATTGGTACAGTCCTGTTCTCTCACAACTCCATACTTAGTTAATCAACCCATTCAGAAGGGGTGAGACGCACAGATATGGATTGGCACAGATGGTGCAGGATACAGACTATTATATTCTAGAATGTGTCAAAGGTTCCCCTCACAGATTTCTGTGTCTTCTTCTTCTTAGGCAGTCCCTCGGAACCGAGGATGACTTGCTTCCACATTAAAAATGAGTTCTCAGGTGACTGATTAGTCCAATGCAGGACCTACAGTCTCTGTCACAGGTGGGGCAGACGGTGGTTGAAGGGGTGGGTGTGTGGGTGGGGTGCTTGGGTTGACGTGCGCTCCTTGCGCTGCCTGCGCTTGGCTTCCACTTGCTCCCGGCAAAGAGACTCGAAGTGTTCGGCGCCTTCCCGGATGCTTCTCCTCCACTTTGTGCGGTCTTGGGCCAGGGATTCCCAGGTGTCGGTGGGGATGTTACACTTTTTCAAGGAGGCTTTGAGGGTGTCCTTGAAGTGTTTCCTCTGCCCACCTGGGGCTCTCTTGCCGTGTCGGAGCTCCGAGTAGTGCACTTGTTTTGGGAGTCTCGTATCGGGCATGCGGACAATGTGACCCATCCATCGGAGCTGATTGAGCGTGGTCAAAGCTTCGATGCTGGGGATGTTGGCCTGAGCGAGAACACTGACGTTGGTGCACCTATCCTGCCAATGGATTTGCAGGATCTTGCAGAGGCAGCGTTGGTGGTACCTCTCCAGTATGTTGCTGTGCAGTTGTAAAGTCTGTGTTCAGTGTTTCAAGATATGCTTCTACAGACTGGGCTGAGGTTTATAAATCGGTGCTTGGACTGGTACAACATGCTACAACCTGGACCTCTAGGCAGGCTTGATCAAGTCTTTCACATTTGGCAGGAGTCTTATGAAGGAAGAAGGAAAGAACTTTATTTAGATAGGGCCTTATCACACCCTCAGGACATCCTAAAGTGTGTTACAAGCAATAGATTACTTTTGAAGTACAGTCAAGGTTGTTACATAAGCAACCACAACAACCAATTTACACTCCACAAAAGGTCCCAAAATAGCAGATGGATAGTGAGATAATCTGTCTTTGATGGTGTTGGTTGAGGAAGAAATGTTGGCTTGGATATCAGGAAAACTCCCTGCTCTTCTTTGAAGAGTGCTATTGCATCTTGTACATCCAAATGAATAGGCAGATGGGATCTCAGCTTAACATCTCATCCAAAAGGCGGCACATCTAACAATGTAGCACTCCAGTTAAATGCCAGCTTGGATTACATGCTTAAATCCACATGAGGCTTGAACCCACACTCTTCTGAGAAGCCAAACTGCTATCCATAAGCCAATCTGATGCTCAATCATAATCATTTTTTAAATTCATTCTTGGGATATGGACATCGCTGGCAAGGCCGGCATTTATTGCCCATCCCGAGTTGCCCTTGAGAAGGTGGTGCTGGGCCTTCTTCTTGAACCGTTGCAGTCCGTGTTGTGAAGGTGCTTCCACAATGCTGATAGGTAGGGAGATCCAGGATCTTGACCCAGCAACACTGAAGGAACTGCCATATATGTCCAAGTCAAGGTGGTGTGTGACTTGGAGGTGGTGGTGTTCCCATACACCTGCTGCCCTTGTCCTTCTAGGTGGTGAAGGTGCTGCCAAAGAAGTCTTGGTATGGGAGGTGCTGCCAAAGAAGTCTTGGTATGGGAGGTGCTGTCAAAGAACTCTTGGTATGGGAGGTGCTGTCAAAGCCTTGGCAACGGTGCAGTGCATCTTGTAGATAGGTCGCACGGCAGCCAGGGTATGGTGGTGGGTGTTTAATCTAAATAATCTCTTACTCATCTGCCTCAGGATGACAATCTCCTGTGTGTATACAGTGTGTAGTAATTACCAAAACACTATAGAGGATGGGCTATCTCAGCAGTCATACCGATAATGAAAGCCTTCTATTAATTCTGTGGAGGCTGTATTTTTTTGATAGAGAACGTTGCCTGTAGCAATGAATGCTAGGATACCTCTGCCTCCATAAGAGTTTCTTGTTTTCTATCATTCCCCAAAGAAACCACCCACAAATCATCCAGGCAGTTGATCATGTTGATAGGGAAAAGAAAATACAGAGAGAGGGAGAGAGAGAAAGAGAAGGGAAGAAAAGAAAGACCACGAAAAAAAGAAAAGATGAGAACTAGAAACATATACTGATAGAGTTAGAGGAAGTAGGGTGGGATGAGGCTCGGGTGGAGTATAAACACTGGCATAGACCAGTTGGGCTGAATGGCCTGTTTCTGTGCTGTAAAGTCTATGGGGTAGAAATATGTCTTAAGCGGTAGCACAAAACAGGCGAGAGTGAATCGGCCGCCCTTTAAACTCCACGGCCGATATTCAGCTCCATTCACTCCACTAGAACTGAATATTAAGCGGCGCATATAACAGGTGGCAAATGCGATACCGCCCGTTTGGTGTCATAGAAACATAGAAGATAGGAGCAGGAGTAGGCCATTCGGCCCTTCAAGCCTGCTCCGCCATTCAACGAGATCATGGCTGATCATCCAAACCCTAGCACCCGGTCCCTACACCGACAGCCATCCCACCCAAGCCCTATCCCCGTAACCCCGTAACCCCACGTATGTAATCCCCCCTAACACTAAGGGCCAATTTTTATTTTTTTATCATGGCCAATCAACCTAACCCGCACATCTTTGGACTGTGGGAGGAAACCGGAGCACCCGGAGGAAACCCACGCAAACACGGGGAGAATGTGCAAACTCCACACAGACAGTCACCCGAGGCCGGATTTGAACCCGGGTCCCTGGCGCTGTGAGGCAACAGTGCTAACCACTATGCCACCGTGCTGCCCATTACAAATTTCCACCCCATGTAATTCTATGTAAGAATATGTTAAAGTTCCCTAGCCATTCCTCACAATCTATTTGATGCCTTAGCTTGCTGTTATTGGCACAAATGGACAAGCAGACCGGTAATGTGTCCATTGACCTACACTTTACACTTACAAGTTTACATTAGGCAACAGCTTTTACAAGTGTCAGCCTTGCTCGGTTGGTAGCACCCGCTCAACTGTGAGCCAGAGGGTCAGGGGCTCAAGCCCTACGCAAGCACTTGTGAGCACATAATCGAAGGTGACATTCCAGGGCAATACTGAGGGAATACTGCATTATTGAAGGTACCACCCTTCGGACAAGAGGTTAAAGTATGGATCTGGTTCAGATGGATGTTAAAGAACCCATGGCACTATTCAAAGGAGAGCCAGGCGCTATCATGGCCAATGTGTCTCCCTCAGCCAACACCATCAAAATGAATGGATCATTCATCTCACCACTGTTTGTGAGACATTGCTGTGCGCAGGGTGGCTCCTGTGTTGCACACATAGCAGTAACTGCTCTTAAGAACAACTCATCATATTTGAAATGCTGTGAGATGTTTCTGAGAGATATGATAAGATGCTATATTCATAAAGCCTCTTTTTTTAATTTTTACACAGTAGAGAACTGGGGACAACATTGAAGTAACAGTATTGGGGCAGAAACCAGGCAGCCAGACAGTTAAAATGTCCTGGGTTATTACTCAAGGCCCGGCTCCCTCCGCCCGTGATTTTCACTCGGGCTTCTGGGTGGGCAGTAAAGCCGGCGGGGTCCTTCTTTAAATATGCAAATCGGAGTCCAATGACATCATCGGACCCTGACTGCAAGCCATTTTAACTCAGGCCTGAATAGGCAGGTTGCTTGAATTTCCTATTTTCTTTTTGACTGTTTAATATTGAGCTGCGTCCTCTAATCCTGAAATCCCGTGCCCAACAGAAGAACTTCCCTGGATCCAAATTCTCCACACCCGTGAAAATCTTAACGAGCTCTCCGAATTCCTCCACCCCCTCCCCCCCCATCCTCCTCTTTTTGCAAAGTGCGAGGCCCCAAGTTGGCCAAACATTCCTCATAACTCAGAGCTCTTGGCTTGCGAATTGGTTTTGTATTCCTCCTCTGGAGTCGTTCCTGTAATTCTACATCTTTCCTGCAATCTGGAGACTAAAACAAGGACTATACTCCACAGACTGGGATTCAAACCCTAGCAGGGAGTCGAGCTCTCTACTCTTGAGAGCAGGCTGCCAGGCCTCCCTCATGTTTATTCTAATCAGGCTGCGGTGTATATTCAGCAGTGTCTTAGTACATACACTCTGCTTGTCAACAGGATTTACGTGTTCTGATTTCATTCTTTCAGGAATCTTTTACTTTAAATTTTTCATAAAACTAATGATTTATTGGCTACTGTAGTTAACTTATAGAGGGTATTAGACCCGTGCAATTCTCTGCTCCCTAAATAAGAAGCCACTAAGCGATCTTGGTTTGTAATTAGCATTCCACAGGGCAGAGATACAGTCGCTGTCATAGTGACACTATGTCAGTGTGTCCTAGCTGGTGTTTATTGTACGGACTCTGGTTTGATATTTTCTTGTCTGTGGAACATCGACCCTTTCAGGGTCACATTTCTGAATTACAATGAATAAACAGTTCCCTGTAAAAACACAAAGTCAACTGAGGCAGGAACCTCAGACAGAAAAAGAAAATAGCTGTATGGGTCATCTGATGTCTCTCTCCCATACATAATCTCTCAATTTCTATGTGTCTCTCCATCTCTCATTATCTCTCTATCTCCCACTGTCTATTTCTGTGACTCGCTCCATCCCTCAATGTCTCTATTTCTGTGTCTCTCTCCATCCCTCACTATCTATCTATTTGTGGCTTTCTATCTCACACTATCTCCCTATCTCTCCATATATCTCACTACCTCCCTAGTTCTTTGTGTCTCTATCTCTATCTCTATGACAGTGTGTGTTTCTTTCTGTCTTTCTCGTTATCACAGGCTCCCTCCATTCTCTCTCTCCCTATCTATGTGTGTCTCTCTACATCTTGCTCTACCTCTCTTTCTATCTGTCTCCCTCTCTCCATTCCTCCCTGTGTCTCTTTCTTTGTTCATCTCCCCCACTTTGGATATTGTTGAGGGAGATGGCTTATCGGGGGAAGGCAGCAGAAGCCAACTTCCTGGCACCATGGGTGGTTCTGCTGCACGGGACGGGAGGAAAAAGAGTGGGAGAGCTATAGTGATAGGGGATTCTATTGTAAGGGGAATAGATAGGTGTTTCTGCTGCTGCAAACGAGACTCCAGGATGGTATGTTGCCTCCCTGGTGCAAGGGTCAAGGATGTCTCGGGGCGGCTGCAGGGCATTCTGGAGGGGGAGGGTGAACAACCAGTTGTCATGGTGCATATAGGTACCAACGATATAGGTAAAAAATGGGACGAGGTCCTAAAAACTGAATATAGGAAGTTAGGGGATAAATTAAAAAATAGGACCTCAAAGGTAGTAATCTCAGGATTGCTACCAGTGCCACGTGCTAGTCAGAGTAGAAATAGAAGGATATTTCAGATGAATACGTGGCTAGAGGAATGGTGCAAGGGGGAGGGATTCAAATTCCTGGGACATTGGAACCGGTTCTGGGGGAGGTGGGACCAGTACAAACTGGACGGTTTGCACCTGGGCGGGAACGGGACCGATGTCCCAGGGGGAGTGTTTGCTAGTGCTGTTGGGGAGGGTTTAAACTAAAATGGCAGGGGGTTGGGAACCTGTGCAGCGGGACAGAGGAAAGGGAAGCAAGGATAGAAACAAAAGACAGGAAGGAGAAAAGCAAAAGTGGAAGGCAGAGAAATCAACGGTGTAAATCAAACAGGGCTACAGTAAATAATCATTCTAAAAGGACTAAGAGGGTTAAAAACACAAGCTTTGTGTCTTAATGCAAGGAGCATTCGTAATAAGGTGGATGAATTAGCTGCGCAAATAGATGTAAACGGATATGATGTAATTGGAATTACGGAGACATGGCTCCAGGGTGACCAAGGCTTGGAATTCAACATCCAGGGGTATTCAATATTCAGGAAGGACAGGCAAAAAGGAAAAGGAGGTGGGGTAGCATTGCTGGTTAAAGAGGAGATTAACACAATAGTAAGGAAGGGTATTAGCTCTGATGATGTGGAATCTGTATGGGTAGAGCTGAGAAATACCAAGTGGCAGAAAACATTAGTGGGAGTTGTATACAGACCACCAAACAGTAATGCTGAGGTTGGGGATGGCATTAAACGGGAAATTAGAGACACGTGCAATAAGGGCACAGCAGTTATCATGGGTGACTTTAATCTACGTATAGATTGGGCTAACCAAATTAGTAACAATACTGTGGAGGAGGAATTCCTAGAGTGTATACGGGATGGTTTCCTGAACCAATATGTCGAGGAACAAACTAGAGATCAGGCCATCTTAGACTGGGTATTATGTAACGAGAAAGGGTTAATTAGCAATGTTGTTGTGCGAGGCCCCTTGGGGAAAAGCGATCATAATTTGATAGAATTCTTCATTAAGATGGAGAGTGAAATAGTTGACTCAGAGACTTGGGTCCTGAATTTAAATAAAGGAAACTACGATGGTATGAGGCGCGAGTTGGCTAGGATGGATTGGGGAATGTTACTTAAAGGGTTGACAGTGGATAGGCAATGGCAAACATTTAAAGATCACATGGATGAACTACAGAATTTGTTCATCCCTGTTTGGCATAAAAATAAAACAAAAAAGGTGACTCAACCGTGGCTAACAAGGGAAATTAGGGATAGCATAAGATCCAAGGAGAGGACATATAAATTGGCCAGAAAAAGCAGCAAACCTGAGGATTGGGAGCAGTTTAGGATTCAGCAAAGGAGGACAAAGGAATTAATTAAGAGGGGGAATATGAGAGTAAGTTTGCAGGGAACATAAAAACTGACTGTAAAAGCTTCTATAGATACGTGAAGAGAAAAAGATTGGTGAAGTCAAGTGTAGGTCCCTTGCAGTCAGAATCCGGGGAATTTAAAATGGGAAACAAAGAAATGGCAGGCCAATTAAATACATACTTTGGTTCTGTCTTCACAAAGGAGGACACAAATAAACTTCCAGAGATGTCGGGGAACATAGGATCTAATGAGAAGGAGGAATTGAATGAAATCAGTATTGTAGGGAAATTGTGTTAGGGAAATTGACGGCATTGAAGGCCGATAAATCCCCAGGGCCTGATAATCTATATCCTAGGGTACTTAAGGAAGTGGCCCTAGAAATAGTAGATGCATTGCTGGTCATTTTCCAAAATTCTATAGATTCTGGAATAGTTCCCATGGATTGGAGGGTAGCTAATGTAACCCCACTGTTTAAAAAGGTGGTAGAGAGAAAACGGGGAATTATAGACCGGTAAGCCTGACATTGGTAGTGGGGAAAATGCTAGAGTCCATTATAAAAGATGTACTAGCAGAGCACTTGGAAAACAGTGACGGGATCGGACAAAGTCAGCATGGATTTACAAAAGGTAAACCATGCTTGACTAATCTACTGGAATTTTTTGAGGATGTAACTGGTAGAATAGATAAGGGAGAACCAGTGGATGTGGTGTATTTGGACTTTCAGAAGGCTTTCGATAAGGTCCCACATAAGAGATTGGTGTGCAATGTTAAAGCACATGGGATTGGGGGTAAGGTACTGACTTGGATAGAGAACTGGTTGGCAGACAGGAAGCAAAGAGTTAGAATAAACGGGTCTTTTTCCGAGTGGCAGGCAGTGACTAGTGGGGTACCGCAATGATCGGTGCTAGGGCCCCAGCTATTCACAATATATATTAATGATCTAGACGAGGGAACTAGATGTAATATCTCCAAGTTTGCAGACGACACAAAGCTGGGTGGGCGTGTGTGCTGTGAGGAGGATGCCGAGAAACTCCAGTATGATTTGGACAGGTTGGGTGATTGGGCAGATGCATGGCAGATGCAGTATAATGTGGATAAATGCGAGGTTATCCACTTTGGTGGCAAAAACAGGAAGACAGATTATTATCTGAACGGCAATAGATTGGGAAAAGGGGAAGTGCAACGAGACCTGGGTGTCCTTGTGCACCAGTCACTGAAGGTAAGCATGCAGGTACAGCAGGCAGTTAAGAAGACAAATGGTATGTTGGCCTTCATAGTGAAAGGATTCGAGTACAGGAGCAAGGATGTCTTGCTGCAGTTGTACAGGGCCTTGGTGAAACCACACCTTGAGTATTGTGTGCAGTTTTGGTCGCCTTATCTGAGGAAGGATATTTTTGCCATGGAGGGAGTGCAGTGAAGATTCACCAGACTGATACCTGGGATGGCAGGAATGACGTATGAAGAGAGATTGGGTTGATTAGGCTTATGTTCGCTAGAGTTTAGAAGAATGAGAGGGGATCTCATTGAAACTTATAAAATTTTAACAGGACCAGACAGACTAGATGCAGGAAGGATGTTCCCGATGGCGGGGGAGTCCAGAACCAGGGGGTCACAGTCTAAGGATAAGGGGTAAGCCATTTAGGACAGAGATGAGGAGGAATTTCTTCACCCAGAGAGTGGTGAACCTGTGGAATTCTCTACCACAGAAGGCAGTTGAGGCAAACTTATTAAATATATTCAAGAAGGAGTTAGATATATTTCTTAAGGCTAAAGGGATCAAGGGATATGGGGAGAAAGCAGGGACAGGGTACTGAAGTTGAATAATCAGCCACAATCTCATTAAATGGCAGAACAGGCTCGAGGGGCCGAATGGCCTACTCCTGCTCCTATCTTCTATGTTTCTATGTTTCTCTCCCTATCTTTGTATGTCTCTCTACCTCTCTCACTATATCTCTATATCTGTTTTCCTCCATCTCACCATTTCTCTGTGTATAGCTCTCCACCTCTCCCACTCCATCTCTCTCCCTTTCTGCTCGTGTTTCTCCAACTTTCTATCCCTATCGCTGAGAATTATTCCACCTCGCTGTCTGTGTGTGGGTGTCTGTCTGCACCTCGCTCTCACTGCCTCTGTTGCTCAATGCATCTCTCACTCTCCAGCTCCATTTCTATCTCTCTATCACCCCATGTCTGCCTCTCTCTCTCTCACTCTCTTTATCGACATTTTATATTCTGACATGTAGGCTTGAGGATCCCTGTGCTATGGTATCTGCCCAGATTATATGGTCAAGTAGGGCAACAGAAAACTGTTGCTTTGGAGTTGCAAATCACACCTTTCATCTGCTGGACCTTTCCCCAGTAACTGGGGGGGGGGGGGGGGTGCACTAGAGGCCAATCAAAGAGAAAAGTGACATTGCTGGCCTTCATGGCTCTGCTGAACCATGGAGCCAGAAAAGATGGCGACCTCTACCTCAGGCACCACGGCTTATATCGTCATCACCGGGGGCACCACTGCACCTGAAGGCAGCGGTAAAACCCATATCCTTAAATACGTCTTGTTGGCTCTGGAAGCACTGGCACTGCCAGCAGTGCTGTAAGTGAGTAAATAGGCTTAAATATTCCTAGTAAACTCTATCGCTCACATGGTTTTTCCCTGAAGTGCGCCCCAGGAATTATAAACATGACTGCATTTAACACATCTAAAACTTCCTCTAGTAAAGCCACAGGATAAATTAATTGGCAGTGGTTAGATAAGACGTCTCACTTTACATCAGTTAAAGCGGCTCATATCACAGCTTCCGGTAAGTGAGCTGATCAATGCGAAAGTGCCAGTTATACACAGAAGTTGGAAGTTTCAGAGAGAAACAGGCCATTCAGCACAACCAGTAGGTGTCAGGATTCACTCTCCAATGGAGCATGTACCCTCCACGCGAGCACTTGCTCCTGAATCTATGCTACGTTAGCTGGTCTCAACAGGCACTACAAAGGGGACACTACAATTGACCTTGGTGCCCCGTGGAAGTTGATTTTAGCGCCCCCTACCAGCTTCTCCTGATTACTGCCCAGTGATCCTCCTCCCAGAACGTGCGCCCATGTGGACATCAGGTGAGGACGGGATTGGGCGAGGCTGTGATGCCCCAACTGTTGGATAGCCTGCTGACACTCTCTGCTCAGGCTCACACGAGAAAAGTGGCAAAAGGCAGTGTCTTTGGGAAAGAAGGGGAGACGTTTGTGGGAGAAAATCAGCCCATATTGTCCTTGGATATTCCCAGATGTGTTTCGCTGTCATTGATTTAATAATCATGAAAAATAAGTAGCTATATTATAGAATAGAAATTGCAATCAGATCCATTCCCATGCCAGTGTGTAAATTGCCCATAACCAAATTCCTCTCAGTGCAATTTTAATGCATTTAAATGAGTTCATGCTTGTGTTAAAATATCAGAGAGAAATTTTGTATAGATAAGCTCATTCATTTTCACAAGAGCAGTGCTGATAGTAATTCTCAAGTGTCAGCTTGGTCTACTGACAGCACTCCTGCTGCTGAGGGGGCAAGCTGTGGGCTCAAGCCTCACTCCAGGAGCTCAGCGCGTAGCCTGGGCTGATATTTCAGTACAGTACTGAGGGACTGCTGCACTGTTGCAGGACTTTGAACTGAAGCCCTGTCTGCCTGGTCAGGTGCATGTGAAAGATCCCATGGCACGATTTGAAGGAGAGCAGGGAGTTCTCCTGATGTCCTGGCCAACATTCCTCCCTCAATCAATGCTACCAAAAAAAACAGATTCATTGGTTGTTGAACCCATTTTCTGTTTCTGGGACTTTGCTGTGTGCAAATCGCCAGCCACATTTGCCTGCCTGACAGGGAATGTGCTTCAAAAATGATTCATTGTATGTGAAGCACTTTGCGATGTCCCAAGGATATGATATCTAAATCCAAGTTCTTTCCTTATGTATGAAAAGTTAGTATGCCCACAAAGTAAATAGATAGGAGCAACTGTTACTGCACACAGAAAGTAATTCATTATGCAGAGTGCCTTAGGACATTTTGATAAGCTGTTAAGCCAACATACAAATGCAAGGATGTTTTTTTAAATTGCCATGTACTCTACAAGTTTTTCATTAGTTAGTAACAGTAAAGAACCAAATTCTTGAGAAGAGTAAATTTTCCACTGGCTCTCTGAAAGGAGCACTGCCATCCTGGAATGTAATCTGTGAGACACTTCAGCTAGTTTGGAAATCAAGGAGTACACAACGATGTAATGGGGGGATGGGGGGATTGTCCTATGAGGAGAGATTGAGTAGACTAGGCCTATATTCTCTGGAGTTTAGAAGAATGAGAGGTGATTTCATTGAAACATACAAAATTCTTACAGGGCTTGACAGGGTAGATGCAGGGAAGATGTTTCCCCTGGCTGGGGAGTCTAGAACCAGGGGTCACAGTCTCAGACTAAGGGGTCGGCCATTTAGGACTGAGATGAGGAGAAACTTCTTCACTCAAAGGGTGGTGAATCTTTGTAATTCTCTACCCCAGAGGGCTGTGGAGGCTCAGTCATTGAGTATATTCAAGACAGAGATCGATAGATTTTTGGATATTAAGGGAATCAAGGGATATGGGGATAGTGCAGGAAAGTGGAGATGAGGTAGAAGATCAGCCATGATCTTATTGAATGGCGGAGCAGGCTCAAAGGGCCAAATGGCCTACTCCTACTCCTATTTCTTATGTTCTTATGTAATGTATGGTACAGTGACATTATTGATTACATTCTCCCTGTTAAATTTTACCCCAATTCGTTCACCTCTTCTACTGAAGATGCTAGCTCATATTGTGGTGTCAGTTCTACAGGCCCCAAGCAACTTCTGATACCTCACTCACGTTCTTCATATGTGAACTGAGACAATGAATCTCAGCAAGCTATTCAATCGTAGGGAGTCCAATCCCATCTTTATTCAATGTTCCAGCAGGAAGGAGGAAGATCGCTAGATAGAAATCTACAGCATGAATTCTGGCTGCTCACCTGTTCCCAGGTCCCCAGGATGTTTAGATGCTTACTGGCAGAGATTAGAACTTGTAAGTTTAATTTAAAAATCTAGCATTCAGACCATCAAGACAGTTCAGCAGATGCAGCATTAACTTATCACAATGGTGAGACTTCAGTTGAATTTTCCAAGTGAGCTCTTTCTGGCAACCATGTCCAAAAGCTCCCTCAAAACACGGCTGAGTCTCCTTTAAGAGCTGTTGCCAGGCACAGAGATTTCTATGACTAGCCACATGGCAGCTTCCTCATCAGGTAACCTGTTGTCATTGGTTGATCATTGATTGCTCCCAAATCCCCCTCCACTCTGTGATGTACCTGGCAGGTGTGTGAGAAGTGCCATCTGTGTGTGCTTTCTCCCCCCCAAAACAGTTATATTAATCGTTGTCTTTCTACCCATCACATTGATCTGTAGTACAATGATCCCACACAATACTTGTTTTCTTGCTTTCGACAGATGGTGGAGTGCAATTGACCTAGCCACCGGATTCGGACACGGCAAAAGCACACCCAGCCCAGTCAACCCTGCAAAGTCCTCCTCACTAATATCTGGGGGCTTGTACCAAAATTGGGAGAGCTCTCCCACAGACTAGTCAAGCCTGACATAGTCATACTCACAGAATCATACCTTTCAGATTGAGACGATGACTCACCCCAATTCTCCCATTGCCATTAGTGTTTTATCTGCCCTGTTTATACTTGTTCAATACTTTATAATGGACTTTCTTTGATGTCGAGGGATGGTCCATGTAGTCCAGCAATGCCAAACGTGCGTCTCTGGCAGTACCTGCCCATAAACAGAATTAAGATGGATACCTGCACAAATGCTGCCAGGAACAACCACTTATCTTTACCAGTGCTGAGACTTGGTCGTGCAACTGTTGAAGTGCCTTACTTCTTAGCTCTGGGTAATAACTCAATACACTCTTGGATTCGTCAGACGGACAGGCCTTTTATTTCTCTTGCAAGGGGAATCAGCACCTCCACTCAAGGGGTGAGGTTACTATTCCAATGATACAGCGTAAGCGTTCCATATTTATACAGTGTAACAAACAAGTTTAATTGACATTCCTTTGTTCCTCTATCAGGATACATTTTAGATTAATCATCAGGTATTAATGACATATTGACAGAAGGATCCTGGACACATAAGTCAACCGTTAATCTATAACAGGGCATGAATCGTGTAACCGGAGGTCCTCTTTAATCTTAATCATGTATTGGGAGGCTAGGTTTGCTTACGATCGCAAGTTGTCAGGTCACTGGGTACTTCAAAGGAACCCATTGTTTCACTTCTACATTCTCATTAGGTGGGCAGACATCTGTCCTTGGCTGTAATCCAAGTACGTGCAATAGCTCTAGTTACACATCGACTCTTGACCGGTGTCAAGTCTGAAAACTTTTACCCAGCAAGCACCTGAAATTAACCCCTTATAATATGTAGATTTCCTCACAACTTACAGAGTTATGCTCCTACTATCATAGAATTACAGCACAGAAACAGGCCATTCAGCCCAACTGGTCTAAGCTGGTGTTTATGCTCCACACAAGCCTCCCCCCACCCTACTTCATCTGCCCCATCAGCATATTCTTCTATTCCTTTCTCCTCCATGTGTTTATCTTCCCCTTAAACAAATCTATCAGAAGCAATTCTATAAGGTAAAGCTGTCAGTATGGGTAATTAAATTAGCTTCTAGAGAGGAAGTATAAGCAACCATTTCAGAAGCTAATTGACATAGTCAATGCCGCTATCAGGCAACAACATCTGCCTGAATTGTTTAAGCAGGATGGATGGCGAAATGATGCTCAGCAACAGTCTGGGATTTTGTTTTGGAAACTGAGCAACAGACTTATATCCCCACCAGGGCCAGGCCCTGGGGCTGTGGTTTTCATCACAAGGTCCCAGAGTCAATTGCAGTCCATCTGTCCTTCACCTGCTGGCAGACTTGATGTGCCTTGTGCCTCTGGGCTTCTGTTAATAGCTTGCCCAGACTGTGGGATGTTGACCGAGCTGGGATTCAGCGCTGGTTCCTCTGTCTGCTGCAAAGGGAAGCCATTTGTTAGGAGACAAGATTATCGACGCCTTCCATGAAGCAAATGAGCAGCCTCTATTAAAGTAGAAATAGTTAATAGAATATAGTTTTCTTTTTGTTTTTCTCTGTTTGCACTTGCCTGGCCTTAACTTGGCAACTGCCCAGCGTGTGATTATTGAAATCAGGAGCTGATTTTGTGGGGAATGACAGGCATGAGCCCATGTCCCTTCGCTCCATGGTGCAGCATGTTGCAGCTTTGCTGAGATTGGCAGTCAAACATTGCTAGGGACTGTGGCACTCAACAGAAAGTTGCGGAGTAACTCTGCCAGGGTGTGCAAGATTCGGTATAACAATTTTTAACTGAATACTCAAGAATGAAGGTTTAAATTTAATTGAACTGAGCCTATATCCCATCAGCCTGGGCTTTGTTTGGACACAAGAGGTGAACTGTGCTCTCTGTCCCTGGAAAATGGTCAATGTTTCAATGTCCTCCCCTCAGATTAACCATTGAATCTTACACCTTTTATGTTGAATTCAGTGATTGATGGCTGGTGCCATCACCGATAAGAAAAATTGGTCATGCCCCTTATAACGGGGCACAACCAATAAACCGCAAATTAAAACAAACAAACAAATCAAATCAAAATTTTTGTTTCTGGGGGTGATGAAGCACTCCAGTCCCTCTGGTGCCCACCGGTCACAGAAGGCCTCAAGCGTGCCATAGGACACCCAGCGTGCTCCATCTCCAGGGACACCCAGGCATGAACATAACCATGGAAGAGAGGCAGGCAGTCGGGCCGCTACCTGGACCTGTTAGTGGTCACCTTGGCCAGGCCCAGGAGCAGGCCAACAAGGAGGCCCTCCGATCTGCCCGCTCCCCTCCACACCGGGTGCCCAAGGATCAGGAGCCATTGAATGTTACAGAGCTGGAGACCCTACCTCACCCATCCACGACTATGGGAGATGGCTGCAAGGAACTGGCTTGTCATTTTGATCAAGATTTTTCATAAAGTATTTCCCTTCTTCACCAAAAAGATGACCAGGAAATTTGCACCCAGAAGAAGTGTAAATCGAACTGCCCTCACCTTTTTCCCGGCTCTGAGGAAACACTTTTCCTCTGCTTGCTGGATTCTCCAAACTGGAGAGCTGCTAGATCAAACTTCAAAGTAGCAGTCAGTGAAACAGGAGGCAGCACAGCAGTGTATATTGAAGTGTTTGATTTTGTATACAAGTGTTCATCAAGGCGAGGGTTGTCACTGTTACAAGAGAGAAGTTTTAATCACCAGTGAAAGTAAAGACCATCAAGCACTTCCAAGCAATATGTAGCTCTAGGGAGATGCAATATGGAATGATTCACCTCCATACACACTCTCCACGCTGCCGCCCCTCAATGTGTGAGACCAAACAATTATTGCTGGGGTGTTTTGCCAAATCGTGGGTAATTTTGTGTGTAGATCTGTGTCAATGGAGAACTAATTTCTGCCACATATCAATGTGAGACCTCTGTGTGTTATCAGAGACCGAGGACCTTCAGAAAGGGTGGGCTTTGTTAAAAGACACTGAAATACCATGTTCTTATCAGGTGGAGACATTCTTCAAACCTCAAAAGCAAAAGAACTTTCAGGGACAGGTAAAGGGCATTAGGCCCGACAAGCCTGTCCTGCGTTGATATCTGTCTGGGTTGAAATTGAACCCAAGTACCAAAGTTGAAAGGGAAAACTACCAATCAATCCTTTGTCAAAAAGTGCCTCCAGGGGTTTGAGATGAAAGATCAGTGTTCTAAAATATAGCTCCACTGACTCACTATGGGAGGAAAGACCTTAACAAGATTGGTTTATATGAAGAAGGTCCTTTAGGCTATCTAATCTCATCCTTCCACAATAACAAACCTACCCTCTAACACATTACAGCATCCAGCTTAAAGAGGTCCAATATTCTGGCGTCAGCCAGCCTTCCTAGAAACTTACTCTATAGTTTCTCTCTGGTCTGGGTTGAAAGCCAAATCCTTGAGTTGAAAGGACAGAATTCCCAATTCCCAATAGAGAGAGACAACTTTGATCCCACCTGCCTGGGTTAAATATGAAGAGTGAGGAATAATTCTGCAAAAACATGTTTGAAAATTCTCGTATCAGTTTAATGTTGGAGATTTTCTAAACCATTATAAAGGTAGTGACTGGCAGCCAATTAGCACTGAATAATAAAAGAGAGAGTTCAATAGGGGGCACGAACAGCGAAGAGCTTCATTAATAGCATGTCAGTCCCATAGTGAGGGACTCGGCCGTAGATCTGCCAGCAAAACTTAGCTGAACATTGATATGTTAGTGCCCAGGATATATGCGTACTGCTTCTAATCAATCTATCATAAAATAACTTTAAATTTGACTCAGCCACACAATCAATGGCACAGCGACCTCCGTCATTAATGATGTGCTGGCCCAGCCAATCAATGAAAGCGTGACTTCCATCACTCAGCAAGTTAAGTCTATAGACCTTCCAGTAAAACCTAGCTGAAAATTGGTGTGTTTGTTCCCAGGATATATTCACACTGGCAATGAGAATCCTTCTACTCAATCTATTATAATGTGCACCATCCATTTTCTTCCCAGTTTCCTCTCTCCTTTTCTCAGGGCCCCTGACTCGTGCTGGGCTATGGTTCTATAATTTCCAGCAGGGCATTCAAGGCTGTAGGGCAAATGAGTGTGATGGAATACTCTCCACTTGCCTGGATGAGTGCAGTTCCAACAACACTCAAGAAGCTCGACACCATCCAGGACAAAGTAGCCCACTTGATTGGCACACCATGCACCACCTTAAACATTCACTCCCTCCACCACCGGCGTACTGTGGCTGCAGTGTGTACCATCTACAAGATGCACTGCAGCAACTCGCCAAGGCTTCTTCGGCAGCACCTCCCAAACCCGTGACCTCTACCACCTAGAAGGACAAGCGCAGCAGGTGCATGAGAACACCACCACCTCCAAGTTCCCCTCCAAGTCGCACTCCATCCTGACTTGGAAATATATCGTCGTTCCTTCATCGTCGCTGGGTCAAAATCCTGGAACTCCCTTCCTAACAGCACTGTGGGAGCACCTTCACCACACGGACTGCAGCGGTTCAAGAAGGCAACTCGGGATGGGCAATAAATGCTGGCATTGCCAGCGATGCCCACATCCGAGGAACAAAAAAAAAACCCTACCAGTAATTGCAGGACTCACGGGTTTAAAAATAGAAAAGAAAAGACATACATTTATATAGCGCCTTTCACAACCTTGGGACGTTCCAAAGCGCTTTACAGCCACTGAAGTATTTTTGGAGTGTAGTCACCGTTGTAATGTAGAAAATGCAGCAGTCAATTTGCACAAGGCAAGGTCCCACAAATAGCAATATGATAATGACCAGATAATCTGTTTTAAGCATTGGCCAGGACACCGGGTATAACTCCCCTGCTTTTCTTTGAAATAATGTCAAGGGATCTTTTACATCCACCTGAGAGAGCAGATGGGGCCTTGGTTTAACATCTACATCTGAAAGACGGCTCCTCCAACAGTGCAGCACTCCTTCAGTACTGTACTGGAGTGTCAACCTAGATTTTTGTGTTCAAGTCTCTGGAGTGGGACTTGAACCCACAACCTGCTGACTCAGAGAGTGCTACCAATTGAGCCACAGCTGATACCTAAAGAAATACACACTCTGGTGTCTGACTTATGGGGCGAATGATCGGGGGAAATAGGTGAGTCAAAAATCTTGTCTTGCTGAAAATCTGCTTTATCCATAGCATTACATCTCCAGGGTGTTTCTTCACGTGTGAACCCAGACATGTGACTAGTTGACAATGAAAGGCATCACAGCTGAGGTAACAAAGGAGTGTCCTCTGACGAAGGGTCATCGACCTGAAATGTTAACTCTGTTTCTCTCTCCACAGATGCTGCCTGACCTGCTGAGTATTTCCAGCATTTTCTGTTTTTATTTCAGATTTCCAGCATCCGCAGTATCTTGCTTTTGTAACAAAGGAGTGGTTGTTTTAGTTGCTCTATGTCCATTGTGAGCTATAACTTATATCATCAACTTGGCTAAGGTTCAGGAAGATACCGGGCAGCACGGTGGCATAGTGGTTAGCACTGTTGCCTCACAGCGCCAGGGACCCGGGTTCGAATCTGGCCTCGGGCGACTGTCTGTGTGGAGTTTGCACATTCTCCCCGTGTTTGCGTGGGTTTCCTCCGGGTGCTCCGGTTTCCTCCCACAGTCCAAAGATGTGCGGGTTAGGTTGATTGGCTATGATAAATTGACCCTTAGTGTTAGGGGGATTAAATACGTGGGGTTACGGGGATAGGGTGGGATATGTGTTGGTGTAGGGGTTACGAGGATCGGGTGGGATATGTGTCGGTGCAGGCTCGATGGGCCGAAATGGCCTCTATCTGCACTGTGGGGTTTCTGTGATTTCTGTGATTCTGTGATCCCAGGCTCAATTTCTGCGGCAGTAATTGAGGTATCCACAATTGGTCTCAGCCCTCCTAGCTATGATGGGGTAATTAATATCACTCTGGATTCCTGCTCCGGGTCACTAACCAGTCATTCCTCCTGGAAAGTCCACATGTGTGGACATTGGGCAAGGACAGCATTGTGCTCAGTTCTGATGCTTTCTACAGTCGAATATCCAGCTTAGTCTTGCATGTGAAGAATGGTCACTTGGGCAAGATACCAAAAGGCTCTCAGCGCCATGGATCTGTACCCCAGCAGGAGTCAGCTACGTTGGGACCAACAGAAATAAAAAAGAGGAGAAAACTGAACAAAAGGATAACAAACGGGATACAGGAACATAATGGAGACCATTCCATTGCTTATTTTAGGGCCTAGGTTTCCACCAGTCACATGCATTGCCTTTTTTTCAGAGGATATTTCCCGCTGCACAGAGTAATCCTGTATGTGGTGTTACCCTACAAAATATCACTAACTGCTGTAAATTATAGAGATGGGGAAACTGAGTGTTACAAGGGGTTAAACACTATTCTTTTACTTTTAGGGTTCAGATTGATTGGATAAGCATCTTGTCTGCTAGTTGTAAGGGTCTAACATAAAATGGCTCTGGAGAATCCCAACCCAGTCATCATGGGCTCATAGCAAAATTTGCCCCCAAATTGGCACTGTCACTTGGAGAGACCTTTGGATAGCTGATGTGAAAAATATCACACTGCTGAGCTGAGGCCCACTGTTGGGGTACAGTAGACAGAGCTTTACTCCGCATCATCTAACCTGCACTGGGTGCCTGAAATGTAAAGTATTCAACAAAGTTGTGCCTAAATATATCAAGACAAGCTTGAATAATTAGGAGACTGCGATTCTGGGTAACTCAGGGGATCTATTTGAAAGCAACCAACTGGCACTCAGTGTATAGCTTGCTATGAAAGTAGAGTGGGAACAGCCTATACCTGCTTCTGACCCCATATCCTCTCCGTCACAGAGGCTGTCTACTTCCACCTCCGTAACATCGCCCCTCTCCGCCCCACCTCAAATTATCTGCTGCTGAAACCCTCACACGTGCTTTTGTTGCTTCCAGGCCCGACCATTCCAATCATCTCCTATCTAGCGTCCCATCTTCCACTGTCCATAACCTAAACTTATCCAAAAATCTGCTGCCCATATCGTATCCTACCCTCCACTTTCCAGCTCATCCATCACCCCAGTGCTCGCTGGCCTACATTGGGTCCTGGCCCACCAACGCCTCGATTGTAAAATTCTCATCCCCACGATCAAATTCCTCCATGGCCTTCACTCCTCCCTATCTCTAACCTCCTCCAGCCCTACAACCCTCCAGAAACTCTGCATTCCTCCAACTCCGATCTCTTGCGCATCCCCCATTCCCTTCGCCCACCACTGGTGGCTGTGCCTTCAGCCTCTCCACCTCACACTCTCAAGACTTTCCTTAAAACCTACCTCTTTGGCCAAGCTTTTAAGCCCCCTAATATCTCCTTCTTTGGCTCAGTGTCAATTTTTGGCTGATTACACTCCTGTGAAGCACCTTGGGACATGGTCTTACATTGAGGGCGCTATATAAATGCAACTTATGATGTTGCAGTAATGGGAAAGAATGGGCTGGATTTTGCCAATGGGGAGCTTTTGGAGGCGGGACTCTCACTTGTCAGGTTTCAGTCCCGCCTCCATCAACTTCTGGCCAACCCACGCTATTTTCCCTTGATTGACCTTGTTGAGCCCGCCCAGCGGGTTTAGCAGGCCAATTAAGGGAAAACCGATTACAGAGAACGTCAACGTATGAAAAATTTTTGACAGATGAATTGTCATCATTTCACAGCTCTGTAGTTTGATGAGTGCTTGAATTCAAGACTCATCAAACCTCTTTATTTAGCAGAAATTAGATGGTTGCTGCATTGGAGAATGCAGCGGCCATCTGTCATCTCTGCCGGTGAGATGCGAGACTCTCCGCATACCCAACTCTTGAAGCCTGCAGGAAGAAACAAAAGTAAGTAAACTTTTACTAACACTTTCCCCTTACCTCACATACTCACCTCTCCACACTTGCACCCATCACTTACCTTCACAGTGCACTTTTGCACCCCGCAGACCCCTGCAGACCCACTGCTTGCCTCGGTGACCCTGGCGGGGTTCGGAGCCTTCGGGAAGCCTGCACTTGTGTGGGCAAAATGGGGATAATCCTCTTCTCTGCCTGTTAACTACCTGTTAACAGGCAGATAAGTGGCACTAATCTCCTTCCCGCCTCCAAGTAGACAGGACCCGGCGCGGGACGGCTACCCGTCTCCTGGCAAAATGGCATGGAGGCGGGTTGGGGGCGGGTTGAGCACCCACCACCAGATTCTGCCATTTTCCCGGCAATCCCGCCTCCATACCCACCTCCCCAGGGCTGGCAAGATCGTGCCCAATGAGTTAGAGTAGGAGATGGGGACAGTGAGTCTTGATTTCAGCAGTGAGGATGTAGGTAGGTGGAACGGTGTTAGGTTGGAATATTTGTAGCCAAGCAGGAACAAAAGGAGAAAGTGCTAAAGAGCATTGACCATAGAAATATTGATTTTAAAAAAGAGCGAGATAAGAAAGATTGCAATACAGGGAGTTGTTTGAGGCTAGACGTGAAAGAGAGATTGGCTGTTGGGTGACAAACTTTTACTTACATCCTGTTTTTTTAAATAGACTTATTCCCCAAATAATGAATTATAATCAAATATTTAATTATAAGTTTTCACTTTTTTTTTTAAAGTCCATTGATCACCCTGCCATTAAGCCTGGGAGTATTACCTGCCACAGTTGCATGTATGGATTTTAAATATTTCATGTTTGTGCAGATCATTAACTTACATCTGGTATTGTACAACTTGAGCAAGCCTTGTATGTAATCATTATGAACCAAGCAAGCGATAAACTGACCATAGCAGAGGAACAGATGTTGCAGAATATTGGGAGCTCTTTATTCTTCTATTTTAGTTACATCACGGGACCAATGATTGTGGAAGCAATTCATGATTTCGCCCAGTTCATAGTGTGTGGCAAAGCTGGGCATGGCGTATTCATGACCTTTCAGGCTGGCAGTTGATCTAAATTCTTGTTCACTCCTTTACCATTTTAACGTAGCCCTCCCTTCACATTAGGTGTGGGTCCAACTGGCCAACCATTAGCGGATCGCATTGCAGGTCAGCAGGAGACCCAAGTCTCCCACGGCTGGAATAACATGGGAGCCCTAACGGAGGTGGATCCAGCATGGATAGCCTACCTCCAGAGGCAGTGAATTAAACCAGCTTGCAAGGTTGTGTTCTCTAGACACCACCCCATTTATACAAGAGCATTGCCTCCCAAAGCCAGTGCTGTATTGTGAGCAGGTTACCAGTTTGATGCCTGTGTGGGTACCTGCCCATTAAATGGATCCCTCCTACATATAATTTTTCCCTTCACTGAAGGTGGTGTACAATAGTAGTAATTTTATAACCATTAAAATTAACTATCGGAAAATCATGGGCATCACACGCCCAACTTTCCGATGTGCATAGCCATTGGACGAGGCTACTCTGCCAGCAGAGCCAACTTGTACAATTACCCTCAGTGTGTCTGCATGTTTAACAGCCTGTACACTAACATTTATCAGAGGTCTTGTAGCAGTCACCTAATAACAAAAACTGACCTGTGTATTTGAAATGATTTGCTCTTGTGGTGAGTTTAAGGCTCCTTAAGGTGGGAGGGGTTGTCCGTGCACCAGAGTATAACATTCTCCTACCTTTTTTACCCAGTGTATCATCAAGCAACCCCATGTCAGGCATAGTTAATGGTCAGTGGCAAAGTAAGGCTCCTTCTGCCTACCTCAATCTCAGAAGACTGTTGCCCTAATGTGGCAGTTCTATTTCCCATATCTTTATATCCCAAGCTCATTTTACTAAGGGTGCATACAGCCCTCAGAGAGATGAAACTTTCAACCGATCAGTCTGGGCTGGATTTGAACACAGGTTGTAGAGGCGGAACGGCAGTGTCTCAGCCACTGAGCCACCTCGTTCCAACAAATGGGTCTTTATTAGGTGGGCAAGGTATTGATTGACCATCGTAACCTGCATATAGTGTGGTTTATGAGACTTCTTCAGAGGCAAATCACTGACAAACTGGAATACTTCAGATTAATTTTTTTATTTCAAATGGGAATTATTTTAAATGGACTAAAGAGTAAAGGCTTCTAAAGGCTCAAAATCTGGGTCTGCGCAAAGCCCAAAATGGAGCTCACCCCCTCCCTCATCAGCATGTCACCCACCATTAGGTCACTAGGGGTCAAACTCAAGGCTCATCCATAGACCATGAGTGACTTAGATATAGACCTCATCTCACTGGGGCTGGATGCAATGAGTTAAATATTACCATTCACCTCTAGTGCCTGGGTTGAAATACAGGCAAGACTCACAGGCTAGTGTGCAAAAGGACAAAATGTAGTAAGGAGTCATCTTCCAAGAGTTGCCAAGGAGGCACATTACTGGGGCAGTGCAGAGGGAGTTTATTCCTGCATCGAACTGTGCTGTACGTGACGTGGAACTACTTAATGGAACAGTGCAGTTGGAAGGTCATCCTGATTCTGTCTGTACTATTCTTGACCTAAGAGAGCTTGGTGCTGACATTGGGTACCCAAAATGGATAGCGTCTCAGTCCCCCGCACCAACGTCCCTCGTCTTGACGAGCACATTTTAAAATACAAAAAAGGAGAAAAAAAACTTCTCCTCACAACTAGACTAGGTGCATCAGTAACTCTCCATCCATCAGGATGACAAAAATCTATTGACGCGAAACCGACAAAAGGCACAACACATGCCCAGAGAGAGTTCTGGCCCTCCTATTTTACTCTTCTAGCCAGAGAGACATTTCTGAACCAAAATTAGAACATGATGAATAGAGTTAACGTGACCCAGTTTAAACCACTCAGGGATACCTGTCCAATCTCCCACTGATCCCTAGGGTGTTTGTCAATGATGCAACCCAGGTAGAGAAATCTCAGCTTTCAGGAATGAAAATAAAACAGCTTACTTTCCCAGGGATGTTACCAGGGAGTGCCATCCTCTATAAGTAGTCTTAATGTATGAGTGTTGCAGATGTTTCTGCATCTTTGATGAACACAACCGGGCATTGTCTTGAATAATCAGGTAGCGCACCACCCTAATTACTATCTGAAAGTGGGCTAGTGTCCAAAGGAAGACTTTGTTTTAATGAAAAATCTTTTCAGTGATTTTTCCAAATGTTACTACATTCACAGGCTACCTGACCACATTCTCAGCCACAGCTGATGTTTGATCTGGGGACTCCAGGGAAGAGAAAGGTGGGGATGGGAAAAGGAAGTAAAGTAAGGGAGATAAAGAGGGATAGATCCCAAACCCGAGAGACCAATGACCATTCCCATGGGGGATTGAACGGGCATAAGCCAGAGGCCCCCAATAAAACTGCCTAAGAGGGAATGCATCATAAGGCAGGCAAATAGCAGGAGGAGATCCTATTGTAGTATTCAAAGGAATAAGGGGCCGAAGACTTCAAGCCCGAGCGTGCAAGTATTTTAGAAAAATAGTGCATGTTTTATGGTGGAAGTAGAAGCAGGAGGATTTGTACTTTTTTGTTATTAAATATTGTGGATAAACAGGGACATTTTGAGGGCATGCAACACTATAAAACTGTCTGAGGGAGCAATACAGAAGTTATACCACAGCAGAGGGGAAGGAGCCGTGAACAATTCATGTTACATAGATACTGGTGTACGAGGCAGAGCTAATGTATCTTGTTTATAGTGGTAGATGCAGCCAAGTGAACACACCAGTCAGTGACCCCTTGTCCCATGTGTCTCCAAGCACAGAAATAATTATCTGGAAAAAGCAACCAACTTAAGCCAACATTTGACAATCACTGTGGCTGTACATTCTAATATCCTTATGATCATATATATATATATATAAAAAATACATTTGTAATGGGGGCAGATGAGTAGAGGCTGTCATCAAAATTTAAACTGCTCAGAATTTGAAGTTGTCTTTAATTGGACAAGAGCCTGTCAGTGGGCGAGGGAAGGTGTCTAACCCACCATTGTAACTCACTGCGGTGCTGACCGAATGCTCCACAATTCCCTTCCTCTCCAATGTGAAGCATTCACGCACGGTTCCAGACGGGACTGCTTTAATCAAACTCAGCCTCATGAGCAGCTGGAGATAAGGATCTAAAAAACATCACAGCAAATAGCGGAGCAGATTAATTTAATATGATAAGTCCACAGAATTCCATCACAGAGCAGGTTTTTTTTCATCTGAAGTAACCCTTACCTTGCTGAATAAACAGCAACTTCATATAATAACACACGGAGTAACCTTTGCCCTGCTGAAGTTACAGTGACACAGCCAGGGGACATTAACATAGGCTCTATTTATCCTCTTTTGCATCATTCTCGCTCTTGTTTTCCTATCCTTTGGTCCTTTTTTTCTATGCTTTTTTCGCCGTAGACAACCTCACTGTCGGATTAGCAAGTGTTTCCTCTTGGATCTTTTCACAATAGAGTGAAAGAAAGGGAGAGATAGCTAGAGAGATATCCCAGTACTCATTGCAGCAGCAGAAACCCGGTATTCAAAGTATGCTGGGATAGTTACAATGGTGGGTTAGATTGCTACCGATGACATCATCGGTGTGCACAGCGCCCCGCTGACGCCTCGGCCGCGATATTTGGCAGCGCCCCCTGATTTACCGCTGGACGCTATGTCCGACGGGTTCAGGGGGGCCTACCTGCGGCCGGGGAGGCGCAAGTTAAAGGCGAGGTGCGGGGCGGTCATTTTTGTTGTTGGCCGCCGCCAGCATCTGCCTACGCTCCTGTCCCCAGCCTCCTGAACCACCCCCCCCGCGGAGTGCCGGCTGCGCTCCAAGAGCCCGGCACTTCTCTTCGGTGCCGGGCTCTTTTGCCTGCACTCCCGATCCTCGGGGGCCCAGCTGGGCCCCAGATCGCACTGCACAAGGCCCCTCCCCTTTAAGAAGGGGAGGAAGGCCTGCAATACCGCAGCGTGACGTGCCGCAGTGTGTGGCGCTGCAGCACGTAGCGCCACGATATTCACTCGCAGCGCCCCAAGAGGGATGCGGGGCGCCTCCAGTAGCACCGCGCTTCCCTTTGGGGCGCAACCACTCAATTTCCGGTGCGGGGGCGCGAATGTTTCCGGGGTGCTACTTTTAGCGCCCTGGCGAGGCTGGCCCCCAAACGGGGCTATACTCAATTTCTCCCCCATAGAGTTATACAGCACAGAAAGAGGCCCTTCGGCCCATCGTGTCTGCGCCGGCCATCAAGCTCTGTCTATTCTGATTCCATTTCCCAGCACTTGGTCCGTAGCTTTGTATGCTATGGCGTTTCAAGTGCTCATCTAAATGCTTCTCGAATGTTGTGAGGGTTCCTGCCTCTACCACCATGGAGACACACAGTTATAAGGGTAGTTGGATTACATTGGGGAAACCTTAAGTGAACAGCTAGTGAGAGGCTGGGGGATTGACTTACTAGTAACATCTGTGTTTGTGCGTACACTCGAACACCCAGAGTGAACTGCTGGTGCAGAGTCGGTGTTTGAAAATAAACAGAGAGCACAGAAGGAAGAGAGGCTGAACCCAGCCTCACTGAGGAGGGAGGTCCTCAGGTGGGTGGGAAAGAAATCGCGAGCTACCACGTGAGGGTCCCGTCAGATGATATTTCACTGCCTGCCACTTTGGTGGGGATGTTAACCTTTTAAAATAAATGGCTTGCCTGTGATAAAATAACAGACTGAGGAATGGCACATGAAAGTGTTAATCAATTGTCCATGAATAGTTTCTAGGCTGATGTATTGTTTTAGCTTGTGGGTGATGGAGAGAAAGTCGCTCGCTTGGTCTTCCCATCCCCTTGGGTGTTGGAGTGACTGTATTTTAACAAGGACATCAGAACTGGACTGAAGCACCGAATTGTAACAATTTGTTAGTGGGTCACTCGCTGGAATGCTAATGAGGCTAGTGACTGATTGTGTGTGATGTTGGGAAAGTTGCATTAGTTTAATGCTTCAATTAATGTCAGAGATGAACTTCATCTGGTTAATGAAGTGTAAAACAGTCACTGAGTCTAAACATCTCCATTTTGCAGTACATCCCATTCACAGGCTCCATTCAATCAGTAATGGACATGAGCCATCTAGTCCACAATCGACTGTCCAAGGACAAAAAATACAAAGTGCTCTCCACAAGCTCTATCCAGAGCCATCTTTTCCACGGCATCAATTAAATAATTTATTTGTTCCTTTTTTCTTATTTGACAGTTCTTGCAGGTTGTTCAGTATGTAGCAAGTACCCTTGTCTAACCAGCAGACCTGGAAGTCTAGCCTGCTCTCCATATCATGTATTCCCTTCCAGTCAGAAAGGCCAGGGCTGCTGGCACCACAGCAATGGCTCTTTCATGTTGGAAGGCGGCTATTGTCTGAGCATATAAACCCAAGGAAGCATTCAAAGTTCTCCGGCTGAAACATAAAGCTGCTCCACAAATATTCAGTCACTGTTTCCAGTGAATTATACCCAGTCAATATTTACAGTGAAGTATACCCAGTCAATGTTCCCAGTGAATTATACCCAGTCAATGTTTACAGTGAAGTATACCCAGTCAATGTTCCCTGTGAATTATATCCAGTCACTGTTTCCAGTGAAGTATATCCAGTCACTGTTTCCAGTGAAGTATACCCAGTCAATGTTTCCAGTAAAGTATATCCAGTCATTGTTTCCAGTGAAGTATGCCCAGTCACAGTTTCCACTGAAGTATATCCAATCACTGTTTCCAGTGAAGTATGCTCAGTCAATGTTTCCAGTGAAATTACCCAGTCAATCTTTACAGTGAAGTATACCGAGTTAATGTTTCCAGTAAAGTATATCCAGTCAATGTTTCCAGTGAAGTATATCCAGTCAGTTTCCAGTGAAGTATACCAGACACTGTTTCCAGTGAGGTATATCCAGTCACTGCTTCCAGTGAAGTATACCCAGTCAATGTTTCAAGTGCAGTATACCCAGTCACTGTTTCCAGTGAACTACATCCAGTCAATGGTTCCAGTGACATATACCCAGTCAATGATTCCAGTGAAGTATACCCAGTCAATGTTTCCAGTGAAGTATATCCAGTCACTGTTTCCAGTGAAGTATATCCAGTCACTGCTTCCAGTGAAGTATACCCAGTCAATGTTTGCAGTGACATATATCCACTCAATGTTTCCAGTGAAGTATATCCAGTCACTGTTTCCAGTGAAGTATACCGAGTCAATGTTTCCAGTGAAGTATATCCAGTCACTGTTTCCAGTGAAGTGTACCGAGTCAATGTTTCCAGTGAAGTATTCCCAGTCACTGTTTCCAGTGAAGTATATCCAGTCACTGTTTCCAGTGAAGTATATCCAGTCACTGTTTCCAGTGAAGTATACCCAGTCAATGTTTACAGTGACGTATATCCAGTCAATGTTTCCAGTGACATATATCCAGTCACGGTTTCCATTGAAGTATATCGAGTCGCTGTTTCCAGTGAAGTATATCCAGTCGCTGTTTCCAGTGAAGTATACCCAGTCACTGCTTCCAGTGAAGTATACCCAGTCACTGTTTCCACTGAGGTATATCCAGTCACTGTTTCCAGTGAAGTATACCGAGTTAATGTTTCCAGTGAAGTATATCCAGCCAATGTTTCCAGTGAAGTATACCAGTCACTGTTTCCAGTGACTTATATCCACTGAATCTTTCAAGTGCAGCATACCCAGTCACTGTTTCCAGTGAAGTATACCCAGTCACTGTTTCCAGTGAGGTATATCCACTGAATGTTTCAAGTGCAGCATACCCAGTCACTGCTTCCAGTGAAGTATACCCAGTCACTGTTTCCAGTGAAGTATACCCAGTCAATGTTTCCAGTGATGTATATCCAGTCACTGTTTCCAGTGAAGTTTAACCAGTCACTGTTTCCAGTGAAGTATACCCAGTCACTGTTTCCAGTGAAGTATACCCAGTCAATGTTTCCAGTGAAGTATATCCAGTCACCGTTTGCAGTGAAGTATATCCAGTCAATTTTCCAGTGAAGTATATCCAGTCAGATTCCAGTGAAGTATATCCAGTCACTGTTTCCAGTGAAGTATACCCAGTCACTGTTTCCAGTGAAGTATACCGAGTCAATGTTTCCAGTGAAATATATCCAGTCACTGTTTCCGGTGAAGTATACTCAGTCAATGTTTACAGTGAAGTATACCGAGTCACTGTTTCCAGTGAAGTATATCCAGTCACTGTTTCCAGTGAAGTATATCCAGTCACTGTTTCCAGTGAAGTATATCCAGTCACTGTTTCCAGTGAAGTATACCGAGTCAATCTTTTCAGTGAAGTATATCCAGTCACTGGTTGCAGTGAAGTATACCGAGTCAATGTTTCCAGTGAAGTATTCCCAGTCACTGTTTCCAGTGAAGTATATCCAGTCACTGTTTCCAGTGAGGTATAGCCAGTCACTGTTTCCAGTGAAGTATACCCAGTCAATGTTTCCAGTGAAGTATATCCAGTCACTGTTTCCAGTGAAGTATATCCAGTCACTGTTTCCAGTGAAGTATACCGAGTCAATGTTTCCAGTGAATTATACCCAGTCAATGTTTCCAGTGAAGTATACTGAGTCAATGTTTCCAGTGAAGTATACCCAGTCAATGATCCAAGTCACGTATATCCAGTCACTGTTTCCAGTGAAGCATACCCAGTCAATATTTCCAGTGAAGTATACCCAGTCAGTTTTTAGTGAAGTATACCCAGTCACTGTTTCCAGTGAAATATATCCAGACACTGTTTCCAGTGAAGTATATCCAGTAATTGTTTCCAGTGAAGTATACCTAGTCAATGTTTCCAGTGAAGTCTACACAGTCACTGTTTCCAGTGAAGTATATCCAGTTATTTTTCCAGCAAAATATACCCAGTCAATCTTTCCAGCAAATTATACCCAGTCAATGTTTCCAGTGAAGTATACCCAGTCACTGTTTCCAGTGAAGTATACCCAATCACTGTTTCAAGTAAAGTAAATCCAGTCACTGTTTCCAGTGAAGTATACCCAGTCAATCTTTCCAGCAAATTATACCCAGTCAATGTTTCCAGTGAAGTATACCCAGTCAATGTTTCCAGTGAGGTATATCCAGTCACTGTTTCCAGTGAAGTATTCCCAGTCAATGTTTCCAGTGAAGTATAGCCAGTCACTGTTTCCAGTGAAGTATTCCCAGTCAATGTTTCCAGTGAAGTATATCCAGTCACTGTTTCCAGTGAAGTATTCCCAGTCAATATTTCCAGTGAAGTATATCCAGTCACGGTTTCCACTGAAGTATATCCAGTCAATGTTTCCAGTGAAGTATACCGAGTCAATGTTTCCAGTGAAGTATATCCAGTCACTGTTTCCGGTGAAGTATACCGAGTCAATGTTTCCGGTGAAGTATATCCAGTCACTGTTTCCGGTGAAGTATACCCAGTCAATGTTTCCAGTGAAGTATACCGAGTCAGTGTTTCCAGTGAAGTATACCCAGTCAATGTTTCCAGTCACGTATATCCAGTCACTGTTTCCAGTGAAGTATACCCAGTCAATGTTTCCAGTGAAGTATATCCAGTCACTGTTTCCAGTGAAGTATTCCCAGTCAATATTTCCAGTGAAGTATATCCAGTCACGGTTTCCACTGAAGTATATCCAGTCAATGTTTCCAGTGAAGTATACCGAGTCAATGTTTCCAGTGAAGTATATCCAGTCACTGTTTCCGGTGAAGTATACCGAGTCAATGTTTCCGGTGAAGTATATCCAGTCACTGTTTCCGGTGAAGTATACCCAGTCAATGTTTCCAGTGAAGTATACCGAGTCAGTGTTTCCAGTGAAGTATACCCAGTCAATGTTTCCAGTCACGTATATCCAGTCACTGTTTCCAGTGAAGTATACCCAGTCAATATTTCCAGTGAAGTACACCCAGTCAGTTTTTAGTGAAGTATAACCAGTCACTATTTCCAGTGAAGTATATCCAGTGATTTTTCCAGCGAAATATACCCAGTCAATCTTTCCAGCGAATTATACCCACTCAATATTTCCAGTGAAGTATACCCAGTCAATGTTTCCAGTGAGGCACATCCAGTCACTGTTTCCAGTGAAGTATACCCAGTCAATGTTTCCAGTGAAGTATAGCCAGTCACTGTTTCCAGTGAAGTATTCCCAGTCAATGTTTCCAGTGAAGTATATCCAGTCACTGTTTCCAGTGAAGTATACCCAGTCACTGTTTCCAGTGAACTATACACAGTCAATGTTTCCAGTGAAGTATACCGAGTCAATGTTTCCAGTGAAGTATATCCAGTCACTGTTTCCAGTGAAGTATACCCAGTTACTGTTTCCAGTGAACTATACCCAGTCAATGTTTCCAGTGAAGTATACCCAGTCAATGTTTCCAGTGAAGTATACCGAGTCAATGTTTCCAGTGAAGTATATCCAGTCACTGTTTCCAGTGAAGTATACCCAGTCACTGTTTCCAGTGAGGTATATCCACTGAATGTTTCAAGTGCAGCATACTCAGTCACTGCTTCCAGTGAAGTATACCCAGTCACTGTTTCCAGTGAAGTATACCCAGTCACTGTTTCCAGTGATGTATATCCAGTCACTGTTTGCAGTGAAGTATACCCAGTCACTGTTTCCAATGAACTATACCCAGTCAATGTTTCCAGTGAAGTATACCCAGTCAATGTTTCCAGTGAAGTATATCCAGTCACTGTTTCCAGTGAAGTATATCCAGTCAATTTTCCAGTGAAGTGTACCAGTCACTTTCCAGTGAAGTATATCCAGTCACTGTTTCCAGTGAACCATACCCAGTCAATGTTTCTAGTGAAGTATATCCAGTCAATGTTTCCAGTGAAGTATATCCAATCACTGTTTCCTGTGAAGTATACCCAGTCAATATTTCCAGTGACGTATATCCCGTCAATGTTTCCAGTGAAGTATACCCAATCCATGTTTCCAGTGAAGTATACCCAGTCACTGTTTCCAGTGAAGTACATCCAGTCACTGTTTCAAGTGAAGTATATCCAGTCACTGTTTCCAGTGAAGTATACCCAGTCAATGTTTACAGTGAAGCATACACAGTCAATGCTTCCAGTGAAGTTTATCCAGTCACTGTTTCCAGTGAAGTATATCCAGTCACTGTTTCCAGTGAAGTATATCCAGTCACTGTTTCCAGTGAAGTATATCCAGTCACTGTTTCCAGTGAAGTATACCGAGTCAATGTTTCCAGTGAAGTATATCCAGTCACTGTTTCCAGTGAAGTATATCCAGTCACTGTTTCCAGTGAAGTATATCCAGTCACTGTTTCCAGTGAAGTATACCGAGTCAATGTTTCCAGTGAAGTATATCCAGTCACTGTTTCCACTGAAGTATATCCAGTCACTGTTTCCAGTGAAATATATTCAGTCACTGTTTCCAGTGAAGTATATGCAGTCACTGTTTCCAGTGAAGTATATCCAGTCACTGTTTTCAGTGAAGTA
The DNA here is from genome assembly GCF_052327205.1 of Somniosus microcephalus. Classification (NCBI taxonomy): domain Eukaryota; kingdom Metazoa; phylum Chordata; class Chondrichthyes; order Squaliformes; family Somniosidae; genus Somniosus; species Somniosus microcephalus. The sequence goes on from NC_141011.1 coordinate 25,382,020, forward strand.
TATCCAGTCACTGTTTCCAGTGAAGTATATCCAGTCACTGTTTCCGGTGAAGTATACCCAGTCAATGTATCCAGTGAAGTATAGCCAGTCACTGTTTCCAGTGAAGTATTCCCAGTCAATGTTTCCAGTGAAGTATATCCAGTCACTGTTTCCAGTGAAGTATTCCCAGTCAATATTTCCAGTGAAGTATATCCAGTCACGGTTTCCAGTGAAGTATACCGAGTCAATGTTTCCAGTGATGTATATCCAGTCACTGTTTCCTGTGAAGTATACCCAGTCACGTTTTCCAGTGAAGTATGCCCAGTCAATGTTTCCAGTGATGTATATCCAGTCACTGTTTCCAGTGAAGTATAACCAGTCACTGTTTCCAGTGAAGTATACCCAGTCACTGTTTCAAGTAAAGTATATCCAGTCACTGTTTCCAGTGAAGTGTACCCAGTCAATGTTTCCAGCGAAATATAGCCAGTCACTGTTTACACTGAAGTATTCCCAGTCAATGTTTCCAGTGAAGTATTTCCAGTCACTGTTTCCAGTGAAGTATATCCAATCAATTTTCCGGTGAAGTATATCCAGTCAGTTTCCAATGAAGTATATCCAATCACTGTTTCCAGTGAAGTATACCCAGTCAATGTTTCCAGTGAAGTATATCCAATCACAGGTTCCAGTGAAGTATACCCAGTCAATGTTTCCAGTGAAGTGTACACAGTCAATGTTTCCAGTGAAGTATACCGAGTCAATGTTTCCAGTGAAGTATATCCCATCAATGTTTCCAGTGAAATATATCCAGTCAGTTTCCAGTGAAGTATGTCCAGTCACTGTTTCCAGTGAAGTATATCCAGTCACTGTTTCCTGTGACGTATATCTAGTCACTGTTTCCAGTGAAGTATACCAGTCACTGTTTCCAGTGAATTATATCCAGTCACTGTTTCCAGTCAGTTATACCCAGTCAATGTTTCCAGTGAAGTACCTCCAGTCACTGTTTCAAGTGAAGTATATCCAGTCACTGTTTCCAGTTAAGTATACCGAGTGAATGTTTCCAGTGAAGTATATCCAGTCACTGTTTCCGGTGAAGTATACCCAGTCAATGTTTCCAGTGAAGTATACCCAGACAATGTTTCCAGTGAAGTATATCCAGTCACTGTTTCCAGTGAAGTATACCCAGTCAATGTTTCCAGTGAAGTATACCCAGTCAATGTTTCCAGTGAAGTATACCCAGTCAATGTTTCCAGTCACGTATATCCAGTCACTGTTTCCAGTGAAGTATACCCAGTCAATGTTTCCAGTGAAGTATACCCAGTCACTGTTTCCAGTGAAGTATACCCAGTCAATATTTGCAGTGAAGTATATCCAGTCACTGTTTCCAGTGAAATATATCCAGGCACTGTTTCCAGTGAAGCATATCCAGTAATTGTTTCCAGTGAAGTATACATAGTCAATGTTTCCAGTGAAGTCTACACAGTCACTGTTTCCAGTGAAGTATATCCAGTGATTTTTCCAGCGAAATATACCCAGTCAACCTTTCCAGCGAATTATACGCAGTCAATGTTTCCAGTGAAGTATACCCAGTCAATGTTTCCAGTGAAGTACATCCAGTCACTGTTTCCAGTGAAGTATTCCCAGTCAATGTTTCCAGTGAAGTATATCCAGTCACTGTTTCCAGTGAAGTATATCCAGTGATTTTTCCAGCAAAATATACCCAGTCAATGTTTCCAGCGAATTATACCCAGTCAATGTTTCCAGTGAAGTATACCCAGTCAATGATTCCAGTGAGGTACATCCAGTCACTGTTTCCAGTGAAGTATACCCAGTCATTGTTTCCAGTCAAGTATAGCCAGTCACTTTTTCCAGTGATGTATTCCCAGTCAATGTTGCCAGTGAAGTATATCCAGTCACTGTTTCCAGTGAAGTATACCCAGTCACTGTTTCCAGTGAACTATACCCAGTCAATGTTTCCAGTGAAGTATACCCAGTCAATGTTTTCAGTGAAGTATACTGAGTCAATGTTTCCAGTGAAGTATATCCAGTCACTGGTTCCAGTGAAGTATACCCAGTCACTGTTTCCAGTGAGGTATATCCACTGAATGTTTCAAGTGCAGCATACCCAGTCACTGCTTCCAGTGAAGTATACCCAGTCACTGTTTCCAGTGAAGTATACCCAGTCACTGTTTCCAGTTAAGTATACCGAGTGAATGTTTCCAGTGAAGTATATCCAGTCACTGTTTCCGGTGAAGTATACCCAGTCAATGTTTCCAGTGAAGTATACCCAGACAATGTTTCCAGTCACGTATATCCAGTCACTGTTTCCAGTGAAGTATACCCAGTCAATATTTCCAGTGAAGTATATCCAGTCACTGTTTCCAGTGAAATATATCCAGACACTGTTTCCAGTGAAGTATATCCAGTAATTGTTTCCAGTGAAGTATACCAAGTCAATGTTTCCAGTGAAGTCTACACAGTCACTGTTTCCAGTGAAGTATATCCAGTTATTTTTCCAGCAAAATATACCCAGTCAATCTTTCCAGCAAATTATACCCAGTCAATGTTTCCAGTGAAGTATACCCAGTCAATGTTTCCAGTGAGGTATATCCAGTCACTGTTTCCAGTGAAGTATACCCAGTCAATGTTTCCAGTGATGTATATCCAGTCACTGTTTCCAGTGAAGAATAACCAGTCACTGTTTCCAGTGATGTATACCCAATCACTGTTTCAAGTAAAGTAAATCCAGTCACTGTTTCCAGTGAGGTATACCCAGTCAATCTTTCCAGCAAATTATACCCAGTCAATGTTTCCAGTGAAGTATACCCAGTCAATGTTTCCAGTGAGGTATATCCAGTCACTGTTTCCAGTGAAGTATTCCCAGTCAATGTTTCCAGTGAAGTATAGCCAGTCACTGTTTCCAGTGAAGTATTCCCAGTCAATGTTTCCAGTGAAGTATATCCAGTCACTGTTTCCAGTGAAGTATTCCCAGTCAATATTTCCAGTGAAGTATATCCAGTCACGGTTTCCACTGAAGTATATCCAGTCAATGTTTCCAGTGAAGTATACCGAGTCAATGTTTCCAGTGAAGTATATCCAGTCACTGTTTCCGGTGAAGTATACCGAGTCAATGTTTCCGGTGAAGTATATCCAGTCACTGTTTCCGGTGAAGTATACCCAGTCAATGTTTCCAGTGAAGTATACCGAGTCAGTGTTTCCAGTGAAGTATACCCAGTCAATGTTTCCAGTCACGTATATCCAGTCACTGTTTCCAGTGAAGTATACCCAGTCACTGTTTCCAGTGAAGTATTCCCAGTCAATGTTTCCAGTGAAGTATATCCAGTCACTGTTTCCAGTGAAGTATTCCCAGTCAATATTTCCAGTGAAGTATATCCAGTCACGGTTTCCACTGAAGTATATCCAGTCAATGTTTCCAGTGAAGTATACCGAGTCAATGTTTCCAGTGAAGTATATCCAGTCACTGTTTCCGGTGAAGTATACCGAGTCAATGTTTCCGGTGAAGTATATCCAGTCACTGTTTCCGGTGAAGTATACCCAGTCAATGTTTCCAGTGAAGTATACCGAGTCAGTGTTTCCAGTGAAGTATACCCAGTCAATGTTTCCAGTCACGTATATCCAGTCACTGTTTCCAGTGAAGTATACCCAGTCAATATTTCCAGTGAAGTACACCCAGTCAGTTTTTAGTGAAGTATAACCAGTCACTATTTCCAGTGAAGTATATCCAGTGATTTTTCCAGCGAAATATACCCAGTCAATCTTTCCAGCGAATTATACCCACTCAATATTTCCAGTGAAGTATACCCAGTCAATGTTTCCAGTGAGGCACATCCAGTCACTGTTTCCAGTGAAGTATACCCAGTCAATGTTTCCAGTGAAGTATAGCCAGTCACTGTTTCCAGTGAAGTATTCCCAGTCAATGTTTCCAGTGAAGTATATCCAGTCACTGTTTCCAGTGAAGTATACCCAGTCACTGTTTCCAGTGAACTATACCCAGTCAATGTTTCCAGTGAAGTATACCGAGTCAATGTTTCCAGTGAAGTATATCCAGTCACTGTTTCCAGTGAAGTATACCCAGTCACTGTTTCCAGTGAGGTATATCCACTGAATGTTTCAAGTGCAGCATACTCAGTCACTGCTTCCAGTGAAGTATACCCAGTCACTGTTTCCAGTGAAGTATACCCAGTCACAGTTTCCAGTTATGTATATCCAGTCACTGTTTGCAGTGAAGTATACCCAGTCACTGTTTCCAATGAACTATACCCAGTCAATGTTTCCAGTGAAGTATACCCAGTCAATGTTTCCAGTGAAGTATATCCACTCACTGTTTCCAGTGAAGTATATCCAGTCAATTTTCCAGTGAAGTGTACCAGTCACTTTCCAGTGAAGTATATCCAGTCACTGTTTCCAGTGAACCATACCCAGTCAATGTTTCTAGTGAAGTATATCCAGTCAATGTTTCCAGTGAAGTATATCCAATCACTGTTTCCTGTGACGTATACCCAGTCAATATTTCCAGTGACGTATATCCCGTCAATGTTTCCAGTGAAGTATACCCAATCAATGTTTCCAGTGAAGTATACCCAGTCACTGTTTCCAGTGAAGTACATCCAGTCACTGTTTCAAGTGAAGTATATCCAGTCACTGTTTCCAGTGAAGTATACCCAGTCAATGTTTCCAGTGAAGCATACACAGTCAATGCTTCCAGTGAAGTTTATCCAGTCACTGTTTCCGGTGAAGTATACCCAGTCACTGTTTCCAGTGAAGTATATCCAGTCACTGTTTCCAGTGAAGTATATCCAGTCACTGTTTCCAGTGAAGTATATCCAGTCACTGTTTCCAGTGAAGTATACCGAGTCAATGTTTCCAGTGAAGTATATCCAGTCACTGTTTCCACTGAAGTATATCCAGTCACTGTTTCCAGTGAAGTATATTCAGTCACTGTTTCCAGTGAAGTATATGCAGTCACTGTTTCCAGTGAAGTATATCCAGTCACTGTTTTCAGTGAAGTATATCCAGTCACTGTTTCCAGTGAAGTATATCCAGTCACTGTTTCCGGTGAAGTATACCCAGTCAATGTATCCAGTGAAGTATAGCCAGTCACTGTTTCCAGTGAAGTATTCCCAGTCAATGTTTCCAGTGAAGTATATCCAGTCACTGTTTCCAGTGAAGTATTCCCAGTCAATATTTCCAGTGAAGTATATCCAGTCACGGTTTCCAGTGAAGTATACCGAGTCAATGTTTCCAGTGATGTATATCCAGTCACTGTTTCCTGTGAAGTATACCCAGTCACGTTTTCCAGTGAAGTATGCCCAGTCAATGTTTCCAGTGATGTATATCCAGTCACTGTTTCCAGTGAAGTATAACCAGTCACTGTTTCCAGTGAAGTATACACAGTCACTGTTTCAAGTAAAGTATATCCAGTCACTGTTTCCAGTGAAGTGTAACCAGTCAATGTTTCCAGCGAAATATAGCCAGTCACTGTTTACACTGAAGTATTCCCAGTCAATGTTTCCAGTGAAGTATTTCCAGTCACTGTTTCCAGTGAAGTATATCCAATCAATTTTCCGGTGAAGTATATCCAGTCAGTTTCCAATGAAGTATATCCAATCACTGTTTCCAGTGAAGTATACCCAGTCAATGTTTCCAGTGAAGTATATCCAATCACAGTTTCCAGTGAAGTATACCCAGTCAATGTTTCCAGTGAAGTATACACAGTCAATGTTTCCAGTGAAGTATACCGAGTCAATGTTTCCAGTGAAGTATATCCCATCAATGTTTCCAGTGAAATATATCCAGTCAGTTTCCAGTGAAGTATGTCCAGTCACTGTTTCCAGTGAAGTATATCCAGTCACTGTTTCCAGTGACGTATATCTAGTCACTGTTTCCAGTGAAGTATACCAGTCACTGTTTCCAGTCAGTTATACCCAGTCAATGTTTCCAGTGAAGTACCTCCAGTCACTGTTTCAAGTGAAGTATATCCAGTCACTGTTTCCAGTTAAGTATACCGAGTGAATGTTTCCAGTGAAGTATATCCAGTCACTGTTTCCGGTGAAGTATACCTAGTCAATGTTTCCAGTGAAGTATACCCAGACAATGTTTCCAGTGAAGTATATCCAGTCACTGTTTCCAGTGAAGTATACCCAGTCAATGTTTCCAGTGAAGTATACCCAGTCAATGTTTCCAGTGAAGTATACCCAGTCAATGTTTCCAGTCACGTATATCCAGTCACTGTTTCCAGTGAAGTATACCCAGTCAATGTTTCCAGTGAAGTATACCCAGTCACTGTTTCCAGTGAAGTATACCCAGTCAATATTTCCAGTGAAGTATATCCAGTCACTGTTTCCAGTGAAATATATCCAGGCACTGTTTCCAGTGAAGTATATCCAGTAATTGTTTCCAGTGAAGTATACCTAGTCAATGTTTCCAGTGAAGTCTACACAGTCACTGTTTCCAGTGAAGTATATCCAGTGATTTTTCCAGCGAAATATACCCAGTCAACCTTTCCAGCGAATTATACCCAGTCAATGTTTCCAGTGAAGTATACCCAGTCAATGTTTCCAGTGAAGTACATCCAGTCACTGTTTCCAGTGAAGTATTCCCAGTCAATGTTTCCAGTGAAGTATATCCAGTCACTGTTTCCAGTGAAGTATATCCAGTGATTTTTCCAGCGAAATATACCCAGTCAATGTTTCCAGCGAATTATACCCAGTCAATGTTTCCAGTGAAGTATACCCAGTCAATGATTCCAGTGAGGTACATCCAGTCACTGTTTCCAGTGAAGTATACCCAGTCATTGTTTCCAGTGAAGTATAGCCAGTCACTTTTTCCAGTGAAGTATTCCCAGTCAATGTTGCCAGTGAAGTATATCCAGTCACTGTTTCCAGTGAAGTATACCCAGTCACTGTTTCCAGTGAACTATACCCAGTCAATGTTTCCAGTGAAGTATACCCAGTCAATGTTTCCAGTGAAGTATACTGAGTCAATGTTTCCAGTGAAGTATATCCAGTCACTGGTTCCAGTGAAGTATACCCAGTCACTGTTTCCAGTGAGGTATATCCACTGAATGTTTCAAGTGCAGCATACCCAGTCACTGCTTCCAGTGAAGTATACCCAGTCACTGTTTCCAATGAAGTATACCCAGTCACTGTTTCCAGTGATGTATATCCAGTCACTGTTTCCAGTGAAGTATAACCAGTCACTGTTTCCAGTGAAGCATACCCAGTCACTGTTTCCAGTGAACTATACCCAGTCAATGTTTCTAGTGAAGTATATCCAGTCAATGTTTCCAGTGAAGTATATCCAATCACTGTTTCCTGTGAAGTATACCCAGTCAATATTTCCAGTGACGGATATCCCGTCAATGTTTCCAGTGAAATATATCCAGTCAGTTGCCAGTGAAGTATGTCCAGTCACTGTTTCCAGTGAAGTATACCCAATCAATGTTTCCAGTGAAGTATACCCAGTCACTGTTTCCAGTGAAGTATATCCAGTCACTGGTTCCAGTGAAGTATACCCAGTCAATGTTTCCAGTGAAGTGCATCCAGTCACTGTTTCAAGTGAAGTATATCCAGTCACTGTTTCCAGTGAAGTATACCCAGTCAATGTTTCCAGTGAAGTATACCGAGTCAATGTTTCCAGTGAAGTTTATCCAGTCACTGTTTCCGGTGAAGTATACCCAGTCACTGTTTCCAGTGAAGTATATCCAGTCACTGTTTCCAGTGAAGTATATCCAGTCACTGTTTCCAGTGAAGTATATCCAGTCACTGTTTCCACGGAAGTATATCCAGTCACAGTTTCCAGTGAAGTATATCCAGTCAATGTTTCCAGTGATGTATATCCAGTCACTGTTTCCTGTGAAGTATACCCAGTCACGTTTTCCAGTGAAGTATGCCGAGTCAATGTTTCCAGTGATGTATATCCAGTCACTGTTTCCAGTGAAGTATATCCAGTCACTGTTTCCAGTGAAGTATACCGAGTCAATGTTTCCAGTGAAGTATATCCAGTCACTGTTTCCACTGAAGTATAGCCAGTCACTGTTTCCAGTGAAGTATTCCCAGTCAATGTTTCCAGTGAAATATAGCCAGTCACTGTTTACACTGAAGTATTCCCAGTCAATGTTTCCAGTGAAGTATTTCCAGTCACTGTTTCCAGTGAAGTATATCCAATCAATTTTCCGGTGAAGTATATCCAGTCAGGTTCCAATGAATTATATCCAATCACTGTTTCCAGTGAAGTATACCCAGTCAATGTTGCCAGTGAAGTATACACAGTCAATGTTTCCAGTGAAGTATACCGAGTCAATGTTTCCAGTGAAGTATATCCCATCAATGTTTCCAGTGAAATATATCCAGTCAGTTTCCAGTGAAGTATGTCCAATCGCTGTTTCCAGTGACGTATATCTAGTCAATGTTTCCAGTGAAGTACATCCAGTCACTGTTTCAAGTGAAGTATATCCAGTCACTGTTTCCAGTTAAGTATACCGAGTGAATGTTTCCAGTGAAGTATATCCAGTCACTGTTTCCGGTGAAGTATACCCAGTCAATGTTTCCAGTGATGTATACCCAGTCAATGTTTCCAGTGAAGTATATCCAGTCACTGTTTCCGGTGAAGTATACCCAGTCAATGTTTCCAGTGAAGTATACCCAGTCAATGTTTCCAGTGAAGTAAACCCAGTCAATGTTTCCAGTCACGTATATCCAGTCACTGTTTCCAGTGAAGTATACCCAGTCAATATTTCCAGTGAAGTATATCCAGTCACTTTTTCCAGTGAAATATATCCAGACACTGTTTCCAGTGAAGTATATCCAGTAATTGTTTCCAGTGAAGTATACCTAGTCAATGTTTCCAGTGAAGTCTACACAGTCACTGTTTCCAGTGAAGTATATCCAGTGATTTTTCCAGCGAAATATACCCAGTCAACCTTTCCAGCGAATTATACCCAGTCAATGTTTCCAGTGAAGTATACCCTGTCAATGTTTCCAGTGAAGTATATCCAGTCACTGTTTCCAGTGAAGTATTCCCAGTCAATGTTTCCAGTGAATTATATCCAGTCACTGTTTCCAGTGAAGTATATCCAGTGATTTTTCCAGTGAAATATACCCAGTCAATCTTTCCAGCGAATTATACCCAGTCAATGTTTCCAGTGAAGTATACCCAGTCAATGTTTCCAGTGAGGTGCATCCAGTCACTGTTTCCAGTGAAGTATACCCAGTCAATGTTTCCAGTGAAGTATAGCCAGTCACTCTTTCCAGTGAAGTATTCCCAGTCAATGTTTCCAGTGAAGTATATCCAGTCACTGTTTCCAGTGAAGTATACCCAGTCACTGTTTCCAGTGAACTATACCCAGTCAATGTTTCCAGTGAAGTAAACCCAGTCAATGTTTCCAGTCACGTATATCCAGTCACTGTTTCCAGTGAAGTATACCCAGTCAATATTTCCAGTGAAGTATATCCAGTCACTTTTTCCAGTGAAATATATCCAGACACTGTTTCCAGTGAAGTATATCCAGTAATTGTTTCCAGTGAAGTATACCTAGTCAATGTTTCCAGTGAAGTCTACACAGTCACTGTTTCCAGTGAAGTATATCCAGTGATTTTTCCAGCGAAATATACCCAGTCAACCTTTCCAGCGAATTATACCCAGTCAATGTTTCCAGTGAAGTATACCCTGTCAATGTTTCCAGTGAAGTATATCCAGTCACTGTTTCCAGTGAAGTATTCCCAGTCAATGTTTCCAGTGAATTATATCCAGTCACTGTTTCCAGTGAAGTATATCCAGTGATTTTTCCAGTGAAATATACCCAGTCAATCTTTCCAGCGAATTATACCCAGTCAATGTTTCCAGTGAAGTATACCCAGTCAATGTTTCCAGTGAGGTGCATCCAGTCACTGTTTCCAGTGAAGTATACCCAGTCAATGTTTCCAGTGAAGTATAGCCAGTCACTCTTTCCAGTGAAGTATTCCCAGTCAATGTTTCCAGTGAAGTATATCCAGTCACTGTTTCCAGTGAAGTATACCCAGTCACTGTTTCCAGTGAACTATACCCAGTCAATGTTGACAGTGAAGTACACCGAGTCAATTTTTCCAGTGAAGTATATCCAGTCAATGTTTCCAGTGAAGTATACCCAGTCAATGTTTCCAGTGAAGTATAGCCAGTCACTCTTTCCAGTGAAGTATTCCCAGTCAATGTTTCCAGTGAAGTATACCCAGTCAATGTTTCCAGTGAAGTATACCGAGTCAATGTTTCCAGTGAAATATATCCAGTCACTGTTTCCACTGAAGTATACCCAGTCACTGTTTCCAGTGAGGTATATCCACTGAATGTTTCAAGTGCAGCATACCCAGTCACTGCTTCCAGTGAAGTATACCCAGTCACTGTTTCCAGTGAAGTATACCCAGTCACTGTTTCCAGTGATGTATATCCAGTCACTGTTTCCAGTGAAGTATAACCAGTCACTGTTTCCAGTGAAGTATACCCAGTCACTGTTTCCAGTGAACTATACCCAGTCAATGTTTCCAGTGAAGTATACCCAGTCAATGTTTCCAGTGAAGTATATCCAGTCACTGTTTCCAGTGAAGTATATCCAGTCAATTTTCCAGTGAGGTGTATCCAGTCACGTTCCAGTGAAGTATATCCAGTCACTGTTTCCAGTGAACCATACCCAGTCAATGTTTCTAGTGAAGTATATCCAGTCAATGTTTCCAGTGAAGTATATCCAATCACTGTTTCCTGTGAAGTATACCCAGTCAATATTTCCAGTGACATATATCCCGTCAATGTTTCCAGTGAAGTATACCCAATCAATGTTTCCAGTGAAGTATACCCAGTCACTGTTTCCAGTGAAGTATATCCAGTCACTGTTTCCAGTGAAGTATACCCAGTCAATGTTTCCAGTGAAGTACATCCAGTCACTGTTTCAAGTGAAGTATATCCAGTCACTGTTTCCAGTGAAGTATACCCAGTCAATGTTTCCAGTGAAGTATACACAGTCAATGTTTCCAGTGAAGTTTATCCAGTCACTGTTTCCGGTGAAGTATACCCAGTCACTGTTTCCAGTGAAGTATATCCAGTCACTGTTTCCAGTGAAGTATATCCAGTCACTGTTTCCAGTGAAGTATACCGAGTCAATGTTTCCAGTGAAGTATATCCAGTCACTGTTTCCACTTAAGTATATCCAGTCACTGTTTCCAGTGAAGTATATCCAGTCACTGTTTCCAGTGAGGTATACCCAGTCAATCTTTCCAGCAAATTATACCCAGTCAATGTTTCCAGTGAAGTATACCCAGTCAATGTTTCCAGTGAGGTATATCCAGTCACTGTTTCCAGTGAAGTATTCCCAGTCAATGTTTCCAGTGAAGTATAGCCAGTCACTGTTTCCAGTGAAGTATTCCCAGTCAATGTTTCCAGTGAAGTATATCCAGTCACTGTTTCCAGTGAAGTATTCCCAGTCAATATTTCCAGTGAAGTATATCCAGTCACGGTTTCCACTGAAGTATATCCAGTCAATGTTTCCAGTGAAGTATACCGAGTCAATGTTTCCAGTGAAGTATATCCAGTCACTGTTTCCGGTGAAGTATACCGAGTCAATGTTTCCGGTGAAGTATATCCAGTCACTGTTTCCGGTGAAGTATACCCAGTCAATGTTTCCAGTGAAGTATACCGAGTCAGTGTTTCCAGTGAAGTATACCCAGTCAATGTTTCCAGTCACGTATATCCAGTCACTGTTTCCAGTGAAGTATACCCAGTCACTGTTTCCAGTGAAGTATTCCCAGTCAATGTTTCCAGTGAAGTATATCCAGTCACTGTTTCCAGTGAAGTATTCCCAGTCAATATTTCCAGTGAAGTATATCCAGTCACGGTTTCCACTGAAGTATATCCAGTCAATGTTTCCAGTGAAGTATACCGAGTCAATGTTTCCAGTGAAGTATATCCAGTCACTGTTTCCGGTGAAGTATACCGAGTCAATGTTTCCGGTGAAGTATATCCAGTCACTGTTTCCGGTGAAGTATACCCAGTCAATGTTTCCAGTGAAGTATACCGAGTCAGTGTTTCCAGTGAAGTATACCCAGTCAATGTTTCCAGTCACGTATATCCAGTCACTGTTTCCAGTGAAGTATACCCAGTCAATATTTCCAGTGAAGTACACCCAGTCAGTTTTTAGTGAAGTATAACCAGTCACTATTTCCAGTGAAGTATATCCAGTGATTTTTCCAGCGAAATATACCCAGTCAATCTTTCCAGCGAATTATACCCACTCAATATTTCCAGTGAAGTATACCCAGTCAATGTTTCCAGTGAGGCACATCCAGTCACTGTTTCCAGTGAAGTATACCCAGTCAATGTTTCCAGTGAAGTATAGCCAGTCACTGTTTCCAGTGAAGTATTCCCAGTCAATGTTTCCAGTGAAGTATATCCAGTCACTGTTTCCAGTGAAGTATACCCAGTCACTGTTTCCAGTGAACTATACCCAGTCAATGTTTCCAGTGAAGTATACCGAGTCAATGTTTCCAGTGAAGTATATCCAGTCACTGTTTCCAGTGAAGTATACCCAGTCACTGTTTCCAGTGAGGTATATCCACTGAATGTTTCAAGTGCAGCATACTCAGTCACTGCTTCCAGTGAAGTATACCCAGTCACTGTTTCCAGTGAAGTATACCCAGTCACAGTTTCCAGTTATGTATATCCAGTCACTGTTTGCAGTGAAGTATACCCAGTCACTGTTTCCAATGAACTATACCCAGTCAATGTTTCCAGTGAAGTATACCCAGTCAATGTTTCCAGTGAAGTATATCCACTCACTGTTTCCAGTGAAGTATATCCAGTCAATTTTCCAGTGAAGTGTACCAGTCACTTTCCAGTGAAGTATATCCAGTCACTGTTTCCAGTGAACCATACCCAGTCAATGTTTCTAGTGAAGTATATCCAGTCAATGTTTCCAGTGAAGTATATCCAATCACTGTTTCCTGTGACGTATACCCAGTCAATATTTCCAGTGACGTATATCCCGTCAATGTTTCCAGTGAAGTATACCCAATCAATGTTTCCAGTGAAGTATACCCAGTCACTGTTTCCAGTGAAGTACATCCAGTCACTGTTTCAAGTGAAGTATATCCAGTCACTGTTTCCAGTGAAGTATACCCAGTCAATGTTTCCAGTGAAGCATACACAGTCAATGCTTCCAGTGAAGTTTATCCAGTCACTGTTTCCGGTGAAGTATACCCAGTCACTGTTTCCAGTGAAGTATATCCAGTCACTGTTTCCAGTGAAGTATATCCAGTCACTGTTTCCAGTGAAGTATATCCAGTCACTGTTTCCAGTGAAGTATACCGAGTCAATGTTTCCAGTGAAGTATATCCAGTCACTGTTTCCACTGAAGTATATCCAGTCACTGTTTCCAGTGAAGTATATTCAGTCACTGTTTCCAGTGAAGTATATGCAGTCACTGTTTCCAGTGAAGTATATCCAGTCACTGTTTTCAGTGAAGTATATCCAGTCACTGTTTCCAGTGAAGTATATCCAGTCACTGTTTCCGGTGAAGTATACCCAGTCAATGTATCCAGTGAAGTATAGCCAGTCACTGTTTCCAGTGAAGTATTCCCAGTCAATGTTTCCAGTGAAGTATATCCAGTCACTGTTTCCAGTGAAGTATTCCCAGTCAATATTTCCAGTGAAGTATATCCAGTCACGGTTTCCAGTGAAGTATACCGAGTCAATGTTTCCAGTGATGTATATCCAGTCACTGTTTCCTGTGAAGTATACCCAGTCACGTTTTCCAGTGAAGTATGCCCAGTCAATGTTTCCAGTGATGTATATCCAGTCACTGTTTCCAGTGAAGTATAACCAGTCACTGTTTCCAGTGAAGTATACACAGTCACTGTTTCAAGTAAAGTATATCCAGTCACTGTTTCCAGTGAAGTGTAACCAGTCAATGTTTCCAGCGAAATATAGCCAGTCACTGTTTACACTGAAGTATTCCCAGTCAATGTTTCCAGTGAAGTATTTCCAGTCACTGTTTCCAGTGAAGTATATCCAATCAATTTTCCGGTGAAGTATATCCAGTCAGTTTCCAATGAAGTATATCCAATCACTGTTTCCAGTGAAGTATACCCAGTCAATGTTTCCAGTGAAGTATATCCAATCACAGTTTCCAGTGAAGTATACCCAGTCAATGTTTCCAGTGAAGTATACACAGTCAATGTTTCCAGTGAAGTATACCGAGTCAATGTTTCCAGTGAAGTATATCCCATCAATGTTTCCAGTGAAATATATCCAGTCAGTTTCCAGTGAAGTATGTCCAGTCACTGTTTCCAGTGAAGTATATCCAGTCACTGTTTCCAGTGACGTATATCTAGTCACTGTTTCCAGTGAAGTATACCAGTCACTGTTTCCAGTCAGTTATACCCAGTCAATGTTTCCAGTGAAGTACCTCCAGTCACTGTTTCAAGTGAAGTATATCCAGTCACTGTTTCCAGTTAAGTATACCGAGTGAATGTTTCCAGTGAAGTATATCCAGTCACTGTTTCCGGTGAAGTATACCTAGTCAATGTTTCCAGTGAAGTATACCCAGACAATGTTTCCAGTGAAGTATATCCAGTCACTGTTTCCAGTGAAGTATACCCAGTCAATGTTTCCAGTGAAGTATACCCAGTCAATGTTTCCAGTGAAGTATACCCAGTCAATGTTTCCAGTCACGTATATCCAGTCACTGTTTCCAGTGAAGTATACCCAGTCAATGTTTCCAGTGAAGTATACCCAGTCACTGTTTCCAGTGAAGTATACCCAGTCAATATTTCCAGTGAAGTATATCCAGTCACTGTTTCCAGTGAAATATATCCAGGCACTGTTTCCAGTGAAGTATATCCAGTAATTGTTTCCAGTGAAGTATACCTAGTCAATGTTTCCAGTGAAGTCTACACAGTCACTGTTTCCAGTGAAGTATATCCAGTGATTTTTCCAGCGAAATATACCCAGTCAACCTTTCCAGCGAATTATACCCAGTCAATGTTTCCAGTGAAGTATACCCAGTCAATGTTTCCAGTGAAGTACATCCAGTCACTGTTTCCAGTGAAGTATTCCCAGTCAATGTTTCCAGTGAAGTATATCCAGTCACTGTTTCCAGTGAAGTATATCCAGTGATTTTTCCAGCGAAATATACCCAGTCAATGTTTCCAGCGAATTATACCCAGTCAATGTTTCCAGTGAAGTATACCCAGTCAATGATTCCAGTGAGGTACATCCAGTCACTGTTTCCAGTGAAGTATACCCAGTCATTGTTTCCAGTGAAGTATAGCCAGTCACTTTTTCCAGTGAAGTATTCCCAGTCAATGTTGCCAGTGAAGTATATCCAGTCACTGTTTCCAGTGAAGTATACCCAGTCACTGTTTCCAGTGAACTATACCCAGTCAATGTTTCCAGTGAAGTATACCCAGTCAATGTTTCCAGTGAAGTATACTGAGTCAATGTTTCCAGTGAAGTATATCCAGTCACTGGTTCCAGTGAAGTATACCCAGTCACTGTTTCCAGTGAGGTATATCCACTGAATGTTTCAAGTGCAGCATACCCAGTCACTGCTTCCAGTGAAGTATACCCAGTCACTGTTTCCAATGAAGTATACCCAGTCACTGTTTCCAGTGATGTATATCCAGTCACTGTTTCCAGTGAAGTATAACCAGTCACTGTTTCCAGTGAAGCATACCCAGTCACTGTTTCCAGTGAACTATACCCAGTCAATGTTTCTAGTGAAGTATATCCAGTCAATGTTTCCAGTGAAGTATATCCAATCACTGTTTCCTGTGAAGTATACCCAGTCAATATTTCCAGTGACGGATATCCCGTCAATGTTTCCAGTGAAATATATCCAGTCAGTTGCCAGTGAAGTATGTCCAGTCACTGTTTCCAGTGAAGTATACCCAATCAATGTTTCCAGTGAAGTATACCCAGTCACTGTTTCCAGTGAAGTATATCCAGTCACTGGTTCCAGTGAAGTATACCCAGTCAATGTTTCCAGTGAAGTGCATCCAGTCACTGTTTCAAGTGAAGTATATCCAGTCACTGTTTCCAGTGAAGTATACCCAGTCAATGTTTCCAGTGAAGTATACCGAGTCAATGTTTCCAGTGAAGTTTATCCAGTCACTGTTTCCGGTGAAGTATACCCAGTCACTGTTTCCAGTGAAGTATATCCAGTCACTGTTTCCAGTGAAGTATATCCAGTCACTGTTTCCAGTGAAGTATATCCAGTCACTGTTTCCACGGAAGTATATCCAGTCACAGTTTCCAGTGAAGTATATCCAGTCAATGTTTCCAGTGATGTATATCCAGTCACTGTTTCCTGTGAAGTATACCCAGTCACGTTTTCCAGTGAAGTATGCCGAGTCAATGTTTCCAGTGATGTATATCCAGTCACTGTTTCCAGTGAAGTATATCCAGTCACTGTTTCCAGTGAAGTATACCGAGTCAATGTTTCCAGTGAAGTATATCCAGTCACTGTTTCCACTGAAGTATAGCCAGTCACTGTTTCCAGTGAAGTATTCCCAGTCAATGTTTCCAGTGAAATATAGCCAGTCACTGTTTACACTGAAGTATTCCCAGTCAATGTTTCCAGTGAAGTATTTCCAGTCACTGTTTCCAGTGAAGTATATCCAATCAATTTTCCGGTGAAGTATATCCAGTCAGGTTCCAATGAATTATATCCAATCACTGTTTCCAGTGAAGTATACCCAGTCAATGTTGCCAGTGAAGTATACACAGTCAATGTTTCCAGTGAAGTATACCGAGTCAATGTTTCCAGTGAAGTATATCCCATCAATGTTTCCAGTGAAATATATCCAGTCAGTTTCCAGTGAAGTATGTCCAATCGCTGTTTCCAGTGACGTATATCTAGTCAATGTTTCCAGTGAAGTACATCCAGTCACTGTTTCAAGTGAAGTATATCCAGTCACTGTTTCCAGTTAAGTATACCGAGTGAATGTTTCCAGTGAAGTATATCCAGTCACTGTTTCCGGTGAAGTATACCCAGTCAATGTTTCCAGTGATGTATACCCAGTCAATGTTTCCAGTGAAGTATATCCAGTCACTGTTTCCGGTGAAGTATACCCAGTCAATGTTTCCAGTGAAGTATACCCAGTCAATGTTTCCAGTGAAGTAAACCCAGTCAATGTTTCCAGTCACGTATATCCAGTCACTGTTTCCAGTGAAGTATACCCAGTCAATATTTCCAGTGAAGTATATCCAGTCACTTTTTCCAGTGAAATATATCCAGACACTGTTTCCAGTGAAGTATATCCAGTAATTGTTTCCAGTGAAGTATACCTAGTCAATGTTTCCAGTGAAGTCTACACAGTCACTGTTTCCAGTGAAGTATATCCAGTGATTTTTCCAGCGAAATATACCCAGTCAACCTTTCCAGCGAATTATACCCAGTCAATGTTTCCAGTGAAGTATACCCTGTCAATGTTTCCAGTGAAGTATATCCAGTCACTGTTTCCAGTGAAGTATTCCCAGTCAATGTTTCCAGTGAATTATATCCAGTCACTGTTTCCAGTGAAGTATATCCAGTGATTTTTCCAGTGAAATATACCCAGTCAATCTTTCCAGCGAATTATACCCAGTCAATGTTTCCAGTGAAGTATACCCAGTCAATGTTTCCAGTGAGGTGCATCCAGTCACTGTTTCCAGTGAAGTATACCCAGTCAATGTTTCCAGTGAAGTATAGCCAGTCACTCTTTCCAGTGAAGTATTCCCAGTCAATGTTTCCAGTGAAGTATATCCAGTCACTGTTTCCAGTGAAGTATACCCAGTCACTGTTTCCAGTGAACTATACCCAGTCAATGTTGACAGTGAAGTACACCGAGTCAATTTTTCCAGTGAAGTATATCCAGTCAATGTTTCCAGTGAAGTATACCCAGTCAATGTTTCCAGTGAAGTATAGCCAGTCACTCTTTCCAGTGAAGTATTCCCAGTCAATGTTTCCAGTGAAGTATACCCAGTCAATGTTTCCAGTGAAGTATACCGAGTCAATGTTTCCAGTGAAATATATCCAGTCACTGTTTCCACTGAAGTATACCCAGTCACTGTTTCCAGTGAGGTATATCCACTGAATGTTTCAAGTGCAGCATACCCAGTCACTGCTTCCAGTGAAGTATACCCAGTCACTGTTTCCAGTGAAGTATACCCAGTCACTGTTTCCAGTGATGTATATCCAGTCACTGTTTCCAGTGAAGTATAACCAGTCACTGTTTCCAGTGAAGTATACCCAGTCACTGTTTCCAGTGAACTATACCCAGTCAATGTTTCCAGTGAAGTATACCCAGTCAATGTTTCCAGTGAAGTATATCCAGTCACTGTTTCCAGTGAAGTATATCCAGTCAATTTTCCAGTGAGGTGTATCCAGTCACGTTCCAGTGAAGTATATCCAGTCACTGTTTCCAGTGAACCATACCCAGTCAATGTTTCTAGTGAAGTATATCCAGTCAATGTTTCCAGTGAAGTATATCCAATCACTGTTTCCTGTGAAGTATACCCAGTCAATATTTCCAGTGACATATATCCCGTCAATGTTTCCAGTGAAGTATACCCAATCAATGTTTCCAGTGAAGTATACCCAGTCACTGTTTCCAGTGAAGTATATCCAGTCACTGTTTCCAGTGAAGTATACCCAGTCAATGTTTCCAGTGAAGTACATCCAGTCACTGTTTCAAGTGAAGTATATCCAGTCACTGTTTCCAGTGAAGTATACCCAGTCAATGTTTCCAGTGAAGTATACACAGTCAATGTTTCCAGTGAAGTTTATCCAGTCACTGTTTCCGGTGAAGTATACCCAGTCACTGTTTCCAGTGAAGTATATCCAGTCACTGTTTCCAGTGAAGTATATCCAGTCACTGTTTCCAGTGAAGTATACCGAGTCAATGTTTCCAGTGAAGTATATCCAGTCACTGTTTCCACTTAAGTATATCCAGTCACTGTTTCCAGTGAAGTATATCCAGTCACTGTTTCCAGTGAAGTATATGCAGTCACTGTTTCCAGTGAAGTATATCCAGTCACTGTTTTCAGTGAAGTATATCCAGTCACTGTTTCCAGTGAAGTATATCCAGCCACTGTTTCCGGTGAAGTATATCCAGTCACTGTTTCCGGTGAAGTATACCCAGTCAATGTTTCCAATGATGTATACCCAGTCAATGTTTCCAGTGAAGTATATCCAGTCACTGTTTCCGGTGAAGTATACCCAGTCAATGTTTCCAGTGAAGTATACCCAGTCAATGTTTCCAGTGAAGTATACCCAGTCAATGTTTCCAGTCACGTATATCCAGTCACTGTTTCCAGTGAAGTATACCCAGTCAATATTTCCAGTGAAGTATATCCAGTCACTTTTTCCAGTGAAATATATCCAGACACTGTTTCCAGTGAAGTATATCCAGTAATTGTTTCCAGTGAAGTATACCTAGTCAATGTTTCCAGTGAAGTCTACACAGTCACTGTTTCCAGTGAAGTATATCCAGTGATTTTTCCAGCGAAATATACCCAGTCAACCTTTCCAGCGAATTATACCCAGTCAATGTTTCCAGTGAAGTATACCCTGTCAATGTTTCCAGTGAAGTATATCCAGTCACTGTTTCCAGTGAAGTATTCCCAGTCAATGTTTCCAGTGAATTATATCCAGTCACTGTTTCCAGTGAAGTATATCCAGTGATTTTTCCAGTGAAATATACCCAGTCAATCTTTCCAGCGAATTATACCCAGTCAATGTTTCCAGTGAAGTATACCCAGTCAATGTTTCCAGTGAGGTGCATCCAGTCACTGTTTCCAGTGAAGTATACCCAGTCAATGTTTCCAGTGAAGTATAGCCAGTCACTCTTTCCAGTGAAGTATTCCCAGTCAATGTTTCCAGTGAAGTATATCCAGTCACTGTTTCCAGTGAAGTATACCCAGTCACTGTTTCCAGTGAACTATACCCAGTCAATGTTGACAGTGAAGTACACCGAGTCAATTTTTCCAGTGAAGTATATCCAGTCAATGTTTCCAGTGAAGTATACCCAGTCAATGTTTCCAGTGAAGTATAGCCAGTCACTCTTTCCAGTGAAGTATTCCCAGTCAATGTTTCCAGTGAAGTATACCCAGTCAATGTTTCCAGTGAAGTATACCGAGTCAATGTTTCCAGTGAAATATATCCAGTCACTGTTTCCACTGAAGTATACCCAGTCACTGTTTCCAGTGAGGTATATCCACTGAATGTTTCAAGTGCAGCATACACAGTCACTGCTTCCAGTGAAGTATACCCAGTCACTGTTTCCAGTGAAGTATACCCAGTCACTGCTTCCAGTGATGTATATCCAGTCACTGTTTCCAGTGAAGTATAACCAGTCACTGTTTCCAGTGAAGTATACCCAGTCACTGTTTCCAGTGAACTATACCCAGTCAATGTTTCCAGTGAAGTATACCCAGTCAATGTTTCCAGTGAAGTTTATCCAGTCACTGTTTCCGGTGAAGTATACCCAGTCACTGTTTCCAGTGAAGTATATCCAGTCACTGTTTCCAGTGAAGTATATCCAGTCACTGTTTCCAGTGAAGTATACCGAGTCAATGTTTCCAGTGAAGTATATCCAGTCACTGTTTCCACTTAAGTATATCCAGTCACTGTTTCCAGTGAAGTATATCCAGTCACTGTTTCCAGTGAAGTATATGCAGTCACTGTTTCCAGTGAAGTATATCCAGTCACTGTTTTCAGTGAAGTATATCCAGTCACTGTTTCCAGTGAAGTATATCCAGCCACTGTTTCCGGTGAAGTATATCCAGTCACTGTTTCCGGTGAAGTATACCCAGTCAATGTTTCCAATGATGTATACCCAGTCAATGTTTCCAGTGAAGTATATCCAGTCACTGTTTCCGGTGAAGTATACCCAGTCAATGTTTCCAGTGAAGTATACCCAGTCAATGTTTCCAGTGAAGTATACCCAGTCAATGTTTCCAGTCACGTATATCCAGTCACTGTTTCCAGTGAAGTATACCCAGTCAATATTTCCAGTGAAGTATATCCAGTCACTTTTTCCAGTGAAATATATCCAGACACTGTTTCCAGTGAAGTATATCCAGTAATTGTTTCCAGTGAAGTATACCTAGTCAATGTTTCCAGTGAAGTCTACACAGTCACTGTTTCCAGTGAAGTATATCCAGTGATTTTTCCAGCGAAATATACCCAGTCAACCTTTCCAGCGA
Organism: Somniosus microcephalus; assembly: GCF_052327205.1. Taxonomy (NCBI): domain Eukaryota; kingdom Metazoa; phylum Chordata; class Chondrichthyes; order Squaliformes; family Somniosidae; genus Somniosus; species Somniosus microcephalus. The sequence continues at coordinate 25,403,224 of NC_141011.1, forward strand.
ATTATACCCAGTCAATGTTTCCAGTGAAGTATACCCTGTCAATGTTTCCAGTGAAGTATATCCAGTCACTGTTTCCAGTGAAGTATTCCCAGTCAATGTTTCCAGTGAATTATATCCAGTCACTGATTGCAGTGAAGTATATCCAGTGATTTTTCCAGTGAAATATACCCAGTCAATCTTTCCAGCGAATTATACCCAGTCAATGTTTCCAGTGAAGTATACCCAGTCAATGTTTCCAGTGAGGTGCATCCAGTCACTGTTTCCAGTGAAGTATACCCAGTCAATGTTTCCAGTGAAGTATAGCCAGTCACTCTTTCCAGTGAAGTATTCCCAGTCAATGTTTCCAGTGAAGTATATCCAGTCACTGTTTCCAGTGAAGTATACCCAGTCACTGTTTCCAGTGAACTATACCCAGTCAATGTTGACAGTGAAGTACACCGAGTCAATTTTTCCAGTGAAGTATATCCAGTCAATGTTTCCAGTGAAGTATACCCAGTCAATGTTTCCAGTGAAGTATAGCCAGTCACTCTTTCCAGTGAAGTATTCCCAGTCAATGTTTCCAGTGAAGTATACCCAGTCAATGTTTCCAGTGAAGTATACCGAGTCAATGTTTCCAGTGAAATATATCCAGTCACTGTTTCCACTGAAGTATACCCAGTCACTGTTTCCAGTGAGGTATATCCACTGAATGTTTCAAGTGCAGCATACACAGTCACTGCTTCCAGTGAAGTATACCCAGTCACTGTTTCCAGTGAAGTATACCCAGTCACTGTTTCCAGTGATGTATATCCAGTCACTGTTTCCAGTGAAGTATAACCAGTCACTGTTTCCAGTGAAGTATACCCAGTCACTGTTTCCAGTGAACTATACCCAGTCAATGTTTCCAGTGAAGTATACCCAGTCAATGTTTCCAGTGAAGTATATCCAGTCACTGTTTCCAGTGAAGTATATCCAGTCAATTTTCCAGTGAAGTGTATCCAGTCACTTTCCAGTGAAGTATATCCAGTCACTGTTTCCAGTGAACCATACCCAGTCAATGTTTCTAGTGAAGTATATCCAGTCAATGTTTCCAGTGAAGTATATCCAATCACTGTTTCCTGTGAAGTATACCCAGTCAATATTTCCAGTGACATATATCCCGTCAATGTTTCCAGTGAAGTATACCCAATCAATGTTTCCAGTGAAGTATACCCAGTCACTGTTTCCAGTGAAGTATATCCAGTCACTGTTTCCAGTGAAGTATACCCAGTCAATGTTTCCAGTGAAGTACATCCAGTCACTGTTTCAAGTGAAGTATATCCAGTCACTGTTTCCAGTGAAGTATACCCAGTCAATGTTTCCAGTGAAGTATACACAGTCAATGTTTCCAGTGAAGTTTATCCAGTCACTGTTTCCGGTGAAGTATACCCAGTCACTGTTTCCAGTGAAGTATATCCAGTCACTGTTTCCAGTGAAGTATATCCAGTCACTGTTTCCAGTGAAGTATATCCAGTCACTGTTTCCACTTAAGTATATCCAGTCACTGTTTCCAGTGAAGTATATCCAGTCACTGTTTCCAGTGAAGTATATGCAGTCACTGTTTCCAGTGAAGTATATCCAGTCACTGTTTTCAGTGAAGTATATCCAGTCACTGTTTCCAGTGAAGTATATCCAGTCACTGTTTCCGGTGAAGTATACACAGTCAATGTTTCCAGTGAAGAATAGCCAGTCACTGTTTCCAGTGATGTATTCCCAGTCAATGTTTCCAGTGAAGTATTTCCAGTCACTGTTTCCAGTGAAGTATATCCAATCAATTTTCCGGTGAAGTATATCCAGTCAGTTTCCAATGAAGTATATCCAATCACTGTTTCCAGTGAAGTATACCCAGTCAATGTTTCCAGTGAAGTGTATCCAATCACAGTTTCCAGTGAAGTATACCCAGTCAATGTTTCCAGTGAAGTATACACAGTCAATGTTTCCAGTGAAGTATACCGAGTCAATGTTTCCAGTGAAGTATATCCCATCAATGTTTCCAGTGAAATATATCCAGTCAGTTTCCAGTGAAGTGTGTCCAGTCACTGTTTCCAGTGAAGTATATCCAGTCACTGTTTCCAGTGACGTATACCTAGTCACTGTTTCCAGTGAAGTATACCAGTCACTGTTTCCAGTGAATTATATCCAGTCACTGTTTCCAGTCAGTTATACCCAGCCAATGTTTCCAGTGAAGTACATCCAGTCACTGTTTCAAGTGAAGTATATCCAGTCACTGTTTCCAGTTAAGTATACCAAGTGAATGTTTCCAGTGAAGTATATCCAGTCACTGTTTCCGGTGAAGTATACCCAGTCAATGTTTCCAGTGAAGTATACCCAGTCAATGTTTCCAGTGAAGTATATCCAGTCACTGTTTCCGGTGAAGTATACCCAGTCAATGTTTCCAGTGAAGTATACCCAGTCAATGTTTCCAGTGAAGTATACCCAGTCACTGTTTCCAGTGAACTATACCCAGTCAATGTTGACAGTGAAGTACACCGAGTCAATTTTTCCAGTGAAGTATATCCAGTCAATGTTTCCAGTGAAGTATACCCAGTCAATGTTTCCAGTGAAGTATAGCCAGTCACTCTTTCCAGTGAAGTATTCCCAGTCAATGTTTCCAGTGAAGTATACCCAGTCAATGTTTCCAGTGAAGTATACCGAGTCAATGTTTCCAGTGAAATATATCCAGTCACTGTTTCCACTGAAGTATACCCAGTCACTGTTTCCAGTGAGGTATATCCACTGAATGTTTCAAGTGCAGCATACCCAGTCACTGCTTCCAGTGAAGTATACCCAGTCACTGTTTCCAGTGATGTATATCCAGTCACTGTTTCCAGTGAAGTATAACCAGTCACTGTTTCCAGTGAAGTATACCCAGTCACTGTTTCCAGTGAACTATACCCAGTCAATGTTTCCAGTGAAGTATACCCAGTCACTGTTTCCAGTGAACTATACCCAGTCAATGTTGACAGTGAAGTACACCGAGTCAATTTTTCCAGTGAAGTATATCCAGTCAATGTTTCCAGTGAAGTATACCCAGTCAATGTTTCCAGTGAAGTATATCCAGTCACTGTTTCCAGTCAGTTATACCCAGCCAATGTTTCCAGTGAAGTACATCCAGTCACTGTTTCAAGTGAAGTATATCCAGTCACTGTTTCCAGTTAAGTATACCAAGTGAATGTTTCCAGTGAAGTATATCCAGTCACTGTTTCCGGTGAAGTATACCCAGTCAATGTTTCCAGTGAAGTATACCCAGTCAATGTTTCCAGTGAAGTATATCCAGTCACTGTTTCCGGTGAAGTATACCCAGTCAATGTTTCCAGTGAAGTATACCCAGTCAATGTTTCCAGTGAAGTATACCCAGTCACTGTTTCCAGTGAACTATACCCAGTCAATGTTGACAGTGAAGTACACCGAGTCAATTTTTCCAGTGAAGTATATCCAGTCAATGTTTCCAGTGAAGTATACCCAGTCAATGTTTCCAGTGAAGTATAGCCAGTCACTCTTTCCAGTGAAGTATTCCCAGTCAATGTTTCCAGTGAAGTATACCCAGTCAATGTTTCCAGTGAAGTATACCGAGTCAATGTTTCCAGTGAAATATATCCAGTCACTGTTTCCACTGAAGTATACCCAGTCACTGTTTCCAGTGAGGTATATCCACTGAATGTTTCAAGTGCAGCATACCCAGTCACTGCTTCCAGTGAAGTATACCCAGTCACTGTTTCCAGTGATGTATATCCAGTCACTGTTTCCAGTGAAGTATAACCAGTCACTGTTTCCAGTGAAGTATACCCAGTCACTGTTTCCAGTGAACTATACCCAGTCAATGTTTCCAGTGAAGTATACCCAGTCAATGTTTCCAGTGAAGTATATCCAGTCACTGTTTCCAGTGAAGTATATCCAGTCAATTTTCCAGTGAAGTGTATCCAGTCACTTTCCAGTGAAGTATATCCAGTCACTGTTTCCAGTGAACCATACCCAGTCAATGTTTCTAGTGAAGTATATCCAGTCAATGTTTCCAGTGAAGTATATCCAATCACTGTTTCCTGTGAAGTATACCCAGTCAATATTTCCAGTGACATATATCCCGTCAATGTTTCCAGTGAAGTATACCCAATCAATGTTTCCAGTGAAGTATACCCAGTCACTGTTTCCAGTGAAGTATATCCAGTCACTGTTTCCAGTGAAGTATACCCAGTCAATGTTTCCAGTGAAGTACATCCAGTCACTGTTTCAAGTGAAGTATATCCAGTCACTGTTTCCAGTGAAGTATACCCAGTCAATGTTTCCAGTGAAGTATACACAGTCAATGTTTCCAGTGAAGTTTATCCAGTCACTGTTTCCGGTGAAGTATACCCAGTCACTGTTTCCAGTGAAGTATATCCAGTCACTGTTTCCAGTGAAGTATATCCAGTCACTGTTTCCAGTGAAGTATACCGAGTCAATGTTTCCAGTGAAGTATATCCAGTCACTGTTTCCACTTAAGTATATCCAGTCACTGTTTCCAGTGAAGTATATCCAGTCACTGTTTCCAGTGAAGTATATGCAGTCACTGTTTCCAGTGAAGTATATCCAGTCACTGTTTTCAGTGAAGTATATCCAGTCACTGTTTCCAGTGAAGTATATCCAGCCACTGTTTCCGGTGAAGTATATCCAGTCACTGTTTCCGGTGAAGTATACCCAGTCAATGTTTCCAATGATGTATACCCAGTCAATGTTTCCAGTGAAGTATATCCAGTCACTGTTTCCGGTGAAGTATACCCAGTCAATGTTTCCAGTGAAGTATACCCAGTCAATGTTTCCAGTGAAGTATACCCAGTCAATGTTTCCAGTCACGTATATCCAGTCACTGTTTCCAGTGAAGTATACCCAGTCAATATTTCCAGTGAAGTATATCCAGTCACTTTTTCCAGTGAAATATATCCAGACACTGTTTCCAGTGAAGTATATCCAGTAATTGTTTCCAGTGAAGTATACCTAGTCAATGTTTCCAGTGAAGTCTACACAGTCACTGTTTCCAGTGAAGTATATCCAGTGATTTTTCCAGCGAAATATACCCAGTCAACCTTTCCAGCGAATTATACCCAGTCAATGTTTCCAGTGAAGTATACCCTGTCAATGTTTCCAGTGAAGTATATCCAGTCACTGTTTCCAGTGAAGTATTCCCAGTCAATGTTTCCAGTGAATTATATCCAGTCACTGTTTCCAGTGAAGTATATCCAGTGATTTTTCCAGTGAAATATACCCAGTCAATCTTTCCAGCGAATTATACCCAGTCAATGTTTCCAGTGAAGTATACCCAGTCAATGTTTCCAGTGAGGTGCATCCAGTCACTGTTTCCAGTGAAGTATACCCAGTCAATGTTTCCAGTGAAGTATAGCCAGTCACTCTTTCCAGTGAAGTATTCCCAGTCAATGTTTCCAGTGAAGTATATCCAGTCACTGTTTCCAGTGAAGTATACCCAGTCACTGTTTCCAGTGAACTATACCCAGTCAATGTTGACAGTGAAGTACACCGAGTCAATTTTTCCAGTGAAGTATATCCAGTCAATGTTTCCAGTGAAGTATACCCAGTCAATGTTTCCAGTGAAGTATAGCCAGTCACTCTTTCCAGTGAAGTATTCCCAGTCAATGTTTCCAGTGAAGTATACCCAGTCAATGTTTCCAGTGAAGTATACCGAGTCAATGTTTCCAGTGAAATATATCCAGTCACTGTTTCCACTGAAGTATACCCAGTCACTGTTTCCAGTGAGGTATATCCACTGAATGTTTCAAGTGCAGCATACCCAGTCACTGCTTCCAGTGAAGTATACCCAGTCACTGTTTCCAGTGAAGTATACCCAGTCACTGTTTCCAGTGATGTATATCCAGTCACTGTTTCCAGTGAAGTATAACCAGTCACTGTTTCCAGTGAAGTATACCCAGTCACTGTTTCCAGTGAACTATACCCAGTCAATGTTTCCAGTGAAGTATACCCAGTCAATGTTTCCAGTGAAGTATATCCAGTCACTGTTTCCAGTGAAGTATATCCAGTCAATTTTCCAGTGAAGTGTATCCAGTCACTTTCCAGTGAAGTATATCCAGTCACTGTTTCCAGTGAACCATACCCAGTCAATGTTTCTAGTGAAGTATATCCAGTCAATGTTTCCAGTGAAGTATATCCAATCACTGTTTCCTGTGAAGTATACCCAGTCAATATTTCCAGTGACATATATCCCGTCAATGTTTCCAGTGAAGTATACCCAATCAATGTTTCCAGTGAAGTATACCCAGTCACTGTTTCCAGTGAAGTATATCCAGTCACTGTTTCCAGTGAAGTATACCCAGTCAATGTTTCCAGTGAAGTACATCCAGTCACTGTTTCAAGTGAAGTATATCCAGTCACTGTTTCCAGTGAAGTATACCCAGTCAATGTTTCCAGTGAAGTATACACAGTCAATGTTTCCAGTGAAGTTTATCCAGTCACTGTTTCCGGTGAAGTATACCCAGTCACTGTTTCCAGTGAAGTATACCCAGTCAATGTTTCCAGTGAAGTACATCCAGTCACTGTTTCAAGTGAAGTATATCCAGTCACTGTTTCCAGTGAAGTATACACAGTCAATGTTTCCAGTGAAGTTTATCCAGTCACTGTTTCCGGTGAAGTATACCCAGTCACTGTTTCCAGTGAAGTATATCCAGTCACTGTTTCCAGTGAAGTATATCCAGTCACTGTTTCCAGTGAAGTATACCGAGTCAATGTTTCCAGTGAAGTATATCCAGTCACTGTTTCCACTTAAGTATATCCAGTCACTGTTTCCAGTGAAGTATATCCAGTCACTGTTTCCAGTGAAGTATATGCAGTCACTGTTTCCAGTGAAGTATATCCAGTCACTGTTTTCAGTGAAGTATATCCAGTCACTGTTTCCAGTGAAGTATATCCAGCCACTGTTTCCGGTGAAGTATATCCAGTCACTGTTTCCGGTGAAGTATACCCAGTCAATGTTTCCAATGATGTATACCCAGTCAATGTTTCCAGTGAAGTATATCCAGTCACTGTTTCCGGTGAAGTATACCCAGTCAATGTTTCCAGTGAAGTATACCCAGTCAATGTTTCCAGTGAAGTATACCCAGTCAATGTTTCCAGTCACGTATATCCAGTCACTGTTTCCAGTGAAGTATACCCAGTCAATATTTCCAGTGAAGTATATCCAGTCACTTTTTCCAGTGAAATATATCCAGACACTGTTTCCAGTGAAGTATATCCAGTAATTGTTTCCAGTGAAGTATACCTAGTCAATGTTTCCAGTGAAGTCTACACAGTCACTGTTTCCAGTGAAGTATATCCAGTGATTTTTCCAGCGAAATATACCCAGTCAACCTTTCCAGCGAATTATACCCAGTCAATGTTTCCAGTGAAGTATACCCTGTCAATGTTTCCAGTGAAGTATATCCAGTCACTGTTTCCAGTGAAGTATTCCCAGTCAATGTTTCCAGTGAATTATATCCAGTCACTGTTTCCAGTGAAGTATATCCAGTGATTTTTCCAGTGAAATATACCCAGTCAATCTTTCCAGCGAATTATACCCAGTCAATGTTTCCAGTGAGGTGCATCCAGTCACTGTTTCCAGTGAAGTATACCCAGTCAATGTTTCCAGTGAAGTATAGCCAGTCACTCTTTCCAGTGAAGTATTCCCAGTCAATGTTTCCAGTGAAGTATATCCAGTCACTGTTTCCAGTGAAGTATACCCAGTCACTGTTTCCAGTGAACTATACCCAGTCAATGTTGACAGTGAAGTACACCGAGTCAATTTTTCCAGTGAAGTATATCCAGTCAATGTTTCCAGTGAAGTATACCCAGTCAATGTTTCCAGTGAAGTATAGCCAGTCACTCTTTCCAGTGAAGTATTCCCAGTCAATGTTTCCAGTGAAGTATACCCAGTCAATGTTTCCAGTGAAGTATACCGAGTCAATGTTTCCAGTGAAATATATCCAGTCACTGTTTCCACTGAAGTATACCCAGTCACTGTTTCCAGTGAGGTATATCCACTGAATGTTTCAAGTGCAGCATACCCAGTCACTGCTTCCAGTGAAGTATACCCAGTCACTGTTTCCAGTGAAGTATACCCAGTCACTGTTTCCAGTGATGTATATCCAGTCACTGTTTCCAGTGAAGTATAACCAGTCACTGTTTCCAGTGAAGTATACCCAGTCACTGTTTCCAGTGAACTATACCCAGTCAATGTTTCCAGTGAAGTATACCCAGTCAATGTTTCCAGTGAAGTATATCCAGTCACTGTTTCCAGTGAAGTATATCCAGTCAATTTTCCAGTGAAGTGTATCCAGTCACTTTCCAGTGAAGTATATCCAGTCACTGTTTCCAGTGAACCATACCCAGTCAATGTTTCTAGTGAAGTATATCCAGTCAATGTTTCCAGTGAAGTATATCCAATCACTGTTTCCTGTGAAGTATACCCAGTCAATATTTCCAGTGACATATATCCCGTCAATGTTTCCAGTGAAGTATACCCAATCAATGTTTCCAGTGAAGTATACCCAGTCACTGTTTCCAGTGAAGTATATCCAGTCACTGTTTCCAGTGAAGTATACCCAGTCAATGTTTCCAGTGAAGTACATCCAGTCACTGTTTCAAGTGAAGTATATCCAGTCACTGTTTCCAGTGAAGTATACCCAGTCAATGTTTCCAGTGAAGTATACACAGTCAATGTTTCCAGTGAAGTTTATCCAGTCACTGTTTCCGGTGAAGTATACCCAGTCACTGTTTCCAGTGAAGTATATCCAGTCACTGTTTCCAGTGAAGTATATCCAGTCACTGTTTCCAGTGAAGTATACCGAGTCAATGTTTCCAGTGAAGTATATCCAGTCACTGTTTCCACTTAAGTATATCCAGTCACTGTTTCCAGTGAAGTATATCCAGTCACTGTTTCCAGTGAAGTATATGCAGTCACTGTTTCCAGTGAAGTATATCCAGTCACTGTTTTCAGTGAAGTATATCCAGTCACTGTTTCCAGTGAAGTATATCCAGTCACTGTTTCCGGTGAAGTATACACAGTCAATGTTTCCAGTGAAGAATAGCCAGTCACTGTTTCCAGTGATGTATTCCCAGTCAATGTTTCCAGTGAAGTATTTCCAGTCACTGTTTCCAGTGAAGTATATCCAATCAATTTTCCGGTGAAGTATATCCAGTCAGTTTCCAATGAAGTATATCCAATCACTGTTTCCAGTGAAGTATACCCAGTCAATGTTTCCAGTGAAGTGTATCCAATCACAGTTTCCAGTGAAGTATACCCAGTCAATGTTTCCAGTGAAGTATACACAGTCAATGTTTCCAGTGAAGTATACCGAGTCAATGTTTCCAGTGAAGTATATCCCATCAATGTTTCCAGTGAAATATATCCAGTCAGTTTCCAGTGAAGTGTGTCCAGTCACTGTTTCCAGTGAAGTATATCCAGTCACTGTTTCCAGTGACGTATACCTAGTCACTGTTTCCAGTGAAGTATACCAGTCACTGTTTCCAGTGAATTATATCCAGTCACTGTTTCCAGTCAGTTATACCCAGCCAATGTTTCCAGTGAAGTACATCCAGTCACTGTTTCAAGTGAAGTATATCCAGTCACTGTTTCCAGTTAAGTATACCAAGTGAATGTTTCCAGTGAAGTATATCCAGTCACTGTTTCCGGTGAAGTATACCCAGTCAATGTTTCCAGTGAAGTATACCCAGTCAATGTTTCCAGTGAAGTATATCCAGTCACTGTTTCCGGTGAAGTATACCCAGTCAATGTTTCCAGTGAAGTATACCCAGTCAATGTTTCCAGTGAAGTATACCCAGTCAATGTTTCCAGTCACGTATATCCAGTCACTGTTTCCAGTGAAGTATACCCAGTCAATATTTCCAGTGAAGTATATCCAGTCACTTTTTCCAGTGAAATATATCCAGACACTGTTTCCAGTGATGTATTTCCAGTAATTGTTTCCAGTGAAGTATACCTAGTCAATGTTTCCAGTGAAGTCTACACAGTCACTGTTTCCAGTGAAGTATATCCAGTGATTTTTCCAGCGAAATATACCCAGTCAACCTTTCCAGCGAATTATACCCAGTCAATGTTTCCAGTGAAGTATACCCTGTCAATGTTTCCAGTGAAGTATATCCAGTCACTGTTTCCAGTGAAGTATTCCCAGTCAATGTTTCCAGTGAATTATATCCAGTCACTGTTTCCAGTGAAGTATACCCAGTCAATCTTTCCAGCGAATTATACCCAGTCAATGTTGACAGTGAAGTACACCGAGTCAATTTTTCCAGTGAAGTATATCCAGTCAATGTTTCCAGTGAAGTATACCCAGTCAATGTTTCCAGTGAAGTATAGCCAGTCACTCTTTCCAGTGAAGTATTCCCAGTCAATGTTTCCAGTGAAGTATATCCAGTCACTGTTTCCAGTGAAGTATACCCAGTCACTGTTTCCAGTGAACTATACCCAGTCAATGTTTCCAGTGAAGTATACCCAGTCAATGTTTCCAGTGAAGTATACCGAGTCAATGTTTCCAGTGAAATATATCCAGTCACTGTTTCCACTGAAGTATACCCAGTCACTGTTTCCAGTGAGGTATATCCACTGAATGTTTCAAGTGCAGCATACCCAGTCACTGCTTCCAGTGAAGTATACCCAGTCACTGTTTCCACTGAAGTATACCCAGTCACTGTTTCCAGTGATGTATATCCAGTCACTGTTTCCAGTGAAGTATAACCAGTCACTGTTTCCAGTGAAGTATACCCAGTCACTGTTTCCAGTGAACTATACCCAGTCAATGTTTCCAGTGAAGTATACCCAGTCAATGTTTCCAGTGAAGTATATCCAGTCACTGTTTCCAGTGAAGTATATCCAGTCAATTTTCCAGTGAAGTGTATCCAGTCACTTTCCAGTGAAGTATATCCAGTCACTGTTTCCAGTGAACCATACCCAGTCAATGTTTCTAGTGAAGTATATCCAGTCAATGTTTCCAGTGAAGTATATCCAATCGCTGTTTCCTCTGAAGTATACCCAGTCAATATATCCAGTGACATATATCCCGTCACTGTTTCCAGTGAACTATACCCAGTCAATGTTTCCAGTGAAGTATACCCAGTCAATGTTTCCAGTGAAGTATACCGAGTCAATGTTTCCAGTGAAATATATCCAGTCACTGTTTCCACTGAAGTATACCCAGTCACTGTTTCCAGTGAGGTATATCCACTGAATGTTTCAAGTGCAGCATACCCAGTCACTGCTTCCAGTGAAGTATACCCAGTCACTGTTTCCAGTGAAGTATACCCAGTCAATGTTTCTAGTGAAGTATATCCAGTCAATGTTTCCAGTGAAGTATATCCAATCACTGTTTCCTCTGAAGTATACCCAGTCAATATTTCCAGTGACATATATCCCGTCAATGTTTCCAGTGAAGTATACCCAATCAATGTTTCCAGTGAAGTATACCCAGTCACTGTTTCCAGTGAAGTATATCCAGTCACTGTTTCCAGTGAAGTATACCCAGTCAATGTTTCCAGTGAAGTACATCCAGTCACTGTTTCAAGTGAAGTATATCCAGTCACTGTTTCCAGTGAAGTATACCCAGTCAATGTTTCCAGTGAAGTATACACAGTCAATGTTTCCAGTGAAGTTTATCCAGTCACTGTTTCCGGTGAAGTATACCCAGTCACTGTTTCCAGTGAAGTATATCCAGTCACTGTTTCCACTGAAGTATATCCAGTCACTGTTTCCAGTGAAGTATATCCAGTCACTGTTTCCAGTGAAGTATATGCAGTCACTGTTTCCAGTGAAGTATATCCAGTCACTGTTTTCAGTGAAGAATATCCAGTCACTGTTTCCAGTGAAGTATATCCAGTCACTGTTTCCGGTGAAGTATACACAGTCAATGTTTCCAGTGAAGTATAGCCAGTCACTGTTTCCAGTGATGTATTCCCAGTCAATGTTTCCAGTGAAGTATATCCAGTCACTGTTTCCAGTGAAGTATTCCCAGTCACGTTTTCCAGTGAAGTATTCCCAGTCAATATTTCCAGTGAAGTATATCCAGTCACGGTTTCCAGTGAAGTATACCGAGTCAATGTTTCCAGTGATGTATATCCAGTCACTGTTTCCTGTGAAGTATACCCAGTCAATGTTTCCAGTGATGTATATCCAGTCACTGTTTCCAGTGAAGAATAACCAGTCACTGTTTCCAGTGAAGTATACCCAGTCACTGTTTCAAGTAAAGTATATCCAGTCACTGTTTCCAGTGAAGTGTACCCAGTCAATATTTCCAGTGAAATATAGCCAGTCACTGTTTACACTGAAGTATTCCCAGTCAATGTTTCCAGTGAAGTATTTCCAGTCACTGTTTCCAGTGAAGTATATCCAATCAATTTTCCGGTGAAGTATATCCAGTCAGTTTCCAATGAAGTATATCCAATCACTGTTTCCAGTGAAGTATACCCAGTCAATGTTTCCAGTGAAGAATATCCAATCACAGTTTCCAGTGAAGTATACCCAGTCAATGTTTCCAGTGAAGTATACACAGTCAATCTTTCCAGTGAAGTATACCGAGTCAATGTTTCCAGTGAAGTATATCCCATCAATGTTTCCAGTGAAATATATCCAGTCAGTTTCCAGTGAAGTATGTCCAGTCACTGTTTCCAGTGAAGTATATCCAGTCACTGTTTCCAGTGACGTATATCTAGTCACTGTTTCCAGTGAAGTATACCAGTCACTGTTTCCAGTGAATTATATCCAGTCACTGTTTCCAGTCAGTTATACCCAATCAATGTTTCCAGTGAAGTACATCCAGTCACTGTTTCAAGTGAAGTATATCCAGTCACTGTTTGCAGTTAAGTATACGGAGTGAATGTTTCCAGTGAAGTATATCCAGTCACTGTTTCCGGTGAAATATACCCAGTCAATGTTTCCAGTGAAGTATACCCAGTCAATGTTTCCAGTGAAGTATATCCAGTCACTGTTTCCAGTGAAGTATACCCAGTCAATGTTTCCAGTGAAGTATACCCAGTCACTGTTTCCAGTGAAGTATACCCAGTCAATATTTCCAGTGAAGTATATCCAGTCACTGTTTCCAGTGAAATATATCCAGGCACTGTTTCCAGTGAAGTATATCCAGTAATTGTTTCCAGTGAAGTATACCTAGTCAATGTTTCCAGTGAAGTCTACACAGTCACTGTTTCCAGTGAATTATATCCAGTGATTTTTCCAGCGAAATATGCCCAGTCAACCTTTCCAGCAAATTATACCCAGTCAATGTTTCCAGTGAAGTATACCCAGTCACTGTTTCCAGTGATGTATATCCAGTCACTGTTTCCAGTGAAGTATAACCAGTCACTGTTTCCAGTGAAGTATACCCAGTCACTGTTTCCAGTGAACTATACCCAGTCAATGTTTCCAGTGAAGTATATCCAGTCACTGTTTCCAGTGAAGTATATCCAATCAATTTTCCAGTGAAATGTATCCAGTCAGTTTCCAGTGAAGTATATCCAGTCACTGTTTCCAGTGAACCATACCCAGTCAATGCTTCTAGTGAAGTATATCCAGTCAATGTTTCCAGTGAAGTATATCCAGTCACTGTTTCCTGTGAATTATTCCCAGTCAATATTTCCAGTGACGTATATCCCGTCAATGTTTCCAGTGAAATATATCCAGTCAGTTTCCAGTGAAGTATGTCCAGTCACTGTTTCCAGTGAAGTATACCCAATCAATGTTTCCAGTGAAGTATACCCAGTCACTGTTTCCAGTGAAGTATATCCAGTCACTGTTTCCAGTGAAGTATACCCAGTCAATGTTTCCAGTGAAGTACATCCAGTCACTGTTTCAAGTGAAGTATATCCAGTCACTGTTTCCAGTGAAGTATACCCAGTCAATGTTTCCAGTGAAGTATACCGAGTCAATGTTTCCAGTGAAGTTTATCCAGTCACTGTTTCCGGTGAAGTATACCCAGTCAATGTTTCCAGTGAAGTATATCCAGTCACTCCTTCCGGTGAAGTATACCCAGTCACTGTTTCCAGTGAAGTATATCCAGTCACTGTTTCCAGTGAAGTATATCCAGTCACTGTTTCCAGTGAAGTACACCGAGTCAATGTTTCCAGTGAAGTATATCCAGTCACTGTTTCCACTGAAGTATATCCAGTCACAGTTTCCAGTGAAGTATATCCAGTCACTGTTTCCGGTGAAGTATATCCAGTCACTGTTTCCAGTGAAGTATACCGAGTCAATGTTCTCCAGTGAAGTATATCCAGTCACTGTTTCCACTGAAGTATAGCCAGTCACTGTTTCCAGTGAAGTATTCCCAGTCAATGTTTCCAGTGAAATATATCCAGTCACTGTTTCCAGTGAAGTATTCCCTGTCAATATTTCCAGTGAAGTATATCCAGTCACGGTTTCCAGTGAAGTATACCGAGTCAATGTTTCCAGTGATGTATATCCAGTCACTGTTCCCAGTGAAGTATATCCAGTCACTGTTTCCAGTGAAGTATACCGAGTCAATGTTTCCAGTGAAGGATATCCAGTCACTGTTTCCACTGAATTATAGCCAGTCACTGTTTCCAGTGAAGTATTCCCAGTCAATGTTTCCAGTGAAATATAGCCAGTCACTGTTTACACTGAATTTTTCCAGTCACTGTTTCCAGTGAAGTATATCCAATCAATTTTCCGGTGAAGTATATCCGGTCAGTTTCCAATGAAGTATATCCAATCACTGTTTCCAGTGAAGTATACCCAGTCAATGTTTCCAGTGAATTGTATCCAATCACAGTTTCCAGTGAAGTATACCCAGTCAATGTTTCCAGTGAAGTATACACAGTCAATGTTTCCAGTGAAGTATACCGAGTCAATGTTTCCAGTGAAGTATATCCCATCAATGTTTCCAGTGAAATATATCCAGTCAGTTTCCAGTGAAGTATGTCCAGTCAATGTTTCCAGTGAAGTATATCCTGCCACTGTTTCCAGTGACGTATATCTAGTCACTGTTTCCAGTGAAGTATACCAGTCACTGTTTCCAGTGAATTATATCCAGTCACTGCTCCAGTCAGTTATACCCATTCAATGTTTCCAGTGAAGTACATCCAGTCACTGTTTCAAGTGAAGTATATCCAGTCACTTTTTCCAGTTAAGTATACCGAGTGAATGTTTCCAGTGAAGTATATCCAGTCACTGTTTCCGGTGAAGTATACCCAGTCAATGTTTCCAGTGAAGTATACCCAGTCGATGTTTCCAGTGAAGTATATCCAGTCACTGTTTCCGGTGAACGATACCCAGTCAATGTTTCCAGTGAAGTATACCCAGTCAATGTTTCCAGTGAAGTATACCCAGTCAATGTTTCCAGTCACGTATATCCAGTCACTGTTTCCAGTGAAGTATACCCAGTCAATATTTCCAGTGAAGTATATCCAGTTACTGTTTCCAGTGAAATATATCCAGACACTGTTTCCAGTGAAGTATATCCAGTAATTGTTTCCAGTGAAGTATACCTAGTCAATGTTTCCAGTGAAATCTACACAGTCACTGTTTCCAGTGAAGTATATCCAGTGATTTTTCCAGCGAAATATACCCAGTCAACCTTTCCAGCGAATTATACCCAGTCAATGTTTCCAGTGAAGTATATCCAGTCACTGTTTCCAGTGAAGTATTCCCAGTCAATGTTTCCAGTGAAGTATATCCAGTCACTGTTTCCAGTGAAGTATATCCAGTGATTTTTCCAGCGAAATATACCCAGTCAATCTTTCCAGCGAATTATACCCAGTCAAAGTTTCCAGCGAAGTATACCCAGTGAATGTTTCCAGTGAGGTACATCCAGTCACTGTTTCCAGCGAAGTATACCCAGTCAATGTTTCCCGTGAAGTGTAGCCAGTCACTTTTTCCAGTGAAGTATTCCCAGTCAATGTTTCCAGTGAAGTATATCCAGTCACTGTTTCCAGTGAAGTATACCCAGTCACTGTTTCCAGTGAACTATACCCAGTCAATGTTTCCAGTGAAGTATACCCAGTCAATGTTTCCAGTGAAGTATACCGAGTCAATGTTTCCAGTGAAGTTTATCCAGTCACTGTTTCCGGTGAAGTATACCCAGTCAATGTTTCCAGTGAAGTATATCCAGTCACTGTTTCCGGTGAAGTATACCCAGTCACTGTTTCCAGTGAAGCATATCCAGTCACTGTTTCCAGTGAAGTATATCCAGTCACTGTTTCCAGTGAAGTATACCGAGTCAATGTTTCCAGTGAAGTATATCCAGTCACTATTTCCAGTGAAGTATATCCAGTCACAGTTTCCAGTGAAGTATATCCAGTCACTGTTTCCGGTGAGGTATACCCAGTCACTGTTTCCAGTGAAGTATATCCAGTCACTGTTTCCAGTGAAGTACACCGAGTCAATGATTCCAGTGAAGTATATCCAGTCACTGTTTCCACTGAAGTATAGCCAGTCACTGTTTCCAGTGAAGTATTCCCAGTCAATGTTTCCAGTGAAATATATCCAGTCACTGTTTCCAGTGAAGTATTCCCAGTCAATATTTCCAGTGAAGTATATCCAGTCACGGTTTCCAATGAAGTATACCGAGTCAATGTTTCCAGTTAAGTATGCCCAGTCAATGTTTCCAGTGATGTATATCCAGTCACTGTTTCCTGTGAAGTATACCCAGTCAATGTTTCCAGTGAAGTATACCCAGTCACTGTTTCAAGTAAAGTATATCCAGTCACTGTTTCCAGTGAAGTATACCCAGTCAATGTTTCCAGTGAAGTATATCCAGTCACTGTTTCCAGTGAAGTATATCCAATCAATTTTCTGGTGAAGTATATCCAGTCAGTTTCCAATGAAGTATATCCAATCACAGTTTCCAGTGAAGTATACCCAGTCAATGTTTCCAGTGAAGTATACCCAGTCAATGTTTCCAGTGAAGTATACCGAGTCAATGTTTCCAGTGAAGTATATCCCGTCAATGTTTCCAGTGAAATATATCCAGTCAGTTTCCAGTGAAGTATGTCCAGTCACTGTTTCCAGTGAAGTATATCCAGTCACTGTTTCCAGTGACGTATATCTAGTCACTGTTTGCAGTGAAGTATATCCAGTCACTGTTTCCAGTGAAGTATATCCAGTCACTGTTTCCAGTGAAGTACATCCAGTCACTGTTTCAAGTGAAGTATATCCAGTTACTGTTTCCAGTTAAGTATACCGAGCCAATGTTTCCAGTGAAGTATATCCAGCCACTGTTTCCGGTGAAGTATACCCAGTCAATGTTTCCAGTGAAGTATACCCAGTCAACTTTTCCAGTGAAGTATACCCAGTCAATTTTCCAGTGAAGTATACCGAGTCAATGTTTCCAGTGAAGTATACCGAGTCAATGTTTCCAGTGAAGTATATCCAGTCACTGTTTCCGGTGAAGTATACCAGTCAATGTTTCCAGTGAAGTATACCCAGTCAATGTTTCCAGTGAAGTATACCCAGTCAATGTTTCCAGTCACGTATATCCAGTCACTGTTTCCAGTGAAGTATACCCAGTCAATATTTCCAGTGAAGTATATCCAGTCACTGTTTCCAGTGAAATATATCCAGACACTTTTTCCAGTGAAGTATATCCAGTAATTGTTTCCAGTGATGTATACCTAGTCAATGTTTCCAGTGAATTCTACACTGTCACTGTTTCCAGTGAAGTATATCCAGTGATTTTTCCAGCGAAATATACCCAGTCAAACTTTCCAGCGAATTATACCCAGTCAATGTTTCCAGTGAAGTATCCCCAGTTAATGTTTCCAGTGAAGTATATCCACGCACTGTTTCCAGTGAAGTATTCCCAGTCAATGTTTCCAGTGAAGTATATCCAGTCACTGTTTCCAGTGAAGTATATCCAGTCACTGTTTCCAGTGAAGTATATCCAGTCAGTTTCCAGTGAAGTATACTCTGACACTGTTTCCAGTGAAGTACACCCAGTCACTGTTTCCAGTGAAGTATATCCAGTCACTTTTTCCAGTGAAGTATATCCAGTCAATGTATCCAGTGAAGTATACCCAAACAATGTTTCCAGTGAAGTATATCCAGCCAATGTTTCCAGTGAGGTATACCCAGTCACTGTTTCCAGTGAAGTATATCCAGTCACTGTTTCCAGTGAAGTATATCCAGTCACTGTTTCCAGTCAGTTATACCCAGTCAATGTTTCCACTGAAGTACATCCAGTCACTGTTTCAAGTGAAGTATATCCAGTCACTGTTTCCGGTGAAGTATACCAGTCAATGTTTCCAGTGAAGTATACCCAGTCAATGTTTCCAGTCACGTATA
Source organism: Somniosus microcephalus (assembly GCF_052327205.1). Classification (NCBI taxonomy): domain Eukaryota; kingdom Metazoa; phylum Chordata; class Chondrichthyes; order Squaliformes; family Somniosidae; genus Somniosus; species Somniosus microcephalus. Next base: position 25,421,525 of record NC_141011.1, read on the forward strand.
TCCAGTCAATGTTTCCAGCGAAGTATAGCCAGTCACTGTTTCCAGTGAAGTATTCCCAGTCAATGTGTCCAGTGAAGTATATCCAGTCACTTTTTCCAGTGAAGTATACCCAGTCAATGTTTCCAGTGAAGTATATCCAGTCATTGTTTCCAGTGAAGTATATCCAGTCACTGTTTCCAGTGAAGTATACCGAGTCAATGTTTCCAGTGAAGGATATCCAGTCACTGTTTCCACTGAATTATAGCCAGTCACTGTTTCCAGTGAAGTATTCCCAGTCAATGTTTCCAGTGAAATATATCCAGTCACTGTTTCCAGTGAAGTATTCCCTGTCAATATTTCCAGTGAAGTATATCCAGTCACGGTTTCCAGTGAAGTATACCGAGTCAATGTTTCCAGTGATGTATATCCAGTCACTGTTCCCAGTGAAGTATATCCAGTCACTGTTTCCAGTGAAGTATACCGAGTCAATGTTTCCAGTGAAGGATATCCAGTCACTGTTTCCACTGAATTATAGCCAGTCACTGTTTCCAGTGAAGTATTCCCAGTCAATGTTTCCAGTGAAATATAGCCAGTCACTGTTTACACTGAATTTTTCCAGTCACTGTTTCCAGTGAAGTATATCCAATCAATTTTCCGGTGAAGTATATCCGGTCAGTTTCCAATGAAGTATATCCAATCACTGTTTCCAGTGAAGTATACCCAGTCAATGTTTCCAGTGAATTGTATCCAATCACAGTTTCCAGTGAAGTATACCCAGTCAATGTTTCCAGTGAAGTATACACAGTCAATGTTTCCAGTGAAGTATACCGAGTCAATGTTTCCAGTGAAGTATATCCCATCAATGTTTCCAGTGAAATATATCCAGTCAGTTTCCAGTGAAGTATGTCCAGTCAATGTTTCCAGTGAAGTATATCCTGCCACTGTTTCCAGTGACGTATATCTAGTCACTGTTTCCAGTGAAGTATACCAGTCACTGTTTCCAGTGAATTATATCCAGTCACTGCTCCAGTCAGTTATACCCATTCAATGTTTCCAGTGAAGTACATCCAGTCACTGTTTCAAGTGAAGTATATCCAGTCACTTTTTCCAGTTAAGTATACCGAGTGAATGTTTCCAGTGAAGTATATCCAGTCACTGTTTCCGGTGAAGTATACCCAGTCAATGTTTCCAGTGAAGTATACCCAGTCGATGTTTCCAGTGAAGTATATCCAGTCACTGTTTCCGGTGAACGATACCCAGTCAATGTTTCCAGTGAAGTATACCCAGTCAATGTTTCCAGTGAAGTATACCCAGTCAATGTTTCCAGTCACGTATATCCAGTCACTGTTTCCAGTGAAGTATACCCAGTCAATATTTCCAGTGAAGTATATCCAGTTACTGTTTCCAGTGAAATATATCCAGACACTGTTTCCAGTGAAGTATATCCAGTAATTGTTTCCAGTGAAGTATACCTAGTCAATGTTTCCAGTGAAATCTACACAGTCACTGTTTCCAGTGAAGTATATCCAGTGATTTTTCCAGCGAAATATACCCAGTCAACCTTTCCAGCGAATTATACCCAGTCAATGTTTCCAGTGAAGTATATCCAGTCACTGTTTCCAGTGAAGTATTCCCAGTCAATGTTTCCAGTGAAGTATATCCAGTCACTGTTTCCAGTGAAGTATATCCAGTGATTTTTCCAGCGAAATATACCCAGTCAATCTTTCCAGCGAATTATACCCAGTCAAAGTTTCCAGCGAAGTATACCCAGTGAATGTTTCCAGTGAGGTACATCCAGTCACTGTTTCCAGCGAAGTATACCCAGTCAATGTTTCCCGTGAAGTGTAGCCAGTCACTTTTTCCAGTGAAGTATTCCCAGTCAATGTTTCCAGTGAAGTATATCCAGTCACTGTTTCCAGTGAAGTATACCCAGTCACTGTTTCCAGTGAACTATACCCAGTCAATGTTTCCAGTGAAGTATACCCAGTCAATGTTTCCAGTGAAGTATACCGAGTCAATGTTTCCAGTGAAGTTTATCCAGTCACTGTTTCCGGTGAAGTATACCCAGTCAATGTTTCCAGTGAAGTATATCCAGTCACTGTTTCCGGTGAAGTATACCCAGTCACTGTTTCCAGTGAAGCATATCCAGTCACTGTTTCCAGTGAAGTATATCCAGTCACTGTTTCCAGTGAAGTATACCGAGTCAATGTTTCCAGTGAAGTATATCCAGTCACTATTTCCAGTGAAGTATATCCAGTCACAGTTTCCAGTGAAGTATATCCAGTCACTGTTTCCGGTGAGGTATACCCAGTCACTGTTTCCAGTGAAGTATATCCAGTCACTGTTTCCAGTGAAGTACACCGAGTCAATGATTCCAGTGAAGTATATCCAGTCACTGTTTCCACTGAAGTATAGCCAGTCACTGTTTCCAGTGAAGTATTCCCAGTCAATGTTTCCAGTGAAATATATCCAGTCACTGTTTCCAGTGAAGTATTCCCAGTCAATATTTCCAGTGAAGTATATCCAGTCACGGTTTCCAATGAAGTATACCGAGTCAATGTTTCCAGTTAAGTATGCCCAGTCAATGTTTCCAGTGATGTATATCCAGTCACTGTTTCCTGTGAAGTATACCCAGTCAATGTTTCCAGTGAAGTATACCCAGTCACTGTTTCAAGTAAAGTATATCCAGTCACTGTTTCCAGTGAAGTATACCCAGTCAATGTTTCCAGTGAAGTATATCCAGTCACTGTTTCCAGTGAAGTATATCCAATCAATTTTCTGGTGAAGTATATCCAGTCAGTTTCCAATGAAGTATATCCAATCACAGTTTCCAGTGAAGTATACCCAGTCAATGTTTCCAGTGAAGTATACCCAGTCAATGTTTCCAGTGAAGTATACCGAGTCAATGTTTCCAGTGAAGTATATCCCGTCAATGTTTCCAGTGAAATATATCCAGTCAGTTTCCAGTGAAGTATGTCCAGTCACTGTTTCCAGTGAAGTATATCCAGTCACTGTTTCCAGTGACGTATATCTAGTCACTGTTTGCAGTGAAGTATATCCAGTCACTGTTTCCAGTGAAGTATATCCAGTCACTGTTTCCAGTGAAGTACATCCAGTCACTGTTTCAAGTGAAGTATATCCAGTTACTGTTTCCAGTTAAGTATACCGAGCCAATGTTTCCAGTGAAGTATATCCAGCCACTGTTTCCGGTGAAGTATACCCAGTCAATGTTTCCAGTGAAGTATACCCAGTCAACTTTTCCAGTGAAGTATACCCAGTCAATTTTCCAGTGAAGTATACCGAGTCAATGTTTCCAGTGAAGTATACCGAGTCAATGTTTCCAGTGAAGTATATCCAGTCACTGTTTCCGGTGAAGTATACCAGTCAATGTTTCCAGTGAAGTATACCCAGTCAATGTTTCCAGTGAAGTATACCCAGTCAATGTTTCCAGTCACGTATATCCAGTCACTGTTTCCAGTGAAGTATACCCAGTCAATATTTCCAGTGAAGTATATCCAGTCACTGTTTCCAGTGAAATATATCCAGACACTTTTTCCAGTGAAGTATATCCAGTAATTGTTTCCAGTGATGTATACCTAGTCAATGTTTCCAGTGAATTCTACACTGTCACTGTTTCCAGTGAAGTATATCCAGTGATTTTTCCAGCGAAATATACCCAGTCAACCTTTCCAGCGAATTATACCCAGTCAATGTTTCCAGTGAAGTATCCCCAGTTAATGTTTCCAGTGAAGTATATCCACGCACTGTTTCCAGTGAAGTATTCCCAGTCAATGTTTCCAGTGAAGTATATCCAGTCACTGTTTCCAGTGAAGTATATCCAGTCACTGTTTCCAGTGAAGTATATCCAGTCAGTTTCCAGTGAAGTATACTCTGACACTGTTTCCAGTGAAGTACACCCAGTCACTGTTTCCAGTGAAGTATATCCAGTCACTTTTTCCAGTGAAGTATATCCAGTCAATGTATCCAGTGAAGTATACCCAAACAATGTTTCCAGTGAAGTATATCCAGCCAATGTTTCCAGTGAGGTATACCCAGTCACTGTTTCCAGTGAAGTATATCCAGTCACTGTTTCCAGTGAAGTATATCCAGTCACTGTTTCCAGTCAGTTATACCCAGTCAATGTTTCCACTGAAGTACATCCAGTCACTGTTTCAAGTGAAGTATATCCAGTCACTGTTTCCGGTGAAGTATACCCAGTCAATGTTTCCAGTGAAGTATACCCAGTCAATGTTTCCAGTCACGTATATCCAGTCAATGTTTCCAGCGAAGTATAGCCAGTCACTGTTTCCAGTGAAGTATTCCCAGTCAATGTGTCCAGTGAAGTATATCCAGTCACTTTTTCCAGTGAAGTATACCCAGTCAATGTTTCCAGTGAAGTATATCCAGTCATTGTTTCCAGTGAAGTATATCCAGTCACTGTTTCCAGTGAAGTATATCCAGTCACTGTTTCCAGTGAAGTATATCCAGTCACTGTTTCCAGTGAAGTATACCCAGTCAATGTTTCCAGTGAAGTATATCCAGTCACTGTTTCCAGTGAATTATACCCAGTCAATGTTTCCAGTGAAGTATATCCAGTCACTGTTTCCAGTGAAGTATATCCAGTCACTGTTTCCAGTGAAGTATATCCAGTCAATGTTTCCAGTGAAGTATATCCAGTCAATGTTTCCAGGGAAGTATATCCAGTCACTGTTTCCAGTGAAGTATACCCAGTCACTGTTTCCAGTGAAGTATGTCCAGTCACTGTTTCCAGTGAAGTATATCCAGTCACTGTTTCCAGTGAAGTATATCCAGTCACTGTTTCCAGTGAAGTATACCGAGTCAATGTTTCCGGTGAAGTATATCCAGTCACTGTTTCCAGTGAAGTATACCCAGTCACTGTTTCCAGTGAATTATATCCAGTGAAGTATACCCAGTCAATATTTCCAGTGAAGTATACCTAGTCAATGTTTCCATTGAAGTATACCCAGTTACTATTTCCAGTCAGTTATACCCAGTCAATGTTTCCAGTGAAGTATACCAAGTCAATGTTTCCGGTGAAGTATACCCAGTTACTGTTTCCAGTGAAGCATATCCAGTCACTGTTTCCAGTGAAGTATATCCAGTCACTGTTTCCAGTGAAGTATATCCAGTCACTGTTTCCAGTGAAGTATATCCAGTCACTGTTTCCAGTGAAGTATATCCAGTCACTGTTTCCAGTGAAGTATATCCAGTCACTGTTTCCAGTGAAGTATATCCAGTCACTGTTTCCAGTGAAGTATATCCAGTCACTGTTTCCAGTGAAGTATATCCAGTCACTGTTTCCAGTGAAGTATACCCAGTTTCTGTTTCCAGTGAAGCATATCCAGTCACTGTTTCCAGTGAAGTATATCCAGTCACTGTTTCCAGTGAAGTATATCCAGTCACTGTTTCCAGTGAAGTATATCCAGTCACTGTTTCCAGTGAAGTATACCCAGTCAATGTTTCCAGTGAAGTATACCCAGTTACTGTTTCCAGTGAAGTATATCCAGTCACTGTTTCCAGTGAAGTATATCCAGTCACTGTTTCCAGTGAAGTATATCCAGTCACTGTTTCCAGTGAAGTATATCCAGTCACTGTTTTCAGTGAAGTATACCCAGTCACTGTTTCCAGCGAAGTATACCCAGTCACTGTTTCCAATGAAGTATATCCAGCCACTGTTTCCAGTGAAGTATATCCAGTCACTGTTTCCAGTGAAGTATATCCAGTCACTGTTTCCAGTGAAGTATATCCAGTCACTGTTTCCAGTGAAGTATATCCAGTCACTGTTTCCAGTGAAGTATATCCAGCCACTGTTTCCAGTGAAATATATCCAGTCACTGTTTCCAGTGAAGTATATCCAGTCACTGTTTCCAGTGAAGTATAACCAGTCACTGTTTCCAGTGAAGTATATCCAGTCACTGTTTCCAGTGAAGTATATCCAGTCACTGTTTCCAGTGAAGTATATCCAGTCACTGTTTCCAGTGAAGTATATCCAGTCACTGTTTCCAGTGAAGTATATCCAGTCACTGTTTCCAGTGAAGTATATCCAGTCACTGTTTCCAGTGAAGTATATCCAGTCACTGTTTCCAGTGAAGTATACCAAGTCAATGTTTCCAGTGAAGTATACCAAGTCAATGTTTCCGGTGAAGTATATCCAGTCACTTTTTCCAGTGAAGTATATCCAGTCACTGTTTCCAGTGAAGTATATCCAGTCACTGTTTCCAGTGAAGTATATCCAGTCACTGTTTCCAGTGAAGTATATCCAGTCACTGTTTCCAGTGAAGTATATCCAGTCACTGTTTCCAGTGAAGTATACCCAGTCAATGTTTCCAGTGAAGTATACCAAGTCAATGTTTCCGGTGAAACATACCGAGTCAATGTTTCCGGTGAAGTATATCCAGTCACTGTTTCCAGTGAAGTATATCCAGTCACTGTTTCCAGTGAAGTATACCCAGTCACTGTTTCCAGTGAAGTATACCCAGTCAATGTTTCCAGTGAAGTATACCCAGTCAATGTTTCCAGTGAAGTATACCGAGTCAATGTTTCCGGTGAAGTATATACAGTCACTGTTTCCAGTGAAGTATATCCAGTCACTGTTTTCAGTGAAGTATATCCAGTCACTGTTTCCAGTGAAGTATACCCAGTCACTGTTTCCAGTGAAGTATATCCAGTCACTGTTTCCAGTGAAGTATACCCAGTCACTGTTTCCAGTGAAGCATATCCAGTCACTTTTTCCAGTGAAGTATATCCAGTCACTGTTTCCAGTGAAGTATATCCAGTCACTGTTTCCAGTGAAGTATATCCAGTCACTGTTTCCAGTGAAGTATATCCAGTCACTGTTTCCAGTGCAGTATACCCAGTCACTGTTTCCAGTGAAGTATATCCAGTCACTGTTTCCAGTGAAGTATATCCAGTCACTGTTTCCAGTGAAGTCTATCCAGTTCAGAGAACTTTATACGGATATTGGCAGAGTCAAATATTTGAAGAGTTAGAACGTGAGTTTGATCAGCTAAACTGGCACAGTGTATCAGCGCAAAGCAATAGTAAGCCTTCCACAGTTTATCCAGTCGGGATCACTCTACCACATTAGCATATTGGTGAACAGAGTTGTCCAACTTCACCTAGAGGCCATATCAGATTTAGCCCTGATCAATACGATCTCAACTATTATTCTGTATTTTAAACTGAAACTAGAACTGCACCCCAGGGATAGCTACATGGAGTATTATTGATTTGGTGGACCCTTGCTAGCAGCGATTGCAGGTTGGAGAACTGGGTCTGTGGTGTTACAGCCTGCTTTTACATCTAGCGAGACTCTGCTTTGACAGTGTAGTCTCTCAAAGTTATTCAAAACTATGCTCAAATTATACTACACCCAGAAGATAATAACCCACCCTGTGGATCTGGATCAGACATAGATTTTCCACATTTTTGTCATCAGACTTCAATCTTGATCTTATTTAGTTCTGACGAAAGGTCATCGACTTGAAACGATAACTCTGTCTCTCGCTCCGCATATGCGGCCTGACCTGCTGAATATTTCCGGCATTTCCTGTTTTTATTTCAGATTTCCAGCTTCCGCAGTATCTTGCTTTTGTGTTTGACCTCACTCATCTCAGACTGACACAGTGGGCCAAGTCTAGCTGCTTCCAGCATCTCAAATTTACAACCAAAACATGTTCCTACTACACATGTGGATGTGATAGTGTAGTGGTTACAGTGCAGAACTATTCTCCCAGAGGTTAGGAGTTCAAATCCCACCATGGCAACTTGGAAATTGAATTGAATAATTCTGGTAATTTGTGGGCTAACAACAGAAAACCAAAGTGCCCATCAAAGCTGTGGTTTTGTTGTAAAAACAGTCTGCACGTGTCTCCAGTCCAACACTATGTGATTGACTTTTCCTCTGAGGTGGCCTAGCAAGCCACTCCCCTTATCAGAGCAATTAGGGGTGGACAATAAAAGTAGCCATGCCAGTGTTGCATACGTCCCAAGAACAAATAAACAAAAATACTGCTGCTACAACAGGTTGTAAATCTCAAAGGGCCAGGATTTGCTGGCAAAATAACCGACTGTAATGCCCACGCAGTTATTAGTGTGTAAATTGCCCAGCAAATACTGTAAATGTAGGAAACACAACGGCCAAATTGCGCACAGCAAGGCCCCACAACCAGCAATGTGATAATGATCAGATAATCTGATTTTAGGTGTTGGTTGAAAGATAAATATTGGCCAGGAGAACTCGCCTGCTCTTCTTCGAATATATCCATGGTGTGGAGATGCCGGTGTTGGACTGGGGTGGACAAATGTAAGAAGTCACACAACACCAGGTTATAGTCCAACAGTTTTATTTGAAATCACAAGCTTCACCTGACGAAGGAGCAGCGCTCCGAAAGCTTGTGATTTCAAATAAAACTGTTGGACTATAACCTGGTGTTGTGTGACTTCTTACATTTGTCGAATATATCCAGCTAAGAGGAGAGACGGGGCCTCGTTTTTAATGTCTCATCTGAAAGATGGCATTTCCGATGGTGCAGCGCTCCCTCAGCACTGCACTGGAGTGCAAGCTTAGATCACGTGCTCAAGTCTCTGGAGCGGGAGTTGAACCCATGACCATCTGACTCGGAGGCGAGAACTGCAGCTGTCACAGAAATGTTATTAAGGATCACTCTTAGGAACGGATGGGATGTGGGTCTGCCCGTGCTTCCCCACATGGTGAGCTCCTGATTTCAGTTGTCCAATGGAGGAGATGCACGTCTCTAAAGGAAGAGGAAAGGAAACTTTTGATCACCGGTCTTTGCCGAGTTAGCTGGTCTCTGCCAGCTGAGGGCTGGATTGCTACAACAGACTACAGCACCCCTGGGTTAGAGAAGGGTCTTGCCCATGATTACTGTCTAGTGATCTGCTGCAGCAATTTTCTATGTGTGCACATCAAGTACGGATCGAATTAGGATCATCTGCAATGTCCACCGCCCCCCCCCCCCCCGCAGCCCCTTCACAAATATCCAGCTGACACTCATTGTCGTTGAATAATGACCACATTTGGCAAAGTACCAGAAGAAGACATGGAGCTACAGCCCAGCAATGAGTTAAAGCTTTCAAGAGAGGAGGAGAGAAAGTAAGGGAGAAAAATAAAAATCAGAGGCTTGTTAGAGCATGGAGGGCTTTCCTACAGGAAGTAGATGAGGCAGAGAACATTGCAGCTTTTTAAGGAGAAATTGGATAAATATTTGAAGAAGAGGAAGTTGCAGGCTATGAAAAGGCAACAGGACAGTGGGATTAGTTTTTGATCACACCAGCAAAGAGCTAGCACAGACATGATTGCTTCCTTCGGTCTTGTAAGCTGTGATTGTTCTAAATTTATATTGTGCCTTTCACAATCTCAGGATGTCTCAAAAAGTGATTTGCAGCCAATAAAGTACTTTTGAAGTGTAGCAACTGTTGTAATGTAGGGAAACGAGGCAGCCAATTTGCGCACAGCAAGCTCCCACAAACAGCAATGAGATAAATGACCAGATCATCTCTTTCAGTGATGTTAGTGGAGAGATAAATGTTGACCAGGACACCGGAAGAACTCCCCTGCTCTTCTTCGTGGGATCTTTTAGGTTTACCCGAGAGGACAGACGGCGCCTCGGTTCAACGTCCCATCTGAAGGACGGCACCTCAGACAGTGCAGCACTCCCTCAATACTGTACAGGTACTGAAGTGTCAGCTTCGTTTATGTGCTCAAGTCCTGGAGTGAGGCTTGAAGCTACAACCTTCTGAAGCAAGAGTGCGAGCACTGAGCCAAAGCCCTTCTATATAACAAGTACTGTAGTTATATTTATGGCCTTTCGCGTGTTGTGTGGGAGCTGGAATAATCCAGCCTCCCAATAATATTTGCTGGCCGACTTTTGCTGATGAGCAAAAGAAAGTGCAGGAGCATCACTGAATCCAAGAGGCACGTGGAGCCAGGGGTCTGCCGAAGTGAAAGGGAGGTGAGCCTGCAGTATAATATACAGTACGGTGAGCACCAGGTTTAGAGAATGATTCAGACACAGCTGGCACTGTAGACTCGGTGTGCCTTGTGTACATACTGCGTACCAATGCTGGAAGCTGGTTTCCCCTCACAGCAGAGGTGACACAGAGTTGGAAACATGCTGTGCCGTAATGGAGGAGGAGATGGTGTTTGAAAGGAAGGCCTGCTGTTTTGATGATGGTTGCGCCACTGGTTCACAACATGGCAAGCTGTGTTATTGGTAGGGAAGCCAGTATTGAGTGGAGCGCACTCTGATGATAAATGGTGAGCAGGCCCTTATTGTAGTATTTTCTATCTCAGACATTGTAAGCCTCATATAAATTATGAACATCTTCCCTTGACTATCAAGATGTGCGCTAATCAATGGGGCTTCACTGGTGATGGGGGGAGTTGGTATCTTGAGAATGGGATAGACTGTGTTTGGTGCCAGGAAGCTAGTATTTGAGAGCAGGACAGGTTGTGTTTGGTGAAAGCAAGAGTCTAATGTACTGTAAATAGATACAGTAATAAAAGCAAAATCCTGTCAGATGCAACAGATTGGGACTAGCCAACTGGTATATATATCAGGGCATTGTCAGAAGCTGCTTACGCCTGGATGGTACTTTTGTGGATTAACTGAATGAGGACAGTGAGGAAGACTTTGGCTGATAGTGTAAAACAGGCGACTTCGGATCAGTTGACTTCAGTTGAAATGAAAATCGGGAAAGATGTAAACGGGCGACTGATCTGATTTTGCCCGTCTTACACTATCACCCAAAGTCAAAATTACACCCCCCATCCCCGGGGTGTCAAGACCCAGTGCAGTCTTCAGACAATGCAAACTTAATCAGAAGCAAAATGGACTGTGCACTAAGCAGCATGTTAGGGGAAAACAAAATCAAGAGGACGGGGGAGGTTTCCGTCCTTATTTTTATATTTCCATTATAAATACCCATGCCCAAACTTAGAATGGCAACCGCCTATGTGAACTTGTTACGCTCTAATCGCATGCTCCTGCTAGTAGTGGGAGAAAGTTGGCAGGAATGCGTGCAGACTCTCTATATTATATACAGATTTTGAAGTTTTATTTATTCTCTGTAAGGTGCAACTGAGCTGGAGAAAAAAAAAATCAAGGCAAATTTGTTCATGAAATGAAAATGAGTTCCAGGCAAATCTATCTGTCTGTTGGGTCGCACTCTCAGTTGAACAATTTGATTTTGTTTTCCTTTCTTGAACGCTCCTGACAGTTTGATTTTGTTTTTCCCGTAACGTGCTGTTTAGTGCACAGTCCATGTTGCTTCTAATTAAATTTTAGAGGAATATGAATACGGATGGCAAAACCTGTCACTTAAACATCTACTAAAGCGCAGACCTAAAAGTGCTTTCATACAATCCATCACCGTACCAGTGATGTGAGGCTGGAAGCTTAGACATCAGGACCAGAAGGTCAGGAGCTCAAATGCTGGTGGCCTTTAACCTTCAGGAGGCAGATCAAATGAATCGGGGCCTAGAGATTACTGCCCATGATATCAATGGACGTGTGCTATATGTGCAGTTATCGGTCAAGTATTTTAACACACCCATTAACTCAACCGCTAAAGCAGAGCGTGGAGGAACATCAAACCCATGTTAGACATTTATCTATGAAGTGTGTTCCACTGCCGCAGTCTCCATCTTTGGACACTCCTGACTGTTTCCATTGGAGGAGAGGGTTCATCACCATCACGCCCAATCGGTAGGGTTACTGAACAGAAAGGCCTGCATATTAACAGGGGCGGGTTATGTAGGCCAGAGGGGTGGGGGTGGGGTGAGGTTTGGACAGGAAACCTGAGAGTCTGGGTTTCCCCGCGTGCTGTGGAGTTTTAATTCCAGTGTGCGTCCTTTGGCACTGATGGGTTCCCAGCCCGGAAGTCAGCCTGATTGAGGAGGTGGCAAAAGCAGGTAGGTCACACCGACCCTGACATCTGACCTGAACCAAACCACCTGTTTGTGTGCTAAAATTCATCCCAGAGTGTCTAACGCAGGTCAGTCCCTCACTCCTTGTCTGTCTGTCTGTCTCTCTGGGCGTCTGTTTCTCTCTGTCTCTCCTTTTCCCCCACAAGGGCAATGTTTGCCTTGTTAGAGCCCTGTGCAAAGGTTGAGTTTGGGGTCCCTGCACTTTGCTGAACAATGATACTAAATAATACCTACTTAATCTGGTTTAAAATCCGCATCACCGTCTGAGAAGAGATTCTCTGGAAGGGTCTCCACCAAACATAGATCTATCCCTTCAAACACTGAGCAAACCAATGCATAAATACCCGCATTTGTTGGTTTAACTGCAAAGGATTGAGCTCCAACTGGCCTGTATTTTTTTTAAAAATCAGATTCATTTTTAGAGACATTCCTTAAATGAATGTGGCCTGAGTGCTAACCAGCCACGTGGGAAGGGAGGGAGGAAGGATGAGGGGGAGAGGAAAGGAAAGAGGGAGGGAGGGGAGGAAGGAAAAGAGGGAAGGAGGGGAGGAAGGGAAATTCCCCAGCAGCTTGGGGGTTACTACCCTTACCTCACCTCACACACAGAAAATGAATCTTACTTCATGTTAATGATTGTAAACCATGAATGAGTGGAGAGGAGAAGGGGCGGAGGAGCAGTGCCCTGATACCTCGGCCCCTGCATCCCTCCAGCATGGAGCCAGTGCATGAGCAGCATGTCCCGCTTGGAATGTGTCCCATGTACATTTTATACACGGATTGAATGGCAGCTCTTACTTGGTGAGTCAGTCAGCGGAAGCGGAGAGCTGCTGGGCAGAGACCCCCGCCCCCCCAGGGACGTGGTCAGTGAGTCATAGGATGCACTCGGAGCTCGGTATAGCTACAACAACAGCACCTGTAATGCACTAAAAAAATCCCAAGGTGCTTCACAGGAGCGTTATCAAACAAAATTTTACAGCGAGCCACATAAGGAAATATTAAGACAGGTGACCAAAAGCTTGGTCAAAGAGTTAGGTTTTAAGGAGCGTCTTAAAAGGAAGCGAGAGAATTAGAGAGGTAGAGGGAGGGAATTCCAGAGCTTAGGGTCTAGACAGCTGGAGCACGGCCACCAATGGTGGAGCGATGAAAATCGGGAAGCGCAAGTGTCCAGATATGGAGGAGTGCAACGATCTCAGAGGGCTGTGGGGCTGGAGGAGATTACAGAGATAGGAAGGGTCGAGGCCATGGAGGGATTTAAAAACAAGGATGAGAATTTTTAAATCGAGACGTTGCCGGACCGGGAGTCAATGTAGGTCAGCCAGCACAGGGGGTGATGGGTGAATGGGACTTGGTGCAAGTCAGGACACAGGCAGCCGAGTTCTGGATGAGCTCAAGCATGGCCCTAACTCTGCCCCTGTCACCTTTGGTTAACCACCAAATGTAAATCCAAATGCCGTTGCTCTGTACACTTTCATTCTGAAATTGAGATCATTACTTAACAGGGAATCACTGAAAATAATTTCTGACATCTTCAGCAAGACACTGGAGACCTTTAAATATTCTATGTAAAACTGCAGATTCACATTAAAAACCACTTTGAATTGTTTTAAACATTGCAATAGAGAGTGACCTATAGCCAAATGAGCTATTTTTTAAGCACCGGTTAGCATGCTCCAGGTAAGTTCCTGTCTGCTCTAATTTAACACATTATCATGAGTTAATGACGCTTCAAACAGCAGAACCATTTAACATTACCGCGGTAACCAGTGCAACAAAAACAACTTGGAGAGGAATTGAAACCCCTGAGTGAGCTACATCAGGGGTACCCACACTACCCTGAGCCCCGGGAAACCAGCCCTCAAAACCCAGGCATTCTGTTTGTACTTGGAGGGTAAGAATCGCCCATCCCGCACCCCCGCCAGAGTGGAGCTGCACTGGACAGGAGCACGGGTCGGAGTTGGGCCTACAACCCTATTCTCCCTCCTGCACTCTGGCTCCAAACGAAGGATGCAGGTTAGTGGTTTTACACTTATCTTTTATTCACTGATTTTTTTTCCACCCCCCCCTTGGAATTTCTCAGGCCTGGCAGTTAGGAAAGGGCTGATATTTGTGCTGTTAGCTCGTTGGTGGTGAATTTATTTTTTAATTATTTATTCGTTCTGGGATGTGGGCAAGGCCAGCATTTATTGCTCGTCCCTAACTACCCTTGAGAAGGTGGTGGTGAGCCGCCTTATACCACTGAGTGGCTTGCTAGGCCATTTCAGAGGGCAGTTAAGAGTCAACCACATTGCCGTGGGTCCGGAGGCACATATCGGCCAGACCGGGTAAGGACAGCAGATTTCCTTCCCTGAAAGGACATTAGTGAACCAGATGGGTTTTTACGACAATGCAGTAGTTTCATTTCACCATTAGAAACATAGAAGATAGGAGCAGGAGTAGGCCATTCGGCCCCTCGAGCCTGCTCCGCCATTTAATGAGATCATGGCTGATCATCCAAACTCAGTACCCTCTCCCTGCCTTCTCCCCATATCCCTTGATCCCTTTAGCCTTAAGAAATATATCTAACTCCTTCTTGAATATATTTAATGAATTGGCATCAACTGCCTTCTGTGGTAGAGAATTCCACAGGTTCACCACTCTCTGGGTGAAGAAATTCCTCCTCATCTCTGTCCTAAATGGCTTACCCCTTATCCTTAGACTGTGACCCCTGGTTCTGAACTCCCCGGCCATCGGGAGCATCCTTCCTGCATCTAGTCTGTCTAGTCCTGTTAGAATTTTATTGATACTAGTTTTTTTTCCAGATTTATTTAATTAATTGAATTTAAATTGAACCCATGTGTCCGGATCATTAGTTCAGGCCTCTGGCTTACTAGCCCAGTGACATAACCAATATGCTACCATACCGTATCCAAAATCAGGGCACTTGTTAGTATCAGGAATAACAACAGAAAATGCTGGAAACGCTCAGCACATCCCTAACCTTTTTCCAGTTCTGACAAAGGGTCACAGACCAGAAACGTTGCTGCCTGGCCTGCTGAGTGTTTCCAGCATTTTCTGTTGTCATTTCAGATTTCCAAGCATCCGCAGTGTTTTGCTATTGTGTAATGGATCAGGAACTTGATCTATGCAAATCTCGAGGCTCCCTGGGACGTACCTGTGCAGCAACAAGAACGGAAAGCTTGGACGCTCCACTTACATGGCACGGTATCAGATGGCAGAGATTCTGCATCTCCCTGGCACTGCTTGATCCCGGCACTGGGTGCCATTCTCACGCACCAACAGCCCTCAGCTTGGCGAGCACAAGAATAAAAAGCTTCACAACAAAGTTGTGCTGGAATAAAAGTTCTGATTGTTCAGTTTGCGTAGTATGGGGAAACATTATTGCAGGGTGTGATGACTGACATTAATCCATTTCATATTTACATTTTTGCATTGAAACCCTGATTGAATTTTGACATTCTCCGCTTACTGCTATCTCACGCTTTGTAGCAACGTATTTGCAGCCCTGTCCATCTCAGCACTGGGGTGTCAGCTGCTCAAATACAATCATATTTTCCATGTGGAAATGTAATTATGAAGTAGATTGATAGCAACAGTCACACCTTCCAGACTCACTCCCTGCCTTAAAAGAGACATTGTAATCCAGGAGATGGATTATTAGAGGCAGTATTTTTAGACTTCCAAATATTCTCTTCTGATCTCATTCATTTTAGCAAGAAACCCAATGTCGCTGCTTAAAACTTTAGCCAATTAGTACCCTCCCTTGTCTCTCAGTGCGGCAGGGCTCTCTGAACTTTCCCCTCATGTTCCGCCCAATCTTCAAATAGCCCACTCTACACACTCTTCCCTCAGGGTGTTGAATATACCAGGGCCCTTAAATATACTATTTAACTGTAGTGTAATTGGTGGGATTGAATTGATTAAATTTAATTGCAATTAATTAAAGGGTAAGTCATGGCAGGAGAGCCCGGCCCTGTTGTATGCTCCTCCTGTGCTATGTGGGAACTCAGGGACACTTCCTGTGTCCCTGACAACTGTGTGTGCAAGAAGTGTGTCCAGCTGCAGCTACTGGCAGACTGCATTGCGGCGCTGGAGCTGCGATTGGATTCATACTGGACCATTCGCGAGGCTGAGGACGTCGTGAATAGCACGTTTAATCAGTTGGTCACACCGCAGAAAGAGAAGGGTTGACCAACAGACAGAGTACTAGGCACAGGCAGGTAGTGCAGGGGTCCCCTGTGGACATCCCCCTCTCAAACAGATACACCACTTTGAGTACTGTTGGGGGGGATGGCTTATCAGAGGAAGGCAGCAGCAGCCAACTTCCTGGCACCAGGGGTGGCTCTGCTGCACAGAATGGGAGGAAAAAGAGGGGTAGAGCTATAGTAATTGGGGATTCTATTGTAAGGGGAATAGATAGGCGTTTCTGCGGCCGCAAGCGAGACTCCAGGATGGTGTGTTTCCTCCCTGGTGCAAGGGTCAAGGATGTCTCAGTGCGGCTGCAGAACATCTTGGAAGGGGAGGGTGAATAGCCAGTTGTCGTGGTGCATATAGGTACCAACGATATAGGTAAAAAGTGGGAAGAGGCCCTAAAAGCGGAATATAGGGAGTTAGGAGGTAAATTAAAAAATAGGACCTCAAAGGTAGTAATCTCAGAATTGCTACCAGTGCCACGTGCTAGTGAGTGTAGAAATAGAAGGATATTTCAGATGAATACGTGGCTAGAGGAATGGTGCAAGGGGGAGGGATTCAAATTCCTGGGACATTGGAACCAGTTCTGGGGGAGGTGGGACCAGTTCAAACTGGACGCTTTGCACCTGGACAGGGCTGGAACCGATGTCCTAGGGGGAGTGTTTGCTAGTGCTCTGGGGGAGGGTTTAAACTAAAATGGCAGGGGGTTGGGAACCTGAGCAGGGAGACAGAGGAAAGGGAAACAAGGGTAAAAGCAAAAGATAGGAAGGAGAAAAACAAAAGTGGCAGTCAGAGAAATCAACGGTTTAAATCAAACATGGCCACAGTAAATAATAATTCTAATAGGTCTAAGAGCATTAAAAAAACAACCCTGAAGGCTTTGTGTCTTAATGCGAGGAGCATTCGCAATAAGGTGGATGAATTAGCTGCGCAAATAGAGGTAAACAAATATGATTTGATTGGGATTACGGAAACATGGCTCCAGGGTGGCCAAGGCTGGGAACTCAACATCCAGGGGTATTCAATATTCAGGAATGATAGGGTAAAAGGAAAGGGAGGTGGGGTTCCATTGCTGGTTAAAGAAGGGATTAACACAACTGTAAGGAAGGATATTAACTCGGATGATGTGGAATCTGTATGGGTAGAACTGAGAAATACCAAGGGGCAGAAAACATTAGTGGGAGTGGTATATAGACATCCAAAAAGTAATGTGGAGGTTGGGGGTAGCATTAAAAGGGAAATTAGAGAAGTGTGCAATAAGGGCACAGCAGTCATCATGGGTGACTTTAATCTACATATAGATTGGGCTAACCAAATTAGTAACAATACTGTGGAGGAGTAATTCCTGGAGTGTTTACGGGATGGTTTCCTGGACCAATATGTCGAGAAACCAACCAGAGATCAGGCCATTTTAGACTGGGTATTATGTAACGAGAAAGGATTAATTAGCAATCTTGTTGTCCGAGGCCCCTTGGGTCGGAGCGATCATAATATGATCGAATTCTTCATTAAGATGGAGAATGAAGTAGTCGACTCAGAGACTAGGGTCCTAAATTTAAATAAAGGAAACTACGATGGTCTGAGGCGCGTGTTGGGTAGGATTGATTGGGGAATGTCACTCAAAGGGTTGACGGTGGATAAGCAATGGCAAACATTCAAAGACTGCATGGATGAACTACAGAATTTGTTCATCCCAGTTTGGCATAAAAATAAAACAAAAAAAGTGACTCAACCGTGGCTAACAAGGGAAATTAGGGATAGCATAAGATCCAAGGAGAGGACATATAAATTGGTTAGAAAAAGCAGTAAACCTGAGGATTGGGAGCAGTTTAGGATTCAACAAAGGAGGACAAAGGGATTAATTAAGAAACGGAAAATAGAATATGAGAGTAAGCTTGCCGGGAACATAAAAACTGACTGTAAAAGCTTTTATAGATATGTGAAGAGAAAAAGATTGGTGAAGTCAAGCATAGGTCCCTTGCAGTCAGAATCAGGGGAATTTATAATGGGGAACAAAGAAATGGCAGACCAATTAAATACATATTTTGGTTCTGTCTTCACAAAGGAGGACACAAATAACCTCCCAGAGATGTCGGGGAACATAGGGTCTGATGAAAGGGAGGAACTGAAAGAAATCAGTATTTGTAGGGAAATGGTGTTAGAGAAATTGATGGGATTGAAGGCCGATAAATCCCCAGGGCCTGATAATCTACATCCTAGGGTACTTAAGGAAGTGGCCGTAGAAATAGTAGATGCATTGCTGATCATCTTCCAACATTCGATGGAATCTGGAACAGTACCCATGGATTGGAGGGTAGCTAATGTTACCCCACTATTCAAAAAAGGTGGTACAGAGAAAATGGGGAATTACAGACCGGTAAGCCTGACATCGGTAGTGGGGAAAATGCTAGAGTCCATTATAAAAGATGTAATAGCAGAGCACTTGGAAAGCAGTGACAGGATCGGACAAAGTCAACATGGATTTACAAAAGGTAAATCATGCTTGACTAATCTACTGGAATTTTTTGAGAATGTAACTGGTAAAATAGATAACGAGGACGTAACAAACAGGGTGGATAAAGGGGAACCAGTGGATGTGGTGTATTTGGACTTCCAATAGGCATTTGACAAGGTGCCACACAAAAGATTACTGCACAAGATAAAAAATCACGGGATTGGGGATAATATACTGGCATGGGTGGAAGATTGGCTATCTAACAGAAAACAGAGAGTTGGGATAAACGGTTCATTCTCGGGTTGGTAATCAGTAACTAGTGGTGTTCCGCAGGGGTCAGTGCTGGGACCCCAACTCTTTACAATCTATATTAACGATTTGGGGGAGGGGACCAAGTGCAACGTAACCAAGCTTGCCGACAATACAAAGATGGGAGGGAAAGCAGTGAGTGAAGAGGACATAAATAACCTGCAAAAGGACATAGACAGGCTAAGTGAGTGGGCAGAAATTTGGCAGATGGAATATAATGTTGGAAAGTGTGAGGTTATGCACCTTGGCAGAAAAAATCAAAGAGCAAGTTATTATCTAAATGGAAAGAAACTGCAAAGTGCTACAGTACAAAGGGATCTGGGGGTCCTGGTGCATGAAACACAGAAGGTTAGTATGCAGGTACAGCAGGTGATCAGGAAGGCCAATGGAATCTTGGCTTTTATCGCAAGGGGGATGGAGTATAAAAGCAGGGAAATCTTGCTTCAGTTATACGGGGTACTGGTGAGGCCACACCTGGAATATTGCGTGCAGTTTTGGTTTCCATATTTAAGAAAAGATATACTTGCTCTCGAGGCAGTTCAGAGAAGGTTCACTCGGTTGATTCTGGAGATGAGGGGGTTGACTTATGAGGAAAGGTTGAGTAGGTTGGGCCTCTACTCATTGGAATTCAGAAGAATGAGAGGCGATCTTATCGAAACATATAAGATTGTGAGGAGGCTTGATCGGGTGGATGCGGGGAGGATGTTTCCACTGATGGGTGAGACTAGAACTAGGGGGCATAATCTTAGAATAAGGGGCTGCCGTTTCAAAACTGAGATGAGGAGAAACTTCTTCACTCAGAGGGTAGTAAATCGATGGAATTTGCTACCTCGGAGAGCTGTGGAAGCTGCAACATTAAATAAATTTAAAACGGAGATAGACAGTTTCCTAGCTGATAAGGGAATTAGGGGTTACGGGGAGCGGGCAGGGAAGTGGACGTGAGTCTAGGTTCGGATCAGCCATGATCCTATTGAATGGCGGAGCAGGCCCGAGGGGCCGTATGGCCTACCCCTGCTCCTACTTCTTATGTTCTTATAAGGGAGAACCAGTGGATGTGTATTTGGACTTTCAGAAGGCTTTCGATAAGGTCCCGCATAAGAGATTAGCGTGTAAAGTTAAGGCACATGGGATTGGGGGCAAGTTATTGACTTGGATAGAGAACTGGTTGGCAGACAGAAAGCAAAGAGATGGAATAAATGGGTCTTTTTCCGAGTGGCAGGTAGTGACTAGTGGGGTACCGCAGGGATCGGTCCTTGGACCCCAGCTATTCACAATATATATTAATGACCTAGACAAGGGAACTAGATGTAATATCTCCAAGTTTGCAGACGACACAAAGCTGGGTGGGCGTGTGTGCTGTGAGGGGGATGCCGAGAAACTCCAGGATGATTTGGACAGGTTGGGTGATTGGGCAAAAGCATGGCAGATGCAATATAACGTGGATAAATGTGAGGTTATCCACTTTGGTGGCAAAAACAGGAAGGCAGATTATTATCTGAATGGCAATAGATTGGGAGAAGGGAAAGTGCAACGAGACCTGGGTGTCCTTGTGCACCAGTCGCTGAAGGTAAGCATGCAGGTGCAGCAGGCGGTTAAGAAGGCAAATGGTATGTTGGCCTTCGTAGCGAGAGGGTTTGAGTACAGGAACAAGGATGTCTTGCTGCAGTTATACAGGGCCTTGGTGAGACCACATCTTGAGTATTGTGTGCAGTCTTGGTCGCCTTATCTGAGGAAGGATGTTCTTGCCATGGAAGGAGTGCAGCGAAGATTCACCAGGCTGATACCTGGGATGGCAGGAATGACGTATGAGGAGAGATTGGGTCGATTGGGCTTGTACTCGCTGGAGTTTAGAAGAATGAGAGGGGATCTCATCGAAACTTATAAAATTCTGACAGGACTGGACAGACTAGATGCAGGAAGGATGTTCCCGATGGTTGGGGAGTCCAGAACCAGGGGTCACAGTCTAAGGATAAGGGGTAGGCCATTTAGGACAGAAATGAGGAGGAATTTCTTCACCCAGAGAGTGGTGAACCTGTGGAATTCTCTACCACAGAAGGCAGTTGAGGCCAATTCATTAAATATATTCAAGAAGGAGTTGGATATATTTCTTAAGGCTAAAGGGATCAAGGGATATGGGGAGAAAGCAGGGACCAGGTACTGAATTTGGATGATCAGCCATGATCGCATTGAATGGCGGAGCAGGCTCGAGGGGCCGAATGGCCTACTCCTGCTCCTATCTTCTAAAAAAAAAGAAATCAAGACCTTCGCACTATCTCCTGTTACAACTCATTTTTTCCCCCAGGGGCTCAAAACTCTGAAGGGGAGAAGTTCAACCTCGTTTCACCTGTTTTTTTGGGCATAAAATGAGGGTAAAACTCACTAAAACCAGGCCGGATTCTCCAGTGCCCAATCAGCACCCGCCTCAGGTGACCTTTAGTCACCTAAATCTGGCATTGGGCTGAGAATTGGGGTCCTATATCAGTTTGTAAAACCCCGATTGCAAAATTGGATTACAAATGGACAGCTTTCACCATGTAAGCCCTGCCTATTTTTAAAAATTGGGTCTTAAACAGCCTTAGCAGGTCCCTCATAAGTTAGAGAGAGTCACAGTGAATAGTGTGGATCTGTCAGAGAGTGTTACAGTGAAATGTGTGGGGTATATCAGTGTTACAGTGAGGGGTGTGGGGTATATCAGTGTTACAGTGAGGGGTGTGGGGTATATCAGTGTTACAGTGAGGGGTGTGGGATATATCAGTGTTACAGTGAGGGGTGTGGGATATATCAGTGTTACAGTGAGGGGTGTGGGGTATATCAGTGTTACAGTGAGGGGTGTGGGGTATATCAGTGTTACAGTGAGGGGTGTGGGATATATCAGTGTTACAGTGAGGGGTGTGGGGTATATCAGTGTTACAGTGAGGGGTGTGGGATATATCAGTGTTACAGTGAGGGGTGTGGGGTATATCAGTGTTACAGTGAGGGGTGTGGGGTATGTGTGTTAGAGTGAAGGGGTGTAGGGTATATCAGTGTTACAGTGAAGGGGTGTGGGATATATCCACGTTACAGTGAAGGGTGTGGGGTATATCAGTGTTACAGTGAGGGGTGGGGGTATATCAGTGTTACAGTGAGGGGTTGGGGGTATATCAGCATTAGGGGTGTGGGGTATATCGGTGTTACAGTGAGGGGTGTGGGGTATATCAGTGTTACACTGAGGGGTGTGGGGTATATCGGTGTTACAGTGAAGGGTGTGCGGTATACCAGTGTTACACTGAGGGGTGCGGGGTCTATCAGTGTTACAGTGAGGGGTGTGGGGTCTATCAGAGTGTTACAGTGAAGGGTGTGTGGTATATCAGTGTGACAGTGAGGGGTGTGGGGTATATCAGTGTTACAGTGAGGGGTGTGGGGTATATCAGCATTAGTGAGGGGTGGGGTCTATCAGTGTTACAGTGAGGGGTGTGGGATATATCAGCGTGACAGTGAGGGGTGTGGGTATATCAGTGTTACAGTGAGGGGTGTGGGGTCTATCAGTGTTACAGTGAGGGGTGTGGGATATATCAGCATTACAGTGAAGGGTGTGGGGTATATCAGTGTTACAGTGAGGGGTGGGGGGTATATCGGTGTTACAGTGAGGGGTGTGGGTCTATCAGTGTTACAGTGAGGGGTGTGGTGTATATCAGTGTGTTACAGTGAAGGGTGTGGGGTATATCAGCATTGGTGAGGGGTGTGGGGTCTATCAGAGTGTTATAGTGAGGGGTTTGGGGTATATCAGCATTAGTGAGGGGTGTGGGGTCTATCAGTGTTACAGTGAAGGGTGCGGGATATATCAGCGTTAGTGAGGGGTATGGGGTCTATCAGTGTTACAGTGAGGGGTGTGGGATCTATCCGTGTGACAGTGCGGGGTGTGGGGTATATCAGTGTTACAGTGAGGGGTGTGGGGTATATCAGCATTAGTGAGGGGTGTGGGGTCTATCAGTGTTACAGTGAGTGGTGTGGGGTCTATCAGAGTGTTACAGTGAGGGGTGTGGGGTATATCAGTGTTACAGTGAGGGGTGTGGGTATATCAGTGTTACAGTGAGGGGTGTGGGATATATCAGAGTGTTACAGTGAGGGGTGTGGGATATATCAGTGTTACAGTGAGGGGTGTGGGATATATCAGTGTTACAGTGAGGGGTGTGGGGTCTATCAGTGTTACAGTGAGGGGTGTGGGGTCTATCAGAGAGTTACAGTGAGGGGTGTGGGGTATATCAGTGTTACAGTGAGGGGTGTGGGGTATATCAGTGTTACAGTGAGGGGTGTGGGGTCTATCAGTGTTACAGTGAAGGGGTGTGGGATATATCCGCATTATAGTGAAGGGTGTGGGGTATATCAGTGTTACAGTGAGGGGTGGGGGGTATATCAGTGTTACAGTGAGGGGTTGGGGGTATATCAGCATTAGGGGTGTGGGGTATATCGGTGTTACAGTGAGGGGTGTGGGTATATCAGTGTTACACTGAGGGGTGTGGGGTCTATCAGTGTTACAGTGAGGGGTGTGGGGTCTATCAGAGTGTTACAGTGAAGGGTGTGGGGTATATCAGTGTGACAGTGAGGGGTGTGTGGCATATCAGTGTTACAGTGAGGGGTGTGGGGTATATCAGCATTAGTGAGGGGTGTGGGGTCTATCAGAGTGTTATAGTGAGGGGTGTGGGGTATATCAGCATTAGTGAGGGGTGTGGGGTCTATCAGTGTTACAGTGAGGGGTGTGGGATATATCAGCGTTACAGTGAAGGGTGTAGGATATATCAGTGTTACAGTGAGGGGTGTGGGGTCTATCAGTGTTACAGTGAGGGGTGTGGGATATATCAGCATTACAGTGAAGGGTGTGGGGTATATCAGTGTTACAGTGAGGGGTGTGGGTCTATCAGTGTGTTACAGTGAAGGGTGTGGGGTATATCAGCATTAGTGAGGGGTATGGGGTCTATCAGTGTTACAGTGAGTGGTGTGGGGTCTATCAGTGATACAGTGAGGGGTGTGGGGTATATCAGTGTGTTACAGTGAAGTGTGTGGGGTATATCCGCATTAGTGAGGGGTGTGGGGTCTATCAGTGTTACAGTGAGGGGTGTGGGATATATCGGCGTTACAGTGAAAGGTGTGGTGTCTATCAGAGTGTTACACTGAGGGGTGTGGGGTCTATCAGTGTTACAGTGAGGGGTGTGGGGTATATCAGTGTGTTACAGTGAAGGGGTGTGGGGTCTATCAGTGTTACAGTGAAGGGTGTGGGATATATCAGCGTTAGTGAGGGGTATGGGGTCTATCAGTGTTACAGTGAGGGGTGTGGGGTCTATCAGTGTTACAGTGAGCGGTGTGGGGTCTATCAGGGTGTTATAGTGAGGGGTGTGGGGTATATCAGCATTAGTGAGGGGTGTGGGGCCTATCAGTGTTACAGTGAGTGGTGTGGGATATATCAGCGTTACAGTGAAGGGTGTGGGGTCTATCAGAGTGTTACAGTGAGGGGTGTGGGGTATATCAGTGTTCCAGTGAGGGGTGTGGGTATATCAGTGTTAGAGTGAAGGGGTGTAGGGTATACCAGTGTTACAGTGAAGGGTGTGGGATATATCAGCATTAGTGAGGGGTGTGGGGTCTATCAGTGTTACAGTGAGGGGTGTGGGATATATCAGCATTACAGTGAAAGGTGTGGGGTCTATCAGAGTGTTACAGTGAGGGGTGTGGTGTATATCAGTGTTACAGTGAGGGGTGTTGGTATATCAGTGTTAGAGTGAAGGGGTATAGGGTATATCAGTGTTACAGTGAGGGGTGTGGGGTCTATCAGTGTTACAGTGAAGGGTGTGGGATATATCAGCGTTAGTGAGGGGTGTGGGGTATATCAGTGTTACAGTAAGGGGTGTGGGGTATATCAGCATTGAGGGGTGTGGGGTATATCAGTGTTACAGTGAGCGGTGTGGGGTCTAGCAGTGTTACAGTGAGGGGTGTGGGGTGTATCAGTGTTACAGTGAAGGGTGTGGGTTATATCAGCGTTAGTGAGGGGTGTGGGGTATATCGGAGTGTTACAGTGAGGGGTGTGGGGTATATCGGAGTGTTACAGTGAAAGGTGCGGGGTCTATCAGAGTTTTACAGTGAGGGGTGTTGGGTATATCAGTGTTACGGTGAGGGGTGTGGGGTGTATCAGTGTTACAGTGAAAGGGTGTTACAGTGGGGTGTGGGGTATATCAGCGTTGAGGGGTGTGGGGTATATCAGTGTTACAGTGAGGGGTATGGGGTCTATCAGTGTTACAGTGAGGGGTATGGGGTATATCAATGTTACAGTGAGGGGTGTGGGGTCTATCAGTGTTACAGTGAGGGGTGTGGGGTATATCAGTGTTACAGTGAGTGGTGTGGGGTCTATCAGTGATACAGTGAGGGGTGTGGGGTATATCAGTGTGTTACAGTGAAGTGTGTGGGGTATATCCGCATTAGTGAGGGGTGTGGGGTCTATCAGTGTTACAGTGAGGGGTGTGGGATATATCGGCGTTACAGTGAAAGGTGTGGTGTCTATCAGAGTGTTACACTGAGGGGTGTGGGGTCTATCAGTGTTACAGTGAGGGGTGTGGGGTATATCAGTGTGTTACAGTGAAGGGGTGTGGGGTCTATCAGTGTTACAGTGAAGGGTGTGGGATATATCAGCGTTAGTGAGGGGTATGGGGTCTATCAGTGTTACAGTGAGGGGTGTGGGGTCTATCAGTGTTACAGTGAGCGGTGTGGGGTCTATCAGGGTGTTATAGTGAGGGGTGTGGGGTATATCAGCATTAGTGAGGGGTGTGGGGCCTATCAGTGTTACAGTGAGTGGTGTGGGATATATCAGCGTTACAGTGAAGGGTGTGGGGTCTATCAGAGTGTTACAGTGAGGGGTGTGGGGTATATCAGTGTTCCAGTGAGGGGTGTGGGTATATCAGTGTTAGAGTGAAGGGGTGTAGGGTATACCAGTGTTACAGTGAGGGGTGTGGGTCTATCAGTGTTACAGTGAAGGGTGTGGGATATATCAGCATTAGTGAGGGGTGTGGGGTCTATCAGTGTTACAGTGAGGGGTGTGGGATATATCAGCATTACAGTGAAAGGTGTGGGGTCTATCAGAGTGTTACAGTGAGGGGTGTGGTGTATATCAGTGTTACAGTGAGGGGTGTTGGTATATCAGTGTTAGAGTGAAGGGGTATAGGGTATATCAGTGTTACAGTGAGGGGTGTGGGGTCTATCAGTGTTACAGTGAAGGGTGTGGGATATATCAGCGTTAGTGAGGGGTGTGGGGTATATCAGTGTTACAGTAAGGGGTGTGGGGTATATCAGCATTGAGGGGTGTGGGGTATATCAGTGTTACAGTGAGCGGTGTGGGGTCTATCAGTGTTACAGTGAGGGGTGTGGGGTGTATCAGTGTTACAGTGAAGGGTGTGGGTTATATCAGCGTTAGTGAGGGGTGTGGGGTATATCGGAGTGTTACAGTGAGGGGTGTGGGGTATATCGGAGTGTTACAGTGAAAGGTGCGGGGTCTATCAGAGTTTTACAGTGAGGGGTGTTGGGTATATCAGTGTTACGGTGAGGGGTGTGGGGTGTATCAGTGTTACAGTGAAAGGGTGTTACAGTGGGGTGTGGGGTATATCAGCGTTGAGGGGTGTGGGGTATATCAGTGTTACAGTGAGGGGTATGGGGTCTATCAGTGTTACAGTGAGGGGTATGGGGTATATCAATGTTACAGTGAGGGGTGTGGGGTCTATCAGTGTTACAGTGAGGGGTGTGGGGTATATCAGTGTTACAGTGAGGGGTGTGGGGTATATCAGAGTGTTACAGTGAGGGGTGTGGGGTATATCAGAGTGTTACAGTGAGGGGTGTGGTGTATATCAGTGTTACAGTGAGGGGTGTGGCGTATATCAGTGTTACAGTGAGGGGTGTGGGGTATATCAGTGTTACAGTGAGGGGTGTGGGGTATATCAGTGTTACAGTGAGGGGTGTGGCGTATATCAGTGTTACAGTGAGGGGTGTGGGGTATATCAGTGTTACAGTGAGGGGTGTGGGGTCTATCAGTGTTTCAGTGAGGGGTGTGGGGTATATCAGTGTTACAGTGAGGGGTGTGGGGTCTATCAGTGTTACAGTGAGGGGTGTGGGGTCTATCAGTGTTACAGTGAGGGGTGTGGGGTATAAGAACATAAGAACATAAGAAATAGGAGCAGGAGTAGGCCAATCGGCCCCTCGAGCCTGCTCCACCATTCAATAAGATCATGGCTGATCTGATCCTAACCTCAAATCTTCTATCACTCTGCATCCACCCGAACCCATGTGATCTCCCGGGAGAGGCGAAAAACCAGATAAAGACCCAATGGCCAATTTGGGAGAAAAAAATCTGGGAAATTCCTCTCCGACCCATCTAGGCGATCGAAATTCTTCCAGGAGATCACTCTGTCCCTATATTTTCTACAGTACTTACCTTCTGTAAAGGCTATCTCTACCCCAGCCAGGAACAGGAATAAAACCATCTCCTGAAATCTAACACAGAATTAGAACACAGTAGGAGCAGAACAAGGCTACACGGCCCCTGGGCCCACTCCACTACCCACAGGGCCATGACCATTCCGAACCTAGACTCATGTCCAATTTCCTGCCCGCTCCCCGTAACCCTTAATTCCCTTTACTTCTAGGAAACTATCTATTTCTGTTTTAAATTTATTTAATGATGTAGCTTCCACAGCTTTCTGGGGCAGCAAATTCCACAAACCTACCACCCTCTGAGTGAAGAAGTTTCTCCTCATCTCAGTTTTGAATGAGCAGCCCCTTATTTTAAGATTATGCCCCCTAGTTCTAGTTTCACCCATCATTGGGAACATCCTCACCGCATCCACCCGATCAAGCCCCTTCACAATCTTATATGTTTCAATAAGATCGCCTCTCATTCTTCTGAACTCCAATGAGTAGAGTCCCAATCTACTCAACCTCTCCTCATATGACCACCCCCTCATCCCCGGGATTAACTGAGTGAACCTTCTTTGTACAGACTCGAGAGCAAGTATGTCTTTTCTTAAGTATGGACACCAAAACTGTATGCAGTATTCCAGGTGCGGTCTCACCAATACCTTGTACAACTGCAGCAATACCTCCCTGTTTTTATATTCCAACCCCCTAGCAATAAAAGCCAACATTCCATTGGCCTTCTTAATCACTTGCTGCACCTGCATACTAACCTTTTGAGTTTCGTGCACCAGGACCCCCAGATCCCTTTGTACTACAGTACTTTCCAGTTTCTTGCCATTAAGATAATAACTTGCTCTATGATTTTTCCTGCCACAGTGCATAACCTCACACTTTCCAGTATTGTATTCCATCTGCCAAATCTCTGCCCACTTACTTAGCCTGTCTATGTCCCTTTGCAGGTTTTTTATGTCCTCCTCACTCACTACTTTCCGTCCCATCTTTGTATCATCTGCAAACTTTGATATGTTACACTCGGTCCCCTCCTCCAAATCGTTAATATAGATTGTAAAGAGTTGGGGACCCAGCACTGACCCCTGTGGAACACCACTAGTTACTGGTTGCCAATCTGAGAACGAACCATTTATCCCAACTCTCTGCTTTCTGTTAGAGAGCCAATCCTCCACCCACGCCAGAATATTACCCCCAATCCCGTGATTTTTTATCTTGAGCAATAATCTTTTGTGTGGCACCTTGTCAAATGCCTTTTGGAAGTCTAAATACACTACGTCCACTGGTTCCCCTTTATCTACCCTGTATGTTACTTCCTCAAAAAACTCAAGCAAATTTGTTAAACATGACTTCCCCTTCATGAAACCATGCTGAGTTTGTCCTATTAAATTATGTTTATCCAAATGTCCCGTTACTGTCTCCTTAATAATGGACTCTAACATTTTACCAACCACAGATGTTAGGCTAACAGGTCTATAGTTTCCAGCCTTCTGCCTACTACCCTTTTTAAATAAGGGTGTTACATTAGCAGTTTTCCAATCTGCCGGGACCTTTGCTGAGTCCAGTGAGTTTTGGAAAATTATTACCAATGCATCCACAATCCCTACCGCTACTTCCCTCAAGACCCTAGGATGCAAGCCATCAGGTCCAGGGGATTTATCCGCCTTGAGTCCCATTATTTTACCAAGTACCACTTCCTTAGTGATTTTAATCGTATTTAGTTCCTCCCCCCCTAGAGCCCCCTGTTTGTCCAGTGTTGGGATATTCTTAGTGTCCTCTACTGTAAAGACTGATACAAAATAATTGTTCAGTGTTTTTGCCATCTCCATGTTTCCCACCATTAATTTCCCGGTCTCATCCTCTAAGGGACCAACATTTACTTTAGCCACCCTTTTTCTTTTTATATAACTATAGTGTTACAGTGAGGGGTGTGGGGTATATCAGTGTTACAGTGAAGGGGTGTTACAGTGATGGGTGTGGGGTATATCAGTGTTACAGTGAAGGGGTGTTACAGTGATGGGTGTGGGGTATTTCAGCGTTGAGGGGTGTGGGGTATATCAGTGTTACAGTGAAGGGGTGTTACAGTGATGGGTGTGGGGTATTTCAGCGTTGAGGGGTGTGGGGTATATCAGTCTTCGAGTGAAGGGGTGTTACAGTGAGGGGTGTGGGGTATATCAGTGTTACAGTGAAGGGGTGTTACAGTGAGGGGTGTGGGGTATATCAGTGTTACAGTGAAGGGGTGTTACAGTGAGGGGTGTGGGGTATATCAGTGTTACAGTGAAGGGGTGTTACAGTGAGGGGTGTGGGGTATATCAGTGTTACAGTGAAGGGGTGTTACAGTGATGGGTGTGGGGTATTTCAGCGTTGAGGGGTGTGGGGTATATCAGTCTTCGAGTGAAGGGGTGCATAGACTATTACAGTGAGGCATAATGTAATTTTATACTAATTTCTTGTTACGACTTTCAAATTGATGTTTACAAGAGTAGAAATGTGTAACAGGAGGCACCAGAAGGAAAACGGTTCCTTTCCACCTTCTTTGGTTGCCCACACACAGACCTTTGTATAAAATCCAGCTCATCATGGTCAGAACCGTGAACAACTTGAAAATAAAACGAAGGCCTGATTGAATCCTTCTGCTGCACCTGGTGGCCATGTTTAGCCTAATTGGAGGAAATGAGATGCTGCCGGAGCACACCGAGTGGAGTAATGGGAGATGACACTGGTGGTAACAGTATCGCATCAGTGAAAGGCCTTTTTTTTTTAATCTGCCCTCTTCAGTGCAATTCCCCTGCACAATCCGTTCAATCAAAAGAGGGAAGAAAACACAGAAACTCAGACAAATCACCAACTGCATCACCACAGATGAAACCATCGCTGTGTTCCTTCAAATGAATAGCCACGGGAAGGTTTTACAGATTCCAAATGAATTGCATATATTCTCATTGCAGAGGTTCCCCCCAATCGCACCAGAAGTGCACTGGCTGTGATATGGTTAGAATACACGCTGTCCGTCTTACCCTGACTGACATCCGCATGGGGAACATCTCCCCAACCACCTGATTGGCATGAAGAGTGCACAGACAGGGGGAGTAGCTTCGGAGGGAGGGAATAAGGGAGAGGGGCCAGAAAGGAACAACAGTAACAACTTGCATTTATATAGTGCCCTTAAAGTAGAAAAACATCCCAAGTTGTTCACAGAGGCGTAATCAAAAAATGGATGCCAAGCCATGGAAGGAAAATATTAGCGGAAGTGACCAAAAGCTTTCAAAGTTTTAAAGAGGGCCTTAATGAAGGAGCGGGAAATGCAGAAGTGGTGGCGTATAGCGATGGAATTCTGGAGCGAGGGGCCTAGGTGGCTGAAGGCATGGCCTCTAATGGTGGGGAGATGTACAAGAGGCCAGAGTCAGGGCAATTGAGAGGAGTTTCAGGGCTAGAGGAGGTTAGGGATAGGGAGGGGTGAGGCCATGAAGGGATTTAAACACAGGGATGAGAATTTTAAAATTGACGGTTTGAGGAAATGGGAGCCAGCGTGGGTCAGCGAGGACGGGCTAGCAGGACTAGGGCAGTAAGAGTTATAGGAGCCAGAGTAGGTCAGCGAGGACGGGCTAGCAGGACTAGGGCAGTAAGAGTTATAGGAGCCAGAGTAGGTCAGCGAGGACGGGCTAGCAGGACTAGGGGCAGTAAGAGTTATAGGAGCCAGCGTAGGTCAGCGAGGATGGGCTAGCAGGACTAGGGCAGTAAGAGTTATAGGAGCCAGCGTAGGTCAGCGAGGACAGGCTAGCAGGACTAGGGGCAATAAGAGTTATAGGAAATAACAACAGAAAATGCTGGAAAAACTCAGCAGGTCAGGCAACATCCGTGGAGAGAAATTTGAGTTGACGTTTCGGGTTTGACCCTTCTTTAAAACTGGAGAGAAAAGGAACTAGATCGAAGGCAGGGCTGCGATCGGACAAAAGAATAAAAGAACCAAAAGAAGTAAAAGAGATTAGAAGCTAGACGAGATGGTAATAGGCTGAGATTAGGTGTAAAGTGTACTGGCAGGGCAAAAGATAGCTGCCAGGTGTGAGAGAGAAACAAAAGGAAAGGGGGGGGGAGGAAAGGAGTGGAAAAATATAAGTAGAAATGAAATAGGGGCCGAGGTTATGATCTGAAATTGTTGAACTCGATATTGAGACCGGAAGGCTGCAGAGTGCCTAATCGGAAGATGAGGTGCTGTTCCTCGAGTTTACGTTGAGCTTCTGTGGAACAGTACAAGAGGCCAAGGACGGTGAGGTCCGAGTGGGAATGGAGCGGTGAATTGAAATGACAGGCGACCGGAAGCTCGGGGTCACCCTTACGGACTGAACGGAGGTGTTCCGCAAAGCGGTCACCCAATCTGCGTTTGGTCTCCCCAATGTAGAGGAGACCGCATCGTGAGCAGCGAATACAGTATACTAGATTGCGAGAAGTACAAGTAAATCGCTGTTTCACCTGGAAGGGGTGTTTGGGGCCCTGGACAGTGGGGAGGGGGGAGGTATAGGGGCAGGTGTTACATCTCCTCCGCTTGCACGGGAAGGTGCCAGGCGAAGGGGAAGGGCTGTTTGGGGTGATAGAGGAGTGGACTAGGGTGTCTCGGAGAGAGCGGTCCCTGCGGAATGCTGAAAGGGGAGGGGAGGGGAAGATACGTTTGGTGGTGGGATCACTTTGGAGGTAGCGGAAATGCCGGAGGATGATCCGTTGAATGTGGAGGCTGGTGGGGTGAAAGGTGAGGACAAGGGGAACCCTATCGTGGTCAGCGAGGACGGGCTAGCAGGACTAGGGCAGTAAGAGTTATAGGAGCCAGCGTAGGTCAGTGAGGACGGGCTAGCAGGACTAGGGCAGTAAGAGTTATAGGAGCCAGAGTAGGTCAGCGAGGACGGGCTAGCAGGACTAGGGCAGTAAGAGTTATAGGAGCCAGAGTAGGTCAGCGAGGACGGGCTAGCAGGATTAGGTGCAGTAAGAGTTATAGGAGCCAGAGTAGGTCAGCGAGGACGGGCTAGCAGGACTAGGTGCAGTAAGAGTTATAGGAGCCAGAGTAGGTCAGCGAGGACGGGCTAGCAGGACTAGGGCAGTAAGAGATATAGGAACCAGCGTAGGTCAGCGAGGATGGGCTAGCAGGACTAGGTGCAGTAAGAGTTATAGGCCACACAATTTATGATCAGCTGAAGTGTAAATATTTCCATACACGAGGAGGAAAGTGCTGAAAACCAATCTTGTTTCAGACCCGTCAAAGGACGCCGAATTCATAAACCCTTGCCGGTATTGCGGGTGTTCAGAATCTGCCAGTCTCCAGAGCTGCAGGCTTGTGTGTTTGAGAATTGCACAAACCTTGATGCCAGCCTGGTTATTGTGGTTGATTCTGTTGAATATGCAATCTCTGCTCGGGCTTTGACTCCTACAGGAAGCTCCAAAGGATGTCTTTAACAAGTTTTATTTGTTTATTGGTTCCCAGTCATCAGCAATAAAAGTTTCCCTTCCATCAATCTATATTAGCTCGGAGAGCCAAGCTATCTTGACGCCTCCTCATTGACAGCTTTTACTCTATCCCACGAGCCTGTCCAACTTTCAAAGATCATCTTTCTTTTCTTCTCAACTCCTCCAAGTACACCTTCTACTGAAGAATCTCTGAGATACACCAGAAGATTAAGATCTTCAGCCATATGGGATCCATTCCTTCCACCACCAGCGCACTGTGGTTGCAGTACAGGAAACTTTCGATTTACCGGCACCTAAATAACCGGAAATCTCGGTTAACCGGCAAAATTCAGGAGTAGGTTTTACTTCATATTGTATTTGCCTTCTTCCATCTGTGTTGTGCAAGGGTGTGGCTGCAGCTGTTGCTAAGCTACAGAGACGCTTGAAACTTGTGGCCATTGTTCTACAGTTGTTGCTAAGCAACAGGGTTTGTTGCTTTATACGGAGCTGTCAGCTCTCCCTATCTTTTACTATAGCGTTCGGTTATCCGGAATTTTTGATGAACCGGCACCACGTCAGTCCTGTCCATGCCGGATAAAAAAAAGTTTCCTGTATGTACAATTTACAGGATGCACTGCAGCAACTCACCGTGGTTACTTTGACATCACCTTCCTCCTCTGTCCCCTCTACCACCGAGAAGGATAAAAGCAGCAATGTCAGGAAAACGCCATCACCTCCGGGTTCCCCTCCAAGTGACGCACTATCCTGACTTGGATATAACAGCTGTTCCTTCATCGTGGCTGGGTCAATATCCTGAATTCCCTGCCTAACACCACCGTGGGAACACCATCACCACAAGGACGGCAGAGGTTCAAGAAGAAGTGGCGCCACCACTGTCAGGGCAATTAGGGATGGGCAATGAATGCCACCTTGCTCACAGTAGGAGAATAAATATATTAACATATATATTTTAAGAAAAATAAGCACGTCGGAAATTCCCCTGCTATTTTCAGGGCAATGTTAACCTGCCATGCTAAGTGGGCAATCATCATCAATCAATAACCAGCAATATCCCTCGAGAAAGAATATCAGGATAGTGTGTGGGAAATGAAAACATCACACGGGCATAATCAGGGTCCTCCTCTGAGGTTGGATGTTAGCATGTAGTGGGAGAAGGCGGTAACTGGGGAGGGTGTCTAGGGCTTGGCTCACTAATGTTGTGGTACCTGGTGATATACCACAACTAAATAGGAACTCAGTACGGATACAAATAATGCAGTATGTAGTAGCATCATGGAGTTAGACAGCACTGGGGCCGGGGGTGGGGTGGGTGGATGGGAATATTTGGACATTTGCATCTTCCTCGCTAGTTGCATGATTGAAGGCAACATTATTTTTGGTAATTTATGTCTCAGTGGTAAAAGCGGCAATCAGTGTGGTACTGAACCATATGGATCAGCAGGGGCCAAGTTCGATCCTCAATCTGTGCTGAGTTGGCAATTGGTGCGCTAGAATTGGCCTCAGTGTCCATGGACGAAGGCGGGTTGGGGTGGGGGGGAAAAAAATCAAGTTTCCCATTCACAATTACGATCCAGCGATCCCTGCTAGGAAGTGGAAATGTGTGGACATCGGATGAGGATAGGGTTGGGCTTGGTTGTGTATTCCTCCACAGTCAAATACTCTGATGGCAGTCACACATGAAGCATGGTCACATTGATGAGGTACAAGAGGGTGGCTATCACCTGTGGAACTTTACCTGAACAAAGTCAGTGTGTGGAGGAGAGGATGTGAGAAAATTGGAGGATAGAAACCATGATGACCCAGCTGGTAAACATCCAAATTGCAGTTTGAGAGTGACCCAGAACTTTAATAATCATTTCTCAAATTTAATGTGAATGCACTAACAGCAAGAACTTAGATTTATATGGTGCCTTTCATGTAAAAAAAAAATCCCAAGGTGATTCACAAAGAGAAGCAAGAGAGGTTTTATGAGGAGGGAGCGCTAGAGAGGTGGAGAGATTTAGGGAGGGATTTCCAGAGCTTAGGGCCTAGACAGCTGAAGGCACGGCTGGTCATGGTGGACCGATGAAAATTGGGGATGGGCCAAGAGGCCAGAATTGGAGGAGCGCAGAGATCTCGGAGGGCTAGAGGACTGGAGGAGGTTAGGGAGGGGCGAGGCCATGAAGGGATTTGGAGAAAAAAAAGAGAAAGGGAGAGATTAGGATGAGTGGCCAAAGACTAGGTCCGAGAGATGAGGTTTGAGGAGCTTTTAAGAATGGAGAGAGAGACGTGGAGAGATTCAGGGAGAGAGTTCAAAAGAGTAGGACTGTGGTAGTCGAAGGCTCTGTCACCAATGGCGCAGTAACAGGAGTGGGCGGGGCGGGGGGTGCAGAAGGCAAGAGTCCGAGGAACCGAGCATTCAGGAGGGGCTACTAAGAGGCCGGAGGGGATGGGGTTAAAAGCAGTTGTTCAGCATTGCACTTGCAGTATATTTATCTATAACTTCTGTTTCATTGTTTGGATCCAAAACTACAATATTAAAACAGATCTGTGATGCTTCCATTAATCTTCAAAAGGTATTGTAGATTTATAAGAAGCAGCACCTTTGATTTGTGACAGAGCACTCAGATATTGTTTTCCTTTGTAAAAGATGGTTGGAATGAAACATCTTTATCCCTGACTGCAGGAGACACTGATTCAGGTTCCTACAAATGAAGTTAGGCCGCCACAGACAAGTTAATTTAGGCTGTCACTACCACTGCCATGTGTGTGAGCTGAACCATATCAGTTGATAATCACAGGTTCCAGCACTGTTTGCTGTACACATCACCACAAAACACCTCAACATCACCCCACACAGTCACTGTCAAACGAGCTCAATGTATATTTATTTACGTTTCTTCTTCCTTTGTGGACAGTTTGGTGCTGCAGACAGACAGATACCTCCATAATACTGAAATACCGGGACGTGTATTTAAGGGAATCACTGGTTAAAGGGATCAAATGTGCCCCAATGTTAGATTATTGTTCCTGTTTTAGCTAACCACTAAATTCTGTCTAAGGGAATCAGTCAAACTAGGAATGCACGTGAATGACACTGCTCACTGCCGTGTACCAACATGCTAATCACATGCCAACATACTAATGCCACAGACCAACAATGCACTAATCGCTGCCACCCCCCAATGGCATGTCAATCACATTCCAATGACAGACTAATCAATGCCAACAACACACTAGTCACACTCCCAACTATATGCTACCTCCTTAGAAAACACGAATTGCTAATCCAGAAACAAAATCAAAAAGCACTTCATAAACAATTTTTGCAACAAGTACACAGGTGCTTTGCTCAGAGGGTTACTGCATGTACAATATGTATAAGTAATGCACTGCAAATGCGTTACTTATGTGGGTTGTCGACCAGGAGTGGACACCTGCCATCTCCCAAGGTGCATGTACTTCTTCGGTGCCTGAAGTGAGACTTGAAAGAAAATCGGACAGGTTCTACAATGGCCGGTCAATCCGCTCCAGCAGGTTATCCCCACAGAGTCCCTTATAAACCAACACTTGCACCCTGAGATGTGCCTTGAGAGGGATAGCCTGCCTTGGCTTTAACAATTATCCCCTGGTTATGATGTGTGATGCACGGGATATTAGATGGGATGCCGGCCGTGTTCTCCTCTCTTGAACGGCAAAAAATACCATGCAACCAAACCAGGATATACAAGCTAATAAATTTACTTAATATATGGAAAGGTAGACTAATATAAATTGCAGGATGGTGCACTACTTGTGGGGGGGAAATCGTCAGTCTACAGGGGTTAAAATGTCACTGTTAGAATGTTGGGTTTTTTCAGAGCTCAATAAATTGGCAGGACTTTTGAATGAAACAATTTTTTTTTAAAGGCCTTCAACAGGCAATGTACCACAGGGGCAATGTGATTCCTAGTCAACCAATGGAATTCAGATTTCCAGTGAGAACTAAGGGGAAAAATTCGGTTGATTTGCAAAGCAACAAGTGCCCATGGGTGGCGCTGCTAACGCCTCCCGCGAAATTCAGAGAGGTTAGTGGCGCCGGTAACCGTTAGCGCTCCGCGGCGCTGCACCTCCGGTGATGACGTCATTGCCGTGCATAGCGCCCCCGACTTACCACCGGATGCTCTGTCTGACAGGGTCAAGGGGGTGTACGTGCAGCCGGGGTGGCGCAAATTAAAGGGGAGGTGCAAGGCGGCCATTTTTGTTGCTGGCCGCCTGCCAGCACCTGCCCCCAGCCTCCTGTGAAGCCCCCCCCACCCCGCGGGGGGCCAGCTGCACTCCTTGAGTGCCGGGCACTTTTGCCGGCACTCTGATCCCTGGTTGCTCAGCTGGGTCCCGGGTTACGTTGCACAAGGCCCCTCCCCTTTAAGAAGGGGAGAAAGGCCTGCAGTAGCAGCGCGATATTCACGCGCAGCGCCCCAAGAGGGAGGGTGCTACTTTTAGCGCCCCGACGAAGTTAGCGCCCCAAAGGCGGCGCGACCCAATTTTGCCCCCGTTTTACAGCCAAGACTTTGAAGGAAGCTCTCACAATTTGCGAGGGAGGTGTTAATCTCTAATATTGTCATCTTCCTGTAAGCATCTTGCTTTAATAGTTGAGCAATCAGAGCACTTGGATTCGTTTATCTCACGGGCTGTCACGATGCACACATTAACATTCCACTCATGTCGCTGCAGCCAGAAAACTGACCAAAGGCACAAACATACCTCATCCACCACCTTAAACATTCACTCCCTCCACCACCGGCGTACCGTGGCTGCAGTGTGTACCATCTACAAGATGCACTGCAGCAACTCGCCAAGGCTTCTTTGGCAGCACCTCCCAAACCCACGATCTCTTCCACCTAGAAGGACAAGGACAGCAGGCACATGGGAACACCACCACCTCCAAGTTCCCCTCCAAGTCACACACCATCCTGACTTGGAAATATATCACCGTTCCTTCATCGTCGCTGGGTCAAAATCCTGGAACTCCCTCCCTAACAGCACTGTGGGAGTACCTTCACCACAGGGACTGCAGCGGTTCAAGAAGGCGGCTCACCACCACCTTCTCAAGGGCAACTAGGGATGGGCAATAAATGCCAGCCTTGCCAGCGATGCCCACATCCCATAAAAACGAATGTTTTAAAAAATAAGCAAAAGGAACCGTCTAATGCAGCTGTTTCTTACTCTTGGGGTTTGGACAGTTACCTGTAAAGTCAAAACTACCAGAAGAACAAGTACATTTTCTTGGTGATATAGCTGGTTAGAGTTTATTTTTGAAACCGATTTATTCCATCTAAAATTATACAACCTGACAGCTCACTATTTTGCTAGCAACAGCAGGGTTAGGTTATCAATCAGAGTTAGCAGCAAGAGGATTTGTAACCAGAAAGGAAATTGGATCAGTTCATCATTTAGTGAAATGTAGAGGAGAATGGCTTTAGAGTTAGTAAAAAAAAATCAAACGTAAGAGCTAATTTTGGGATCCCATGCTCTAAGCAGGGAGGTCATATCCACAGAGGGTGTGGTCAGAAATAGGGCAATAACACTGGACACCCACTGACGTAATAAAACTCACTACGCACTTGGTTCGAGTATAAAGCAAGGCTTTAATCAACTTGTTTCAGAAATTGGAGGTCTAGTTGTACTTCACTAGTTCCTTGTCTTACAAAATGTCCCTGGAAAGCTGGGCCCACGCCCGAGTATTTATACTCCTTGGACGGCGCCACCAGCTGGCCATCCAGCGTTATTTCATGAGTAGTTTCTTTATGAGGATGAGATTTATGACACCCACACTCTCCTAC
The DNA here is from genome assembly GCF_052327205.1 of Somniosus microcephalus. Taxonomy (NCBI): domain Eukaryota; kingdom Metazoa; phylum Chordata; class Chondrichthyes; order Squaliformes; family Somniosidae; genus Somniosus; species Somniosus microcephalus. The sequence continues at coordinate 25,460,115 of NC_141011.1, forward strand.
CCGCACTTTCTTCTAGCATGGCTCCCCGCTGGGAACAGGATCACGGAATTATTCCATCGTCAGCTCAGGGTCTTGAACAGGATAACGACAGCTGAGTGAAGCGGGCAGGGCCTCTCCCTTTCTTTAGAGAGAGAGTTGATCTTAGCAAATTGATGAAGGGTTCCAATCACAGTTTAAAAATTAGGAAGTGAGGAGAACGAAGGGAAGTCAGGTAGAATGTTTTCACCCAGTGGTTGATTGTGGAATAAGTTACCAGTGTAGGTCAATGAAGCGGATAGTATAATTGGTTCACAGGACAGACACAATTCTGGAGAGACAAGGCATCCTTCTTTAGCTTGGCAGCCATTTTGTTCTGATTACGCCTCTGTGAAGCACCTTGGTACATTTTTCTACGTTGAAGCCGCTATATAAATGCAAGTTGTTGTTGTTGGCAGATTTCATGAAAAGCAGGTTTGGGAAGACTGAGGTCAATCGAAAAGGAACAGGCTTGTTGGGCCGAACGGCTTTTCTCTCCACATTCCTCATTGTCCTGCATGGTTGCACGGCCTTCGAGTCTGGATTGTTTAACGTTGCCAAGCAATGATATCATTCATTGGGTTGCTCTTAATCATCAACCTCTGCCCCTGTTTACACTAATTAGTAATGACCTCATGAAATGGGACACAGGTTATAAGCAACATGCTCAATTTACAATGTCCCTGGAAAGGAAACATCATCTTTCAAGCCACCTGTGACCAACAGTTTGCAAAAACACAAACAAGAGATTTATAGAGCCCAGTAACCAGAAAAGCTTGTCCGTATAACATTTGAGGATTATGTAAAATTCAGCTGAATATCCATCACCTTTAACCTCATATATTTCATTGTTTATAAAGTAACATACTTCTCTTGAGTGTTGCCATGCCAACTGTGGATAGGGTACATCCAGGGGTGAAATAGCTGTGGCACAGGGATAAATCAAAGAATAAAATGTTTTTCTTTAAGTAAAGTTTGTCGGCAAGAAACGGGCTGAAGCAGGGGAAGAGTTTTGACGAGGCCAGCCATCGCTTCTAAACCCAGTCATGTTTGTGCTCCTTCCAAATGTTTCAGTCAGCTGTGTTGCATGACAATGCGGTCTCTGTATCTTATAAATAATACATCGGCCTCGGCGGAAAAAGAAAATATAACAAGATCCCATTAATTCACCCGCTTCTGGCATGAGCCAGTCGGGCAAAATGCTAATAAGAAGTAAAGTAAGAGTTCCATTAACTCTTCAACCCATCCACTTTGCCTGTGTGATAGAGCAGAGAGTTCTACGTTAGTAGCTGTGCCTGAGAATGCCAACTCTGACCCTCATGAATTATGCACGACTCTCTCCCTCTCCGAGGTATACAACTCCCATTAAGGCGCCTGCTTAAAAGGCATTTTGCAAAGAAAACATCAGGAAAGTGACAATGCTCTTCGGGGTCTGGTAGATTTAAAATACATGATAGGGACCAGGTTTCATCCTGACCTAACGTAACCCCTGTTTGTAACAACTGATGTCATTTACATAAATAAATTATTGTTTCAACCTGCTCACCTCACCACGGAAACTCTGAATCGCTGAACACGGAACAAGGAAACAGCTATCATATGCCTTTGTGACTGTTACAGGCTTTGCCCTGATATTGGGGGAAAAGTCCATATAGACAAGCAGCCTGCACAGGTGGGATGAGAGCTTGGCCTGTATGGGTAGGCTGCACTACGAGCGTGGAGTGCACAGGTAGCCTGAGGGCATGGGCTGCATGGGTGGGCTGAGATAGTGGGCTGCAGATTCAAAATGGCAAACCCAACACAAGTGTAACTGGCAGCACACTTTTACTGTTGCTGTTAATGGCACGTTGCCGCCAGAGACAGGCAGCGAGATGTCTTCCTAAGGCAGGTTTTAAGGCCTCTGGAGGCACGTATGCTACATTTATTTTACATAGAGGGAGGTGCTCAGCACCAGATGCTCCCTCGTAAGGTAACTGGGGTGTAGACGGCCGGATGATGGAGACTGGCTTATGTACTTATCATTGAGATCTAGGCACAAATCCATCCCTGACTTATGCGGTGATGAAGGTTTTCTTCCTGTGCTGAATGACTTGGAAGAGTCACCTGTGAGATGAGTTTCAATCCAATTCTTATTGGGAGCAAAGTTATGCTCAATACTGCACAAATTGACAATCTTATTGAGAGAAGTCGAGAGTGGTTCGGCTTTGGGGAATGGAAGGGCTTCGCAGATGCGGCTAGTCAGAAAATAATAAATGCTTGAGCTTTGATCGTGTCTTACAATGTCATTGAAATGTCTAAAGCTTCACACAATAAATTACTTGAAGAGTGCAGCGACAAACACTGCAGCCGCTGTGTGCCAACACTCCATACACAGCAATGAGATGAATGACCAGTTCATCTGTGTTTGGTGCGATTTGTTGAGGGAAGAATGTTGATCAGAACAGTAGGAAACTCTCTGCTCTTCACCGAATAGTGCCATGGGATCTTTAACATCCACCCGAACAGGGACAAGTTTCGTGCAAGCCATTTAACGTTTCTATTCCAATTTTTGCCCCCTCCCTGGCCTCTGCTAACTGGCTCCCACAGTGGAGTGATTGGTACATTCAAATGCCAACTATAGATATCCAAATCCTCAACTACAGGGATGTCACCTGGCTGGTCTCCAAGGAGATTAGTGGGTGATAAGATATAGCTTATGTTGCCCACCAGAAGGTTAGTCTGGAAAGCCATAGGTATAGTAACAATTGACATTTTAAAAAGGGAGTTAGGTACTTATTTGGGAAGTAAAGCTATTAAGAGACATGGACAGTGAACGAGGAATCGGGAAGAAAGAAATAGAGCTGCCTTGGCTAACAAAATGGCAGAGCAGCCTGGATGGGCCCACTTACATTCCTAAGTAACACAACTCCTCGTACAAATTCACTATTTTTGCATTAATTTTGGTAAATATCCCAAATAAAAGCATGAAAATGGCAAACTCTCGGGTCAGTGCAGAGCTGAGCTGGAGCCGAGGGACTGGAGCAGTCTGTTCTTGGCTCAGTCTGCCATGATCCACTTTAATGTCTTGGCAATGCCTCCTTCAAACTTTAAAAAAAAAAACAACCAAAATGCTGGTCCTGGGCAGAGTTTCCGGCATGGATTAGCAACAGCTGGCTTCTAAAATGGCTTCTTGTCAGGAGGAAATTTCCGAGACACCTGTGAAAAGGTCACCTTCTGTTGGTGGGGTTGTTGAGTCCCATTGACATCTGACTTCACTGAGGAGACCTCCCTCCCAGATGCTCTGCTGGGCAAACACAGCCTTGGTTGGAGCCAAATTACAATCAGGATTGGCTCCACAACAAACCGCTTATTCCCTCAACTGTTTGCCTCCAAAATGTTCTCCTCTTGGGTGTCTATTATTTTTGCTGCACTAATTGGAGCAAAGGATTTGACTTGAGGTCTAAATGCTACACATGACTGATGTAACGACTGCAAGTTATGTCAATTTTGTCCATTAGGGAAGGAATAGGTATCAACCATGTGGCTACACATATGAACCACATTGGAGCTTGACTCCAGAGACTGTCTCTTACTGAGTTGTGGCGAATTCAGCAAACCTTCCTTTTGGTTGTTTCCTGTTGCTTTTGAGCATTTACCTTTTGGTCTAGCCTTTACTCCACGGGCTCTGTTTTTAATGTAAAAAAAAAGTTTTCAGTTTCTTTCTTTAGCAGTTTTATATTTGCTCAAACTTCATTCAGTTTTTGAAGAGTGATGTCCATTCATCACTGCCCATGTTTAACTTTGGGCTGGAGGGTCTGGTCTGCGCAAGTCACTAGGCTTCCGTTTTATACAAATGGCCCCCCATATTTACATGACTAAAACCTCCTCCCTTCTCCCGATAGAGAATTGCAAGCCTGCATTTTTGTGGGTTTACAATGCCACCAAGATATGGGAGCCAACCTAGTGGAGTGCAACCAACTGAAGGAGACTGGGTCTCCACAGATTAACATATATGAAACTTCCTTCTATCCTTCAACCTTCCCTTCTGTTGATTGTGAAGTACTGAGGGGTGCCCAGCCCCTTCAAGAAAGTGGGGGGGGGGGGGGGAAATGGAAGAAAAATCGAGCAGTGAAGAAAGACAATGGTAAACATTAGCTTAAGACTGAGCTTGTGGTTCTCTGTCAGCAGCAGTTTTTTTGTGATTATCACAATAAATCTATTTTAAAGCAACAAACACATCACTTTTAATTGGTCAGTATTCCTTTTTTTCCCCACCGGTTTTAATGCTTTCTGTGCATTTATACCTCTTAGATTGTTATGTTCAGTGTAGTTCCAATCTGCGAGAGCTGCTCGGTCAAGAACGCAAGCATCCTGCAATGATTTGTCTAATTGATAAAAAAGAACCAGGGATTAAATATCAGTCTGTCAGTGGCACCACAGACAAGCCTTAAGAACTGTTCCAATTTGATGGGGCTGCTGTGTAAACTGGATTTGCTCACAGTTACGTGCAGTCTGATATGAAGAAACCAGGATGGGAGGAATTTGCATTCTTCCGAGTTCCATACAGTGGGATTGACGGTAATTGGACTCAAACTCCTCATTCCTTTTGCCTGCCAATGTCTTCCCTTTTTTTACGCTTTCAAGCCCTGGGATACTCTACTCCAATTCGGTGTCTCACATATCAGCCTCAATGGCCCAGAATTTGCCTAAAAATAATGGCATCTGAACGACACACACCATTATTAATGTACAAATTGGCCAGCGACTTGTGGCGAGGAAGAGATACCCCGTGAATTGCGAATCGCCACAAGTTGCCGGACAATTTGTGCCGCTCTGCCATTAGTTTCTTGAAAATGGCAGCTTAACCTCCATGATTTTCATGAAGTTGCTGCATTTGCATATTAATTGCCTATTAAACTCACCACAGAAAGTGAAGTCTAGTAATTAACAGCGCAAGTACCCTTTTAACGATGTGATAATTAACAATGTGATAATTGTTAACGACTGCCAATCAACCTCTCTTGCCCTGAAAGTGAACAATTAAAAATGTGGAGTCTCATTCCTTCAGGTTGTGAATTATTGTTGGAGATTTTTAAAATATCAAATTTTAAAATTAACATTGTTTTTCCCTTACTTTTCCTCTGTCTTTTTTCTCTCTCTCTTAATCCAATCTTTCTTTCCCTCACTTAATTTCTCTTTCTGAACCTGATTTCACCCTAATTCACCCTCCTTCTCAGTTCTTCATTGCTTAAGGAGATACATTGGTTGTCCCATTGTTCACCAAGGTCCCAGATGCCCTGTTGCCCACACGGTGCTGTTATCAGCTCGCACTTCCAGCAATATTGTGGCAAAAAATTAAAGACGCTAAACGTGCACGAACAAATCTAACTAATGGGGCATGCCGCAAGATACCTCGGGCCAGTAAAATGCAGGCCAGTATTGTGCGACTTTGCTCCCGGGCCAGTATCTAGCTCGATGGGAGTGCAGGTCGGAGAATCGGGCACAGTTGTCAGCACACCCGATTCACAGTGCTTCAGACCTCCACGCTCCCATGAGCGAGACATCCCAACAGAATGAAAGATGATGCAGCGAAGGTTAGAAAATTAATATCAGAACTGGTCTTTGTGCACACAGCCGCACCCAGGGGTCCCCGGATTGATGCGAGTCCAGCACGTGTTCATGTCGGTGATACGGTTAAGATCATCATAGTAGGATTTCAGGTAAGGGCTTTCCTTTCTTCGCTGAGGAACTTTAAGTGTAAACTGTTGGGAAGCGAATCATTCTCTAGCATCTTGTGAGATATCAGTGACAACAATACTCCTGGTCACATCTGGCCACCTACCGTGAAGCACCTTGGGAGATTTTTCTACGTAAAGATGTAACATAAAAATGAGCAGTTGTCGTTGTAACAATAGTACACAGGCTAAACAATTATTTGTACTCATATATTTATCCGTATTTAGCACCAGCCTTTACAGGAGTCGGAGAGCAGTGAATGAGGCAGAAAATCCTCTTGAAAATAAAGTTTACAATGGAATATAGTGGCACGCCTATCATTAGCAGGGAAAGGGTTAAATAGATCATCAAATAAAATAGTTGAAACAGTGACTAGCTGTGTGAATTGTCACTAAATAGACAATACTTTCATTGCCTTTGAAAAGTCTATAGCGACTGTGGTACAGAGGGATTAAACTAATGGTGGGTTGGAAACCCTCTCGCTTATTAAAATGGCCTTAATAAGTCACTCCTGTCACTCCAGTGAACTATACTTCGATGTACAACCATGGAATGCATAATTGGGCCAGACTATTCTCCTAAGGAAAAGTCTGGAAAAATGGAGACAATTGCAGATGGCTGGTCCCGGTGCTGCAGGGGGAAGTGTAGGGAAATGTTTAATATCTCTCTTGAAGATTTGTCAAAGATGTAAATAGAAAGAGAGAGAGAGAGAGGGGGGGAGAATTCCTTGCACTGTATTAAACTAATGGCAGAGCAGTAGGAATTTAAACCAAACCCCAGGCAATCAGTATCAGTTTAGTGGCTGTTTTGTCATTAGAGGTACTTCATTGTGCACAGCCTGGCGTGGTCAAAAGTGCAGGATGACATCAAACCCTTCCGGAGGTCTGGTGCATCAGTGTAGTATCACATGGTGGGGCCGATGTGCAAAGTCTTTTCTTCCCTCCAGCCTCTCTCCCCCTATTTTATCAACAGTATGCTGATCACTGCTGCTTTGAACTTTTGCTTCCTGCGCTTCACATTTCCCGTCCTTCTTGAGCTTCCTGCTCCTTATTCCATCTTCACTGTGTTGAAAGCAAGACTCCTTGCATTGTCTTCGACCGCCAGCTCATTCTTTGCAGGACCCCAAGACTGTGGAAGTCTTACCTCCTTTGGTTTTCCCCTTGCTCCTACAAAGCTACAGATTGTTAAAGTGCAAGCTGGGTGTCACCTACATATTAGTTCCTGATTTACTTACCCTTCTATTCTCTTATCAACTTGCTGGGGTCCTGCACTATGGGCTTCAGCTCTTCCCCATGGCTTCTGGGGAAATATACGTGGCAGAAATGTGTCCCCATTAACCTCCATGACCACTGTGCACACATCAGGACACAGTGCCAGGCTATACTGAGAACTTAGGTTGAAAACTATCTTAAATTAACGTAATGATGACAAGAAATATCATTTATAAAGATAGAATGATGAAATATTTTCTTCAAAAGAAAAGTTTGTCTTTTATTGTTGGGTTGTTAGCTACTCTTTTGTTGCACCAATGGGCAGCATACTCGCAGAACTCCATCAGTGATGTTCTGAAAATGGTCATCAAGAAGTTCATCAGAGCAACTTGGGATGATTTTCCCTCGGATGTCCCCTGAACCCATCCCTTGTAGAGAGGCCTTCATCCTCAGTCACTCAGTTCAAATCAGTAACTTAGTGAGTGGAGGCTCATGGGGGCGGGGGGGAAACCACTCAGTGGTGCCAACAAAAAGAGGACACAAACCGGATACAGAGCTCAAGTGAGAAAAGATGGTGGGGGGGGGGGTGGAGGGGACGGAAGGTGTGGCACACAAATGTCATAGGAAACTTTCTGAATCAGCAGCTACCCCTTGAAAGAACCTTCATTTATATAGCACCTTATGAAGTCTTTAGGCCGTCCCAAAGTGCTTCACATACAATGAATTACCTTTTCAAGTTTTGCGGGCAAATGTTGCAACCAATTTGCGCACAGCAAATGAGATGAATGACCGGTTAATCTGTTGCTGGTTGAGGCAGGAATGTTGGCCAGGACACTGGGAGAACTCCTGTCTCCTCTTGGAATAGGGCCACAAGATCTTTTATAACCACCTGAACAGGCTGACAGACAGGGCCTTGATTTAACATCTCGTCCAAACAATGGCATCACCAACAATGCCGCACTCTCTCGGTTTTGCACTGGAGTGTCAGTCTGGATTATGTGCTCAAATCCTGGAGTGCTGCTTGAAACCACAACCTTCTGGCTCAGAGGTGACAACGCTACCAGTGAACCAATTGTTTTCACCCACTCTATAGAGTGCCAACAGGAATATCAACTGACATTATCCCGAGAGTACAGATGAAGCTAATGGCTCTCCGTAATGGGGAGGTAACAATAATTTAATTATTAAACAAAAAAAAAATCACTTCTCTTTGGCTCAGTAAGGAGGTGCACGGCCCCAGTGTGTTTCTGAGGCCCACAGCTCAGAGGATTTTGGGTTCAGTCTCAAGCCTGTGCTGAGTTAGCGGATTTCATCCAGGTGCTACAGTTGGCCTCAGTACTCCTGGGTTATGGAGGGATGAATTAGCCAGGGTCCCCGCTCCTGATTACTATTAGGAGACCCCTGATGAGTGTTGCATGTTTGTGGACTTAAGATGAGGACAGGATTAGTCAGACTGTGATACTCCCCCAGATGATTGACTAGCCAATTTGCACTCATAAGGGCAAATGATGCAATCCCGTCCCTACGTGGATGAAACATAAGAACATAAGAAACAGGAGCAGGAGTAGGCCAATCGGCCCCTCGAGCCTGCTCCGCCATTCAATAAGATCATGACTGATCCAATCTTGGCCTTAACTCCACTTTCCCGCCCACTCCCCATAACCCTTGACTCCCTTTGTAGTTCAAATGTCTGTCAATCTCCGCCTTGAATATATTCAATGACTCCACCTCCACAGCTCTCTGGGGCAGAGAATCCCAAAGATTCACAACCCTCTGAGAGAAGAAATTTCTCCTCATCTCCATCTTAAATGGACGACCCCTTATTCTGAAACTATGCCCCCTAGTTCTAGATACCCCCACTAGGGGAAACAGCCTCTCAGCATCCACCCTGTCAATCCCCCTCAGAATTTTATATGTTTCAATAAGATCACCTCTCATTCTTTCTAAACTCTGTTATGAGCAACACGCTCATGGGTTTCCTGATAGGCACTGGTGCAGGCGTGGCCAGTGCGTGACCTCGCTCACGTGAAGAATGTGCCTCTGGGTGAGCTATTGTGGTGGAGAAGCTGATGGCTGTAGAGCTGGACTACAGAATGAGGCGGCCCACTCGGGAGATAAAAATGGTAATGAAGAAAAGGTTCGAGTCGTACAGCACATGAGAACTGGGCTTCAAGACAGGAACAACAAAAGTAGCCTGGTGGAGCTGTTCATACACTGCCAGGCTCTGACAAGATGGAAATATTCTCATTGTATTCCATTCAGTTAACATCCTGACACCCAGCAGTATAATTATCGCAGTTCTGCAGATGATTACTCCTTCAGGTAAGAGACAGTGGGAAAACATTTGCATTCCACGAGATCATAAAATATTTTAGCAGAAACGGAGAGGGAGTGGGGGAGCTTTGAATATAAATTAGACTCGCACACCCCGTCAAACTCGAACATTTGTCGAGGCGGTTTTATTGTGTTATTCTTATCCCATAGAGGTACATTTTTTGTGGTAAATTTCAAGTTAAATTAAAAAAAGCAGCTGCTGGGAAAATGTCACTACAGAACCTGAGCTCCTGAAGTCATTAGCTCTTCCCTGCCTTCATTTTGAATGTTTAATAACAGTGGAAAAGTTAAATAGAGGGATGGGAATATGTATATCAGGTTAGTTTATACAAAAAGATTCCAGTCCAAGTGAAAATTATCTAATTTTACCTAAAATACTGTATGCACATGTCAGACCCTGAATTCACAAGTGTCATGAATCTTATCATGACTCATGAAGTAACACTGGGCAGCCAGCTGGTGGCGCCGTCCAAGGAGTATAAATACTCGGGCGTGGGCCCAGCTTGCTCAGGATGTTTCTGTAACCAGGAACTAGCGATGTAACTAGAAATCTCATGGTTGTGAAACAGTTGATTAAATTGATGTAAAAAGACTACTGAGCCTTGTTTTATACACAAACCAAGAGCTCAGTGGTCTTTTCACATCACCTAGCAAACTTTAATTCCCCATTTATATCACAATGCTGACTCTAGAGTCAGTTTAGCCTTTGGAAATGGGGAATACACCTCTGAGGGCAAAGTACCATCAGCGCCAAGGGTAATTTTGTTCTTCAGTGTGCAGGTCTGACTATTATCTCATACAGGCTTGCAATGCAATGTTCATATTTCTGGTCTGGGCAGGCTATTTTAAATGAATGGCCAAGTCATGAATGTGACTTTGAATCAACTGTGGCTGGTCAACAATCTCAGAATCCTCTTCTTCCCCCACACTGCCTCATATAAACAGGATGAATTCAGGATACTCTTCCCCAGGACTGGCCATAGACATTTCAGGGTTGGATTGCCAGTCAGTGACGACATTTGGGATTGGTGCATAATGTAGCCAATCTGGTTGCAGCAAGCTCCCACAAACAGCAATGACCAGATGATCTCTTTTAGCGATGTTGATTGAGGGATAAATATTGGCCAGGACACCAGGGAGAACTCCCCTGCTCTTCTTCAAATAATGCCATGGGATCGTTTGCATCCACCCGAGAGGGTAGATGGGGCCTCAGTTTAATATTTGAGCCGACAGTGGCCCCTCCAACAGCACTCCCCAAGTACTGCACTGGAAGCATCAGCCTAGATTATGTGCTCAAGTATCTGGAGTGGGACTTGAACCCGTAACCTTCTGACCCCAGAGGTGAGAGTGCTACCACGGAGCCAAGGCTGACACAAGGGTTATCAGGCATCACCCCTTGGTTCTGCAATGCGACGGGCAACAACAGAGCTGGAGCAGCAACATAAATGGCTGCCCACTCACTTGAGCCACCATTTTGAGTAAAGCAGTGGTTGGGATGCGCGCTCACTGGCATATATTTTCCTGTCAGCATTCTTGTCCTTAAAACAGCGCTGATCTGAAAATCTGGGCTGGCCTTTCCAACCAGACCAACAGTGTGATTTCCAACGGCTGTCCACTATGGACCTTCTCCAGACATCGGCGAGGAAGTACAAAATAATTCCTCAGAGTTATTTATCTGTGGCCAGCTGGCGGTCTGAAATCCAACCCACACAATAAACGGGATTGCTTCCAGAGCACCTTAAGTCAACACAAAGAACTACTTCTACACAAAGCCAGTCTGTCTAAGGGGACCTTGAAAGCAAGCAGCTGAGAAGATGCACAAAATATTAAACGGTTATAGATTAGATAAATCTGGAGTACCATTTCAAGGTAACCCAAGTGTGGTAAACCACTGTATTGTATATTGCCACCTCTGGGTGGCGCTGTGTATGGAGGCATGCCTCAGCTGACTCCACCCACCACTGTGTGGGTTTCGTTCAGACTTGTTCAGTCACTCACGAAGAAGCATGGTCTCTTCTTAGCTAATAAAAGCCTTATTCATCTCTTCTTTCGACTCATCATCTCTTCTTCGACTCATCACCTTTTATGAAGTAATTGATAAGCGTATCAATTTTATTAGCTAAAAGTTAAATGGCGACACCTGAGGAGCAACAACAGCAACGGATACAGCAGACATTGCTGAGAGCCCTCAGACCACCACGCCTGGACCTCGACCCTCAAGATGTGGGTGCATCAGCCAAGTTTGAACACTGGCTGAGCTGCTTTGAATCCTTCCTCGCAATCTCACAGGTTACAGAGGAGGATCACAAACTGAAAATTTTGACCGCCCAGGTGAGCCATCAAGTATATATGCTAATCCGGGACTCTAATACGTACGTGGCGGCCCTCGAGCTACTAAAAGGGCAATATACGCGCCCAGTGAACACAATTTACACCCGACACCTCTTGGGATCCCGCAGGCAGCAACCGGGAGAATCGGTAGGGGCATTTGCACGGGCGCTACTGGCACTCTGCAGAGACTGCGATTGTAAAGCGGTAACGGCTGTGGAGCACGCGCAGGGACTCGCCTGTGATGCCTTCGTCAGGGGCCTCCAGTCAGACCACACCCAGCAGAGACTGCTAGAAAGCAAGGAACCCGACCTGAAGACGGCCATTGCCCTTGCGCTCTCGTTAGAGGAGGCCCACCGAAACCTCGAGGCATACCCCCGTAACGGCGCCGAGACATGGCAATCGAAACCGTGGGACACGGGACCGCCGCCCCCGGCACCAACCGCTGCAGCGACCCAACCGAGACAGCAGCCTCCGGTAAGAACTGCTTCGATGCCCAGTAACCAGGCCCAAAAATGCTATTTCTGTGGCCAGTTAAAACATCCCAGAGCGCACTGCCCAGCTAAGACAGCTACCTGCTCGGGCTGCGGGAAGAAAGGCCATTACGCTAACGCCTGCAAGGGGAAGCCAGCCAGCAGCGCAGCGTGCGGGCCGTGGGAGCAGCCATCTTATCCGCCATTTTGTGTACCCCCGGCCGCATGGCATCCGCCGCCATCGTATCCAACGCACTCAACCGCCATTTCGTCACCGGAACCGACCACCGTCTCGGCGGATGACTATAGTGACTCACTAAGCCACATACTGGCCTCCGTGACGCTGGATCAAGGCCACCCTCACCATCTATCCAGCTCCATGATGGATATCGCGGTAAACGGCCGCGCCACCAGTTGCCTGATCGACAGCGGGAGCACAGAGAGTTTCGTCCACCCCGACACGGTACGTAGCCACTCCCTCACGATTCTGCCAACGCACCATCGCATTTCTATGGCGTCCAAGTCCCAGTCAATGGACATCAGCGGCTACTGTGTGGTGACCCTGTCAGTAGGGGGCACTGAATATCAAAAATTTAAACTGCTAGTCCTGCCCCGTCTTTGCGCTGCCGTCCTGCTAGGGTTGGATTTTCAGTGCCACCTTAAGAGTGTCACACTAGCATACGGTGGACCCCTCCCCCCACTCACAGTCTGCAACCAACAACTTTTAAATCGCCTGCTGCAAACCACCTGCAGCCTTTCCACATTAAAAGTCCCCCCCCCTCCCCTGTTCGCTAACCTCACCCGCGACTGTAAACCCATCGCTACCAAAAGCAGGCGGTACAGTGCCGGGGACAGAGCTTTTATCAGCTCTGAGGTGGAGCGGCTCTTGAAGGAGGGCATTATCGAAGGTAGCACTAGCCCCTGGCGAGCCCAGGTTGTAGTCGTTAAAACCACTGCAAAACGCCGCATGGTAATCGACTACAGCCAAACCATAAACCGGTACACCCAGCTGGACGCGTACCCCCTCCCTTGCATATCTGATATGGTCAATCAGATTGCGCAATACAAAGTATTCTCCACCATCGACCTTAAGTCAGCGTACCACCAGCTGCCCATCCGCCATGAGGACCGCCAGTATACTGCCTTCGAGGCAAACGGCCGCCTCTACCACTTCCTTAGGGTCCCCTTCGGCGTCACCAACGGGGTTTCGGTCTTCCAAAGGGAGATGGACCGAATGGTTGACCAGAACGCGCTGCGGGCAACCTTCCCCTATTTGGATAACGTCACCATCTGCGGCCACGACCAGCAGGACCACGACGTTAATCTAGCAAATTTCCTCCGTACGGCCCAACGGCTGCTCACTGACCAGCGTTCAGTAGCTTTTATGTTTAATAATAAGCAGAGGGGTAAAATCAAGAACGACAAGATCTTGAGGTGGAGAATCGAACTCTCCACCTACAATTATGATATCTTGTATCGGCCAGGGAAACTCAATGAGCCCCCAGATGCCCTATCACGTGGTACATGCGCCAACGCGCAGAGTGATAGGCTGCAGTCCCTCCACAATGACCTCTGCCACCCGGGGGTCACCAGGTTTTTCCATTTTATCAAATCCCGTAACCTGCCCTACTCCATCGAGGAGGTCAGGACCATGACCAAGAGCTGCCAAATCTGCGCCGAGTGCAAACCGCACTTCTATAGGCCGGACAGAGCAAGCCTGATCAAGGCCACCCGCCCCTTCGAACGCCTGAGCGTCGATTTTAAAGGGCCCCTCCCCTCCGCTGACCGCAATGTGTACTTCCTCAACATAGTTGATGAGTACTCCCGTTTCCCCTTTGCCATCCCTTGCCCAGACATGACCAGTACCACGGTCATCAAGTGTCTGAATGACATCTTCGCTCTGTTCGGGTTCCCCAGCTATATACATAGCGACAGGGGCTCATCGTTCATGAGCGACGAACTTCGGCAGTACCTGCTAACAAGAGGTATCGCCACGAGCAGGACCACCAGTTACAACCCCCGGGGGAACGGCCAGGTGGAAAGGGAGAACGCGACGGTTTGGAAGGCAGTCCTCTTAGCACTAAAATCTAAGGGCCTTCTGACCTCCCGCTGGCAGGAGGTCCTCCCTGCAGCGCTTCACTCCATTCGGTCACTGCTTTGTACTGCCACTAATGCGACCCCTCATGAGAAAATGTTCGTTTTCCCCCGGAAGTCTACATCGGGAACCTCGCTACCGGCATGGTTGACTTCTCCTGGGCCCGTCCTACTGCGGAGGCACGTGAGGACGCATAAAACGGACCCCCTGGTCGAGCGGGTGCACCTCCTACACGCCAACCCCCAGTATGCCTGGGTGACATACCCAGACGGGCGGGAGGACACGGTCTCCATACGAGATCTCGCACCCTCGGGTACCCCTGAATTACCACCGTTATCCCCCTTACCACCGTTATCCCCCTTACCACTGTTATCCCCCACCACCCCTCCCAACCCAACCCCTGCAGACGGCATGCCAAAGCCCCAGGAATCTTCGCCAACCACCCAGACACCAGACCCGACGTCGGATGCTGCAACACCACCGCCGCCACCACGACGATCAGGACGTCAGACAAGGCCTCCTGATAGACTTAACTTGTAGTACCCTTCACCCCGCCGGACTTCACATTAAACAAGGGGTGAATGTGGTAAACCACTGTATTGTATATTGCCACCTCTGGGTGGCGCTGTGTATGGAGGCATGCCTCAGCTGACTCCACCCACCACTGTGTGGGTTTCGTTCAGACTTGTTCAGTCACTCACGAAGAAGCATGGTCTCTTCTTAGCTAATAAAAGCCTTATTCATCTCTTCTTTCGACTCATCATCTCTTCTTCGACTCATCACCTTTTATGAAGTAATTGATAAGCGTATCACCAAGGCAGCGGAACAGCCAAGGTAGAACGAACATTAAGAAGAAGCTCTTCATACAAAGATGATGAACAATTGGAACATGGTACCTGCATTGTGTGCGCTCAAATACATTTAACTTCCCGGAGCACTAAAAATTCGCATCACTCCCTCTTCAGCCTTCTGCTGCTCTTAGAGATGAAACA
Source organism: Somniosus microcephalus (assembly GCF_052327205.1). Lineage (NCBI taxonomy): Eukaryota > Metazoa > Chordata > Chondrichthyes > Squaliformes > Somniosidae > Somniosus > Somniosus microcephalus. Next base: position 25,475,278 of record NC_141011.1, read on the forward strand.
TTACTGTGGATGCAATAGTTTTGTTAGATTAGGAATCCAGATCACAATTTATCTTGCTGCTGTGCAAGTCAGTGTTAAAGCGGAGGAGCAAGCTGGAGTTGTCAAAGGCCATTTATATTTCCTTTGGTCCATCAAAAATATTTGTGTGTTCTACGGGGAGAACAGGCATTAAAGTCCAGTCGCGCATTGCCCAAGGAGCCAAACTCAAAGTTGTCCCCTTAGCCCAAATCAGATTTCCCTCTTATAATGAGAATACCTGCCTACAGCTGTATTTCATCCATTCCAGCTTCAGGAATGGGGAATGACATGGCAATGCAGGGGAAGGAGAGTGCCAGCATGGACTGAGGGGAGGGGGGGGTGACAGTTACTAGCAGGAACTGGGGGAGGTACAGGGGGGAGGGAAGGGCCAGCAAATACTAATGGGGGAAAAGGGCAAAATTGCCAGTGTGACTGAGAGTGAAAGTGCTAGTGTGAACTGAGGGAGAAGAGTGCCATGGTGAACTGGAGAGGGGCAGGGGGGGTTGAAGATTAGAGGGCAGGAGTGTCTCTGAACATTGAAGGAAGATGGTTAGAGGGAGTGAGTGCTACTGAATTGGAAGGAGATGGTTAAAGGGCATTGCGCTTGGCACTTCCCTGTTTTTGTGCAGCTTAGTTACACAGTGGGCAGTATATTTACTAACAAAGCCAACAAAAGGAGATTTATGAGCAAGATTTAAACACAAGATAGAACCCGCCATCAAAATGGCAGAGGCCCAGTTATGTCAGGTATCCAAAGCGCCTTAAGGGCTGTAACTTCCTTACAAGGCAAATGACAGGCCAGGGGCAGAAGCCAGGAATGAGGAGCTCCATGAAAGGGGACTCGATGTTGCAGTGGCGGTCAATGAGGTAAAATGTACCAACCTTCATAAGAGTGCATGTGGGTCCCTGAAGAGGAACATTTTAAAAATCAGGTGGCAGCACAGTGGTATACAGCCCAGAAGGAGTGGCCCTGGGAGTCCTCAACAATGACTCCGGACCCCATGAAGTCTCATGTCTTCAGGTCAAGCATGGGCAAGGAAGCCTCCTGCTGATTACCACCTACCGCCCTCCCTCAGCTGATGAATCAGCACTCCTCCATGTTGAACACCACTTGGAAGAACCACTGAAGGTAGCAAGGGCGCAGAATGCACTCTGGGTGGGGGACTTCAATGTCCATTAACAAGAGTGGCTCGGTAGCACCACTGCTGACCGAGTTCTGAAGAACACAGCTGCCAGACTGGGCCTGTGGCAGACGGTGAGAGAACCAACACGAGGGAAAAACCTACTTGACCTCGTCCTCACCAATCTACCTGTTAGACAGTATTGGTAGGAGTGACCACCGCACAGTCCTTGTCGAGGCAAAGTTTCGTCTTCACACTGAGGACACCCTCCATCGTGTTGTGCGGCACTACCACCGTGTTAAATGGGATAGATTCAGAACAGATCTAGCAGCTCAAAACTGGGCATCCATGAGGCGCTGTGGGTCATCAGCAGCAGCAGAATTGTATTCCACCACAATCTGTAACCTCATGGCCAGGCATATCCCTCACTCTACCATTACCATCAAACCAGGGGACCAACCCTGGTTCAATAAGGAGTGTAGAAGAGCATGCCAGGAAGAGCACCAGGCGTACCTAAAAATAAAGTGCTAACCTGGGGAAGCTGCAACACAGGACTACATGCATGCTAAAAAGCAGAAGCAGCATTCTATAGACAGAGCTAAGCGATCCCACAACCAATGGATCAGATCAAAGCTCTGCAGTCCTGCCACATCCAGTTGTGAATGGTGGTGGACCATTAAATAACTAACGGGATGAGGAGGCTCCATGAATATCCCCATCCTCAATGATGGCGGAGCCCAGCACGCGAGTACAAAAAAACAAGGCTGAAGCGTTTGCGACCATCTTCAGCCAGAAGTGCCGAGTGGATGATCCATATCGGCCTTGTCCGGAGGTCCTCACCATCACAGAAGCCAGTCTTCAGCCAATTCGATTCACTCCACATGATATCAAGAAACAACTGAGCGCACTGGATACAGCAAAGGCTATGGGCCCCAACAACATCCCGGCTGTCGTGCTGAAGACTTGTGTTCCAGAACTAGGCACGCCTCTAGCCAAGCTGTTCCGGTACAGCTACAACACTGGCATCTACCCGAAAAAGTGGAAAATTGCCCAGGTGTGTCCTGTCCACAAAAAGCAGGGCAAATCCAACCCGGCCAATTACCGCCCCATCAGCCTACTTTCAATCATCAGCAAAGTGATGAAAGGTGTTATCAACAATGCTATCAAGTAGCACTTACTCACCAATAACCTGCTCACCAATGCTCAGTTTCGGTTCAGTTTCGGAACCGCTCACCTCTATACCTCATCACAGCCTTGGTCCAAACATGGAATAAGGAGATTAATTCCAGAGGTGATGTGAGAATGACTGCCCTTGACAGCAAGACAGCATTTGACCATGTGTAGCATCAAGGAGCCCTAGTAAAATTGAAGTCAATGGGAATCAGGGGGGAAAACTCTCCACTGGCTGGAGTCATACCTAACACAAAGGAAGATGGTTGCGGTGATTGAAGGTCAATCATCACAGCCCCAGGACATCGCTGCAGGAGTTCCTCAGGGCAGTGTCCTAGGCTCAACCATCTTCAGCTGCTTCATCAATGACCTTCCCTGCATCATAAGGTCAGAAGTGGGGATGTTCACTGATGATTGCACAGTGTTCAGTTCCATTCGCAACTGCTCAGATAATGAAGCAGTCCGTGCCCACATGCAGCAAGACCTGTGGCGAGTGACTCATCTCCTGACTCCCCAAAGCCTTTCCACCATCTACAAGGCACAAGTCAGGAGTGTGATGGAATACTTTCCACTTGCAACAACACTCAAGAAGATCGACACCATCCAGGACAAAGCAGCCTGCTTGATTGGCACCCCATCCACCACCTTAAACATTCACTCCCTCCACCACCGGCGTACCATGGCTGCAGTGTGTACCATCTACAAGATGCACGGCATAACTCACCAAGGCTTCTGCGGCAGCACCTCCCAAACCTGCAACCTCTACCACCTAGAAGGACAAGGCCAGCAGCAGCATGGGAACACCACCACCTTCAAGTTCCCCTCCAAGTCACACACCATCCTGACTTGGAAATATATCACCGTTCCTTCATCATCGCTGGGTCAAAATCCTGGAACTCCCTCCCTAACAGCACTGTGGGAGCACCTTCACCACACGGACTGCAGTGGTTCAAGAAGGCAGCTCACCACCACCTTCTCGAGGGCGATTAGGGATGGGCAATAAATGCTGGCCTTGCCAGCGACGCTCACATCCCATGAATGAATGAAAACAACAACTTCTGGATCGGCTCCTTTGCTTGGAGACCAATTGAAGTAGCTTGGGAGGGTCCGAGGTGAACCCCACCTCCACTCCATGGGTAGGTGGCCAAATGTCTGGGTGCACAGAGCAAGCAGGCACAAAAGATGCGCCTGATGTGGTAGTTGTGCCGACCTGGCCCATACAAATAAGGTGCTCTCCCAAACTCCAGCAGGGCCATCGCTAGTGGGCATCATCCGGATCGCAGCCCATGGAGTTTTCAGGTCTGTATGTCCATATTACAAGCCTGTGACACCATGGAGATCCAGTAGTTTGTGCTGGTTGGACTCGAATTCCTCCTTGGCTTACACTTGTGGCAAGCTTAGCCACTGAGTGGCTTATCATAAGGAGAACAGCATTCCAGCAAGGATTTCTTTTATTCATTCTCAGGATGTGGGCATTACTGGCAAGGCCAGCATTTATTGACCAACCTCAGTTGCCCTGAGAAGATGATGTTGGGCCTTGTTCTTCAATCACTATGGTCCATGTGCTAAAGGTGCTCCCACAATGATATGAAGTAGGGAGTTCCAGGACTTTTATCCCAAAATGGAGAAGATAATAATTACTCAACCCAATACCACCAACTCATTGCTGGACATTTGACCATAACTCTTAGATCACCACCACAGAGGTGTGACATCAAGTCGTAATACTCCTCTCCTCAGGACAGTTAGGAGGTAAAAGCTTTGTGTATATGGAACCAGCTACCAGTGTAATGGAACCCTGGTTAGTGCAATGATTTGCCCTCCTCCCCCATTCTTGTATCCACTGTGTCAAATGCCTTGGAAGACTTCAGCTTGTGGTATCTCAGGAACTTAAGGACAGCTTGACGCATGCCATACTTTTTGCCCTAACAGAATGAAGTTTTCCCAGAACCTCTCTTCACATGGACCAGAGTGGGGGGACGCCTATTGGATGGAAGTGTTGAGCATGATGGTAAAGAGCTGGTGTTGGAGAGAGTACCGGCAGAGCTGAATGGGTCCATGTACCGTTGTACCACCCAGAACCCTCTGGGGTCAACAGACACTCACGCCAGACTCATCATTTTTGGTAAGTGCAAACCTATTACTAGCTACAGTTAGATGGAGCATCATCATTGTTTATCCCTTCTCGCATGGAGGCGGTGACTCTTGCCACACCATGGTTCCATAAGTGTTGGAAGCTCTTTGGAGCTTCACCCAAGAGGCCTAATGTATGAAGTCACTATTCAGAGGGCACCACAGCCAAGCACTGTCTGTTCTCACCCAACATCACGTATGGGCACTTTTCAGCAGAGGTTACTGGATAGCAGTCAGAAACAGGAAACCTGGTTAATTTTTCCCCTCCCTACCATAGGGGCATCTAAGGCCACTTGTCGCATCTCAAACACTATCCCATCTGAGATCAATTAATTCAGCTCAGACCTGGTACCTGCCTATCCTGTATGGCCAAGTGGTAAACCATCAGGGAGCTCTACCATCTACTGTTTAAATTGTTCCGCCCTGAGTCAGACTGACTGCTGGCCCTTTACCTATTGTAATAAGCTCACCCGCTCAGCAATATGTATATTTCCTCCATCTTTACATTACATTTTCATCTTTCAGAAAATCCAAACGTTCCGAAAAGCACCGATGACAAAAATGGTGAGTTACATTTTTTAATTCTTTTCATTCCTGTGTTAATATCACCAGTGGCTGAGCTAAGGTCGAGGGTTGGGCTGGTGGGCTGGGGGAGGTGGGAGAGGGTGAGAAATGGATCAAAGTCCAGATTTGGCCAGCTTGGACCCCAGATTTGGCTGACTCGGCCTGTAGCCTTCGTGCTCGGGGACAGAGACGACGCGGGGAGCTCCGCAGGAAGGAGCCCGCAGACAGGCGAGTGAGGTTCCTGGGAGCGAAACAGAGTCAGTCCTCCAATGCCGTGTTTGGAGACAATGTTCCCTTTAAGCTGTTCAGCCACGCAGCCCTCTAGGGGTCCCGCGCAGCCAGTGAGCCAGCTTTTAAATTGAAAAAAAAAACGACGCATGCGCGAAATTTTGAATGGGCCACACAGCTTGTTAAAATGGCCGCGCGACACAAAAAAATTAGAGGGAACATTGCTTGGAGACCTCAAAATTATTGTGAGTGGGGGGGTTGGGGGAGAGGATCCTGACCCCGCACTCGCTCTGCTGCTGAATCTCACTGTTTGAGCAAATAAAAATAATTGATTACACGGTGGCATAGTGGTTAGCACGGTTGCCTCACAGCGCCAGGGACCCGGGTTCAAATCCGGCCTCGGGTGACTGTCTGTGTGGAGTTTGCACATTCTCCCTGTGTTTGCGTGGGTTTTCTCCGGGTGCTCCGGTTTCCTCCCACAGTCCAAAGATGTGCGGGTTAGGTTGATTGGCCATGATAAAAATTGACCCTTAGTGTTAGGGGGGATTAAATACGTGGGGTTACAGGGTTGCAGGGATGGGGCTTGGGTGGGATGGCTGTCGGTGTAGGGACCGGGGGCTAGGGTTTGGATGATCAGCCATGATCTCGTTGAATGGCGGAGCAGGCTCGAGGGGCCAAATGGCCTACTCCTGCTCCTATCTTCTATGTTTCTATCTCTAACAGTCCCCATCACTTATAGCGGGTGCATTGGTGCTAACGCGATTTGCCCGCTATATGCATTAGATGTTTTATACTTCAAAGTGTTCTGTTTCAAGCCCGTTAATCTCCCACGTCGCTGACTATACTTAGAGTACATCGGGTACATGGGAGGCGCGGCTCGAGTTCAGCGCTCTATAATTCTGGCCCGCTCATACACTGCTCTGGTGCAAAGTGCGCCATAGTTATTGTGTAATGTTCTGCGAGGTTCTCACACTGGCGGGATCCACAAACCTGCACTTCCATCCTGGTGCTGTCCACAGAGATCACTCAGCCTCGCCCAGCTTGCCTTCAGCTGAATGCCCCGCGCGGCTCCATATCCGAGAATCAATAATAAATAACTGCACCTTAACGAGGTGCAAACTACTCACTGAGCAGCTGTGTCTGCCCAAAATAGCCAGCACACTGTTAAGCGGAGTCTTTGTAATGGGCAATAATGGTAATTGGAAATGGTTTGCGCGATTTGCCCGATTTAACCGATGGTCCAATTTAAACGTGGACAGTTTAAATGGTGGCGACTGTGTCATAATGTCTTCAGAGCGGTGTCAGTGTGAGGGCAGTGCTTTACTCAGTGAAGGAGCAGTTGTTCCCTGGCCGAGTAATAACCTTGTTTGACACAGTTGTGGTTCTTGTCTCTAGTCAGGTTGTCCCCTTCTCCCATAATCATAGAAATTTACGGGCCAGAAGGAGGCCATTCGGCCCATCATGTCTGTCCTGGCCAGGAAAGAGCTATCCAGCCTAATCCCACTTTCCAGCTCTTGGTCTGTAGCCTTGTGGGTTACAGCATTTCAAGTGCATATCCAAATACTTTTAAAATGTGATGAGGGTTTCTGCCTCTACCACCCTTTCAGGCAGTGAGTTCCAGACCCTCACCGCCCTCTGGGTGAAATGATTTCTCCTCAACTCCCCTCTAATCCTTCTACCAATTACTTTAAATCTATGCCCCCTGGTTTTTGACCGCTCTGCTAAGGGAAATAGGCCCCTCATAATTTTATACACCTCAATTAAGTTTCCCTTCAGCCTCCTTTGTTCCAAAGAAAACAACCCCAGCCTATCCAATCTTTCCTCATAGCTAAAATTCTCCAGTCCTGGCAACACCCTCATAAATCTCCTCTGTACCCTCTCTAGTGCAATCTCATCTTTCCTGTAATGTGGTGACATCTTTCCTGTAATGTGCTGACCAGAACCGTACGCAGTATTCTCACTGTGGCCTAATTAGTGTTTTAAATCATGTTATTGCGGCACCGCTGACCTCACTTGTCACACATGCAAATGATAAATTATTGTACCTGATTGGCTCAAATATCATATAGCTAAAACAGCAGCAAATCACAACTGGATAGATAGGGAACTTACCCATGGGAAAAGTGGCGTCTTAACAAAAATTAGCTCTTTTGTTAAACGGACCAACTTCCCTGAGCAACAGCAATTAGCATCTAATTAACCTGAGGATGTGCCTATTTGTAACACCTGTCCAGAGGGAGTTGAGCAGGCCAATCAGATTTCTGTTCTGATCCCATTAGACTTTGCAGCCTTAAAGAGATTATACACAGATATCAGACAGCTTTCCTCAAGCCAGTCCTTTGACACCTATCAAGAGAAGACTATCAAAATGTAAACCCTCTTGCCCTTTACATGATAATACATTGTGGGTTACACAGTGTAACACCCCTGTTGGATCCTCCAGCTCACTGTGAGCAATGCCAAGGGAGATCCACGCAAGGTTTATGGAAATAGATGAAGTAAATAAGGTTGGGTTACATTAGTCAGAAGCCGAAGCCAAAACCGTGTCGGACTATGTTATTCATTAAAGCTGCCTATGGCTGTCAGTGTATTTTATCCACGCTGCCTGGGGATCTAATAATGTAATAAATCTGGAAACTGAATTTTGATTCTGATTCCAGGTGTGTCATCGTGCAACAGCAGTGCCAGACTCGCCTTAGCGATGATCCTAGCAGTTATATTGGATTTGACGTGAAGGACCATTGAGGAGTTGAGGGGGAAAATATCCATCCAGCAGTTGCATATCCCAAAATATTTTTATTTTAATGTTTTTCTTTTTCAAATTCTGGATGTTCCACTTTCTGTAGGGTTTTCTCACTTGAAAGGTGTGTCATTGCTTCATGTGTTTGTGAATAAAGGCTCCGTCTGTTTAAAAGATGCTCTGATCCTCTCTGTCTTCTATGGGAAGTATCCTGTGATGTGCAGCAACAAGCTGTGCCTTTAATGGAAAACATGAGCATATATGAAATGGTGTTCAAAGACCATCCAGACAACAGTGAAACTGTACGCCATTGACCCATCCCATAACCACACAATCGCCAACAAAAGAGAGAAAATGAAACTGGGGCCAATTCAGGGAAAACTCTGGACATTTCTCTCCAGATCTCAAAGGTGATCAAGTCCTTTAACTCCTCATAACCACAGTTAAGTAGCAATCAACGTTCCCACTAATTTTTATTCGTACTGGGCGGGCGACAAACTCCTCTGAGCGTGACTTCTTTTGCCCATGAGCAGTTTACATTTTACAACAACAACCACTCAAATATATACAACATTGCAAGTAAATATGGTTGATATTTATTGGACATGACTTAGTGACATCGTGCTAGAAATTTCTCCCGTCCATCATTTTCTGTTTTCCAGTGATGGAAAATTCTGTCAAGGATGACAATCCACCTCTCCTCTGACAAGTCACAATATACTCCTCGCGCTGGTCCCAGTCTACCTCTCCTCTCACTGCTCCCAGTCTACCTCTCCTCTCACTGCTCCCAGTCTACCTCTCCTCTCACTGCTCCCAGTCTACCTCTCCTCTCACTGCTCCCAGTCTACCTCTCCTCTCGCTGGTCCCAGTCTACCTCTCCTCTCACTGCTCCCAGTCTACCTCTCCTCTCACTGGTCCCAGTCTACCTCTCCTCTCACTGCTCCCAGTCTACCTCTCCTCTCACTGGTCCCAGTCTACCTCTCCTCTCACTGGTCCCAGTCTACCTCTCCTCTCACTGGTCCCAGTCTACCTCTCCTCTCACTGCTCCCAGTATACCTCTCCTTGCGCTGGTCCCAGTCTACCTCTCCTCTCACTGGTCCCAGTCTATCTCTCCTCTCACTGGTCCCAGTCTACCTCTCCTCTCACTGGTCCCAGTCTACCTCTCCTCTCACTGGTCCCAGTCTATCTCTCCTCTCACTGGTCCCAGTCTACCTCTCCTCGCGCTGGTCCCAGTCTACCTCTCCTCTCACTGGTCCCAGTCTCCCTCTCCTCTCACTGCTCCCAGTCTACCTCTCCTCGCGCTGCTCCCAGTCTACCTCTCCTCTCACTGCTCCCAGTCTACCTCTCCTCGCGCTGGTCCCAGTCTACCTCTCCTCGCGCTGCTCCCAGTCTACCTCTCCTCTCACTGGTCCCAGTCTACCTCTCCTCTCACTGGTCTCAGTCTACCTCTCCTCGCGCTGGTCCCAGTCTACCTCTCCTCTCACTGGTCCCAGTCTACCTCTCCTCTCACTGCTCCCAGTCTACCTCTCCTCTCGCTGGTCCCAGTCTACCTCTCCTCTCACTGCTCCCAGTCGACCTCTCCTCACGCTGGTCCCAGTCTACCTCTCCTCTCACTGGTCCCAGTCTACCTCTCCTCGCACTGGTCCCAGTCTACCTCTCCTCACGCTAGTCCCAGTCTACCTCTCCTCTCACACATCCCGGTCTACCTCTCCTCGCGCTGGTCCCAAGTCTACCTCTCCTCGCACAGGTCCCAGTCTACCTCTCCTCGCACAGGTCCCAGTCTACCTCTCCTCGCACAGGTCCCAGTCTACCTCTCCTCGCGCTGGTCCCAGTCTACCTCTCCTCTCACTGCTCCCAGTCTACCTCTCCTCGCGCTGGTCCCAGTCTACCTCTCCTCTCACTGCTCCCAGTCTACCTCTCCTCTCACTGCTCCCAGTCTACCTCTCCTCGCGCTGGTCCCAGTCTACCTCTCCTCTCACTGCTCCCAGTCTACCTCTCCTCTCCTCGCACTGGTCCCAGTCTACCTCTCCTCGCGCTGGTCCCAGTCTACCTCTCCTCTCACTGGTCCCAGTCTACCTCTCCTCTCACTGCTCCCAGTCTACCTCTCCTCTCACTGGTCCCAGTCTACCTCTCCTCTCACTGGTCCCAGTCTACCTCTCCTCTCACTGCTCCCAGTCTACCTCTCCTCTCACTGGTCCCAGTCTACCTCTCCTCTCACTGGTCCCAGTCTACCTCTCCTCTCACTGGTCCCAGTCTACCTCTCCTCGCGCTGGTCCCAGTCTACCTCTCCTCTCACTGCTCCCAGTCTACCTCTCCTCTCACTGGTCCCAGTCTACCTCTCCTCTCACTGCTCCCAGTCTACCTCTCCTCTCACTGGTCCCAGTCTACCTCTCCTCTCACTGGTCTCAGTCTACCTCTCCTCTCACTGGTCCCAGTCTACCTCTCCTCTCACTGGTCTCAGTCTACCTCTCCTCTCACTGCTCCCAGTCTACCTCTCCTCTCACTGCTCCCAGTCTACCCCTCCTCTCACTGGTCCCAGTCTACCTCTCCTCTCACTGGTCCCAGTCTACCTCTCCTCGCACTGGTCCCAGTCTACCTCTCCTCGCACTGGTCCCAGTCTACCTCTCCTCTCACTGGTCCCAGTCTACCTCTCCTCTCACTGGTCCCAGTCTACCTCTCCTCTCACTGCTCCCAGTCTACCTCTCCTCTCACTGGTCCCAGTCTACCTCTCCTCTCACTGCTCCCAGTCTACCTCTCCTCTCACTGGTCCCAGTCTACCTCTCCTCTCACTGGTCCCAGTCTACCTCTCCTCTCACTGCTCCCAGTCTACCTCTCCTCTCACTGCTCCCAGTCTACCTCTCCTCTCGCTGGTCCCAGTCTACCTCTCCTCTCACTGCTCCCAGTCTACCTCTCCTCGCGCTGGTCCCAGTCAACCTCTCCTCTCACTGGTCCCAGTCTACCTCTCCTCTCACTGGTCCCAGTCTACCTCACCTCTCACTGCTCCCAGTCTACCTCTCCTCTCACTGGTCCCGGTCTACCTCTCCTCTCACTGGTCCCAGTCTACCTCTCCTCTCACTGCTCCCAGTCTACCTCTCCTCTCACTGCTCCCAGTCTACCTCTCCTCTCGCTGGTCCCAGTCTACCTCTCCTCTCACTGCTCCCAGTCTACCTCTCCTCTCACTGGTCCCAGTCTACCTCTCCTCTCACTGGTCCCAGTCTACCTCTCCTCTCACTGCTCCCAGTCTACCTCTCCTCTCACTGCTCCCAGTCTACCTCTCCTCTCACTGGTCCCAGTCTACCTCTCCTCTCACTGGTCCCAGTCTACCTCTCCTCTCACTGCTCCCAGTCTACCTCTCCTCGCGCTGGTCCCAGTCTACCTCTCCTCTCACTGGTCCCAGTCTATCTCTCCTCTCACTGGTCCCAGTCTACCTCTCCTCTCACTGGTCCCAGTCTACCTCTCCTCTCACTGGTCCCAGTCTATCTCTCCTCTCACTGGTCCCAGTCTACCTCTCCTCGCGCTGGTCCCAGTCTACCTCTCCTCTCACTGGTCCCAGTCTCCCTCTCCTCTCACTGCTCCCAGTCTACCTCTCCTCGCGCTGCTCCCAGTCTACCTCTCCTCTCACTGCTCCCAGTCTACCTCTCCTCGCGCTGGTCCCAGTCTACCTCTCCTCGCGCTGCTCCCAGTCTACCTCTCCTCTCACTGGTCCCAGTCTACCTCTCCTCTCACTGGTCTCAGTCTACCTCTCCTCGCGCTGGTCCCAGTCTACCTCTCCTCTCACTGGTCCCAGTCTACCTCTCCTCTCACTGCTCCCAGTCTACCTCTCCTCTCGCTGGTCCCAGTCTACCTCTCCTCTCACTGCTCCCAGTCGACCTCTCCTCACGCTGGTCCCAGTCTACCTCTCCTCTCACTGGTCCCAGTCTACCTCTCCTCGCACTGGTCCCAGTCTACCTCTCCTCACGCTAGTCCCACTCTACCTCTCCTCTCACACATCCCGGTCTACCTCTCCTCGCGCTGGTCCCAAGTCTACCTCTCCTCGCACAGGTCCCAGTCTACCTCTCCTCGCACAGGTCCCAGTCTACCTCTCCTCGCACAGGTCCCAGTCTACCTCTCCTCGCGCTGGTCCCAGTCTACCTCTCCTCTCACTGCTCCCAGTCTACCTCTCCTCGCGCTGGTCCCAGTCTACCTCTCCTCTCACTGCTCCCAGTCTACCTCTCCTCTCACTGCTCCCAGTCTACCTCTCCTCGCGCTGGTCCCAGTCTACCTCTCCTCTCACTGCTCCCAGTCTACCTCTCCTCTCCTCGCACTGGTCCCAGTCTACCTCTCCTCGCGCTGGTCCCAGTCTACCTCTCCTCTCACTGGTCCCAGTCTACCTCTCCTCTCACTGCTCCCAGTCTACCTCTCCTCTCACTGGTCCCAGTCTACCTCTCCTCTCACTGGTCCCAGTCTACCTCTCCTCTCACTGCTCCCAGTCTACCTCTCCTCTCACTGGTCCCAGTCTACCTCTCCTCTCACTGGTCCCAGTCTACCTCTCCTCTCACTGGTCCCAGTCTACCTCTCCTCGCGCTGGTCCCAGTCTACCTCTCCTCTCACTGCTCCCAGTCTACCTCTCCTCTCACTGGTCCCAGTCTACCTCTCCTCTCACTGCTCCCAGTCTACCTCTCCTCTCACTGGTCCCAGTCTACCTCTCCTCTCACTGGTCTCAGTCTACCTCTCCTCTCACTGGTCCCAGTCTACCTCTCCTCTCACTGGTCTCAGTCTACCTCTCCTCTCACTGCTCCCAGTCTACCTCTCCTCTCACTGCTCCCAGTCTACCCCTCCTCTCACTGGTCCCAGTCTACCTCTCCTCTCACTGGTCCCAGTCTACCTCTCCTCGCACTGGTCCCAGTCTACCTCTCCTCGCACTGGTCCCAGTCTACCTCTCCTCTCACTGGTCCCAGTCTACCTCTCCTCTCACTGGTCCCAGTCTACCTCTCCTCTCACTGCTCCCAGTCTACCTCTCCTCTCACTGGTCCCAGTCTACCTCTCCTCTCACTGCTCCCAGTCTACCTCTCCTCTCACTGGTCCCAGTCTACCTCTCCTCTCACTGGTCCCAGTCTACCTCTCCTCTCACTGCTCCCAGTCTACCTCTCCTCTCACTGCTCCCAGTCTAACTCTCCTCTCGCTGGTCCCAGTCTACCTCTCCTCTCACTGCTCCCAGTCTACCTCTCCTCGCGCTGGTCCCAGTCAACCTCTCCTCTCACTGGTCCCAGTCCACCTCTCCTCTCACTGGTCCCAGTCTACCTCACCTCTCACTGCTCCCAGTCTACCTCTCCTCTCACTGGTCCCGGTCTACCTCTCCTCTCACTGGTCCCAGTCTACCTCTCCTCTCACTGCTCCCAGTCTACCTCTCCTCTCACTGCTCCCAGTCTACCTCTCCTCTCGCTGGTCCCAGTCTACCTCTCCTCTCACTGCTCCCAGTCTACCTCTCCTCTCACTGGTCCCAGTCTACCTCTCCTCTCACTGGTCCCAGTCTACCTCTCCTCTCACTGCTCCCAGTCTACCTCTCCTCTCACTGCTCCCAGTCTACCTCTCCTCTCGCTGGTCCCAGTCTACCTCTCCTCTCACTGCTCCCAGTCTACCTCTCCTCGCGCTGGTCCCAGTCAACCTCTCCTCTCACTGGTCCCAGTCTACCTCTCCTCTCACTGGTCCCAGTCTACCTCACCTCTCACTGCTCCCAGTCTACCTCTCCTCTCACTGGTCCCGGTCTACCTCTCCTCGCGCTGGTCCCAGTCTACCTCTCCTCTCACTGCTCCCAGTCTACCTCTCCTCTCACTGCTCCCAGTCTACCTCTCCTCGCGCTGGTCCCAGTCTACCTCTCCTCTCACTGCTCCCAGTCTACCTCTCCTCTCCTCGCACTGGTCCCAGTCTACCTCTCCTCGCGCTGGTCCCAGTCTACCTCTCCTCTCACTGGTCCCAGTCTACCTCTCCTCTCACTGCTCCCAGTCTACCTCTCCTCTCACTGGTCCCAGTCTACCTCTCCTCTCACTGGTCCCAGTCTACCTCTCCTCTCACTGCTCCCAGTCTACCTCTCCTCTCACTGGTCCCAGTCTACCTCTCCTCTCACTGGTCTCAGTCTACCTCTCCTCTCACTGCTCCCAGTCTACCTCTCCTCTCACTGCTCCCAGTCTACCCCTCCTCTCACTGGTCCCAGTCTACCTCTCCTCTCACTGGTCCCAGTCTACCTCTCCTCGCACTGGTCCCAGTCTACCTCTCCTCGCACTGGTCCCAGTCTACCTCTCCTCTCACTGGTCCCAGTCTACCTCTCCTCTCACTGGTCCCAGTCTACCTCTCCTCTCACTGCTCCCAGTCTACCTCTCCTCTCACTGGTCCCAGTCTACCTCTCCTCTCACTGCTCCCAGTCTACCTCTCCTCTCACTGGTCCCAGTCTACCTCTCCTCTCACTGGTCCCAGTCTACCTCTCCTCTCACTGCTCCCAGTCTACCTCTCCTCTCACTGCTCCCAGTCTACCTCTCCTCTCGCTGGTCCCAGTCTACCTCTCCTCTCACTGCTCCCAGTCTACCTCTCCTCGCGCTGGTCCCAGTCAACCTCTCCTCTCACTGGTCCCAGTCTACCTCTCCTCTCACTGGTCCCAGTCTACCTCACCTCTCACTGCTCCCAGTCTACCTCTCCTCTCACTGGTCCCGGTCTACCTCTCCTCTCACTGGTCCCAGTCTACCTCTCCTCGCACTGGTCCCGGTCTACCTCTCCTCTCACTGGTCCCAGTCTACCTCTCCTCTCACTGGTCCCAGTCTACCTCTCCTCTCACTGGTCCCAGTCTACCTCTCTTCTCACTGGTCCCAGTCTACCTCTCCTCTCACTGGTCCCAGTCTACCTCTCCTCTCACTGGTCCCAGTCTACCTCTCCTCTCACTGGTCCCAGTCTACCTCTCCTCTCACTGGTCCCAGTCTACCTCTCCTCTCACTGCTCCCAGTCTACCTCTCCTCGCGCTGGTCCCAGTCTACCTCTCCTCTCACTGGTCCCAGTCTATCTCTCCTCTCACTGGTCCCAGTCTACCTCTCCTCGCGCTGGTCCCAGTCTACCTCTCCTCTCACTGGTCCCAGTCTCCCTCTCCTCTCACTGCTCCCAGTCTACCTCTCCTCGCGCTGCTCCCAGTCTACCTCTCCTCTCACTGCTCCCAGTCTACCTCTCCTCGCGCTGGTCCCAGTCTACCTCTCCTCGCGCTGCTCCCAGTCTACCTCTCCTCTCACTGGTCCCAGTCTACCTCTCCTCTCACTGGTCTCAGTCTACCTCTCCTCGCGCTGGTCCCAGTCTACCTCTCCTCTCACTGGTCCCAGTCTACCTCTCCTCTCACTGCTCCCAGTCTACCTCTCCTCTCGCTGGTCCCAGTCTACCTCTCCTCTCACTGCTCCCAGTCGACCTCTCCTCACGCTGGTCCCAGTCTACCTCTCCTCTCACTGGTCCCAGTCTACCTCTCCTCGCACTGGTCCCAGTCTACCTCTCCTCACGCTGGTCCCAGTCTACCTCTCCTCTCACACATCCCGGTCTACCTCTCCTCGCGCTGGTCCCAAGTCTACCTCTCCTCGCACAGGTCCCAGTCTACCTCTCCTCGCACAGGTCCCAGTCTACCTCTCCTCGCACAGGTCCCAGTCTACCTCTCCTCGCGCTGGTCCCAGTCTACCTCTCCTCTCACTGCTCCCAGTCTACCTCTCCTCGCGCTGGTCCCAGTCTACCTCTCCTCTCACTGCTCCCAGTCGACCTCTCCTCTCACTGCTCCCAGTCTACCTCTCCTCGCGCTGGTCCCAGTCTACCTCTCCTCTCACTGCTCCCAGTCTACCTCTCCTCTCCTCGCGCTGGTCCCAGTCTACCTCTCCTCTCACACATCCCAGTCTACCTCTCCTCTCACTGGTCCCAGTCTACCTCTCCTCTCACTGCTCCCAGTCTACCTCTCCTCTCACTGGTCCCAGTCTACCTCTCCTCTCACTGGTCCCAGTCTACCTCTCCTCTCACACATCCCAGTCTACCTCTCCTCTCACTGGTCCCAGTCTACCTCTCCTCTCACTGGTCCCAGTCTACCTCCCCTCTCACTGCTCCCAGTCTACCTCTCCTCTCACTGGTCCCAGTCTACCTCTCCTCTCACTGGTCCCAGTCTACCTCTCCCCTCACTGCTCCCAGTCTACCTCTCCTCTCACTGCTCCCAGTCTACCTCTCCTCTCGCTGGTCCCAGTCTACCTCTCCTCTCACTGCTCCCGGTCTACCTCTCCTCTCACTGGTCCCAGTCTACCTCTCCTCTCACTGGTCCCAGTCTACCTCTCCTCTCACTGGTCCCAGTCTACCTCTCCTCTCACTGGTCCCTGTCTACCTCACCTCTCACTGCTCCCAGTCTACCTCTCCTCTCACACATCCCAGTCTACCTCTCCTCTCACTGATCCCAGTCTACCTCTCCTCTCACTGCTCCCAGTCTACCTCTCCTCTCACTGGTCCCAGTCTACCTCTCCTCTCACTGGTCCCAGTCTACCTCTCCTCTCACTGCTCCCAGTCTACCTCTCCTCGCGCTGGTCCCAGTCTACCTCTCCTCTCACTGGTCCCAGTCTACCTCTCCTCTCACACATCCCAGTCTACCTCTCCTCTCACTGGTCCCAGTCTACCTCTCCTCTCACTGGTCCCAGTCTACCTCTCCTCTCACTGCTCCCAGTCTACCTCTCCTCTCACTGCTCCCAGTCTACCTCTCCTCTCACTGGTCCCAGTCTACCTCTCCTCTCACTGGTCCCAGTCTACCTCTCCTCTCACACATCCCAGTCTACCTCTCCTCGCGCTGGTCCCAGTCTACCTCTCCTCTCACTGGTCCCAGTCTACCTCTCCTCGCGCTGGTCCCAGTCTACCTCTCCTCTCACTGGTCCCAGTCTACCTCTCCTCTCACTGGTCCCAGTCTACCTCTCCTCTCACTGGTCCCAGTCTACCTCTCCTCTCACTGCTCCCAGTCTACCTCTCCTCGCGCTGATCCCAGTCGACCTCTCCTCTCACTGCTCCCAGTCTACCTCTCCTCTCACTGCTCCCAGTCTACCTCTCCTCGCGCTGGTCCCAGTCTACCTCTCCTCTCGCTGCTCCCAGTCTACCTCTCCTCTCACTGCTCCCAGTCTACCTCTCCTCTCACTGCTCCCAGTCTACCTAGCCTCTCACTGGTCCCAGTCTACCTCTCCTCTCACTGGTCCCAGTCTACCTCTCCTCTCACTGGTCCCAGTCTACCTCTCCTCTCACTGGTCCCAGTCTACCTCTCCTCGCGCTGGTCCCAGTCTACCTCTCCTCTCACTGGTCCCAGTCTACCTCTCCTCTCACTGGTCCCAGTCTACCTCTCCTCTCACTGGTCCCAGTCTACCTCTCCTCGCGCTGGTCCCAGTCTACCTCTCCTCTCACTGGTCCCAGTCTACCTCTCCTCTCACTGGTCCCAGTCTACCTCTCCTCTCACTGGTCCCAGTCTACCTCTCCTCTCACTGGTCCCAGTCTACCTCTCCTCTCACTGGTCCCAGTCTACCTCTCCTCTCACTGGTCCCAGTCTACCTCTCCTCTCACTGGTCCCAATCTACCTCTCCTCTCACTGGTCCCAGTCTACCTCTCTCACTGGTCCCAATCTACCTCTCCTCTCACTGGTCGGGGTCTACCTCTCCTCTCACTGGTCCCAGTCTACCTCTCCTCTCACTGGTCCCAGTCTACCTCTCCTCTCACTAGTCCCAGTCTACCTCTCCTCTCACTGCTCCCAGTCTACCTCTCCTCGCACTGGTCCCAGTCTACCTCTCCTCGCGCTGGTCCCAGTCTACCTCTCCTCTCACTGGTCCCAATCTACCTCTCCTCTCACTGGTCCCAGTCTACCTCTCCTCTCACTGCTCCCAGTCTACCTCTCCTCTCACTGGTCCCAATCTACCTCTCCTCTCACTGGTCCCAGTCTACCTCTCCTCTCACTGGTCCCAGTCTACCTCTCCTCTCACTGCTCCCAGTCTACCTCTCCTCTCACTGGTCCCAGTCTACCTCTCCTCGCGCTGGTCCCAGTCTACCTCTCCTCTCACTGCTCCCAGTCTACCTCTCCTCTCACTGCTCCCAGTCTACCTCTCCTCTCACTGGTCTCAGTCTACCTCTCCTCACGCTGGTCCCATTCTACCTCTCCTCTCACTGGTCCCAGTCTACCTCTCCTCTCACTGGTCTCAGTCTACCTCTCCTCTCACTGGTCCCAGTCTACCTCTCCTCTCACTGGTCCCAGTCTACCTCTCCTCGCGCTGGTCCCAGTCTACCTCTCCTCTCACTGCTCCCAGTCTACCTCTCCTCTCACTGGTCCCAGTCTACCTCTCCTCTCGCTGGTCCCAGTCTACCTCTCCTCTCACTGGTCTCAGTCTACCTCTCCTCGCGCTGGTCCCATTCTACCTCTCCTCTCACTGGTCCCAGTCTACCTCTCCTCTCACTGGTCCCATTCTACCTCTCCTCTCACTGGTCCCATTCTACCTCTCTTCACACATCCCATTCTACCCTTCCTCACATCTGTCCCATTCTACCTCTCCTCACACATCCCACATCTGGACTGTTAGCTCCCCTTTCCCGACACAAGAGCTCGCGCTTTCAGGAGAGTAGATGAATTGCGAAAGGAGTGGGGAGGACGTACACAGCATTAAAGTCTGGGCTTAGATCATAAACAACCTTAAAAATCCATTCATCTCACCAAACAGTGAAATGAAACTCACAAAAAATTGGTCCCTCATCCATTATCCATTACCCTCGACAGCTTCAATTAACCTGCGGTTTCCAGGCTGGTATACGTGGCTCAGTCAATGCTAAAGGCAGGTGTTCATTGGCCATGCTCCATATATATGATGAATAACCCAATCTGCATCATAAACCTGCCCGTCAGAAAGCATTCGGTGCTCATTGAGACTAAATCCATTGATCAACTTCACCCCAGACTGTGTGTCTGGTTATCTGGCCATGATGGGCTGTACCCACTGGTTTTGTGACCTTTAGTAGCTGTGGGCCTTTCTGGGCCATTCGGCTCCAGGTTGAGTACTGGGGCATTGAGTGCTGAATGGGAAGCACTCTCGAGTCTCGCTCTAATCCAGGGCTGTCAAACAGACGCTCCGCGGGCCCGATCACTTTCAGCCGGCTCAGTCCCTCCCCTCACAGGCCAACCGACTACCAGGGAATTTCCCCAAGTCTCCTCCCACAAACCTTGACTGATGAACCCGGAGCGCTCTCACCTTCTGAAGCTCAGTCCCCCCCGGGGCCCTGAGGCCTTGTACGGTTCCTCGCCTCCCGCCCTTCTCCTCGCACGCTGTTCACTTCCGGACACACCTCCCCCTCCCCGCGCTCACTGCTCATCCAATCACAGCTGCTCTTTTTCCCACACTCTCTCTCCAGCCGCGCTTTTGCCGTTGGGTTTTGATGTTCAGCCCCGCCCCCCGCTCGAGCGCGCGGCCTGTGTCGTTCAGTGCGCGGTACAATCCAGATTGATGCCCGGCCGCATACATGGCCACCTCAGAGGGAACATTGCTAGCAACTTATCCGTATGGCCAGAAATGTCCTTTTCTCTTAAGAACTTGTCAAGATGCTGTTTAAAGGACCGTAGGATACTGTTCCGAAGCACTTCACAGCAAAGAGAAACAGACACTAACCACAAGCGATGGACTTAGATGACCAAAGGAATAGTCAAATAGGTAAGTTTTGAGAAGACGTTTAAAGGCGGAGAGAAGGTATGAGGTGGAGGGGTCTAGCGCGACACAAAAGGGAGAAAAACTGTTCTGATTTCTATGTGTAGCAGCACAGTAAATGCTTCACAACAGCTTCCTCTGGTTGGTATTTCTAGTGAAATAATAACTGCAAACAAGTTACAGAAACATTTGAGCTCTAGAAAATTACCGGACAAGTGGCCACTTTAGAGTGATTCTCTGTACGAGTGGTTCTGACAGTGAGACCACCTCTTTAAACTTAATTATCTCATTTTGTGAAACTGCATTGGTATATGAAAGGCTGAGTGCATGTACAAGGTGACGTATTTGTCAAGTATCTCAGATTAACTATGCAAAGTGTGTTAGTCACAAAATGGCTTGTACTGAACTCCTTAAAGCCTGTTAGCTGCAATGGAATTTGTATTCATGAGCAACCAAATAACCACCCAGTGTATCCATGTCCATTATCATATAGTGCTACTTAGAATGCACGACACGTGGATACTTTTGTCATTGTGTCAGTGAATTACCAAATGGTAAACATGTCAGAAGTTTAAGCACGTTCTTCAGTCACAGCTGTTCTCACCCAACACTCATGGGTTCCAGCAGAGGTTGCTGCTTCATGATCAGGAGCAGGAAGCCTGGCTAATTTTACCCCTTGCTAGCTCAGAGGTGTTAAGGTCAATGTAGCCATTCCTCATCGGTGCTATGGAGCGATCAGCTAACTCAGCGTGTACTCGTATCAAACCTGGGTCTGTGCGGCTCCGTGCTACACTAGGCAATTCTGTTACCCTTTAGACCAAAGGGAGAGTTCCAGTTGTTTAAAACTTTTTTAAAAAAGACTTGCATTCCTATAGCGCCTTTCAAAGCACTTTACAAACAATGAAGTACTTTTTGAAGTATGGTCACTATTATAATGTAGGAAACGTGGCAGCCATTTTGTGCACAGCAAGCGCCCACAAACAGCAATGTGATAATGACCAGATTGTCTGTTTTAGTGATGCTGATTGAGGGATAAATATTGGCCAGGACACCGGGGAGAACTCCCCTGCTCTTCTTCGAAATACTGCCATGGGATCTTTTACGTCCGCCTGAGATTAACGTCTCATCCAAAAGACGGCACCTCCGACAGTGCAGTGCAGTACTGAGGGTGTGCTGCACTGTCAGCCTAGATTTTTGTGCTCAAGTCTCTGGAGTGGGATTTGAACCCACAACCTTCTGACTCAGGTGAGGGTGCTGCCAACTGAGCCAAGGCTGACCCCTCATTTCTGTTCATTTGTTGAGCAGTTTATTAGGTAGAATGTAGATGCTGAATGGCTACAATGTGCTGGCCCCATGGGATATGTATCTCGTCATGGATGAGATGTAATTCCTCTCATGCGATACTTCCACACTCCGGATTGATGGTTGATGGAAACAGCAGGGGTCAAAATCTCTTTCTCGAAGCAGAAGGAAAGCCCTCGGTATGTAATACAGGAAACTCTCGATTTACCGGCACCTAAATAACCGGAAATCTCAGTTAACCGGCAAAATTCAGAAGTAGGTTCAGGTAAGTTTTACTTCATATTAGTGGCCGTTCCTGGATCTGTGGCTGTGTAATCGGGGTTCCTGCACCTGTTGCTAAGCAACAGGGAAGCCTGGATTTGTTGCTGTGTACGGAGCTCGCGTACCTTTTACAATACCTCTCTGTAATCCGGACTTTTTGATAAACCGGCACCACGCCGGTCCCGTCGGTGCCGGATAAAAAAAAGAGTTTCCTGTAAACTGCTGCAAGTTCACTTGCACTGAATTCATAGGGTTGCCAACTCTGGTCAGACGTATTCCTGGAGGTTCCATCGCATGACCTCCTGCCTCCAATCGCCCCGCCCGGTCAAACTGGCATTTTTCTCATCTCCAATCATTTTATAATTAATAAATAAAAGTGTTCAAAGAAAATGAAAAGAAAACACTTTTTAAAAAAAAAAAAAAAAAAAAAATTCCCCAGGGTGGCATGCAGCAGTGTTCAGGAGATTAACCTTTAATTCCTGGAGACTCCAGGGCATTCCTGGAGACTCCAGGGCAATCCTGGAGGGTTGGCGACCCTACACATTCACCAGCCTCAGTGTTCTAGGCTGTAGGTTACACTGGTGCTGCACTTACCCGCAGATTTCCTCTTTGTTAGTTCCTGTAACATTTGAACATGGGAGAGGAGGGGAGCGGAGAGAGACACGGTGGAGGGAGTTTGTTCAGCATTGAGGGTGTGAATGCTGAGGTATTGGACATCCCCAGCATCGAAGCTTTGACCACGCTCGATCAGCTCCGATGGACGGGCCACATCGTCTGCATGCCCGATACGAGACTCCCAAAACAAGCGCTCTATTCAGAGCTCCGACATGGCTAGAGAGCCCCAGGTGGGCAAAGGAAACGCTTCAAGGACACCCTCAAAGCCTCCTTGAAAAAGTGTAACATTCCCACCGACACCTGGGAATCCCTGGCCCAAGACTGCACAAAGTGGAGGAGAAGCATCTGGGAAGGCGCCGAACACCTCGAGTCGCTTTGCCGGGAGCAAGCGCAAGCCAAGCGCAAGCAGCACACGTCAACCCAAGCACCCCACCCACCCGCCCCTCCAACCACCGTCTGCCCCACCTGTGACAGAGACTGTAGGTCCCGCATTGGACTCATCAGTCACCTGAGAACTCATTTTTAGTGTGGAAGCAAGTCATCCTCGGTTCCGAGGGACTGCCTAAGAAGACTGGAGAACCATGTGGCTGGTTTTTTTTGCAAAGTGGCTTTTGACTGGCAAAGGAATCGTGGAAGAAACAAGTGACTGGCTTTTCTTTGGTTTGAAGGTTTGTACTGCATGTTGAGTGGCTGAATTGTGCTGTCCTGAGTGTGCAAAAAAATCTGCAGTAAACTGATGAACGAAAAGCAGAGGGAGGGAGTGTGGCGGGAGTGTGCTCTAAGCTGGGATAAGTCATGAAAGTTTTATGCAGTATGCTTTTAGTTTTAAATGTTATACTATGTTTAGTATAAGTTAGTAAAAGTTTAAAATGGTCACACTGGGAGGACTGCTGTGACCTGTGTTGTGAATCTTGCTGGAGTTGGGAGTTCCTGATTGGTTTGAGCATCCATCCAGCACAAACGCACTCGCAGTAAGTCTTCTCCTTCTTAGGCAGTCCCTCGGAACCGAGGATGACTTGCTTCCACATTAAAAATGAGTTCGCAGGTGACTGATGAGTCCAATGCGGGACCTACAGTCTCTGTCACAGGTGGGGCAGACAGTGGTTGAAGGGACGGATGGGTGGGGTGCTTGGGTTGCCGTGCGCGCCTTGCGCTGCCTGCGCTTGGCGTCCGCTTGCTCCCGGCGAAGAGACTCGAGGTGTTCGGCGCCTTCCCGGATGCTTCTCCTCCACTTTGTGCAGTCTTGGGCCAGGGATTCCCAGGTGTCGGTGGGGATGTTACACTTTTTCAAGGAGGCTTTGAGGGTGTCCTTGAAGCGTTTCCTCTGCCCACCTGGGGCTCTCTTGCCGTGCCGGAGCTCCGAGTAGAGCGCTTGTTTTGGGAGTCTCATATCGGGCATGCGGACAATGTGACCCGTCCATCAGAGCTGATTGAGCATGGTCAAAGCTTCGATGCTGGGGATGTTGGCCTGAGCAAGAACACTGACGTTGGTGCACCTATCCTGCCAATGGATTTGCAGGATCTTGCGGAGGCAGCGTTGGTGGTACCTTTCCAGTGCTTTGAGGTGCCTACTGTTCATGGTCCATGTCTCTGAGGCATACAGCAGGGCGGGTATCACTGCTGCCCTGTAGACCATGAGCTTAGTGCTTTGAAGACCAGGACCTCAAACCCGGCACTAAGCTCAGCAGTAAGTACATCCAGCTGCATTCAGTCAAGCTCAACGTTGCCGAGCTTGAGGAGCAGCAGGAGACAGTCTGTCGCACATGGAAGGTGCTTGGAAGATGGAACTCTCCTGCCGTGAACTGCTGTTGAAGCGGAATCCACAAATTCTTTCAGAAGTGAATTAGATAGTTGTTTGAAAAAGAGTAACAGTGTATGGGGCGCGCCGGAGATTGGGATTGGACTAGGGCCAGGATTTTCCTGGGAGCTGCTCCCACGCTGCCGCTGTAATTTGGGCGGAGGTGCAGCGGAAACCCGATAAATGGAGTTTCCGTCACAGTTTCGGTGAAGCTACGGGGCCGGAGCGGGAGCAGTTCCCAGGAAATTACAGGCCTGGGTTGCTTAGGTCGACAAAAACATGAGTTAAATGGCCTGTTTCTGTGCTGGAACATGCTATGGTTATGACTTTCCTGTTGAGAATTTCATTTTGTTTTCCAATTTTATCCCCTTGTCACCTCTCCACAGGCTCCAGTACCTCACCCCCCCCCCCCCCCCCATGGCCATTCATCTTGTATGAGCTTGGCGATGCCCGGCTATTTCACCACAGCCACGTCCTTCCTCACCCGTTGTCCACACGTGCACTTTGCAGCACAAGTCACTGGATAGTAACGGGTTGGTTGGTCTGTCTTTGCCCTACCACAGGAGCACTAACGCCAAATGAAGCACCCCTACTGAGGCTGGCTAACCAAACACAGACTGCCATTCAAACCTGGTCCCTACAGCTAGCGGGATTCAATACCATCCCCGCGATGCCTTTACCTCAAAATGAGAGATCAATTCCTGCAATTGATTTTTCTTTTTGTCTGTACAATAAAATTAGTCACTTCCCATTTTACAGCTTTTTACTGAATACAGTTGAACAATTCGTATTATTTAAAAAAATTGGACACGTCTGTCACTGAGGCTTTGCTGATTTTCTTATTGAATTTTGTGCAATTCAGTGTGATACATAACAATTAGTTTGCAATTCAATGCGTAAGACATTGTACAATTTTATGGATGTATGAAGTTAATACTTCAGAAAGATAAAAGAATAATAAGCTCATTGAGTTTGCAAGTCTAGGTATTAATTATGTTTAACCTATTAGTGCCACAATTTAATAAATATTGATTGATATCCTTCAATGGTATGTCTCTAATGTGAATGGAGACTAAATTGTGATCACCCTTTCACTGGGTTCCTTTTTACCTTTTTTTTGTGCTCAGGAACGTGTGAGATGTTCGTGCTGGAAAACTGAGCACTTTCCATTTCGTGTGTCTCCTTGTCAGAATCCAGCACTTCCAGGGTCAGGTCCGGTTCAGCCAGAGGCAGAACAAAGCTCCCTTCTACCCTGCCCCAACGATATGCCTCAGCCCGTACCTCACAAGAGCCCCCCTGTTGCTTCAGTGTAGCACTTTACCATTTCCCACACCCGCTGTCCTGGGCCTTCTCTGGCCCATTTAGTGGTAGTTTGCACTGTGGAACTGGATTCAGACAATCGCATCTCATTTCATGTACGACCTTTACAACCAGCTAAGAGGAGACTTTCGTCCCATCAAACTCAGTTGGGTTAAAATCAAGGTTCCAGAGGTAAAAGGACAGTGACTTCTTTTGCACCACTTGTGGGGAGTCCAAAACTAGGGGCAATAAATATAAGATGGTCACTAATAAATCCAATAAAGAATTCAGGAGAAACTTGCTACCACATGGTGTAGTTGAGGCAAATAGTTGAGATGCATTTAAGGGGAAGCTAGATATGTACATGAGGAAGAAAGGAAGAGAAGGATATGCAGATTGTGTTAGATGAAGTAGAATGGGAAGAGGCTTGTGTGGGCAGGAATGGACCTATTGGGCTGAATGGCCTGTTTCTGTGCTGTAAATTCTATGTAATTCTATGTACTCTGTACACCCAGACTCCTGTACTTGTCCTGTTTAATCTACAATGGAGTGTAAAACTTGGTCCAGAACCTCCTCCAATGACACAGTGGGTAAAGGACACCATCCAGTGAGTAGCTGACCCTGTACGATGCTAGTGGTGCTACAATTGGTCTCAGCTCCCCTGGGCTAGAGGGCAGGAAACGGCCAGGGTTTCACTCCTGACTACCGTGCGGTGACTCACATTGGAAAGTGGAATTGGGTGAGGAGAGATTGGGCCCAATTGTGATTGCCACCCATGAATCACCATTTTATGCTCCGTGTCTGGACTCGTGTATAAAGAATGGTCATGAGTGAGGTAGCAGAACGTGAACAGTGCTTTCTGGAAATGGAGCCAGTGCCTTCATACAAGGAGGGAGAAAATTGGCCGTGTAAATTTTACCATAAAAAGGTAAAGGAATAATAACCACCAACACAGTGTGTAAGTCTATAAGAATATCTATATGTTTTTACATTATTCTAATACAGAACAAAGTCAGAGCAGCTAATGTTAACAGAGTTGGTTTAAAATTTTGTCTCGCAAATTCTATCTTTTGATCACAATGCTCTGATAACATTGGAAAGGATGAATTTCAGGGCCAATGACACTGGCCGGAATTTTCCGGGGGCTCAGCGGGCGGGATCGGTGGCAGGTCGGTGGGAAAGTGTTTTTTTTTGACAGTGGGTCGTGATGCGCTATCAATTACTCATAAAAGACTGAGAGTTAGAAGAGTAACTAAAGGCTTTTATTAACAACAGAATGGAGGTCTGCCTCGCGTGGTCGACCGGTCCAGGATACAAAGGGCTGGGGAGCAGTCACCTTTATACTAGGACCTGTGGGAGGAGTCAGCCGAGGCATGTCCAGGCATGTACACGGTGGAATACAAACAGGAATACAAACAGTGGTTTACCACATTCACCCCTTGTTTAAAATTGAGTCCGGCGGGGTGAAGTGTATTAAAAGTTAGTGTATTGGAGTCTCTCCAGAGGTCTTGTCTGCCGCTGTGATCGGCGTGGCGACGGCAGGGGTAGTGAAGCTTCCGGCGTCGAGTCCAGCGTAGGCTGTGGCACAGGCGTGTCGTCCTCGTAGATATCGAGCGGGTCGCGGGGCCCAGGCCTGCCATCTGCTGGGGCTGGATATCGGATCGTGGGGGGGGGTGGTAGTGGGTAGTGGGTTACTGCGGCCCCCGAGGGTGCAAGGTCTCTTATGGAGACTGTGTCCTCCCGCCCGTCCGGGTATGCGATGTAAGCATACTGGGGGTTGGCGTGGAGGAGGTCGACCCTCTCGACCAGGGGGTCCGTTTTATGGGTCCTCACGTGTCTTCTCAGTAGGACCGGCCCTGGGGACGTCAGCCATGGCGGTAGCGATGTCCCCGATGTGGACTTCCTTGGGAAGACAAACATTTTCTCATGAGGGGTGGCGTTAGTGGCAGTGCAGAGCAGTGACCGAATAGAGTGGAGCGCATCGGGGAGCACATCCTGCCAGCGGGAGGTTGGAAGGCCCCTAGACTTTAAGGCTAGCAGGCCGGCCTTCCAAACTGTCGCATTTTCTCTTTCCACCTGTCCGTTCCCCCGGGGGTTGTAACTGGTGGTCCTGCTTGTGGCAATACCCCTAGTTAGCAGGTACCGACGGAGTTCGTCGCTCATAAACGATGAGCCCCGGTCGCTATGGATATAGCTGGGGAAGCCGAACAGGGTGAAGAGGTTGTTCAGACATTTAATGACCGTGGCACTGGTCATGTCCGGGCAGGGGAAGGCGAACGGGAAACGGGAGTACTCATCAATAATATTGAGGAAGTACACATTGCGGTCGGAGGAGGGGAGAGGCCCTTTAAAATCAACGCTCAGGCGCTCGAAGGGGCGAGTGGCTTTTTTCAGGTGGGCCCTGTCTGGTCTATAAAAGTGCGGTTTGCACTCAGCGCAGACTTGGCAGTTCCTGGTCATGGTCCTGACCTCCTCAATAGAGTAAGGCAGGTTGCGGGCCTTGATGAGGTGGAAGAACCTGGTGACCCCCGGGTGGCAGAGGTCATTGTGGAGGGCCCGCAGTCTATCGATCTGCGCGCTGGCGCAGGTGCCACGCGATAGCGCATCCGGGGGTTCATTTAGCTTCCCGGGCCGGTACAAGATCTCGTAGTTGTAGGTGGAAAGTTCGATTCTCCACCTCAAGATCTTGTCATTTTTGATTTTGCCCCTCTGCTTGTTGTTAAACATAAAAGCAACTGAACGCTGGTCAGTGAGCAGGGTAAATCGTTTTCCGGCCAGGTAGTGCCTCCAATGACGCACAGCCTCCACAATCGCCTGGGCCTCCTTCTCAACAGCGGAGTGTCTGGTCTCCGGGCCTTGGAGGGTTCGTGAAAAGAAGGCCACGGGTCTCCCCGCCTGATTGAGGGTAGCGGCCAGGGCAAAGTCGGACGCGTCGCTTTCCACCTGGAAGGGGATGGATTCGTCCACTGCGTGCATGGTGGCTTTGGCAATGTCCTCCTTGATACGGTGGAAGGCTAAGCGGGCCTCTGCAGTCAAGGGAAAAGAGGTGGACTTGATCAGCGGACGGGCCTTGTCCGCATAGTAGGGGACCCACTGGGCGTAATAGGAGAAAAACCCTAGGCACCTCTTCAGGGCCTTGGGGCAGTGGAAGTTCCATAAGGGGACGCATCCGGTCGGGGTCGGGGCCGATGACTCCGTGTTCCACAACACAGCCAAGGATGGCGAGGCGGTTTGTGTGGAATATGCACTTCTCCTTGTTATATGTCAGGTTTAGGAGTTGGGCGGTGCGGAGGAATTTTTCGAGGTTTGTGTCATGGTCCTGCAAGTCACGGCCGCAGATGGTCACATTGTCCAGATATGGGAAAGTGGCCTGCAACGCATTTTGATCTACCATCCGGTCCATCTCCCTTTGGAAGACGGAGACCCCGTTGGTGACGCCAAAGGGAACCCTAAGGAAGTGATAGAGGCGGCCGTTTGCCTCAAAGGCAGTGTACTGGCGGTCCTCAGGGCGGATGGGGAGCTGGTGGTACGCTGATTTCAGGTCAATGGTCGAGAAGACGCGGTACTGCGCGATCTGGTTGACCATATCAGCTATACGGGGGAGTGGGTAGGCGTCCAGCAGGGTGTAGCGATTTATTGTCTGGCTGTAGTCGATGACCAGGCGCTGCTTCTCGCCGGTCTTAACGACCACAACCTGGGCTCGCCAGGGGCTGGTGCTGCCCTCAATAATCCCTTCTTTCAGGAGCCGCTCCACTTCGGTTTTAATGAAAACCCTGTCCCCGGCACTATCGCCTGCTCTTTGTGGCGATGGGCTTACAGTCGGGGGTGAGGTTAGCAAACAGTGGTGGGGGGGTGACTCTGAGTGTGGAGAGGTTGCACCTGGGGCGCGGCGGGCAATTTGGAAGCTGCTGGCTGCGGACTGTGAGTGGGGGTAGGGGTCCACCGTACGCCATCGTAACACTTTTAAGGTGGCACTGAAAATCTAACCCCAGCAGGACGGCAGCGCAGAGGTCAGGCAGGACCAGAAGTTTAAAATGATCGTACACGGTCCCGTCTACTACGAGTGTCACCACGCAGTAGCCGCCGATGTCCGCCGACTGGGACTCGGAGGCCATAGAAATCCGCTGTTGCGCAGGCAGGACTGGGAGAGAGCAACGCCACACCGTGTCGGGGTGGATGAAGCTCTCCGTGCTCCCAGAGTCAAAAAGGCAGATTGTATCGTGACCATTTACCTTAATGTCCATTGTGGAACTGGCCAGTTGGTGCGGTCTCGCTTGGTCCAGTGTAACGGATGCCAGCGTAGGGGTCGGTGTGTCGCTGCGGGTATCAGATGAGGCGGTGTCGGGGGCCTGCTGCGTCCCGGCTGTCGTCCAAGATGGCGGCGTCCATGATCCCCATGTGGCTGGAGGCGTCCAAAATGGCTGCTGTACCGGTGATTCGCACATGGCCGGGGAGGTCCAAGATGGCGGCCCGCATGGCCCACACGCGGCGCTGCTGGGGTTCGGGGTGACTTTGGCCCTGCAGACGCTAGCGTAGTGTCCCTTCTTCCCGCAGCCCGAGCAGATCGCGTTTTTCGCCGGGCAGCGCGCTCTGGGGTGTTTTGCCTGGCCACAGAAGTAGCATTTCTGGCCTTGGGGCACTGCTGTCTGGCCTTGGGACACTGCTGCGGTAGTTGGGCCGTTGTTGGGGTGTGGCTGGGGTGGCACGGCGCTATGAGGCGGTCCTACTGTGTCCCAGGCTGTCATTCCCCGCGGCGTCCACGGTGCAGAGGAGTAGGCATCCATGCCCTGGTAGGCTGCATCCAACGATAGTGCGAGTTCAGAGGCCTTGTTGAGGTCGAGGTTACTCTGCTCCAACAGTCGCTGTCGGGTGTAATTGGATCTGTGGCCCGCTACAAAAGCGTCCCGGATAAGTTCCTCTGTGTACACGGCGGCCTTTACATCCTTACAACCACAGGCCCGGCCAAGCACAGACAGTGCCTGAAGGTATTCCACGGTCGATTCCCCAGGTTGTTGTTTACGACTCCCCAGGAGGTGCCTGGCGTACACTTCGTTCACTGGGCGCGTGTACTGGTCCTTGAGCTTGATAGTGTCCGCGTACGAGGTCGCGTCTTGGATGACCGAGTACACTCGGTGGTTCACTTTGGAGGTCAGGACATCCAGTTTGTCCTCGTCCGATTTGATTGCTTCGGAGGCGGTCAGGAATTTTTCGAAACACTTAAGCCAGTGAGTAAACTTTGTGGATGAGTCCGCCTCCCGATGATCTAAGTCCAGGCATGCTGGTGTGAGGATCTTCTCCATTCTGTTGTTAATAAAATTGATGCGCTATCAATTACTCATAAAAGACTGAGAGTTAGAAGAGTAACTAAAGGCTTTTATTAACAACAGAATGGAGGTCTGCCTCGCGTGGTCGACCGGTCCAGGATACAAAGGGCTGGGGAGCAGTCACCTTTATACTAGGACCTGTGGGAGGAGTCAGCCGAGGCATGTCCAGGCATGTACACAGTGGAATACAAACAGGAATACAAACAGTGGTTTACCACAGGTCGGGACCCCGCTGTCAAACCACCGCCACACACCTTTCCCAATGTCGGGTCTGTCAGCGCTGAGCACACCCGACAGGCAACCCAATTAAGCTCATTATTGCCTTGTTGACAAATCATTAACTGGCTTTTTAACTTACCTTTTCACTTTAACTTCATGGCCACGGGGACCATGGATGTCAACCTGAGGCGGGAGTTCAGAGGCCATTGCTCCAGCTGATTCCTTGATGGCTTCAAATTTATAGTAAAAGCTCCCGCCTGACAGATCTTCACTTTCCTCAGCCACAAGCTGTTTCTCAGTTCATTTCCAGCACAGATTCTGCAGGCTTTCCACTTTCCACTCTCCATCCGGTATCACGTCTTTGGAAGAACTTGCTCACCACTGACAGAATGCTTCTGTCATCTACTTCACCTGCCATCTAATCCATCAACTTGGGTGCCCTTTATATTATCTCACCTTGGTCCTCATGATCAGCCCCAACACCAGCAGCACCAGGCACACCAGCAGCATCAACAACAACACCAACCATCTCCACAATCACCTGATCCTTCACAGGACACAGGGCATCAGCACCCAACCACATTGCTGTCTGGGAGACCAGGGATGGCCTCACCATGGCCACATTTACTTCACTTGACACTGTACACCCTGGCTACCACATGATGCACCAGGTTGGCACCACCCCACACCAACAACATAAAGCATCCCTACAATGCCCAAGCCATTCCTTTCACACACACCACCATTCCAGGGGTACCGTTCTGTCTCACCATTCACTGCAACTCACTATGCCACTTCCAAAGGTGCACACAAATCTGCCCAAGAATGCAAAGTGTTGAAAATAAAGGTTTCAATGTTTGACAGCATATTAACAGAAACTTCACGTGAACATTGGCTAAAACACACAAGTGCCTCCTACCCTTGTGTGTTGTTAGTTGGTATGATTGCACTAGGATGAGGGTGAGTGTGAGGAGTGGCTAGTGAGATGGGGAAGTGATAATGTAGAAAGAGAGAGAGGGATGGGTGGAAGTGCAAGGGAAGTTGGTGTGAGTAAGGATATACAGGAGTAGGGTAGGGGAGACAGAGTAATGGGGATGTGATGAGAGGCATAGCAGGATGAAGGTGACTGCCTTTGTATTAACGTTTTGTGATCTACTGAGATCATTGAAAGGTTTGCACGACTGCACCCTGGTCCTCCTGACGACATGCCTGCTTGTGCCCTCCTCTGCAATGTGCAACCAGGCTGCGTTGGTCTCCTGGGGAGGTGCCTTCCACCCATCGGAAGGGAAGAGAACCTCCCTGCATGCTGTGACTCCCTC
This sequence comes from Somniosus microcephalus, assembly GCF_052327205.1. Classification (NCBI taxonomy): domain Eukaryota; kingdom Metazoa; phylum Chordata; class Chondrichthyes; order Squaliformes; family Somniosidae; genus Somniosus; species Somniosus microcephalus. The sequence goes on from NC_141011.1 coordinate 25,507,073, forward strand.
CATAAGCATATGGAGGGAGTCAGGGGCGAACCTGGGTGCAGCCATGCACCTCTATGCAGTCATTGTCAGTGTTTGCAGCATCTCAATGCTGTAGAACACCGACATCACAAATGTCAAAATAAAGTTGGCCATGGTTCCTTTAAGGAAACTGGCAGTTGATGCATCATGATATGACATCACCAGACCCGCTTCCTCTTATTGGCCAGGAAGCGCGCTGGGCGGGCTTAACCAGCCTTATCAAGGGAAAATCATTTCACAGAGCAGGATGGAGCCAGCAGTAGGGTCGTGACCCGTCACCGACGTTGCCCGCCACGGACCCACCGAGGTTAGTAAAATCGCGGCCACAGTACCGTAAGGATAGGCACATATCGATTATTAAATAAATAAGCTACTTGGCATTAATTATATAATATGGAGCTAAAAGGGTTGTTAGGTTATGAACAGGCTTTTCAAAAACAGCCTGGGGGAGTGTAAAAGAAAAATTACTGCAGTATAAATAAGGCAATAGGTACCTTTTCATATAGAGATTGCAAGGGGTCATGACATCAAAGGCTTGCACTCAGGAAAAGCAAAGATAGGAAGCAACAGTACAATGTGATGGGATTTCCTACATTCCAACAGTGACTACACTTCAAAATTACTTAATTGGCTGTAAAGTGCTTTGGGACATCCTGAGGTTGTGAAAGGCGCTATATAAATGCAATACTTTCTTTTCTTTTTAGGATATATAAGGACCCCCATAATTGTCCAGCAATCTATTCAAGATCTAAGGATAATAAAATACCCAGTACAGTTGTATCCAGCAAGAACTAGACAGTGAAAGAGAATGGTATAAAAAGAGAGGCAATGTTTTACTCTGTAGGAACTTGACCACCTTCAAGACCAAGCAGCTTGAACAGGCTTGGATAAGCAAATCTCACAATTCCCGCAAAGTTCTCTACACACTGGTTTTAGACGTAAGGCTAATGTGTACTGTTCTATATGGGATTTTAAGATGAACTCGCATCTTTCTCCAGTTTCTCTCTCATCTCCCATCATGTCCTCTCTGAGCTCAGCTTATCCATGAGCCTCACCTCCTGCTCCCCCGACCCTATTCCCACCAAACTGCTGACCACCCAACTTCCCTTCCTGGCCCCCACATTAGCTGATATTGTTAACAGTTCCCTCTTCTCAGGTACTGTCCCCCTCCCCTTCAAATCTGCCATCATCACCCATCTCCTCAAAAAACCCATCCTTCACCCCTCTGTCCTTGCAAACTACCACCCCATCTCCAACCTCCCTTTCCTCTCAAGTCCTTAAACAGGCTGTCACCTCCCAAATCCGTGCTCATCTTTCCTGCAATGCCATGCTTGAATCCGTCCAATCAGGTTTCCGCCCCTTCCACACTACAGAAACAGCCCTTATCAAAGTCACAAATGACATCCTATGTGACTGGTGACCTTGGTAAACCATCTCTCCTCATCCTTCTTGGCCTGTCTGCAGCCTTTGACACGGTTGACTACACCATCCTCCTCCGATGCCTCTCCTCCATCATCCAGCTGGGTGGGACTGCACTCACCTGGTTCCATTCTTACCTATCTAATCGTAGCCAGAGAATCACCTGCACTGGCTTCTCTTCCTGCTCCTGCACCATTACCTCTGGAGTCCCCAAAGGATCCCTCCTTGGTCCCCTCCTATTTCTCATCTACATGCTGCCCCTCAGCGACTTCATCCAAAAACAAAACATCAGGTTCCACATGTACGCTGACGACACACAGCTCTACCTCACCACCAACTCTCTCTACCCCTCCACTGTCTCTGAATTGCCACACTGCATGTCTGACATCCAGTACTGGATGAACAGAAATTTTCTCCATCTACATAAATGGAAGACTGGGGGCTATGGGGGGGAGGAGCTAAACACGATTAAAATCACTAAGGAGGTGGTAGTCGGTAAGATAATGGGACTAAAGGCGGATAAATCCCCTGGACCTGATGGCTTACATCCTAGGGTCTTGAGAGAAGTAGCGGTAGCGATTGTGGATGCATTAGTGGTAATTTTCCAAAACTGCCTGGATTCTGGAAAGGTCCCAGCAGATTGGAAAACTGCTAATGTAACGCCCTTATTTAAAAAGGGTAGTAGACAAAAGGCTGGAAACTATAGACCAGTTAGCCTAACATCTGTGGTTGGTAAAATGCTGGAGTCCATTATTAAGGAAGCAACAACAGGACATTTGGATAAACATAATTTAATCGAACAGAGTCAGCATGGTTTTATGAAGGGGAAGTCATGTTTGACAAATTTGCTCGAATTCTTTGAGGACGTAACAAACAGGGTGGATAAAGGGGAACCAGTGGATGTGGTGTAGTTGGACTTCCAAAAGGCATTTGACAAGGTGTCACACAAAAGATTACTGCACAAGATAAAAAATCACGGGATTGGGGGTAATATACTGGCATGGGTGGAAGATTCGCTATCTAACAGAAAACAGAGAGTTGGGATAAATGGTTCATTCTCGGGTTGGCAATCAGTGACTACTGGTACGATAGCAAAATACTGCAGATGTTGGAAATCCGAAATAACAACAGAAAATGCTGGAAAAACTCAGCAGGTCAGGCAACATCCGTGGAGAGAAATTTGAGTTGACGTTTTGGGTTTGACCCTTCTTCAAAACTGGAGAGAAAAGGAACTAGATCGAAGGCAGGGCTGCGATCGGACAAAAGAATAAAAGAACCAAAAGAAGTAAAAGAGATTAGAAGCTAGACGAGATGGTAATAGGCTGGGATTAGGTGTAAAGTGTACTGGCAGGGCAAAAGATAGCTGCCAGGTGTGAGAGAGAAACAAAAGGAAAGGGGGGGGAGGAAAGGAGTGGAAAAATATAAGTAAAAATGAAATAGGGGCCGAGGTTATGATCTGAAATTGTTGAACTCGATATTGAGACCGGAAGGCTGCAGAGTGCCTAATCGGAAGATGAGGTGCTGTTCCTCGAGTTTACGTTGAGCTTCCGTGGAACAGTACAAGAGGCCAAGGACGGTGAGGTCCGAGTGGGAATGGAGCGGTGAATTGAAATGACAGGCGACCGGAAGCTCGGGGTCACCCTTACGGACTGAACGGAGGTGTTCCGCAAAGCGGTCACCCAATCTGCGTTTGGTCTCCCCAATGTAGAGGAGACCGCATCGTGAGCAGCGAATACAGTATACTAGATTGCGAGAAGTACAAGTAAATCGCTGTTTCACCTGGAAGGGGTGTTTGGGGCCCTGGACAGTGGGGAGGGGGGAGGTATAGGGGCAGGTGTTACACCTCCTCCGCTTGCACGGGAAGGTGCCAGGCGAAGGGGAAGGGCTGTTTGGGGTGATAGAGGAGTGGACTAGGGTGTCTCGGAGAGAGCGGTCCCTGCGGAATGCTGAAAGGGGAGGGGAGGGGAAGATACGTTTGGTGGTGGGATCACTTTGGAGGTAGCGGAAATGCCGGAGGATGATCCGTTGAATGTGGAGGCTGGTGGGGTGAAAGGTGAGGACAAGGGGAACCCTATCGTGGTTCCGGGAGGGAGGGGCAGGGGTGAGGGCAGAGGTGCGGGAGATAGAACTGACACGGTCGAGGGCAGTGTCCACCACGGTAGAGGGGAATCCTCGGTTGCGGAAAAAGGAAGACATGTCTGAAGCACTGGTGTGGAAGGTGGCATCGTCGGAGCAGATACGGCGGAGGCGGAGAAACTGGGAGAATGGAATAGAGTCCTTACAGGAAGTGGGGTGGGAGGAAGTGTAGTCCAGGTAGCTGTGGGAGTCAGTGGGCTTGTCTTCCGGTCTCAATATCGAGTTCAACAATTTCAGATCATAACCTCGGCCCCTATTTCATTTTTACTTATATTTTTCCACTCCTTTCCTCCCCCCCCTTTCCTTTTGTTTCTCTCTCACACCTGGCAGCTATCTTTTGCCCTGCCAGTACACTTTACACCTAATCCCAGCCTATTACCATCTCGTCTAGCTTCTAATCTCTTTTACTTCTTTTGGTTCTTTTATTCTTTTGTCCGATCGCAGCCCTGCCTTCGATCTAGTTCCTTTTCTCTCCAGTTTTGAAGAAGGGTCAAACCCGAAACGTCAACTCAAATTTCTCTCCACGGATGTTGCCTGACCTGCTGAGTTTTTCCAGCATTTTCTGTTGTTATTTCAGTGACTACTGGTGTTCCGCAGGGGTCAGTGCTGGGACCCCAACTCTTTACAATCTATATTAACGATTTGGAGGAAGGGACCGAGTGCAATGTATCTAAGTTTGCCGGCGATACAAAGATGGGAGGGAAAGCAGTGAGTGAGGAGGACATAAATAACCTGCAAAAGGACATAGACAGGCTAAGTGAGTGGGCAAAAATTTGGCAGATGGAATATAATGTTGGAAAAAATCAAAGAGCAAGTTATTATCTAAATGGAGAGAAACTGCAAAGTGCTACAGTACAAAGGGATCTGGGGGTCCTGGTGCACGAAACACAGAAGGTTAGTATGCAGGTACAGCAGGTGATCAGGAAGGCCAATGGAATCTTGGCTTTTATTGCAAGGGGGATGGAGTATAAAAGCAGGGAAGTCTTGCTTCAGTTATACAGGGTACTGGTGAGGCCACACCTGGAATACTGCGTACAGTTTTGGTTTCCATATTTAAGAAAAGATATACTTGCTCTCGAGACAATTCAGAGAAGGTTCACTCGGTTGATTCCGGAGATGAGGGAGTTGACTTATGAGGAAAGGTTGAGTAGGTTGGGCCTCTACTCATTGGAATTCAGAAGAATGAGAGGCGATCTTATCGAAACATATAAGATTGTGAGGGGCTTGATCGGGTGGATGCGGTGAGGATGTTTCCACTGATGGGTGAGACTAGAACTAGGGGGCATAATAAGGGGCTGCCCTTTCAAAACTGAGATGAGGAGAAACTTCTTCACTCAGAGGGTAGTAAATCTATGGAATTTGCTACCCCAGAGAGCTGTGGAAGCCGCAATATTAAATAAATTTAAAACGGAGATAGACAGTTTCCTAGCTGATAAGGGAATTAAGGGTTATGGGGAGCGGGCAGGGAAGTGGACGTGAGTCTAGGTTCGGATCAGCCATGATCCTATTGAATGGCGGAGCAGGCCCGAGGGGCCGCATGGCCTACTCCTGCTCCTACTTCTTATGTTCTTATGCGGCTCGGTGTCAAATTTTATATTATAACACTCCTGTGAAGCATCTTGGGACGTTTTACTACGTTAAAGGCACTATATAAATGCAAGTTGTTGTTAAATGTTTTGAAACAATAAATAAAGTTAATTGTCAGACATATTACTGTCTCTAGCTTCGCGAATCTGTTAAAAGGATAAGGAAGGAATTATCTGGACTAACAAAGTCCACACGTCAACTATGGTTATTTTTCCTCGTAATTTAATAAATATTGATATCATCCAGAGAATTGCTGGCACATCTTCTGTGTATTTTCCAATGCTCTATTTGTTTATATTTCAAATTACTGTTGTGGCTGTGTATCGTTGACCTCTACCCGCCACCCCTTTCTTGTGGTTCTTGCTTTACATAATACGCACAGACTTTAATTCTATATTTCCTGTTATTACAGGATTTTCTCTTTTTAATCTTTTGCCTGGTGCCTGCTGTCCTTGGAAAGAAAACTGGAGATGCTGCTAGAACAGTCAATTCCTGTCTCCAGTTTTCTCCCCTCCTCCCTCGAATGTGCAGACTATTGCCTAGGAACAGTTCTGTTATCACTGGCCACTCTCCAGTACCCATGTGGCATCTTTGTGTGTGGGCGTGGGCAATGAGTGCTAGCAGGCTATTTGATCAGGGATGGCATCGTAGCTGGACTTGATCCAGTCCTTGACTCTCATCTACAAACCTAACTAGGATTGTTTAGTATGGAGGACGCACTCTTTCGCCACAGGGACGTGCCTCGCTTACCAGAGTCCAGCGAGCGGAGGTGCAGATTAGCATAGCAAAGTTTTAATGCCATTGCTCCCCTCCCCAACAACAACAACAACTTGCATTTATATAGCGCCTTTAATGTGGTAAAATGCCTCGCGTCGCTTCACCAAAGCGTTATCACACAAAATTTGACACCGAGCCGCACAAGGAGATATGAGTACGATAGCAAAATACTGCAGATGCTGGAAATCCGAAATAACAACAGAAAATGCTGGAAAAACTCAGCAGGCCAGGCAACATCCGTGGAGAGAGAAATAGAGTCAACGTTTCAGGTCGAAACCCTTGACGAAGGGTCTTCAACCTGAAACGTTGACTCTATTTCCCTCTCCACGGATGTTGCACGGCTTGCTGAGCTTTTCCAGCATTTTCTGTTTGTTATTCAAGGAGATATTAGGACAGGTTGGTCAGAGGTAGGTTTTAAGGAGCATCTCAAAGGAGGAGAGAGAGGCAGAGGGGTTTAGAGAAGGAATTCCAGAGCTTAGAGCCTAGGCAGCTGAAGGCATGGCCAATGGTGGGGCAAAGGAAATCGGGGATGCACAAGAGGCCAGAATTTGAGGCATGCAGAGTTCTCAGAGGGTTGTAGTGCTGGAGGAAGTTCAGAGATAGGGAGGGGCGAGGCATTTGAACACAAGGATAAGAATTTTAAATTGAAGGGGTTGCTGGACTGGGGACCAATGTAGGTCAGCGAGCACAGGGGTGCTGGGTGAGCGGGATTTTAAGTGCGCACAGGAGGCATGCCAGAGTTTAACCAGCTAAAACCGCACCATTTACCAGTGCAGAGCATGGGTAAGCATTGAACACTCAGGTCAGGGTTAGCTCCATTCATTCTGCTCTAATGATGCACATCAGCCCCCAACCTCACAGAGCATGCCCTACTGCACCAAAGGCAACATTTTCTGTTTCACAGACCAGCTGCCTTGTGGCCGCTGACTGAGTTTGTCAATAACGTGAGACATTGACGATAGTTAGTGTGCTCTGTGTCCCTTCCCACTCAGAATTGGATTGAAATTGCGAAAATGTATTTAACATAGGCTCTTGCAGCCAGCAGATAGAGCAGACCTTCAGCCCATCAGGCTGGGTTGAATTTGGGAGGCTTTAGAGCAGTTGTAACCACAAAGATAGACTCTTGAATTTGTTTCCTATGATCCATCAATAATTGAGAAAGGTATTAGTTGCAAAACACATATATGGATTCAGTTTACTGACTTAATAGCATCCGCTGCCTTAACCGATACATTAGTCCAAAACAAGCACTATAAATATTGGAAATCTCCATCAGTGAATTTTAATAAAAACATTTAAAAGTCAAAGATGAGAAAAGGATATTAGGCCCATCAAAGTCCATCTCTCTAGTCTCTAATATATTTTGCAAACCCCTGACGTCTTGGACTCTCTGCTGTCTGGCAGATCATCTTGTGACTGATGCAGCTTACTGCTTTGAACATGGTTATTTTTTTTGGTGGTCTGAGGCAATGTTGAACTTCAGATCAAAAATGAAACCATGTACAGTTCAACCTTGTGGCTGGTATTTAAGAACATAAGAAATAGGAGCAGGAGTAGGCCATTCGGCCCTTCGAGCCTGCTCCGCCAGTCAATGAGATCATGGCTGATCTTCTGCCTCAACTCCATTCACCGGCCCTATCGCCATCTCCCTTGATGCCCTTACTAGTCAGAAATCTATCGACTTCTGTTTTGAATATACCCAATGACTGAGCTTCCACAGCCCTCTGGGGTAGAGAATTCCAAAGATTCACCACCCTGTGTGTGAAGAAATTCCTTCTCATCTCAGTCCTGAATGGCCTACCCTTTATCCTGAGGCTGTGGCCCCTGGTTCTAGACTCCCCAGCCAAGGGAAACATTCTCCCAGCATCCATCCTATCAAGCCCTGTAATAATTTTGTATGCTTCAGTGAGATCCCCTCTCATTCTTCTGAATTCAAGAGAATGCAGGCCTAGTTTACTCAATCTCTTCTCATACGACAGTCCCGCCATCCCAGGAATCAATCTCGTGAACCTTCATTGCACTTCCTCTATGGCAAGTGTCCCCTGATTTCCCTTTCTGGGCTGAACATCAATAAAGATAATGAACGATTCTTCACCCCAAACACCCTACCCAAGTTGGACGGGTAGAATTTCAAACACTGGCCCCATCACTGTACAAAAACAGCAGGAAAGGCAAAAGTTCTGAAAGTGAATCTTTGGACTTAGCATAAGAACATCTATCAAAGCCTTACATATCTGAATTAGCTAAAAGGGAAGCTATCCAATGGTGTAAAGGTCCACACTTGACTCAGTAAAGTTATTCATTGACCCTCATTTCAATAACAGCCGATTAACCATCTTAAGTAAACATCATCACATATTACAAATGTGTTCAGAAAAGGGGAAAATCAACCAGGGATCCTGCTCCTGATTACTATCTAGTGACCATCCCGCCCTCCGCCTGCCCTGCTAGAACGTGCATATGTGTGGACATTGTGAGCTTGGCTGTAATGCCCTCCACAGTCAAATAACTTGGAAACACTCACTAGGCCATTCTAGGCATGAAGAATGGCCACTTGGGTGAGTTACCAGAGGGTTCCTGCACCTGCGAACTGTCCCCCAGCAAGAGGTCAATGGGCTAGATTTTGTGAATGGAGGCGGGACTGCTGCTTGTCGGGTCTATGTCCCGCCTCCATCATCTTCTGGCCAACCAGCGGGATTTTCCCCTGATTGACCTTGTTGAGCCCACCCTGCAGGCTCAGCAGGCCAATTAGGAGGAAGTCACTGACAGGACGTCAGACGTTGATGTGCTCTATCTGTCAAGACTTCTTGAAAGAAGAAATGTCAGCATTTGACAGCTCTGTGAAGCTGTCTAAAACACTGACATCCTCTGTAGTTTGATGAGTCCTTGTGTTTGGGACTCATCAAACCTTTCAACTTTGTCGATTTCAGATGGCTGTTGGTTCGGAGGATCCAACAGCCAGTCTGTGAAATTGACAAGGAAGATGTCGGGACTCCTGATCCAGAGAGGATGAAGGCTGTAGGGAGAAACCAAAGTAAGTGAACATTTTTTAACACTTAACACTCACCTCACATACCTACCACTCCACACTTGCACCCATCACTCACCTCTACATCGAACTTTCAGGTCCCTCCGACCCCCGCAGATCTCGTACTCGACTCCTTCAACCCGGCGGGGTTCTCCGAGGTCGGGAAGCCTTCACCTGAAAAGATAAAATGGGACTAATCCTTTTTTCTGCCTGTTAACAATGGGACCCGAAGCAGCACATCTTCCCGCCTCCTGGCAAGAGGGCACGGAGACGGGATGAGGGCGGGTTTGCCATCCGCCCCCACTTTCTGCTACTTTACCGGCAGTCCTGCCTCCATACCCGCCTCCTCGGGGCTGACAAAATCCAGCCCAATGCCTTCATGAGAGGAGTGGAGGAGAAAGCTGACAAAAACGAACATGAAGCAAACCAACAGTTAGTGCCTACACTGACGTCCATAACCAGGCCCAGCAATTGCCGCAATGTAGCTCACTCACGGGGAATTATTAATCTCTGCATTTTCACCCTCAGACCTCTTTTAAAGAATCAGTTACAAATTCTAATAACCTTTAATGTCCTCTGTCAATGTTTTGAACAGTGAGTACTAATAGGGTTGTCATGGTTACTGACTTGGAAGACTTTCTGAGCCTAATAGCACAAACAATCTGAATTTAGACGTAGGGATATGGGGAGAAGGCAGGGACAGGGTACTGAATTTGGATGATCAGCCATGATCTCATTGAATGGCGGAGCAGGCTCGAGGGGCCGAATGGCCTACTCCTGCTCCTATCTTCTATGTTTCTATGTAGAGAAGATGTTACCACTTGTGGGGGGTCCAAAACTAGGTGCCATAAATATAAGATAGTCGCTAATAAATCTAATAAAGAATTCAGGAGAAAATTCTTTACCCAAAGAGTTGTTAGAATGTGAAACTTGCTACCACAGGGAGTAGTTGAGGCAAATAGCATAGATGCCCATACAGGGAAGCTGGCTTACATAGAATGTACAGCACAAAACAGGCCATTCAGCCCAAACGGCCTATGCCGGTGTTTGTGCTCCACACGAGTCTCTTCCCGTCCTACTTCATACAACCCTATCTGCATATCCTTCTATTCCTTGCTCCCTCGTGTGTTTATCTAGCTTCCCTGGCCGGGGGTCCAGAACCAGGGGTCACAGTCTAAGGATAAGGGGTAAGCTATTTAGGACTGAGATGAGGAGGAATTTCTTCACCCAGAGAGTGGTGAACCTGTGGAATTCTCTGCCACAGAGGGCGGTGGAGGCCAGTTCATTAAATATATTCAAGAAGGAGTTAGATATATTTTTTAAGGCTAAAGGGATCAAGGGATATGGGGAGAAGGCAGGGACAGGGTACTGAATTTGGATAATCAGCCATAATCTCATTGAATGGCGGAGCAGGCTCGAGGGGCCGAATGGCCTACTCCTGCTCCTATCTTCTATGTTTCCCCTTAAATGCATCTATGATGAGTAAATGAAGGAGAAAGGAATAGAAGGATATGTTGATAGGGTGAGATGAAGTAGGGTGGGAGGAGGCTCGTGTGGAGCATAAACACCGGCATGGACTAGTTGGGCCGAATGACCTGTTTTCGGTGTTGTAAATACTTTGTAATTCTATGTAGCACCGGGTGGGGGTGTGGGTGGGTGGGGGGGGGGGGTGTCCAGGAAAGAAAAATGATTGAGTAGAAAAGGGTGTGAGGAGTCTCCATTTCAACACAGTGTGGAGGCAGGGAGAAGGAAGGTGGAATTGGAAGCTAAAGAGGAACAAGAGAGGAGCAGCAATGGCTATAGTAATATCAATTTTAAAACAAGTCGAGGAAGGTTGCAATGAAGAATGGCAGGACTTGGAGACTAGATGTTCGAGAGGGATCACCATCATCAGTCAACTTTTCCTGTATCCTATCAAGGAGATTGTGTGAGATAATTCAGCTCTCCATGCTGTTATTTTCAGTAACTCCTCCGCTCAATTCCCCCATTAATGCCATCAACATTCACAGTTTAAACAAGAACGTTCAGGAGAAATAAACAAAGATGAATTAATCCTAATTGGTTGCTCCGATTAGATTTTTAGAATGTATACTGGTGCTGACACGTTGTTAAATCCCTAGTCATCATATTCATACAAGTAAGACATAATCAAATGTGGCATGGCGATCTTGCTGGAGTGAAAACCAGCGTATTCAATACATTGTATAATATTATCTCCACAAGAAGTCTTTGAGAATAAATAAAGTATGGAGTAACACGGGATGGGCAGTTAAACAGGAGCTTCCTGCCGTAATGTCAGAAACTTGGATGAACTGGGTTATTAAAACACTTTCTTCTGACAGTCACCAGTCATGGTTCATCTGCTGTCGCTCATGTTGTTTGGAATTATGCAAATCCTCGGCTTGCCTCCTGTCACTGCAGGCTTATTCTTGCATGATCTGGAGGGCAGTCATGAGTATTGTGGCATGTGTGGGGCCTCCAGGACCTACAATAAGAAATAATTAAAACCACACTGTGCTTATTTATTCTGCCCCACTGCACACATGCTGCTTAATGTCTTCCCTCGATATGATGCAAAGGATACCTCAGGTCAGTAAGTGTGCGCAGGGAGAGGTCAGTCCTGTCCTTGGCCCCTTCTCATTGCTGCTTGAATGCCGGATTATAAAATCACCTTAAAGTAAAAGGCAAAGGCCTTTGAAGCCTGAATGGAATTTCTCCAAAATGTTAACCTACGACATAGACAGTGTCCACACTGGCACATGAAGAATGGAGACCAAGATACCAGAGGGCAGCTGGTGTTACAGTTGTGTTTATGGCAATGTGTCATTTCCATGGGCAGTCCTGCACCTCTTGTGATCAGAAAGGTACACCTTTGATGTGAGCTATGAAGCATATGGTGTGTGCCACAGGATTAACGATAACCCTTTGCTCAAGTTAATTCACACCAGAGGTTGCACAGACTGCTCACCTGCACTCCTCTCCTTTCAGAAGGTGACCATATCATTCAGGCTAAAACTAGTACTCAAATTATTTACAAGAGTTATAGTTACACAGAAGCAAATGGAACACAGCAAAACAAGTCATCACAAACGCTTAACTTGCACAGTATCTTAAAATAGCTGAAATAACAGTGTCCAAAATCTTAGTCTTTTAATTACATGAAACTCTCGATTTACCAGCACCTAAATAACCAGAAATCTCAGTTAACCGGCAAAATTCAGGAGTAGGTTCAGGTAAGTTTTACTTCATATTACTGGCCTTCCTCGATCTGTTGCTGTGCAATCGGGTGTGGTTGCAGCTGTTGCTAAGCAACAGGGACGCTTAGAACTTGTAGCCATTGTCCTGCACCTGTTACTAAGCAACAGGGTTTGTTGCTGTATACGGAGCTCTCAGCTCTCCATATCTTTTACTATAGCTCTCGGTTATCCGGAATTTTTGATGAACTGGCACCACGTCGGTCCCGTCGGTGCCGGATAAAAAAGAGTTTCCTGTAAGTCCTTCACTGTTCCATGAAGTCCTGTCTTAGCACTACAGGATTAAAGCAGGGGAACTGAGAACTGATGAAAGAGACAGTATTCCCACCTATTATGCCATTCTTCTGGGTTTCCAAGCAGAATACAATACACACGATCAAAGGAGAAGTGTTTCTCAATCAACATTATAATCAGTTTTGCCATTCAGGTTGATGGTGTATGAACAACTTTCCCTTATCTGATTAACTGCCAGATCATTTACGCTCACCTACCTTTCCTTAGATAGACTAACCTGTGTACTAATAGCTTGGCACAGATCAGAGACTGCAAGCATGGCTTTATTTAAAATTTTAGAGACCCCGATTCTATTACTGATGCAATCCATTCGGAAGTGTAGGCCCTGAACCCCACAGTAGCAGATTGGCTGGCCACCGCCTCCATCTCTGATACCAATCACTATCTCCAGACAATATTTATGCACGGACTCCAGGCAAAGACAACAGCATTTCTTTCAAAAATTCACAATTTCCTTTCAACTTCACAATGTATGAACCTATCTAAAATTTCACATCACAAAAGATGGTAAATAAAAATGCTATGGTTTGAAATAAGACGGACCTCTGCTTCCTTCCATCACAGCTGGCATCGTGTAGCCCAGCAGGAGTTAGTGCCTAATGTTAACTGGGAAAGCCCCCAGAAGCCATGAGAGGCAATGCCAATTCTGATCTGTTAATAACTTGGAAAATGTACAAGAAATGGAAGTTGTAGCACTCCTGGGAGTCAGCAATACCTAAGACCAGAAGCCAGCTACAGAACTTTAAAAGGGCTAAATTTGATAAAATGAGGGACAACCAAAAGCAAATAAATTGGAGACGGTTATTTCAGTAGAAGGCAAGTGGGACACCATTGAAGGTATAAAGCTGAGTATGCAGGATAAAGACATTTCCAAAACAGTGACTAAGCCATCGTGACTCTAAATAGATTAACAAACAAATTAAAAGCGGGATGAGGATAAATAGCCTGTACCAATCCTGCAAGGAAAAGGGGCTCACTGAATGAATATAGTAAATGCTAATGGTCTACAGAGCAGCAGTGATACACGCCCTCCTGTATATTTCAGAGACATGGACCATGTACAGCAGGCACCTCAAAGCACTGGAGAGGTACCACCAATGCTGCCTCTGCAAGATCCTGCAAATCCATTGGCAGGATAGGCGCACCAACATCAGTGTTCTCGCTCAGGCCAACATCCCCAGCATCGAAGCTTTGAACACGCTCGATCAGCTCTGATGGACGGGCCACCTCGTCCGCATTCCCGATACGAGACTCCCAAAAACAAGCGCTCTACTCGGAGCTCTGACACGGCAAGAGAGCCCTAGGTGGGTGAGGAAACGCTTCAAGGACACCCTCAAAGCCTCTTTGAAAAAGTGCAACATCCCCACCGACACCTGGGAATCCCTGGCCCAAGACCACACAAAGTGGAGGAGAATGGGGATCTCATTAAAACTTATAAAATTCTAACAGGACTAGATGCAGGAAGGATATTCCCGATGGCGGAGGAGTCCAGAACCAGGGGTCACAGTCTAAAGATAAGGGGTAAGCCATTTAGGACAGAGATGAAGAGGAATTTCTTCACCCAGAGTGGTGAACCTGTGGAATTCTCTACGACAGAAGGCAGTTGAGGCCAATTCATTAAATATATTCAAGAAGGAGTTAGATATATTTCTTAAGGCTAAAGGGATCAAGGGATATGGGGAGAAGGCAGGGACAGGGTACTGAGTTTGGATGATCAGCCATGATTTCATTGACTGGCGGAGCAGGCTCGAGGGGCCGAATGGCCTACTCCTGCTCCTATCTTCTATGTTTCTATGAGAAGCATCCGGGAAGGCACCGAGCACCTCTAGTCTCTTCGCTGGGAGCAAGCGGAAGCCAAGCGCAAAGAGTGGAAGGAGCACACGTCAACCCAAGCACCCCACCCACCCGCCCCTTCAACCACCATCTGCCCCACCTGTGACAGAGACTGTAGGTCCCGCATTGGACTCATCAGTCACCTGAGAATTCATTTTTAGTGTGGAAGCACGTCATCCTCGGTCCCGAGGGACTGCCTAAGAAGAAGTAAATGCAGCAACATGTTAAAAGGATGATCAGAGAGACCTGGAAAAAGGCATAGCAGCCTAGACTGAGCATAACAGTAAAAAAATATTTCTGTACCACAAATGTAAGAGCAGAGGTGAAAACTATAAAAGGTGCAAATAGGCTTGAAACTGAGGATGAGCACAAAATAGTAAATATTCTAAATGACGATTTCCACTGACTATTCAAAAGGGAAGACATGAACAAAATGCCCTCTCCAAACAAATGTAAATCACGTAATATCAATGATTTTATTATAAATGACAAAAAACAAAATCACCTGGTACCACTTGACCTGGGTGTCTTGACCAACGTTCGTCCCCTGATCATCGCCACCAGAAACAGATGATTTTGTCATTTGTCTCATTTGCTGTCTGTGGGGCCTGGCTGTGTGCAGGTCGGCTGCTGTGTTTGCCTACAGAACAACATAACTGTTCTTCAAAAATAATCCAATAGTTGTCCTGAAAGGTGCTATATAACCACAAGTTCTTTCTTCCGTAGCTCTATCTTGCTCAATTCTTCATGACGATCAGGTCAAAAGTTCTTGTAAGGATTACAAATAAAGAAACTGGTATTAATGTAGCACCTTTCAGACCTCAGGGCAACCAAAGTGCTTCACAGCCAATGAATTACTTTTGCAGTGCAGTCACTGTGATGTAGGTAAATACGGCAGCCAACATGCACACAGCCAATGAGATGAATGACCAGATAATCTATGACGACAACAACAACTTGCATTTATATAGCGCCTTTAATGCAGTAAAATGTCCCAAGGCACTTCACAGGAGTATTAAAAGACAAAAAATTTGACACCGAGCCACATAAGGAGACATTGGGGCAGGTGACCAAAAGCTTGGTCAAAGAGGTAGGTTTTAAGGAGCGTCTTAAAGGAGGAATGAGAGGTAGTGAGGCGGAGAGGCTTAGGAAGGGAATTCCAGAGCTTAGGGCCCAGGCAACAGAAGGCACGGCCACCGATGCTGGAGCGATTATAATCAGGGATGCTCAAGAGGGCAGAATTAGAGGAGCGCAGATATCTCGGGGGGGGGGGGGGGGGGTTGGGTTTGTGGGGCTGAAGGAGATTACAGAGATAGGAAGGGGCGAGGCCATGGAGGGATTTGAAAATAAGGATGAGAATTTTGAAATCGAGGCGCTGCTTAACCGGGAGCCAATGTAGGTCAGCGAGCACAGGGGTGATGGACGAATGGGACTTGGTGCGAGTTAGGACACAGGCAGCCGAATTTTGGATCACCTCAAGTTTACGTAGGGTAGAATGTGGGAGGCCAGCCAGGAGTGCATTGGAATAGTCAAGTCTAGAAGTAACAAAAGGCATGGATGAGGGTATCAGCAGTGGATGAGCTGAGGCAAGGGCGGAGACGGGCGATGTTACGGAGGTGGAAATAGGCGTTCTTAGTTATGCTGCGGATATGTGGTCGGAAGCTCATTTCGGGGTCAAATATGACACCAAGGTTGCCAACAGTGTGGTTCAGCCTCAGACAGATGTTAGGGAGAGGGATGGAGTCAGTGGCTCGGGAACGGAGTTTGTGGCAGGGACTGAAAACAATGGCTTCGGTCTTCCCAATATTTAATTGGAGAAAATTTCTGCTCATCCAGAATTATATGTCGGACAAGCAGTCTGACAATTTAGAGACCGTGGAGGGGTTGAGAGAAGAGGTGGTGAGGTAGAGCTGGGTGTCGTCAGCGTACATGTGGAAACTGACGCTGTGTTTTTGGATGATGTCGCCAAGGGGCAACATGTAGCTGAGAAATAGGAGGGGGCCAAGTATAGATCTTTGGGGGACACCAGAGGTAACGATGCAGGAGCAGGTGGTGTAGGTTGAGGGCAGCACAGGTGAAATGAAAATTTGCTCCCTTCCCCCAATGGCCTAGTGGGCACATTGGCTGGTGTGTTACTCTGCCATACAAACCAGAAGACCCAGCTTCAATCTCTGATCTGTGCTGAGTTACTTGACCTCACCTAGGGCAGCAGTCAGGTAGCAACTAGTGGACTCGGCATTCCTTGGACAAAGGGGGGAAAAAACAGCCAGATCTCCTGATTCTAATCACTATCCAGTGATCCATGCTGAAAGTGTGTGTGTGTGTGGGGATATGTAGTGAGGACAGAATCAGGCTTGGCATTATTGCCCTCAGTGGCCAAACAGTCTCCTCAACACTCATTCTAAGCTCACACTTGAAGAATGGTCACTTGGTTCCAATAAGAAAGAGCTGGTTGTGCCTGTGGAGCCATGCCCCAGCTTTAGTCTAAGCCCCAAACAAACAGTATAAAATATTAGCCATTGCTCCAATATCTGAGCTAATTTTCCATATTTCCTGCACAGACAGCACCTTCGGGCGAGAAGAGGGTGGGGGTGCAGAGGAGGACAATCAGTTCTTTCCAATGATCAACATGTTTGTTATGTTCATTAATAACTAGTCGTTTTTATTAAGAGCAGCTAGCTTTTGCTAGACACTTTATTGAGCACATGTGGACTAGGTACAGTATCTGTAGAGACATCCATCTTGACTGCTGCCTTGCGGGTAGCCTAGTGCATCCTGGGTAGCCCACTCTTATATACATACAGCACCACCTAGTGTACCATTCCAGAATGACAGGTTACTGATCATTACATCCCCCTTTCTTTGAGGTTAAACAAAATCAATATCAATCAATAACATAAACATCTTCAACAGTCGTTTTCTTTGTACTCAAAGATTAAGTCTATCAGGCTTTTTTACTTCACGTGTGTATCTTCTCAGCACAGGTAAGTCTGATGTGTTTTCATGAGAGCCTGTATGTGTATTTGTGTTAGATTGTTCTGGTGGTGAGTGACAAGATTCAGTAGCGGCATTGTCATCGATTTGCTCTTCGATAGTCTCTTGTGTTTTTAGGAGGGAACGGCGGTTCCTCCTGAGAATCTGTCCTTCCTCAGTTCTAACAGTGTATGACCTTGGTCCTACTTCCTCAAGAACTGTAGCTTTCCTGTTCCATGCATCTGGATCCTCAATCCTGACAACATCATCCCTTGTCAATGGTTTCAGAGTTTTGGATGACTTGTCATAGCATGATTTCTGTTTCAGCTTTAACAGTTGAAGTCTCTGTCTCAGTTCCTTACTCTGCTTTTCTTTTGCACAGCAGGGTAGTGTGGTACACAACCTGTGACCCATTAGGAGTTCAGCAGGTGAAGAACCAGAGTCTAAAGGTGAGGCTCGGTAGCTCAGCAGGGCGAGATAAGGATCAGACTTGCTTTCTGTCGCTTTCTTCAGTAGCTGCTTGAGAACTTGAACACCTTTCTCTGCCTTACGATTTGACTGAGCATACAAAGGACTGGATGTGATGTGTTGAAAGTCATAATGTGCTGCAAACTGTTGCCACTCCTTACAGTTGAAGCACGGACCATTGTAGCTAACGGCAATCCTGGGAATTCCATGTCTGGCGAAGATGGATTTCACATGCATTATGAAACTGCTTGCTGTGGTGCTTGAGAGCAGCGCCATCTCAGGATAGTTAGAATAGTAGTCAATCACTATTAGATAGTCTTTACCATTTAAATGAAAAAGGTCCATACCAACCTTTTGCCATGGTGCTGTTGGTATGTCAGCTACTATCATTGGTTCCTTTGCTTGTTTGTTTTGGTGTTTCTGACATGTCTCACATTTGCCTATCATGTTCTCAATGTCCTTATTTATGCCAGGCCAATAAACAGTGTCTCTTGCTCTCCTTCTGCATTTTTCAATTCCGAGGTGTCCCTCATGAATCCTTTTGAACATGTCTTGACGTAGAGCCTGTGGAATGACTATTCTGTTCTGTTTTAGTAATAGTCCACTTGCGACACTCAATTCTGACCTTATGTGAAAATATTTTGGACAGGAACCTTTTGGCCAACCATGATGAATGTTCTCTATTACTGTTTGTAATGCTGTGGGGGAGAAATTGGGTGAGTAGCGCCACCTGGTAGCGCCTAAAGAGGCAGTCAGTGGCTGTAGCGCCACTGGCTGCGTCTCCGGCGATATTCAGTAGGGGCGCTAATGGTGGCGTTAGGCATTTGCGCTGCGCCGCCACCGATGACATCATCGGTGTGCGCAGCGCCCCATTGGTGCCCCGTTCACGATATTTGGTAGCGAACGCCGCAGTTGCGCCGCTCGCTACCCGCGCCCGGTTCACGGGGCCTTACTGTGCCGGCAGCGGCGCAAGTTAAGGTGGAGGTGCGGGGCGGCCGTTTTTTCCGGCGGCCGCCTGCCAGCACCTCCGTCCCCGGCCTCCTAAACCCCCCCCCCCCCCCACGGCATTGCCGGCTGTTTCCCGAGAGCCCGGCACACTTCTCCTTGGTGCCGGGCTCATTTGCTGGCACTCATGATCGGGGCTCGCGCTGTTGCAGGCACCTCCCCCTTAACAGTGGGAGGAAGGCCTGCAGTACCGCAGCGTGCCGTGCCGCAGCGTGTGGCGCTGCGGCACGTTGCGCTGCGATAATCAGTTTCAGCGCCCTAAGAGGGACGTGGAGCGCCTCGAGCCTCGCCCCGTGTCCCTCGAGGGGCAATGAAACTGAATATCTGGCGATCGGTATCACTCCGATCGCTGCGCTAAATCCTGCGCTCCGCCGACTTTTGCGCCACTTTGGCGCCCCAACCCAATTTCTAGGCCTGTATCTTTTACTGTTTCTTCTGCTATTTGCTTTGATTTTGTGTCTGACACGGGCAGCACGGCAGTGACCATACTCACATGAACATCCACGTCTTCTTCAGTAGAGCTCACATGACTCATTGTGGGTGCTCGGGATAGTGCATCTGCTAACACTATGTATTTGCCTGGTGTGTAGATCAGTTCAAAGTCATATCTTTGCAGCTTCATCATGAGTCGTTGAATCCTTGGAGACATCTCATTCAGGTTCTTTTTTATGATGGCAACCAGTGGGCTGTGGTCTGTCTCAACTGTGAAGGTGGGAAGTCCATATATGTAGCCATAAAACTTTTCTAGTCCAACTACCAAGCCTAGACATTCCTTTTCAATCTGGGCGTATCGACACTCAGTATCAGTCATAGACCTGGAGGCATAGGCAACAGGCTTCCAATCTTCACCCTCTGCTTGTAGCAAGACCGCACCTAGGCCATCTTTTGATGCATCCGTTGACACTTTGATTCTTTTTGTTGGGTCAAAGAAGGTGAGTACAGGTGTGGTTGTCAGCACTGTTTTGAGGTTTATCCACTCTTCATGTCTTGCTGTCCATGCGAACTCATTTGTTTTACGTAGCAGGTCTCGCAGACAGGCTGTCTTGGCTGACAAGTTAGGAATGAACTTTCCAATGAAGTTTATCATCCCCATGATGCGTAGCACTCCTTTTTTGTCAGTGGGTCGGGGCATTTTGAGTATGGCGTTTACTTTTTCCATATCTGGCTCTATTCCTTTACCAGATAGATTATCTCCTAGGAAAGTGACTTCCTGGACGCCAAACTGACACTTGGCTTTGTTGAGCTTCAGTCCATTCCGGCGTATGCTCTGTAGCACTTTAGTCAGTCTCTCATTGTGTTCTTTCAGTGTGGAGCCCCAGATGATGATGTCATCAACATAGACCCGAACTCCTTCCAGACCTTCAATTATGTGTTCCATCGCTCTATGAAAGATTTCAGATGCAGATATTATCCCGAAAGGCATTCTGAGGAAACAATACCTGCCAAATGGTGTGTTGAAGGTACAGTATTTGGTGCTCTCTTCATCCAGTTTTAGTTGCCAAAATCCTTGTGAGGCATCGAGCTTTGTAAAGTATATGGCACCTGACATTTCACTGGTGATTTCTTCTCGCTTGGGAATCTGGTAGTGTTCACGTTTTATGTTTGCATTTAAGTCCTTTGGATCCATGCATATTCTTAGATCATTGTTCTTTTTCTTTACACATACCATGGAGTTAACCCAGTCTGTTGGCTCTTTGACTTTCCTGATGACTCCTAGTGTGGTCATTCTGTCCAGTTCATTCTTGAACCGGTCACGCAGGGGTGCTGGAACTCTTCGTGGAGCATGTACCACTGGCTGAGCATCCTCCTTTAGCTGGATCTTGTAAGTGAATGGTAGAACTCCAAATCCTTTGAACACATCCTGGAAATTATTCACTACAGAATCCACCGAGTCATCTGGTCTGCTTATGGCACAGTTTATACGGTAGACTCTCTTGACCAGTTCTAAGTCCTCACAAGCTTTGTCACCCAGTAGTGAATCAAGTCCTTCAGCCACAACAGAAAACATGAGATGATGCACTTTGTCTTTGACTGTCACTTTAAGTCTGCATACACCTAAGCTATCTATTTTCTGTCCATTATAGTCCTTCAGTAGTACTGACTTTTTCTGTATTTTGGGCTTTTCTTTCATATTGTTAATGTCACTCATACTGATTAAGTTTGCTTTTGCCCCAGTGTCTAGTTTCAATGTAACTAATGCTCCATTTACCTGCAGTGGGATCATCCATTTGTCCTCTTTTACTGCATTAACTTTATGTTCAGCATTGTTAATTCCTGAGGGCTGCACATTTTCTGTATCCTTTTTGATATTGTCACATGACACCATTCCTACAAAACATGTCTCACTTAAATCAGTGTCCTCAATCACATTAACTCGTTGCCCTTTCTTTGTTTTTATTTTTGAAAAGCATTGTTTGGCAAAGTGATTCTTTCCATTACACTTTGAACATTTTTTCAAACGCTGGGCATTGTCTTAACTGGTGTTTGTAACCACAGCGTTTACAATTAAAATTTTCATCCTCCGATTGCTTTTCATTTCTGTTCTGCCCACGTTTCTTCCCCTTGTAGGACACAGCACCAACAGCAGCATTATCACTCATTACAATCGCATCATTATTGATTTCACTGAAAGGCTTCGCGTGCTTTTGAGCTAGCTCGCTGGCTTGGCATATTTTCACAGCAATTTCCAATGTTAGTTCGGTTTCTCTCAACAGACGTTCCCTGACTTTTTTATCATGAATACCAAACACAATCTGGTCACGAATCATGGATGCTTTCAGCTCAGAGACATTACATGTCTGTGCTTTCAGTTTCAGATCAGTCATAAAGCTATCAAAAGTCTCATTTTGCTGCTGTGTCTGAGAATGGAAGATGTACCTCTCATAGGTTTCATTCTTTTTGGGAGAACAATGTGTATCAAACTTCTTTAGCACATCGTCTAATTTTTCTCTGTTCTCCTCTGGATTAAATACAAATGTATTAAATACCTCTATCGCCTGTGGGCCTGCAACCGTGAGCAGCAACGCTATTTTCCTTGCATCTGGCTTCGTACCGTACCCGATGGCAGCAATGTAGAGTTCGAATTGTTGTTTAAAAGTCTGCCAATTGTAGTCGATATTTCCTGTGAGTTTCAAACGCTCTGGTGGCTTCAAATTCTCCATGTCGCATTGCATAATATTCAGCAGATCTTACCAATCCTGGTACCATGTTATGTTCATTAATAACTAGTCATTTTAATTAAGAACAGCTAGCTTTTGCTAGACACTTTATTGAGCACATGTGGACTAGGTACAGTATCTGTAGAGGCATCCATCTTGACTGCTGCCTTGTGGGTAGCCTAGTGCATCCTGGGTAGCCCACTCTTGTATACATACAGCACCACCTAGTGTACCATTCCAGAATGACAGGTTACTGATCATTACAATGTTCAGATGAATTTTGTGCACTTTCCCATCTATGTTCCATTAACTCCCTTCTACAGTCTTTCAGAATTCCAGTCCCTATATTTGTTCCTCCCGATCAGGTTGTATACCTGTAAGTCCATTATTGCCATCTGTAATGAAAACCTGTCTAACTCTCTTGTAAACGTGTACTTCACTGCACTAACCATTTCAGGCAGCAGTGCATTTCATGGACCTTCTGTCCTCTGAGAGCCAACGACACCTAATTCCATTATTTGACCTTTTCATCCAAACCTTGCTGTCATCCCCTCTTGTTCAATTGCTCAATATCCAATACACAATGAATGTATTCATTTCCAACTCATCAATTCCTCTCACCAAATTTAAACGCTTGTATCCTGTCCTCCTCTAACCTTCTTTGCTCTAATGAGAAGAACCTAAGCTCTTTTTAATTTGTCTCCGTGGCAGCAGCCACAAGAGCCTGGTTCACATCACCAACTGGAATCAGTCGGAAAATGCAAGAATGTTAATGCTCACTTCAGATTTAAACCAGAATATAAACTAACCTCTCTGCTAATGCACAATAGTCTTAAAATGGAAACTATCTTTCATTGCTTTAATTTTGAATCACCTTACTCAGCAGAGAATCATGGTTTCGTAGAAATTACAGCACAGAAGGAGGCCATTCGGCCCATTGGGCCTGTGCTAGTGCGAGCTCCAACTAGAGCTATTTGCTCTAATCCCATTTCCCTGCCATTTCCGCATGTCATTTTATGTTCTTCCTTTTCAAATACTTATTCAATTCCCTTTAAAATGATCTTATATTCTCCACCTCAATAGCCAGTTGTGGCAAACGATTCCTTTTTTTAATAACCCTCTGTGAAAAATATTGCTTCTAACTTCCCCTTCAATCCCCTAGTGATAATCCAGTGACTATGTCCTCTTGCTAACCATTCACCAACCAATCGAAACAATTTTTCACTGTTTACCCTCTCAAAACTTTCCACAATTTAAAAAAATTCTATTTGGTACCCTTTTAATCTTCTCTGTTCCAGTGAAAAAGCCCCACTTTTTTGAGTCTTTTCTTGTAACCATAACTCTCATTGTTGACACTGCTGCACTATCGGAGGTGCCGTCTTTCGGATGAGACATTAAACTGAGGCCCTGTCTGCCATCTCAGGTGGACGTAAAAGATCCCATGTCACTATTTTGAAGAAGAATTTTTCCCCGGTGTCCTCAACCAGCATCATTAAAACATATTATCTGGTCATTATCACACTGCTGTCAGTGGGATCTTGCTGTGTGCAAATTCACTGCCGCGTTTCCTACATTACAACAGTGACTACATTTCAAAAGTACTTCATTGGCTGTAAAGTGCTTAGGGACGTCCTGAGGTCATGAAAGGTGCTATATAAATGCAAGTCTTTCTTGTTTTTTCTCATTGTCTAATATCCTTCCTAAGATGGGAAAGAATGGATGTACTTATTCTTACTGCTGACCATTTGTATTTGTATATTTACAAACAGTCTGTTTTTTGCAGTGGCCAAAGTGTCCCCTTTGGATGCACTATCTGACCTGGAGATCTGTCTGTCAGGGAATGGGGGAGAGTGGAAGCAGATGTTCCTGGTGCCGCCACTCTCTCCAAGTAGTTTTGCATTGTGTCAAACCCTTCTTGGATATTGGGCTTCACCGAGTCCCCTTTCTCAGCTCCACAGAGCTGTGTACCCCTACAATAACAGCAACAACTTGCATTTATATACCACCTATAATGTAGTAGAAACGTCCCAAGACGCTCGCAGGAGGAAAGAGAGGCGGAGAGGTTTAGGGAGGGAATTCCAGAGCTTAGTGCCTCGGCAGCTGAAGGCACGGCCGCCAATGGTGGAGCGATGAAAATCGGGGATGCGCAAGAGGCCAGAATTCGAAGAGTGCAGATATCTCAGGGAGGTTGTAGGGCTGGAGGAGGTGACAGAGATAGGAAGGGGCGAGGCCACGGAGAGATTTGAAAAATAGGATGAGAATTTTAAAATCGAGGTGTTGCTTAACCGGGAGCCAATGTACGTCAGCGGGCACAGAGCTGATGGGTGAATGGGATTTGGTGTGAGTTAGGACACGGGCAGCAGAGTTTTGGATGACCTCAAGTTTATGGAGGTTGGAAGATGGGAGGCCGGCCAGGGATGCATTGGAATAGTCAGGTCTAGAGGCAACAAAGGCATGGGTGAGGGTTTCAGCAGCAGATGAGCTGAGGCAGGGCGCCATTGGGAGCTGTTACACTAGGCGGTCTTATTTTGTTTGAAGCTCATCTCGGGGTCAAATACGACCCCTAGGTTGCGAACAGCCTGGTTCAACCTCGGATAGTTGCCAGGGAGAGGGATGGAGTTAGTGGCGAGGTAACGCAGTTTGTGATGGGGAGCAAAGACAATGGCTACAGTCTTCCCAATATTTAGATGGAGGAAATTTTTGCTCAACCAGTCCTGGATGTTGGACAAGCAGTCTAACAAATTAGAGACAGTGCAGTGGTGGTGAGGTAGAGCTGGATGTTAGATGATGTCGCCGAGGGGGCAGCATGTAGATGAGAAATAGGAGGGGGGGCCAAGATAGATCCTCGGGGGGACACCAGAAGTAAAGGTGCAAAAGAATGCACGGCAAGAAGAAATCTACATGGGACGAATCACCCTGTCTCAAACCTGTTATGTTTAAACGGCAGTACTGGCACCTAACTGGAGGGCACAATGTGGAACAGGTGATGGACCCTATAATATGAAAGAGCTCGTGACATACGAAGAGAAAATAGTTGAGTGAGAGCTTCGGAGCTAGTTAGTGCTTTTACCCACTAGGCCCCAATAATAACTGTGAGGTGGGAAGAGAGCGGGCAGGGGGGGCAGGGCGGTGGGGGGAATCAGATTTAGCGGCCGGGAAACCCAGAAGTTCGGGTTTTTGTAAGGGTTTCCCGGCCACTGCCAGCCAGATTGAGAGGCTGGCTGTCGGACGGGAAGGCAGCGGGAGCGGAGCAAAGGTAAGTCAGACATTGTGGGGGGCTTGGACATGCGGGGGCGGGGGGGGGCTCGGACATAGGAGGTCTTGGACATTGGGTGGTGGGGGGCTCGGACATCGGGGGGAAGGACATTGGAGGGGAGGGGCCGCTCGGCTATCGAGGGGGCTCTGACATGAGGGGGAGGGGGTGCTCGGACATCGGGGGGAAGGGGGCTCAGATATCGAGGGAGCTCGGACATTGGGGGTGGGGGGGCTCGGATATCGGGGGGAGGGGGGAGGACATGGGGGGAGGGGGGCTCGGATATCGAGGGAGCTCGGACATTGGGGTGGGGGGCTCGGACATCGGGGGGAGGACATGGGGGAGGGAGCTCAGATATCGAGGGGGCTCGGACATGAGGGGGAGGGGGCTCGGATATCGAGGGGGCTCGGACATGGGGAGGGGAGGATATTGGGGGGGCTCGGACATGGGGGGTTCAGACATGGGGGATGCACAGGGCGTACGCAATACCTCAGGCAGAGACAATCCATTAAGAGACACTAAGCAGACGTGCAGTAGCATCTACTTCCGCCTTATGGATCAGGAAATGAAAAAAAAAATCGAGGACTAATTACTAGAATGAATTGTAACCAAGTAGTATTAGCATTTATAGACAATTGAGATGATCTTTTTTTCCCCCATTTAGACACGACAAACACATATCATTCTTTAACCTATCATAGTAAAAGATCAAACTTAACATGAAATCCTTATATATTTCGACCTGGAATATCCAAGGTCTACGCTCTTCGGTGCTCGACGTGAAGAGTAGGACCCCAGAGTTCATAGATGAAACTAAAGATCTGGATATTATCATTTTACCGGAAACTTGGTATAGAGGAGAAGGACACACTGGCCGTCCCCAAGGGTACACAGAGCTGGTGGTCCCCTCCAATAAATTGCCAGGAGTAACCCAAGGCAGAGACTCTGGAGGCATACTGATTTGGTTTAAAACAGAGCTTAAGAATTGCATCAAATTTATAAAAAAGGGCAAAAACCACATGTGGCTCAAAATTGAGAGGGGGATTATCTCTAACCCCCAAGATGTTTTCATTTGCGCACTCTATATCCCCCCAATGGAATCCCTGTACTTTAAAGAGGACACCTTCTCCAACATGGAGAGGAGATTATCCAATTCCAGGCCCAGGGGAACGTGTTGATCTGTGGTGACCTCAATTCAAGAACTGGCGAAGAACCAGACTTCACCAATAATCAGGGAAACAATTACATATTCGGGAATAACCACTTCGATATCCCTTCCCATCCATACAGGCATAACTGCGACAAGCAGACAAATACCAACGGAAAACAGCTCCTGCAGCTCTGTCGAAGCCTGGGTCTGTACATTGTCAATGGTAGGTTCATGGGAGACCTCCTAGGAAGATTGACCTATTGCTCACCTCTTGGCTGTAGCACCGTAGACTATATGATTACGGATTTGGACCCATCCTCTTTCAGAGCATTCACAGTCAAACCACAAACAACACTGTCAGACCACAGTCAAATTACTATGTATCTTAAAAAGACAGAAACAACCAACACAGAAACACAACTGTACAACACCAAAAAATGGTACAGATGGGCCAAAAACAGCATGGAAAAATACCAGAAAGCAATTAGCAATGAATCAACTCAAGCTCTATTAGACACCTTTCTGGATAACATATACACCCACAATAAAGAAGGCGTAAACCGGGCAGTGAATAACCTAAACAATATTTTTGATAATTTGGCAACAAGGTCAAACTTCAAAGCTTGCAAGAACAAACCCAAAACAAAAAACTATGAAAAATGGTTTGACCCAGATTGCCATAACATGAGGAAAAAACTTAGAAAAATATCAAACCAAAAACACAGACAGTCAGAAAACGAGGAATTACGCCTTACCTATTGTCAGACACTAACACAATACAGAAATACACTCAGAACCAAAAAAGAGCAGTATATTAAGAATACACTCAGCTCCATTGAGGAATCCATTGATTCCAATTGTTTCTGGGACAACTGGAATACATTACACAAAAAACAACACGACGAATTGGCCATTCAAAATGGAGACACATGGGAAAACCACTTTGAAAAATTATACCAGAAAAACACACTAAGGCCAGAGCAACACCAAATATGCAAAAAACTGGAAAAGCTCGAAATGGCCATAAAAGATAACCAAAACCCGCTAGACTCCATAATAACAGAAAAAGAACTAGTTGAAAAACTCAAGGACCTGCGACCAGGAAAAGCTTGCGGTGCAGACGGCATACTAAGCGAGATGATTAAACACACAGACGATAAAATGAAACTGGCTATCCTAAAACTCTTCAACTTCGTTCTGAGTGTCGGTTACTTCCCTGATATCTGGAACAAAGGACTCATAACGCCCATATACAAAAGTGGGGACAAAGTCAACCCAAATAACTATCGAGGCATCTGTGTAAACAGTAACCTGGGGAAGGTATTCTGTAGTATCATAAACAAAAGACTTATAAACTTCCTTGAGGAGCACAATGTCTTGAGTAAAAGCCAAATTGGATTCCTGCCAAACTATAGAACATCAGATCATATCTTCACCCTACAGACCCTAATTGACAAACACGTTCATCAAAACAAAAGCAAAATCTACGCATGCTTTATAGATTTCCAGAAGGCTTTCGATTCCATCTGGCACGACGGTTTATTCCTGAAACTTATCGAAAGCGGGGTAGGGGGAAAAACATATGATGTAATTAAATCAATGTATACAAACAACAAATGTGCAGTTAAAATTGGAGACAAACAGACAAAATACTTCCCACAGGGGCGGGGGGTGACGCAGGGCTCGCCCATCTCACCGACACTCTTTAATATTTACATAAATGAATTGGCAAAACTACTTGAACAATCTACAGCACCCGGCCTCACCCTATATGAATCCAAGGTTAAATTCCTTCTCTATGCAGTTGACCTGGTTCTGCTGTCACCAACTAAGGAGGGTCTACAGCAGAACCTGGATCTGCTGGAGTTGTTCTGCCAGACCTGGGCCCTGACAATAAATCCCCAAAAAACCAAAGTCCTTGTGTTCCAGCAAAGATCCAGACATCAGGGACCCAAAATAAACTTCACATTAGGAACAACCAAAATTGAACAAACCACTAACTACACATACTTAGGCTTAAAAATCAGTTCTACGGGAAATTTTCATCTGGCTGTGAATGAACTGAAAGAGAAAGCAAGAAGGGCTTTCTATGCCATTAAAAAATCAATCCAAATAGAAATCCCAATTAGCATTTAGCTCAAAATTTTTAAATCAGTAATTGAACCAATTGCACTCTATGGCAGTGAGGTGTGGGGACCGCTAACACAACAAGAATTTGCAAAATGGGACAAACACCCAATTGAGATCCTACATGCAGAATTCTGTAAAAGTATCCTCTGGAGTCAAAAGAAAACCGTAAACAGTGCATGCAGGGCAGGACTAGGCCAATATCCATTAATAATCACTATCCAAAAAAGAGCCACCAAATTTTGGAAACACCTAGAAATGAGCAACCCCCAATGCTATCATTATGAAGCCCTGAAATGCCAAGAGAGGACCATAAAGAAGAATACCCTCAGTCAACTAGTCCTGGGACTCAGTGAAGTAACTACTAACACTAACCAGCCCCAGGACAGTGACAGCGTAACACAAGAATTCGACCCAACACAATCGTCGCTAAGCAAAAGGAAAAATATCTGTCATATTGGACAGAAACAACAAAAACCCAAAGCAAACTCAATTGCTACTTGGCCCTAAACAGACAATACAACATGGCTGATTACCTGACCATGGTAAAGGATAGCAAACTGAGAAAAACCTTGACAATGTACAGACTTAGTGAACATAGCCTGGCGATCGAAAAAGGTAGACACAGGCAGACCCGGCTACCAAGAGAGGACAGGATATGCTCTCACTGCAGTCAGGGAGTGGTGGAGACAGAGATGCACTTCCTCACAGCTTGTAGAAAATATCAGGGCATAAGGGAGAATTTCTACCCAAAATTCACAAAAATATGCCCGGAATTCAGAAATTTGAATGACGACCAAAAACTCCCATACCTACTAGGGGAAGAGAGAAATTGTGTAACCTTAGCGGCACACTATGTTACAGCTTGCCATAAACAGAGGGACAACCACTAAATATAAGAAAAGAGTATATACAAATTATATGAATGTATATTTATACACTCAGGGATATATCTGTTTATACACTGTAAGGATAGATCTGTATTTTTGTGTAATACCATGAATGTTTTTCGATGCTTTGGCAACATAAGATGTACCTTGTCATGCCAATAAAGTGATTTGAATTTGAAATTTGAAAATTTGAGTGCTCAGACCGGGGGGGGGGGGGGGGGGGGGGGCGGGTGTCAGACATGGGTGAGCTCAGACCCATGGGGGGCTCGGACGGGGGGGGGGGGGGGCGGACATGGTGGGGCTCCGGCATGGGGGGGTTGGTCGGCCATCAGGGGGAGATCAGAGTGGAAGTTGCAGATCGGCGGGGCAGTTTGAGATTGGACATCGGAGGGAGGTGTCCGTGGGGATGGAAGCAGGTAAGCTTGATGGGCCAGGGTGAAGCATTCCTGCTCCTGATCCACAAACAGTGATGGAAAGGCACCTACCTGCTGGATTTGGGCCTTTTTGCCTCCCTTCAGCTGTCAGGTTTCACAAGGCCCGGCAATCGTAAAAGTAATACTCCTGTTAAACCTGAGGCACGCAGCCTCATTAAAATACTTTGAAGACGGACCCGCCTCCTGAGAGCGGGTTGGTGGTCCACACCCAAACCCGCCTCCGTTCAAAGCAGAAGTGGGCGGGCTGGGGTCGGGTTCCAGATTTTTACATTTTTAACCCACCCTCCCCACCTCTTTAAAATTAAAGGTTATAACTCGCCCCATACTTTCTAACAGCTGATCCAGTATTGATGTTGGCCCGGGTAAACCAAAGCAAATGGAGAACTGTAACTTTACTCTCTCAAATTGATTAAAAAATCAATGGAAGAAATAAGAAAGAAATACCAGAAGAATGTCTATTGATCAGAACATTCCTTGCAGTCGATAATGTGCTGATACTGAACACAAAGATGAATAGAAAAAATCCCCATCACTTTGTTTTATGGATCAATATTCAAGCTTACCATCCTAGAATAGCTGAAAGATCATTAAACCCAAAGCCTATTCAGGACCACATAAAGCGGATCACGTTTATATGATGTGACAAGTACATTCTTTTCCTGGGCATAGAATTTTTTTTAAGGGGGGGGGTACAATCTTTAAACTTAAAATGGTGTCAGCAGCCAGAACAGTGGCTGTCCAAAACAATACTTAAGCTTCATTTGAATTAGATTGTGTATTTGAAATATTTGTGGCCAGCTAATTGTATGCTTCCTGGGTCTATCAGCGGGTATTGCATATGCTGCTCTCTGCAGTCAAAATGCTGTTAACATAGAAACATAAACATAGAAGATAGGAACAGGAGTAGGCCATTCGGCCCCTCGAGCCTGCTCCGCCATTCAATATCATGGCTGATCATCCAAATTCAGTACCCTGTCCCTGCTTTCTCCCCATATCCCTTTATTCCTTTAGCCTCAAGAAATATATCCAACTCCTTCTTGAATATATTTAATGAATTGGCCTCAGCTGCCTTCTGTGGTAGAGAATTCCACAGGTTCACCACTCTCTGGGTGAAGAAATTCCTCCTCATCTCTGTCCTAAATGGCTTACCCCTTATCCTTAGACTGTAACCCCTGGTTCTGGACTCCCCCGCCATCGGGAACATCCTGCATCTAGTCTGTCTAGTCCTGTTAGAATTTTATAAGTTTCAATGAGATCCCCTCTCATGCTTCTAAACTCTAGCGAATATAAGCCCAATCGACCCAATCTCTCTTCATACGTCATTCCTGCCATCCCAGGTATCAGTCTGGTGAAGCCTCATAGAGACTCTGGAATGTATGTGTTTACATTTTATGGAGTATTTCTCCTAATATTCTCTTTTAATCTTGGGGGAGGTATTAATAAAGCCTGAGCATGTGCCACATATTAAAATAGTACGGTTGCTTTGATCATGATTGAATGACAGTCTCAACTTCAAAAGAAATGCATCTTTACAAGTTCTGATGCTTCATTACATCATTTATAATTAAAATAAAGCAGTCATTTTATCTTATCGAGGTCTAGTCTAATGTGTGATATTTATATGCTCAAATTGAAATGCGAGGTAGTTGGAATCCTACAGAAATTCCAGTGTGCAGTGTTACTGCCAAATAAGAACATTGTCATCCCTAGATTCTGCAACTTGAGATGTACACCCCTGGATCACACGGGTGTGATAGACTCGCAAGGAGATCAGCTCAATAACTGAAAGGGAAACATTGGTCATTTATGTTGTGTATGTACCTTTAAGAGAAGAATGATTTTATACTGCAGTACCGGCAGTGACCACACCTGTATAAAAAGCCCCAGCAGGCTTCTGTACTTCAGTCTGACGTTTACTCTCTGTTCAGTAAATACCTGTTTTATTGTTCTCCCGCAGTCCGTGTATTATTAAGGCGTGGACTCTACAATTTAAACAAACAGTAATTTTTTTTTACTCGTTCATGGGATGTGGGCGTCGCTGGCAAGGCCAGCATTTATTGCCCATCCATAACTGCCTTTGAGAAGGTGGTGGTGAGCCGCCGCCTTGAACCGCTGCAGTCTGTGTGGTGAAGGTACTCCCACAGTGCTGTTCGGGAGGGAGTTCCAGGATTTTGACCCAGCGATGATGAAGGAATGGCGATATATTTCTAAGTCAGGATGGTGTGTGACTTGGAGGGGAATTTGGAGGTGGTGGTGTTCCTATGCGCCTGCTGCCCTTGTCCTTCTAGGTGGTAGAGGTTGCAGGTTTTGGAGGTGCTGCCGAAGAAGCCTTGGCGAGTTGCTGCCATGCATCTTGTAGATGGTGTTCTGGACCAATGGACTTTTTACATGCAGTGAACATTTTATGTGTGCAGATAGCACCCTCTGGTGGTGGTTATTGTGTTAACAGTTTGTATGCTGGAAAGGTCATCTGATCTTTCTTCCTGTGTGAGGTCATTTGACCTTTGTTCCTTTCTCCCTGTGTAACACAGGAAGTAGAATTCCAGGAAGCACCTGGCAGTAATGGAGGATTCCATAAGGGTTTTACAATCCAATGTAATCTGATTTCATATGTTAGGCCAAGCGCAATATCTGTGAGTATCTTTGTTCCTTAGCATAATAGCAACGTTGTCAGAGTAATATTTTGATAACTCTATGTTTATAAAAGGTTAATATTTGATAGTTATAGAAGTTAGTCCAAATGTTAGTTAGTTATACAATTAGTCTATTCTACTGTTGTAAATATGTTTATATCTTATGTAATATCGAATGTATAGTACTCAGTTTATGTACAAAACATACTTTGTCTTTGTTTACAGTTTCACAAATTTGTTCAAGTAAAGCTTCAAAACAGCAACCGGCTTCAGAAGAATTATTTTTGAATAAGTGTTTAACTTGCTGGATAACTAGATAGGAGCACGTCTAGCGCGGCCAGTACAGATGGTACACACTGCAGCCACGGTACGCCGGTGGTGGAGGGAGTGAATGTTTAAGGTGGTGGATGGGGTGCCAATCAAGCGGGCTGCTTTGTCCTGGATGGTGTCCTTGTCCTTCTAGGTGATAGAGGTCGCTGCAAACTGTACTTTTGCTTGTGTTTTCTGCTGATGTTGTATTTCCATTTAAAATGAAGCACACTGTGCTAGATTTCTTCCCTTCTGACAATTAATCACAGGTATCCAGCCTCCTTAGACTTTACATTGGAACGGGGACAAGCGAGTAAAGATAAATAGGTCACAGGTCTTCATTTTGACGGCAGTTTCCCCAAAACCTCAACCTCAAATATAAAATTCCCAACAATACCCAGAGAAGTTGTACTGCTGTATCTGCACTCACAATGGGAGACCATCCCTATATCTGTATTTTTCATCCACTGAAGTCTAGGAGGAACTGAATTACTTGCAAAGCTCCAGTAAATTTTGTGGTATCGGTTTCAATGAAACCTGACAAGCACTTGGTTCCATCCAAGCTCATGAGCAACAGGCACACCGGTGCAATGAAGGAGAAGTCTCCTGCGATTAAACAACTGCCCTTTATAGCACTAACCGCATTATGGCACTTTCTAATATGCATAAACCTGTGAATAGTGCACATTTTATTTATGGCTGTATTGCATGGCAGGTTATGGCGACCATGTGTTGGTTTAGAATGTGGTGTGATGGCATCACAGTACCCTACATTGTTCTATAATGACAGCTCATTAATTAAAACAAAGTCGGAGGCCTTGGTATTAAACCGCCCCCCCACGATGGGCGAGAGAGGGTCGAGCGGGGCTTAAAAGTTGAGAGTTGGGGAACGCGCCATATGCATCTGCCGCCATTTTTATGGCGGTGGGTTGCGAGGCATGCGAGTGTCCAGTCTTGGAGAGGCGGCCAGCCAGTTTGGCAGGCTATTATTATCATATTTAAATCAGGCTCCCACAGTGCAGTTGGGAGCCTGATTTAAATTTAACAGCTGCCGGCCGGAATTCCCAGGGCTCGGGAAAACCCGGCAGCAAAATGGAGACGGGAGCGAACGGCTCAAGGAGGTTACTGCTTTTTAGAGCACTGCTTGTGGGCCCGGAGGAACAGGAGCGCACCTCTCGAGCAAAACCTTCGGCCTCCCTTCAGCCAAACGCGGCCTCTCCTCGCTACAGCGATCAGTGGCCGCCCCCCCACCCCACCCACCAAGCTCCGAGCTCGTGCCTCCAGCCAGGTTCTGATTCCCCCTTCCCACTCCCCACCAAGCTCCAATCCCGAGCCCTGATCATTCCCTCCTGATTTCCGTCTCTGATTTCGCAACCCCCCCCCCCCGCCGTACCAGACCCCGCTCCCGAGCCCCAATCCCTTACATAGAAACATAGAAGATAGGAGCAGGAGTAGGCCATTCGGCCCCTCGAGCCTGCTCCGCCATTCAACGAGATCATGGCTGATCATCCAAATTCAGTACCCTGTCCCTGCCTTCTCTCCATATCCCTTGATCCCTTTAGCCTTAAGAAATATATCTAACTCCTTCTCTTCCGCTGTGCCTCCCGATTGCCGGACTCTGATCTCCCCACTTCACCCCACTAAGCTCTGATCTCTCCCGATTGCCAGGGACCATCCTCCAATGATCCCCGGCTTTGGCCTCCTGCTGCTGGTCTTCCCGCCCGTCAGCCAGCCAGCCTGTCAATCTGGCCAGCTGCCAGGGTGGGAAACGAAAGAAGAAAGCGATAATGAGTTCCTGTCGATACTATCAGCAGGACCTCCACGTCCCCGGGATTTCCGGGTTCCTCCCCCACTACTGTGCTACCCCGCACCTTCCCCGCCTCCCCGTAAATATCGGGGCCTAGAGAGTCTTCATCAGTCACAGCTCAGGAGCAGACCAGAAGGGAAAGAAATTCAACCGCACCCATCAGTGCACCGACCTTCCCACCTGAGGAAAACTTTGTGGTGGTGACGACTCGGCCACGTGCTGCAGGTTTTGAGGTATAGCCAAATTTGCTGGGGATTCAGAGGCAATTTAGTCCCCCAAAAGCCTTGGCCTGTCCAAAAGCTTGAAGTAATTCTGTTTGACACCCAGAGAACAACATAATGAGATAGGTTTGTGTCTTTATTAAATGCAAGCCGTTGTTCAGAATTGAGGGTGTCATCTTCAGACTGAAGGTGAGTAGGAAGATCTGTCTAAAGTAGAATTAAATCCTGTTTCAGATTGACAAATGAAGAGGAAACACAAGTCTTCAGTTTTTACGAGACCGGAGAAACTGCGATTCCTGTGATGAATGTGTTTTAATTATTATTACGAAACTTAAGTGACCGGCCAAAGCAGAACACAATCACGGTTGAAAAGAACAGGAGAGGAGATGAGGAAAATCAAGTAGTGATTAATGTTGAATGAAGCTGCAGCATTACAAGTATTTGAATAATACTGAATTACTGTCACTCTGTATGCAAGAAGAGGTTACGGTCTGTTTAAATTTAAATAGTAATTGCACCTAGCAGCTTAATGACTCCGACCTTAGTCCAAGCACGGTGCAACAACTATTGATACAGAAGCCTCTATGCCATTATGAAATGATATCCCATACTGCCGTTACATTGCAACACTGCTGCAGTCCCGGCTCTGGAGGCAGAGCTGTGACATAAACAAAGTGTGACTGTGGTGGCACAGTGGCCCACCTCAAGAGGTAGCATTCCCCTTGTGCCGTCGCCAGTACAGCAACATTCGCAGCAGACAAAAGACGCCAATGCTGCCAGCCAGTATTCTATTCTGGTCATGCCCAGGCTGAACTCTGATCCTGTCCATACAGGCCAGCACTGCGGCTTTCCCAGTCTTGGTCAATACCGACCTTTCCCCAATGCCAGAGGAGCTGGCAGCTAGAAAAGCAAAGTAACCATGATGGATTTTAGAAGATTGCACAGGCGCAGAAATTGATCCTGCAATCTAGATGAGGCAGACTCCAGAGCACCAGGAATACATAACCAGTTCTGTTTGAAGCAGTACAGTGCCAAAGGAGTGTCATTGCCTCCAAGTTCCCCTCGAAGCCATACACCATACTGACTTGGACATATATGACTGTTTCTTCACCATGGCTGGATTAGAATCCTGGAATTCCCTACCTAATTCGATTATGGGAATAACATCACCACAAAAAACGCAGAGGTTCAAGAAGGGGACCCTCCTTGAGAAGCTGGTGGTGGTGGGCAATACTCCTTGCCTCTATCGCCCACATCCTGAGCACCAATTAAAAAATAAACTAGCTACTGGACACTGGCTTAAGAAATCTGAGGTCGTTTATTTCCTGGATATTAATTAAGGATAGTTTGAGAGACAACTGCCACTGTCAGTATTCAATAGATGTGTTTATTACATAGAATTACATAGAAATTACAGCACAGAAACAGGTCCATGCCAGTGTTTATGCTCCACATGAGCCTCCTCCCACCCTACTTCATCTCACTCTATCAGCATATTGTAGATTATTGGTCATTATGCGTTTTTATTAAAATGCCTAGATAGTTATTTCTGTCGCCTTGGGAGTAAACCAGAGGAATATTTCTCTAACAGCTATACAGAGTCAAGAGCCCATTACAGTCGGTGTCCACCAAGGATGAACTATTTTCAAAAGCTCAGAAATTGTATTTTTCCTGCCAATTTTCTCGTTTCTCTGTTGACTAACTGGGATATAGACCCATTCATACTGGCAGCTCTCCAGTACCTCAGCCAGGTGGTCGTTCTTCATCTGTAACGCTATACAGTCAGAGTGGGTGAGATTTTCAACTGCTAGAGGCATCACAACCAAGCCTGATCTGATGTCTGCACTTCTAGCAATGGTCAGCGATTAAGAGAAGGAACCCTGATTGATTTTCTCCTCTCTAAACAAGGAGCATGGAGGCCTTCGGTAACACCCCTACTTCGTATGGGTGAGATCCGTTAACTTAGTACGTACTGACAATCAAACCTAGGACCTTTCCTGGTCTTTGTCGCTCAGACATTCACTCACTTGACCAGCTGGGCCATCAGGGAAGATCGGAAAACATTATAAACCCTTAAATGAGAGTTAGCGCACATTTCCTGTTGACATCATTGCTTTAGATCATCCTACTCACTTCGCTCTTCCTCCTCCTTCATCCTCATTCTATTGCAATCAAAATTCATCGCCTACTCTAACGCATTCTTTCTCAGAACATCAAACCTATGGAACTTCTTACCTGCCTTAGTCTTCTCTCCCTCCTACAACCTGCAGTGTTTTCAATCCGAAACCTGGCATGGCCACTACTTCTTGATTTACGTTTTCAGTTCTCTTCCACCTTGGTGACCTGGTGGTGGTGTCCTGTATGATCTACAGACCTTAGGTCGTCCTTCACAAAGGTTTCACAAAAAATATGAAGAATTAGATGATGTGAGCAACAGTGAGATCATCACCGTGACAATGTACAGAGCAGTTGCCTGGTTACAGAGGTCTGCATTGGCGATAGTATTGTGAGGTTAATCTGGACCCACTTATCAACATTCAAAAGACAGCATTAGTGTCTGAAAGATGGTTTTATGGTCATTTTATGGCCATTTTAATTAAACTAAGGCTAGTTGAAACAACAACTGCTGTTTCAAGACATTATACATCTAATTACCTCAGACAAGAGCGGTATTTACGAGTCCATCTGGTCAGTCACCAATGAATAATATGGCTGATGCTTTTGATTCTGAGACAGAATGATTCCCAGGGCGGAATTCATTTGCATTGGGTCAAGTCAAGGACTTTCTTCAGCTTCTGAATTGGAAAAGTTGTACACTGTGCAACATGTGGCCAGCTCAGTTGATCTCAGAGTTAGCTGTCAATGAACAGGGCTGCAATGAAACTCTAAAGTTGTACGGGGGTGCACCATGGATTATTATAAAAAGGATATAGAGGCACTGGAGAGGGTGCAGAGAAGATTTACAAGGATGATACCAGAAATGCGAGGGTATACCAATCAGGAAAGGATGAACAGGCTGGGTCGCTTTTCTCTTGAAAAGAGAAGGCTGAGAGGTGACCTCATAGAGGTCTTTAAAATTCTGAAAGGTTTTGATAGAGTGGATACAGAGAGAATGTTTCCACTTGTGGGGAAGAGCATAACTAGAGGCCATCAATATAAGATAGTCACCAAGAAATCCAATAGGGAATTCAGAAGAAACTTCTTTACCGAAAGAGTGGTGGGAATGTGGAACTCGCTACCACAGGGAGTGGTTGAGGTGACTATTATAAGGGGAGGCTAGATAAGCATGTGAGGGAGAAGGGAATAGAGGGTTATGCTGATAGATTTGGATGAGGAAAGACGGGAGGAGGTTCGAGTGGAGCATAAACGCCGGCATGGACTGGTTGTGCCGAATGGCCTGTTTCTGTGCCGTATATCCTATGTAATCCTATGGTGAGGGTATTCCTTAAAGAAATCAACAGGGGAGATGAGTTGACAACTCAGGGAATTAAAAAGAAATATAAGTTGTTCCTTAAGTGTACCGCCCATTGTGGAACTGAGGCATATGGACCAGAAGGGTCTCGGATTCAATCCTTGGTCTGTGCTGAGTTAGTTGGTCTGAGTCAATGTGGGAGAAGAGATTCCACAAGTGGCCTGCTGGACCTGGGCTAGGACTGGGGTAAAATAAATCAGCCCCTAATTGCTCTCCGGACTGGGGGAGTTTTCCCAGCCCTGGGAAGGGGGGTATGGAGGCGGGATTGCTGGGAAAATGGCAGAAACTGGGAGTGGGTACTGAACCCGCTCCCAACCTGCCTCCGTGCCATCTTCCCGGAAGGCGGGTCTCCAACTCGCACAGGGACCCGTCTCCTCGAGGCGGGAAGGGGACTAGAGCCAATTAACTGCCTGTTAACAGGTAGTTAACAGGCAGTTTTTAGGCTTATCCCCATTTTACCCCTGCAAGTGCAGGCTTCCCGACGGCTGCGAACCTCGCCAGGGTCAGCGAGGCGAGCAGTGGGTTTGCGAGGGTGAGAGGGGTCAAAAAGTCCACTGTAGAGGTGAGTGATGGGTGTAAGTATGAGAGGTGAGCGTAAAGTGTTGGAAAAAAGGTTCCTTACCTTTGCTTCTTCCTGCAGGCTTCAACCCTTGGGGATCCGGAGGTGCCTCATCTCAACAGCAGAGATGACAGAATGGCTGCTGCATTCTCAGATACAGCAGCCATCTGCTTTCTGCTGAGGAGAGAAGTTTTGGTGAGCCTTCAGTGCAAGGGCTCACCTTAGAACAGAGATTGTTAGTGTTTGACAGCTTCTCAAAGCTGTCAAATGCTGACAATTCATCTGTCAAAAAATTTCGACAGATGAAACGTCATACACTGACGTCCTCTGTCACTGGCTTTCCCTTAATTGGCCGGGGCTTAACAAGGTCAATCAAGGGAAAATAGCGTGGGTTGGTCAGACGTCATTGGGGGCGGGACTGAAACCCGAAAACCAGCAGGCCCGCCCCCAACGCGTCCCCATTGACAAAATCCAGTGTGTGTGAACATAACACGACTTCCCCCTCCACAGAGGAATGGCAACATTCACAGATGAAGAATGGTTACTTGGGCAAAGTAGCAGAGGGTTGCAGATGTCCATGGGTCTGTACTCCAGGATGATTCAGCACCTCCAGTGGAGATGGGGAAAAAACTGGAGAAAAAATTACAAAGGAAGCAAAAACGGTTTACTCGCCAACAACAAAAGAGCTCATCATTTTTCAGTTTCATTAGGGCAAAATCATCGAACAGTTGCACTAACTTGTGATTAATCCATAGAATCATAGAAATTTACAGCACAGAAGGAGGCCATTCAGCCCATTGTGTCTGTCCTGGCCAGAAAAGAGCCATCCAGCCTAATCCTACTTTCCAGCTCTTGGTCCGTAGCCTTGCAGGTTACGGCACTTCAAGTGCATATCCAAGTACTTTTTAAATGCAATGAGGGTTTCTGCCTCTACCACCCTTTCAATCAGTGCATTCCAGACCCCCACCACCCTCTGGGTGAAAACATTTCTCCTCAACTCCCCTCTAACCCTTCTATCAATTATTTTAAATCTATGCCCCCTGGTTATTGACCTCTCTGCTGAGAGAAATAGGTCTTTCCTATCCACACTATCTGGACCCCTCATAATGTTATACACCTCATTTAAATCTCCCCTCAGCCTCCTCTGCTCCAAAGAAAACAACCCCAGTCTATCCAATCTTTCCTCATAGCTAAAATTCTCCAGTCCTGGCAACATCCTCGTAAATCTCCTCTGTACCCTCCCTGGTGCAATCACATCTTTCCTGTAATGTGGTGACCAGGAACGGCACGCAGTATTCTAGCTGCGGCCTAACTAGTGTTTTATACAGTTCAAGCATAACCTCCCTGCTCTTATATTCTATGCTTCGGCTAATAAAGGAAATTATCCCGTATGCCTTCTTAACCACCTTATCTATCTGTCCTGCTACCTTCAGGGATCTGTGGACATGCACTCCAAGGTTCCGCTGTTCCTCTACACTTCTCAGTATCCTACTATTATTGTGTATTCCCTTGCCTTGTTAGCCCTCCCCAAATGCATTATCTCACACTTCTCTGGATTGAATTCCATTTGCCACTTTTCTGCCCACTTGACCAGTCCGTTGATATCATCTTACAGTCTACAGCTTTCTTCCTCACTATCAACCACATGGCCAGTTTTTGTATTTGGTATTTTGAATTTTCTTCCCTTAATTGTATTCAATGAGTGTTCGTCTAAAAATAAAAAGTGTGGCGTGGCTTTTGTCACTGAAACACACCTTGGCTTTTCCTTCTATTCCCCTCACACCAGGTCAAAGCAGCCCACTTGATTGGCACCCCATCCACCACCTTAAACATTCACTCCCTCCACCACTGGCGCACCGTGGCTGCAGTGTGTGCCATCTACAAGATGCACTGCAGCAACTCGCCAAGGCTTTTTCGGCAGCACCTCCCAAACCTGCGACCTCTTCCACCTAGAAGGACAAGGGTAGCAGGCGCATGGGAACACCACCCCCTCCAAGTCACACACCATCCTGACTTAGAAGTATATTGCCAATCCTTCATCGTCGCTGGGTCAAAATCCTGGAACTCCCTCCCTAACCACACTGTGGGAGTACCATCACCACATGGACTGCAGCAGCTCAAGAAGGCGGCTCACCACCACCTTCTCAAGGGCAACTAGGGATGGGCAATAAATGCTGGCATTGTCAGCAACGCCCACATCCCATAAACGAATAAAAAAAATAAAAAACACCTTCTTTTCCTTGGAGCACCTCACCTTGTTCCACCCCTCTCACTTCTCCTTTAACATCCTCATGAAACAAAAGACCAGGATAGATCTTTTTTGATGGTATAGGTCAGACTTCAACCTGAAGCAAACTGCATCACAGGGAGTCTGAAGGCTACATTCCATGCTAGTAGCCCCTGCCTACGCTAAATTAAACAAGCAAATAGCAAGAGAGACAAGCATAGCTAATATTTCTGACAGGGAATTTTGGCATACTGACCTCTAGATAATGGGTCATGCACAATTTGAAATTAAAATGTTGTGAAGCTGAAAGCAGATCAGATATTGGCTCACTGCAATATCACTTGTGCACAAACAGAAGGTGGCATTTTTTTTAGATTGAGAAGCCTTGGTGCATTGCCAAAACCAATAGTATAGGACACCTCTAAAGATGAAT
This sequence comes from Somniosus microcephalus, assembly GCF_052327205.1. Taxonomy (NCBI): domain Eukaryota; kingdom Metazoa; phylum Chordata; class Chondrichthyes; order Squaliformes; family Somniosidae; genus Somniosus; species Somniosus microcephalus. The sequence goes on from NC_141011.1 coordinate 25,548,538, forward strand.
AACGATTAGGTGACTGGAATTTTGGGTTTCAAAAGGCTGACTGTAAAAGGGAAGGAGTACTGAGGAAGGGAAGGAATTAAAGAGCTCTCAACACTGAGAAAGAATGAGTTAGAGTAGGTAACTAATGAGTCTTGATTTCAACACTGTTGAGGATCCAGGGAGGAGTAGAGTGTGTAAGGTTGGGTACGTGAAAGTTAGAAGGAACAAAGGAGGAAAGTTTTAAATGATTTGCTTCTGGTTAATTCAGCATTTCAAGTTAATAAAACCCAGTGAAGTTTCAGCCAGCAAACAAAATAATGCTCAACGAAATGGAAGGAAATATCCAGCCGAACTAGGCTAGACTGAGCTTGTATTTGTTTGAGTCTAGAACATTAAGGGGTAATCCAATTGAGGTGTTTAAGATGATGCAAATTGGCATAGCGACTGACAGATCAGGGGAGTTAACATGTGGCTAAAGGGCTGGTGTGGAAAAGAGGGGTTGCTTTTCAAGGGACTCTGGCATCAGTACTGGGACAGGACGGAGCTGTACTGATGGGACGGGCTCCACCTGAACCGGGATGAGACCAGTGTCCTCGTGGGAAGGATAAATAGGGAGGTGGCAAAGGCTTTAAACTAGTAAGATGGGGAGAGGGGTCTACAAAAAATGAAACAAGCCTAAATATAAACAAACCAGGAAAGGAGAACATAGGACAGACTAGTCATAAATGGCCAGGGAATAAATAGAGTTATAGAACAGTAGTGTAAAAAGATGATTAAAAATAAAGTGTGAAGAACTGCTATCAAAAGAGTTAAACTGTACAGCAATGCACACAGTGTCCGTAATAAAACAGGGGAACTGGAGGCAATAATACATTGCGAGGAAAAAGATATAGCAGGGATCACTGAGACATAGCTACAGAAAAATCAGGACTGGGAATTAAACATTGCAGGTTATAACATATTTAGAAAAGATAGAGAGGGAAAAGGGGGAGTTGGAGTAGCTGTACTTATTAGAGATAACATAATGGCAGTAGAAAAAAGTGATGTAGCCATCAGTAAGACAGAAATAGAATCCATGTGGATAGAGATAAAAGATAATAAAGGATCAATCACACTACAGACCACCTAATAGTGGAAGGGAGGTGGAGGAAGAAATATGCAAACAGATTAGGGAAATTAGTAAAAAAAAGCATAGAATAATAATCATGGGGGATTTCAACTACCCTAAATTTAATTGGCCAGAAGAGGTAGGTAAAGGGGATAAGGGAGTTCCTACAATCTGTACAGGACTCCTTTCTAACAAAGTATGTAAGAAGCCCGACAAGGGAGGATTTGCCACTGGATCTAGTAATGGGGAATGAACCAGAGCAGATCAGAGAAGTAAAAGTAGGGGAACATCTAGGCAATAGTGATCGTAATACAATATGCTTTAAGATAATAATTGAGAAGGATAAGCATGACAAAGACCAGGGTAATAGATTGGAGAAAAGCTGATTTTGTGGGGCTGAGAATAGAACTTGGCAAAATAAAATGGACAACAATATTGGCAAACAATAATGTAGAACAGCAATGGGAAACATTTAAAAATGTGTTCAACAGAGTCGAGGAAAATATATTCCTCTAATAAACAAGAATAAATAAAACACTAATGAGACACCATGGATGAATAAGGACATAAGGGAAAACTTGAAGGTAAGAAAAGAGGCGCGAAGCACATGGACAGCAGGGGAGAGCGTGACAAGGGAGAATATGAAGAGATTAGGAGAGAAATCAAAAAAATCAATTAGGAAGACAAAGAGAAACTATGAAATTAAATTATCAAGGAACATACAACAAAATAGTAAAATATTCTACAGGCACATTAAAAAAAGGAAAATTGGGATGGGAATAGGGCCACTAAGTGACGGACAGGACAAAATCACAGGCAGCAATAGCGAAATGGCAGAAATATTAAATAAATAAACATTTTGCTTCAGCATTTACCAGGGAGACGGATCAGGTGGACATGACATCATGAGATGAGATTAGAAATGATATAACCGCATTTAAAATATAAAGAGGGGAGATATTAAATAAACTAATCAAACTCAAAGAGGATAAAACCTGTGGTCCGAATGGATTGCATCCATGCATTTTAAAAGAATCTAGGGAAGAGAATCTAGGTAAGAGAGGCACTATTACACATATTTAATAATTCGTTAGAAAAATGTGTAGTGCCAGGGGACTGGTGGATAGCTAATATTATTATACTTATATTTAAGAAGGGAGATAGAACATGTCCAGGTAATTATAGACCAGTCAGCTTATCGTCAATGGTAGGAAAGATATTGGGCTGGATTTTCTCAATGGAGACGAGTTGGAGGCGGGACTGCTGCTTGTCGTGTCAATGTTCCGCCTCCATCCTTGTCTGACCAACCAGAGGGATTTTCCCCTGATTGACCTTGTTAAGCCCGCCCTGCGGGCTCAGCAGGCCAATTAGGGAGGAAGTCACTGACAGAGCACGTCAACGTCAGTCTGTCAAGACTTCTTGGAAGAAGAAATGTCAGCATTTGACAGCTCTGTGAAGCTGTCAAACACTAACATTCTCTGTAGTTTGATGAGTCCTTGTGTTCAGGACTCATCAAACTTTCAACTTTGTCGATTTCAGATGGCTGTTGGTTTGGAGGATCCAACAGCCAGTCTCTGAAATCGACAAGGAAGATGTCAGGTCTACCGATCCAGAGAGGATGAAGGCTGTCGGAAGAAAACAAGGTAAGTGAACATTTTTTTACACTTATCACTCACCTTACATACTTACCACTCCACACTTGCACCCATCACTCACCTCTACATCTTACTTCCAGGTGCCTCCGACTGCCGCAGACCTCCTCCATGTCTTCTCCAACCCGGCGGGGTTCTCCGAGGTCGGGAAGCCTTCACCTGTGAAGGTAAAATGCCTTTCCTGCCTCCAGGAGATGGGACCCGAAGCAGCACATCTTCCCGTCTCCCGGCAAAAGGGCACGGAGGTGGGATGGGGACGGCTTTGCATCCGCCCCCACTTTCTGCTACTTTACCAGCAGTCCCACTTCCATGCCCGCCTCCTCGGGGCTTGGAAAATCCAGCCCAATGGAATCCCTACTAAAGCAGAAAATAGAAAAACATTTAGAAACCAAAAATATAATAATGAATAGTCAGCATGGATTTCAAAAGGGAAAGTCTTGCTTGACCAACCTCATTGAATTCTTTGAAGAGATAATGGAGAGAGTAGACAAGGGCAATGTATTAGATGTAATATATCTAGATTTCCAAAAGGCCTCGCTAAGGTACCACACAATAGACTAATGCATGCAGAGTCAGGGGACAAGTAGCAGAATGGATAGCCAGCTGGCTGCAAGACAGAAAGCAGAGAGTAGGGGTAAAGAGTAGCTATTCAGAGTGGCAGAAGGTGGGAAGTGGGGTCCCACATAGATCAGTGCTGGGACCACTCGAGTGGAACATAATGCCGGCAAAGACTGGTTGGGCCGAATGGCCTGTTTGTCTGCTGTATATTCTACGTAATTCTATGATTAAAGGATTTGATAGGGTAAACAAGAGAAACTATTTCCTCTAGTGGGGGAGTTCAGAACAAGAGGGCATAACCTTAAAATTAGAGTTGGCCATTCAGGGGTGATGTCAGAAAGCACTTCTTCACACAAAGGGTAGTGAAAATCTGGAACTCTCCCCCTCAAAAAAAAATCTGTTGAGGATGGGTCAATTGAAAAATTCAAAATTGAGATTAATAGATTTTTTATTACAACAACAACAACTTATATTTATTTAGCGCCTTTAACGTAGTAAAACATCCCAAGGCGCTTCACAGGAGCGTTATAAAACAAAACTTGATACCGAACCACATAAGAAGATATTTGGGCAGATGACCAAAAGCTTGGTGAAAGTAGTAGGTTTTAAGGCGTGTCTTAAAGGAGGAAAGAGAGGTAGAGAGGTGGACAGGTTTAGGGATGGAATTACAGAGCTTGGCAGCTGAAGACACAGCCGCCAATGCTGGAGCGATTAAAATCGGGGATGCGCAAGAGGCCAGAATTGGAGTAGCGCAGAGATCTCAGAGGGCTGTAGAGCTAGAGGAGATTACAGAGATAGGGAGGGGCGAGACCATGGAGGGAAGAGTATTAAGGGTTATGGAACCAAGGCAGGTAGATGAAGTTAAACTACAGATCTGCTGTGATCTAATTGAATGGCAGAACAGGCTCGAGGGGCTGGATGGCCTGCTCTGTTCCTCTATTCCTATAAACTCCAGCAAAACATATTGCATAGGAACAGAGGAAAGGACTAGATGGATAGACTCTGCAGTCCTTCAGGCCATTCTAAAAAAAACTATTACCTCTCAATTGCCCACACCCTCAAACATCTATCCAATTCTCCTTTAACCCTGTCAACACTATCTGCCTGAACTGTGTCCAAGGCAGTCGACTGCACAAATTCACCACCCTTTGTGTAGTTAAATATATACTGCCTGTGCACCTTCCCCCTTCTGGCTTGAACCTGTGTCTCGTAGTTCTAGAGTTTGTGGCAATTTCAAATGCATTATTTATCTATTCCCTTAAAAATCTTGAATACTTGAATAGTATCTCCCTGTGCCTTCTCCTCAGCAGAGTAAATGGAATTATGCAATATACAAATTGTTTCAGGGGCTCAGAGGATGTTAATAAAACGCTTGCGCTATATAGTTTACCAGCCAAGTGCTAATGCCAGCATTCACTGCACTCCAGCCCATAGAATCACTGGGGTAGGTCACCCGTTTTACACTATCGCACAAAGTCAAAATCTACCCCACTGAGACTAAACCTGGTGGATCTAATAAGGGGAGCCCGAATTTGGGGTTTAGAGAGGATTTCCTGGTTTTACTCCTCCTTTAAGTTCCACCCTCATTTCCATTGGAAGTGAGGAGGGTGTATGATAAGTCCACCCTTGCAAAGATATAGTCGTGCAAATGATGGGTTTAGACCAGGATAACATCATGTCCTAACTTCTGACATTTACACTCCAGGAGCTGCCAATCTAACTTATGCCTCTATAAAGCATGGTAACTTGGACCAGCGTCTGAGGAAGGCTGCCCTGCATTGTAGACAAGCCCTCTCTGATAGTCCTGCAAAGGATGGCCTTGGACCCTGCCACTATCGCTGCCATCTGCTGAACATCTTTGGAAAATCTTTGCAGTGCCTTTGTATCTGATGCCCTTGCAAACATTTGTCTTTTCATGGCAGGGCCCTGATCATTGTCTGAATGCTCAATGGCCAAGATCCGAAATCTCTTAAACCTCCACTCAGGTACATCTGGCTTCCTGTAAGTTATGAAGCTCCCTGTGTCAATTACTCATCGAGACGATCTGTATCAGCCTGCAATTACCCATCTGAGTTGGTGTGAAGTGACAACAACAACTTGCCTTTATATAGCACCTTTCATGTAGGAAAACGTCTCAAGGTGCTTCACAGGAGCATAATAAGACAAATATTGACACCAAGCCAAAGAAGGAGACATTAGGACAGGTGACAAAAAGCTTAGTCAAAGAGGTAAGTTTTAAGGAGGTGAGAGAGGTGGAGAGATTGAGAGGTTTAGGGAGGGAATTCCAGAGCTTAGGGGTTAGACGGCTGAAGGCACGGCCGCCAATGGTGGGGCAAAGGGAGTATGGGTTGCGCAAGAGACCAGATTTCTGGAGAAATGTAATGAGTTCCTTCTGTCCACTTTTTCAGGTATGGATCTCCTCTGAGTATGAGCCTCAAAAAAACATTAACGACTTTTAACCATTACCATTTAGCACACCTCTTCTGTGGGTGCAGACCCTCCCAAGGCTCCACCCCTACAGCATGAACTGAGTGAGTTCCCAAGATTTGCTTTGCCTTCTCCTCCTGGTGCCCCTCCCCCTGGGACCTGTCCTTCTCGGGCACTGTGCACCAACTTGTCCTGCTCGACAAAGGAATGATTGTTATTGTCAGTCACAAACTGTTGAATTTAACAACTATTTGAGAATCCTCATCACTCCTGTTATGGAATTCCCACCAAAGAGCGACAGGTTGTTTTGTTTAGGGAAGGATATGGGGAGATATTGAGCAAAGGTGGGTAAAGGGAGTTGAGGTACAGATCAGCCATGAACTAATTGAATGCTGGAACAGGCTCAAGGTGGTGAATGGCTTACTCCTGTTCTTATGTTTTGTCCCACCCAGCAATATTTTAAATCGCTGAGCCCAGAATTTAGAACGGGTTCAGTTCCCGACGGGTTAGTCAGGCTAGTGTCCCATGATGGCAGACTTGAAATTTTGGGGCCATCGAATGTTACAACACAAGAAGGAGCCATTCAGTTCATCGCTCCTGTACCAGCTCACTGAGGGTCGGCTCATTTTTCTGTCCTTTCACCATGCCCTTTTACATTTTTCTTTTTTCAAATATTTATGGAGCATTAATTGACACGGAAAGCAAAGAGACTTGAAACCTTAAAACATTTTTGAATAAACTCAGAATCAGCGACTTAATTTGCAGTAACGCCAAAAAAGAGTTGGAGAATCATGCACAGGGTCAATTAGTCATACAGTTTAGCCCCTTCTCATTTTGGCTCTTGCAAAGAATCATGATTTTAATCTTGGTTCTTCTAACTCTTTCTTTTTTAAAGAATATCTTTGTTTAAACAGCGAGTGCTGCTGATAATATCCAGGGAAGCTTGCAGAAGGTAATGAGGCTGGCGACGTGACAGGGCTGGATTAACACACCCGGTGGAAATGACAAGATTGCTGAGGCACCCTGGGCTAATGATCATATCTCTCCTGATGTTAATTCAACTCCCACACACTGCCTCGCTCAGGAACTCTTCCGAGCATCAGGGGAATGCAGAAAACTTGAGAGTTAATTTGTGGATCTTTGTAACTATCTGAATTTTTTTAAAGGTTCTAATGATGACAACACTTTTTTTAAAAGAATCAAAATGAAACACTTTCACAAAAAAGGCAGTGGGTGGGTGGGGGGTCACTTTTAAAGGGAGTCTGTATGGTTGGGTTGCAGCACAGCTAATCGATCGTGTGTCACTTTTATTGTGATCATTTCATGTGCAACTGACCCAATATGCTCATGACTCCATTGGCAGATTTTGACAGGATTTGTGTTCGGTTGCAGAGTTCAGTGAAAAGGACGAGCAAAATGTTTTCTATTAGGGTGGAAGTTACTGCCAGAACACTTAATGCACTCATAGCCATTTCTCTCTCCATTAATTTAATGACTATGTTAAACCATTTAAATTGTGCAAACCAGACATATTACCACAAGAAATAAAGGGGGCAGCAAAAGCTGGAGTTCCTTGGACGAGTAGCGAAATTAAAATTAATAAGGGCCATATGACACATCTAGGGCTAATAATACAAAAGCAAATCAAGCGGCATATACGTAGATAGCAGAGGGGAAGCAAAAGAAACAGGTTAAGAGGAGGTGTAAAGAAAGACAGGCAGGAAACGTACAGGGAAATAGTAAAGTTTTTTTTTAAAGAGTATTTAAAACAAGGGTAGAGCTCATGGGTGACAAAATAGTGCATCTACTCATGTAGGGTGAAGAAATGGTGAGAATGCTAAATGAGTATTTTGCCTCAGTTTTTGGTAGTGGGAATAAAATAATACAAGTCAAGGATATGACGCATTTAGACAGGATAACTATAGATAAGGAAGTAGAACTTAAAATGTTGGTGGAACTGGTCCTGCTGGAACCCTCCTGGAATGATTTAAGCAGTCAGACAGGAACTGGCTTGGCTATGTAGGTTAGCTGCGCAGGTTGTGCCAAAGGACTAGAGGGCTGCCAATGTAACACTTCTATTCAAAAAGGGAGAAAAGAATAAACCCAGTAATTATCGACCATTCAGCCTAAATTTGGTAATGGATAAGCTTGCAGAGTCAGAATACAGAATAAAATTAATACCGGCCTAGAAAAGACGTGTGTTAATTAAGGACAGTCAGGTGTGGGAGTTCAGTTCTGTGGAGAGACGAGAGAAGCTGGGATTGTTCTCCTTAGCGCAGAGAAGGATGGGGGGAGACCTAATAGAGGTGTTCATAATTATGAGGAGTATTGATAGAGCAAGTAGGGAGAAACTGTTTCCTCTGGCAAGTGGGTCAGTAACCAGATGTCATAGATTTAAAATATTTGGCAAAAGAACTAGAGGGGAACTTAGGAGAAAGTTCTCCATACAGAGCGTTGTTAAGATCTGGAGCACACTGCCTGAAAGCAAAGTTCCCCGTAATTTATTTTTGGGTGCGCGGCTGCTTTAAGGGGCTGCGCGGCCCATTCATAGTTTCGCGCAAACTTTAACATTGCAAAAGCTGGTCCCGGGCTGCGCGGGATCGGCAGAGAGCTGTGCGAGTTATAGGGAACGTTGCCTGAAAGGGCAGTGGAAGCAGATTCCATAGTAACTTTCAAAAGGCAATTGGACGTGCACTCGAACAGGACTCATTTGCAGAGTTAACGGGGGAAAAGCTGGGGTGTGTGACTAAATTAGACAGCTCTTTCAAAGAGCCGGCACAGACACGATGGGACGAATAGCCTCCTTCTGTGCTGTATGATTCTATGGGGGTGATTTTCATTCAGAAGTCGGGAAGGAGGCGGGACTACAATTTTCGGGGTTGTAGTCCCGCCTCCATCAAGATGCGGCCAATCCACGCGATTTTAACTTGATTGACCTTGTTGAGCCCGCCCAGCGGGCTCAGCAGGCCAATTAAGGGCCACCCGGCAACAGGTGACGTCACAGACTGAAATTTCATTTGTCAAGATGTTTTGACAGATGAAATATCAGCGTTTCACAGCTGTTTGAAGCTGTCAAACACTGACAGTCTTACTTCTAACCTGAGTCCTTCTACACAGACTCAGTTAGAAATCTCTCCTGCACAGAAAGCTGCAGGCTATCACTTTTGACAGTTTGCAGCCATTCTGCTTTCTGTGCCGGTGAGATGATGGACTCCCGAAACCTAGAGGAAGGAAGGCTGTAAAGGTAAGTACAGGTACTTTAAACTTCTTTACACACTTTAGACACACCAAACACACTTACCTTTGCACTCATGCACCCATCACTCACCTGAACACCGACATCTCGACCCCTCCAAGTCCTTCAACCCGACAGCCCGACTCCTCTAACTTGGCGTGGTTTGGAGCCTTCGGGATTCCCACACTTCAAGCTTTAAAATAGGGATTAGGCTAAAAACCTAATTGGCACTAATCCCTTCCCGCCTCGGGTAGGCGGGTCCAAGTGCGGGGCGGGTACCCGCCTCCTTTGAAACTTACATGGGGGCGGGATGGTGTCGGGACCCCCGAATTCGGAACTTTAACCCCCCGCACGCCTCCAATCCTGACTCTACGGGTCAATGAAAATCGACCCCTATGATTCTACAACTAGTTGGTTCTAAGTTTAGAATGAGAGTTCTCACCTTCTGTGTCTGCTTTTACTCCAAGTTGTCGGTATACCAGCTAAACGGAAAACAAAAGCTTTGACCTCTGACCCTCACCCAGTGATTGGCTAGTTGGGCTGCCAATCGAATCTTCCAGCACTCACTTAGGTGTGGGCTCCTGGTAGCTAACCCACCCACCCATGCAGGGCTCAAATGAATGAAAACATTCCAACATATTACGTGTGAATGTTAATGGAACGTTTTAATTGTCTCGGGCTGATGTAGCACACGAGAAGTATCTCTCCAGACACTTTGATGGAATCTAATCCACTTTCCCAGAAGTTTGTATGTTCTGTGGATTTAACCTCTTGAGCCCCATTTAAGTTGCTAGCAACATCTTGGTATGAATTAATCCGAAATCTCTCCTAGGCCAAATAGACCAAAATATTGAAACATGACAAGGGGCATCAAGTTCAAAAGCAAAACGGTCGTGCTAAACCTGCACAAATATTTGAGGGTTAGGCAAAGCTGTGTTTTGGGGTTTTTAACTATTTGTCCTCGAAGGGATTTTCCGTTGAAGCTATAATACGGTTTTGATATAAAATTGTATTTCGGATTCTGAAGATTAATTCTCAAAGGTCCAGCATCTGGTTTTTTTTAAACTTGAAGGCTCGGTGCCTTAACAAGCTCCCCCAAAGGGTAATGCGTGAGTCAGCCATCAAAACTGGTCCAATGCTGGAAATCTGAAATAAAAACAAAAAATGCTGGAAACACTGCAAGTCAGGCAGCATCTGTAGAGAGAGAAACAAAGTTAACATTTCAAGTCGATGACCTTTCATCGGAACTGGAAGAAGTTAGAGATATTGCAGTTTTAACCTTATTTGTTTGGGGCAATAGGTGAATCGTTATCGCATTCCAACACTTCAAGTAAGCATTCACACACAGTATGTCGGAGGGGGCTGCATTCATGCAGGTTCAGTATGTGGCTGTCTGTCAGGACCTCACTCCGAGGAGAGCAGCATTCAGTCTGATTGGCAGCTCAACTGGCCAACCTCCAGACACGGAGAGCTGAGGGATGGTCAAAGGTTAAGCTTTTGGCTTCCTGTCCAGCTAAAAACAGAGAAAAGAAGCACATAGGTTGGGACCATCTATGGGAGATTTAAGGAAGCCAGACCTAGAGAGATTAAGTTCTCCCCTTAATCTTATGGCCAATTATTTTCAGAGAAATTATTGATTAGGAAAGTTAGCCCACTAACAGGGACAGTGTTTTGCTACTTATGAGGAGCGTATGAGATAAGTTGCAATCATTACTCTGTTCATTAACATGTTATTGTGGCGGAGCCACTAAAGGACTCAGATCGTTTGTATATAATTCCCTTTAACAACGTGTTAGCTACAGCCTGAGTCTGTATCTTTATTTATACTGTTTACTTGTACACAGCGTGATTACTTCACCAGCGCGGGTAAACGCGATGACGTCACGCCGTTCATCACGTGATCCCCCACTGGCGGGAAGAACGTGATGACGTCATGACGTCAGCCACGGGTCCGCCCTAGCAGTCCTCGTGGAGCCTCCGAACTGAGCAGACCTACACTCGATGTTCTCCTGTAGTTACTTGTTTAAACCTGTTAGTTTCCATTAAACTTCGTTTTGTTAATCGCCTGAGTGGACCTCAGCCTTTGGATAGGAACTAGACATTCCTACATTATATGTGTTAGGCCACATGTAGACCTGGTTTTCCTGAATGGCTGCCTCAAGGCAACCCAGTCTTGTAGTGGGGACCTCAAACATATGCAAAGGGCCTAAAAGAAAGTTTCAGGCCTGGGCACTGCCTCCAATTTTTTGACCTTTATCAATATGCGCTTCCTGCTTACCATATTGATGTCATAGGAGTCTGTTTAGTGCCCGAAAAAATGGGCGCTGTGCGGCCAAATTTCTAGGCCTATACCTTCAGGAGGAAAAGAATGAAAGATAGCAAGGGGGCGGGGCCGGTGGAATGCAGCAATTTATAAAGCACTGGTGAGATCCAGCTCTAAAACAATACAGTCGTGCTTTAGAGAGGCCTCACGCCATTGGAGGGACCACACACACAGTGGTTGGAGGTTGTAAAGTTTTGCAAGACCTGATTTCTGGGTGAATACTGAGGCCATGCTGCTGGCCAGTGTGGTTTCATTTAAATATTAAAAATGCAATCTGAAGCAGGTTTCTTCAAGGGAGAAGGCACATTTTCCCAGGATTTTTTTTTGTGATGCCCTATACCCTTTGCTGAAAATGCTTCCTCCTTTGGTTGGTTGTGCAGGGTACTCCTCCATTTTGTTCATTTTTTTTTTCCATCAATACTTTTTCTTCCTTATTTTTACTTTCTTTGCTTTGACATTGCGCCTTGCAAAGATGTGAGGCTGGAAATGTGAGTTCTGAACATCACTCCATAATCTGGATGTGGAAGAGGAGCCACAAATGGAGGTCCAACAACTCCCGAGGTGTTTGGCCCCACCCATCCCTACCTGTATCTGGACATTTCAGAGGAGTCATGTCTTTTCAACTTCCACTGTGAGAAGGTGATCCACTTTTCTGCCACCGCCGCAACGCTGCTTTTATGGTGAACTGCAGCCCTTTAAGCGCTACGGCATCACTAGATTTTACATCCCCAGTGAAACGTGCTACAGACCAAGCTCCCTGGGCAGGATTGTCCTGTGCCACTAGCTTATTCAAAACAGGGATCGGGCTTTAGATCACAAAATTTGGCATCGTCCCCCCCGCTCCCCCTAATCCCAGTGCTGTTGGCACTGTTGCACTCTATCCTTAAGCATGCACAATGCCAAGTTTTGGATGGATTTTGGCAGCACCCTTGCAAAGCTCCTGACCAGCACACAACCTCAAACAGTACTCTCAATCAATGGAGCACTGCCTGGAGGGTCCACCCGCTACCAATCCATCACCCTGTCAACTCCAGAACTCGAGAAACGAGGCATACATTTTTTAAATATTTGAGTGATTGAACTGCATTTTAAATATTTGTAGCATGTTTTAAAGCTGTATTTATTTGAGATTGAGTACATGACCATGTTGTAATAACACTCAAAGATACTGTCTAAGCTAACACCCCATTCCAGGTTTCCTATGGCAATAAGCCACTTGAGTGACATTATCAGAACGCATTGGTGAGATTCTAATTACTCCCCCTCACCCATTATTCTATTCATATTCTCGCCTCACAGATATACAAAGTTACATTCACTTTTTCTTTCTGCCTGTCCCCTTCTCTCCATATTTTTTTCTTATCTCATTTCCCCACTCCCTTGGGCCCTCCGTCCTGCTGCAATGCTATTCTGTGATTGAAAGAGAAGGGAGGGGACATGTTCCCGAGCCTACGCCTCCTTTCAACAGTTGCATGGGGGGCATACAGTCGCCATCTGGGCCAGTGTGCGGCATAACTTGTGCTTCCCAGGGCAGCTCGGCTGAGATCTAAGCCATGCCAAGAGGAGAAATCGCGAGCTGTCTCTCTAACAGAAAAACAGAACTCTCATCCCCAGATCTTTTTCGCTCGGTCCTGATGCTGCTGACTCGCTGTTGGGGCATCGCTGCATGAGCACCATCCACTCTCGAGTGTCTTCTTCATGCTGGAGCCTAAACGGTGAATGTTGGCAGGCTGTTCAACACAATTCTGTTGTCACCCAACATCTACAAAGTTGCACTTTCCCCGCAGGAGCCACTGGACAGCAATCAGGACAGGCAACCTTGGCTGATTTCCCCACCCCTTCCCTAGTACCGGCCAATAGTCGCACCTCTGTTTGAGATCAGCAAATCCAGTACAGACCAGAGACCTTCCTAGGTCGTATGATTCAGTGTCCCACTGCACACTGCATTTACCCAGCAAGCCCTGACTGATTGCACCTCTGATTTTTTTTGTTGTTGTTAAATTAACCGTCTATTCTCGAGAAGGCACTGACTTGTACAGCACCGTGGGATGTTTAACTACCTTAAAGGCGCTATATAAATGCAAGTTGTTGTTGTCCTTGGGTGGGATCCCATAAGTGCGTGTCACCCTCTGGTACTTTCCGCAAGTGACCATTGTTCCTTGCCCAATTCTGTCCTCGTCCAACATCCACATTTCACTAGATCATGATCCGGAATGCGAGCCTCCCTGACCCTGCATTTACCAGGGGAGCTGAGGCAATCTGTAACAGGGCTACGCCTCCTTGCGTTAAGATAGGCTAACTCATCATAGGGCAAAGGTTGAACCTGAGCCTCCCCTGGTCTGTACCACCCGCCACTCACTGGAAAAACTCACTGGGCCATTAGGAGAACCTAAGACAAAGACCCCTACAACTTTTAACAAGCAAGATCAAACAAAATCCTCTGAGGAATCAGCAATACAGAGAGATGCCAAGTTCATTTTTCTTGAAAGTCAAACCAAGGAATGGTGTGATACAGAGAAGAACGGTTTCAAACACCAGATAAGTCAAATAAATGATAATGGAAACTCATTTTATTTTCCTTGGTTTTAATTGCAAAGAACATTTAATTGAAATGCATTTTCTTTATCTTTGGGCAGGACCCTGAATTATGCAGCATAATGTTTAATTGCAGGTTCCAAGATTTGTTCAATAATTTATAAGCAATGACACATCCAATACTGATAATCTGTTGGAAGTACAATTAGACTTTAAAAATTCATCACAGATTATAGAACACACAAACCCTGAAAGTCTGTTGAGTTGTTCTAGGACAGCTGAAGATTTATTTAAAACCTGAATACAACATTTCTTGGCAAAATAAAACAACACCTAAGAAATCAAGAAAGCACAAACTGCGAAAAAGCCAGTCAGCCATCAAATGTGCTCCTTCCACAGACCATTTACAATCCGCCCTATAATGGGCTGTACCACTCGCCCATTAAATCTCTTTGCTTGCACAGCCCGTGTAAAATAGAACCTGCCATGGGTTCTGCCCCACCCATTTAATCTTGAGGGAACATTCTGTATAAAGGCTTCCTGAATCCCAAAGGCAATCAAGCAACACACCAGCTGGCACATTTCTCCAGTATAAACATGTCTGGCAGGGAAGACACTGCCCAGGACTTGTGGTGTTAATGTATGCAGCCTTAAAGTAAAGCAGTAAAACTTTTCTTCTAAGTCAGTAGAAACTCTAAACTAGTTTCTGATTAACTCTCTAGATCTCAGAGCAACCATGGGAACCTGACTGACGATCAATTGGTGCTGAATCCCAATTTGTGGGAAAGAGCACGAGTGAGGTGAAGATACTGACCGATTTGTAATCCCAGCCAACAGGGACATCTGGTAACTTCCCGCCTCACAATTGGGAACAAGAAAGTGACCTAAGTTGAGCTATTACATGATGTATTGATCTTCTTTCCTTCCCCTCAGAGGGGTGCAGGATTTTTATTTCATCATGCAAGATTGTAAAGAGATAATCGTCTGGCAATGAAAGTGGAGAACGGTGTCTAGTTATTGAATGGTAGCCTGAGATTCACAAATACACCATGTGATTAGTCTGGAGAGTAAAAAAACAAGGAAACTGAAAGGAGATTCTTATCCCTCCGTTTCCTGTACTGCAAGTAATACGGATCGTACACTGGCCCGTCTAATACATAATAAATGCCTGGCTACAAGAATCTCCTTTGAACAGCTGCAGGGTTTGGATAAGGAGATAGAAATTAGACAGGGTGAGGCCACACTCCTGGGAAAGCATCACAAACATTGTATATTAATTCTGCCCCACGTTTTATCTGATGCTTGATGTCTTGTGCACTACTGTTGATGGATGGAAAGGCAAAAAGTATTTCTTTTAAAAGATTAAAAGATGCACAGTAGTTTATCAAAAAAAGAAAATTCTCTATTGTCAGTGTGTATAAAGGATGAGTGAGTTATGCAGGTATAGCTTGCGGGTGAATTATTGTTCAATAAGCTATGCTGTCGTGCATCCTGGTCATAACCACTTATTTGTGTGATAATGAGGATTTTTTATTTCTGCGGAAATACTGAAGTGCACAAGTACGGTCAGGACGCAAGAGATTCCTTCGACAAAAGTGACGAGCTCCTTTAATGGCTCAGTTTGGTAGTTCCACAATGGGCAGTGGATTTGAGCCACACAAAACCAGGTTTGATCTTGTTGCCTATGCTTATCTGAGCCAGGGCAGGAATGCAGGTGTTTGGACTGTGACCCTCAGCACCACTGGGATAGGGAAGGGTAAATCAGCCAGTTTCCCAGTCTATCCACATTGGAAAGCAAGCGTGGCCAACATAAAAATTGACATCTTCTGTGACTGTGACCATGGTGTGTGATCCATCCTTTTCCTCCACAGTCTCTCTCCAGCATTCAATACAGTTAACCATGCCACTCTTCTCCATCGCTTCTCCTCTGTTGTCCAGCTCGGTGAGATTGCCTGTGTGTGGTTCCACTCCTACCTGTCTCAATGCAACAAGCATATTTCCAGCATCGGCTTATCTTCCATTCCCCGCACTATCACCTCCTGATTCCTCCCAAGGATCTCTCCTTGACCCTCTCCTCATCTCCTCTATGATATCAAGCGCAGTCACGTGTACACTGATGACACCCAGTTCTACTTCTCCACCACTTCCTTCGGCCTCATGACCACCTCTGCTGTCAGACTGCCGATTTGGCATCAAGTTGTGGTGTCAACATTTTCTCCAACTGATCATCAGGAAAACAGAAGGAATTGCTTGTGGCTCCCAACAATGAACACCATTCCCTTGCTACTCACTCCAATTCTCTCCCTAGGCACCTGCTCGAGCTGAACCAAACTGTTCAAAACATTGGTTTTAAGCGCCTTGAGACATTTTATTATGTTAAAGGCGCTATATAAATATAATAAGTTGTTGTTGGTGCCCCATTTGACCCAGAGTTGAGCTTCAAGCCCTGCGTTATATCTATTTACTTCCACCTCCACAGTATTGTCCACCTCTACCTCTACCTCACCTCCACTGCCGCTAAAAACTCTTATCCACAGTTCTGTCATGTCTACACTCAATTTCTTCAATGTTCTACTTGCTGGCATCTCAGCCAATCTACGTTTGGTCTCCCCAATGTAGAAGATACTGCATCGTGGGCAGTTGAATACAGTATACTATATTGGAAGAAGTACAAGTAAGATTGCTGTCTCACCCGGAAGGAGTGTTTGAGGCCCTGCACGGTGGGAAGGGAGGAGGTGAAAGAGTAGATGTTGCATCTCCTGCTCTTGCATGGCAAGGTGCTAGGGGAAAGAGAGCATATCTTAGGGGCGATGGAGGTGTGGTCCAGGGTATACCGGAAAGGGAGGCGGGGGAGAAGATGTGTTTGGTGGTAGGATCGTGTTGGAGATGGCAAAATGGCGGAGGATGATCTATCGAATACAGATGCTGGTGAGGTGAAAGGTGAGGATAAGGGGGATCCAATTGTGGTTTTGGGAGGAAAAGGGGTGAGGGTGGAAGTGCGGGAAATGGGACTGATGCGGTTGAGGGCCTTGTCTACCACAGTGGGGGGGGAATCCTCGCCTGAGGAAAAAGGAGGACATTTTGGAAGCTGTGGTGTGAAAGGTGGCATTGTCAGAGCAGATGCAATGAAGACAGAGAAACTGGGAGAAGGGAATTGAGTCCTTACAGGAAGCGGAGTGGGAGGAAGTACAATCGAGGTAGTCGTGGGAGTTGGTGGACTTCTCATAGATATCAGTGGCCTCTCTATCCTGAGAGATGGTGATAGAGAAGTCCAGGAAGGGAAGAGGAGAGTCAGAGTAAAGGTAAGAGCGGGGTGCAAATTTGAAGCCAAATTAATTATATCCTCTAGCTCAGGGTGAGAACAGGAAGCAGCACCAACACAGTCATCTATGCACCAGAAAAGATCAGAATGGAGAACTGAGTAGGACTGGAACAAAGAATGTGCAATATATTGTACAAAAAGACAGGCATAGCTCGGATCCATGTGGGTTCCCATAGCAACATCTTTTATTTGGAGGAAGTGAGTGGACTTAAAAGCACCTATCCTATCCTGAACTAACTCTTGCCAATCAGCCTTGTCCTCACTGATACATCATCCCTGTTCCCCAATGTATTAAATTTAAAATGCTCATCCTTGTCTTCAAATCCCTCCATAACCTTGTCCCACCCTATTTATGCAACTTACTCTCACCTAGTAACCCTTCCTCACCTCTTACGTTGGCCTTTTTTCTTTCCTCTCCCCTTCGTCCCACCATCAGTGGCAGAGGCTTCAGCCACCTCAGCCTTGGTCTCTCAAACCTTCCCCCTAAACCCGTCTCCCTCTCTACTTCACTCTTCATCTTAAAAACCTTCTTAGAACCAATCTATTCAGCCAAACTTTATTCACCTCTCCTATCTCTCACACCATGGCTAGGCATTCGCTTTTTTTTAATTCTTTGAAACTATGGGCTGGATTTTCATTGGGCCGTGGAGTCGGGATTGGAGGCGTGAGGGGGTTTAAAATCCCGAAATCAGGGGTCCCGACCCCATCCCGCCCCCAACCCGCCTCCATGCCAGTTTTAAAGGAGGCGGATACCCGACCCGCACTGAGACCCGCCTCCCTGAGGCGGGAAGGGGATTAGTGCCAATTAACTGCCTGTTAGCAGGTAGTTAACAGGCAGTTTTTAGCCTAATCCCTATTTTCATTGTTGAAATGTGCGATTCCTGATGGCTCCAAACCACGCCAAGTTAGCGAGGCAGGCCGTCGGGATGAAGGGCTTGGAGGCGTCGAGATGTCCGGTGTTCAGGTGAGTGATGGGTGCACGAGTGCAGAGGTAAGTGTGTTTGGTCTGTGTAAAGTGTTTAAAGAAGTTCTACTAACCTTTACTTACCTTTACAGCCTTCCTTCCTTCAGGTCTTGGGAGTACCTCATCTCACCGGCACAGAAAGCAGAATGGCCGCCAGCTGTCAAAATCTGCAGCCTCTGCTTTCTGTTCCGGGGAGATCTCTAAATCATCCTGAGAGGAAGGAATTAACTTGGAGTACAGATTGTCAGTGTTTGACAGCTTCAAACAGCTGTGAAACGCTGATATTTCATCTGTCAAAAGGTCTTGACAGATGAAATTTCAATCTGTGACGTCACCTGTTGCCAGGTGTCCCTTAATTGGCCTGCTGAGCCCGCTGGGTGGGCTCAACAAGGTCAATCAAGTCTAAATCGCGTGGGTTGGCTAGAACTCGATGGAGGCGGGACTACAACCCCAAAAGTTGTAGTCCCACCTCCTACCCGACTCCTCAATGAAAATCCAGCCCTATATTTCTTTACCTTGTCCCCCTTCTATAAAATGCCTTGTGGTGTTTCCTATGTTAAAGGTGCTATATAAATGAAAGTTATTGTTGCTGTCGTTGACAGACATTATCCACACTCTCACATGCAGAATAGCCATTTTGGACAAGGTACCACAGTACTGCCCAGCAGCCATGGAACCTTACTCCAGCGAGAGTCAGCGCATTCAGGAAAGGAGAAAAAAATTGCAGGAAGGAACAAGAAATAGAACACTGCTGTAACTGAGAATTGCTACAATCTTCCTCGCTCGACTAGGCACTGCAAGGTGCCTTATTGAATGAACAATCCCAGTGAATTTTGCTATTTTTTACAGATTTAACGGGTCAGCTAGGGGCTATCAATAATTGTCATTATTTTCAAGTGACAGCATGTGCCCAGCTGAATAATGGCCATCATTGTTCCCCACCGTAGCCCAGGGGCACTGAGGCCAATTATGGCACTCCTACAGCAGCCCTGTTTGGGACCAGCTAACTCAGCACAGATCAGGAATCGATCCATGTTCAATACGATGCTGGGCATAGTACATTTATCCATTGAACTACTGAGAAGTTACATTACCTTATATTTATGTAGAATAATTATGGTCCATGTTTTTCAGTTTAAAGGACAAGTAAAGAGTTAGAAAGAAAGAACTTGTATTTATGTAGCATTTATCGTGGCCCCAGGACATCCCAAATCTCTTCACAATCAGTTGATTACTTTTGACGTGCGTGCGAATGAGTTATACCAACCAACGTGGCAGCCAGTTTGCACACAGGAATGTCCCACAAACAGCAACTGAGATGAATAATCAAATAATCTGTTTTTCATGGGATGAATAGTGCCATGGGATCTTTACCATCAGGCTGAACAGGCAGACTGGACCTTGGTTTAATAGCTCATCGGTGGAGTTGACTTTCACTGTCGTCACCTGGCGTTAACAGGGCGTTAACAGCCTCAAATTGAAGTCGGTAGCCTCGACGCCCTGTTAACACCGCCGATGCGACCAACTCCATTCTGAAAGGGGCCTACTTGTGGGCATCCAAAGCGCCTGCCTGTTTCAGGCGATAGGCTCCTTTTCAGTATGGAAATCAGGGTTCAATGATCTATAAAGGGTCCCGATTGCCATTTTAGGTAGGCACTGGTTGGAGCCTGCACCATGCACGTTCCTGACAGTTCCACAGGCGATGGAACTAAAGAGATCCACCAAAGCTAAGTGTCGAATTATTCTTGTGGTCTCAAGGGAGTCTCTGCCACCCCAGGACGCCCACCTTCCACAATCGTGATTCCCCCACAATTTGCCTTGTTGGTGGCTGCCTTGGCCCAATCTCAAGACCTCAATAAGTGAGCAGCTCGCCTGCCAAATTTAAAGGAGGCTGGGGCCTATAAATCGCAGGGATCCTCTTCACCGCCGCAATGGCCGGCCAATCAGCACGCCCCATCAGTCGGTCACCCGAAAATCAAAATCAACCCCAGTGACCATGAAGTTTCCCGTCTGAGACAAGTGTGATGTCTGCTGCTGTGTGATATTAACATGGACTTCCATTATAGTTTCGTGGGTAGGCAAATCCCCAATCCTGAGAGAGACACATTGCCCCTTTAACACACAACTCTGACACACTTGGATGGGTCACATTCCATAATGTTATCAATTTCGATACAGCTCTGTAGAAGTCATTTCCATAACGGACTATTGATGTAATGGCTTCATTATATCCTCTGTGTGCAGCATCGGAACGGTAAAATGCATCAGCACTGATGTATTCAGAAGACAAAACCAAATGACTCAAAAAAACTAAATTTTATATTAAATATTTTGGCGCCGTCACCACCTACATTTGAATCCACGGGCTGAAAATCTTCTCCGTCTGCTGGACGACCAGTTGCTAAGTGAAGCAAAGAATCAACCAATTCCTAGTCAGCTTAGTCCCACCACACAACAACTTGCCTCAAACTGATCTCACATCTGGAGTCGGAAGTTTCGAGGTCCAAATTGAACGCCTCGTAATCTAGGCTCACGTCCCAGTTCGCTCCTCAGGGAGTGCCAGGTTGTTGGAGGTGCTGTGCTTCAGGTGAGATGTTAAACCCCGGCTGCGTCTGCTGGTTCAGCTATATATTAAAGATCCCACCGCACCATCCAAAGGAGAGCGTGGAGTTCTCCAAGCATTTTGGCCAATAGTCCTCCCTCAACCAATACCACCAAAAAAACAGATTGGCCCAGAAATTCGGGTCGGGGGCTTCCCGCGGGTGCAA
This sequence comes from Somniosus microcephalus, assembly GCF_052327205.1. Taxonomy (NCBI): domain Eukaryota; kingdom Metazoa; phylum Chordata; class Chondrichthyes; order Squaliformes; family Somniosidae; genus Somniosus; species Somniosus microcephalus. The sequence goes on from NC_141011.1 coordinate 25,569,409, forward strand.
GCCTCCGACCTGCACTTACCTACCGCGCCGGCCGTTGAGCTGTGGGCCCACGTGGTATTCCGATCCTGGGCCTCCTCCAACTGCCAGCGCGCAGTGCTTGCATATCCCAGGGGCGCAGTTAGTTCGAAGCGTCCCCTGGGATCACGTAGGCCATGGAGAGCCAATGGTAGCAGGGAATGCTTCATTCATAAATTTGACAGGAAGAGCTATCAAACCTATAAATACTATAAGCCCCAAAACATAACTAAAACTTCAAATACATTTTTTTTTATTACATTTTTAAAATAGCTATAAATTACATGAAATAACTATTTTAAACAATAATTTAAATTTTTGAAAAGATTAATCACATTTTCTAACAGGGCTAAAATTAAACTTACCTTGCTTTAAAGTATTTAAAATAATAAACCTGTGGAAAAAATGTTTTAATTTTAATTAATTCACCACTTACCTTGTTAAAAGCAGGCCTTGCACCTGCTTTTTAAAAGTGTAACTCCTGGAGACTTACCCTCCCAGCGAACCCTGCAAAAAAAACGTAAGTTCGATGCGCACGCGTTGCATCTCCGGCGCACGCGTCCCACCTGTCAACCCCTTCTTTCAAAGGAACGGAAGTTCCGGTTTCCCGCGCATGTGCAGTGCATGCACGAAACCAGCACTTTCGTTGGGCCTACGCGTGAGTACCCAGTGCATACCCCCGCGTGGGGACCCGAATTTCTGGGCCATAATCTGATTATGTACCTAATTGTTGTTTGTGGGATCTTGCTATGTGCAACCATGGGTGCTGCCTGTGCCTACATAACAACAGTCACTGCACTTCAAAGAAACAATCTGTTGTGTGTGAGTTGTTTGAGAGATGTGATGAAGCGCTATATAAATGCAAGTCTTTATTTTATCCAGTTCAATGCTAATTGGCACTAAATTGGCAATCTCATTCAAAGAAGCCACACTGATAACTGGCGTAGGAGTTACAAAAAATCTCTCATCGGTACATTGGGGACAGGGGACTCCAAGGCTGCAGTTCAGTCACATTTTTTTGGCCTGGAATTGAGAGTGTTTTTCTCTGCATCTAGCATATTAGCTGACATAAGAGAGCTTGATGTCGAAGCATGTTCCATCTCTCAGCATTGACATCCCTCACCCTGATGAGAACATATTATTTTTCAAGAAGTGTCCCTCATTGCCAGATTTTATGCTTCATGAGCCAGCCCCTGACAACAAAGGAAAAAAAAAGAGAAGATTATCTCTGGCTTTTTGTTGGGTGATTGGCAGGTCTGCATAAACCTGGTGGTTAAGGTGCATTAACATAGCAATCTACCACAAGCGTGGCAATGGGCCTGACTTTAACTGCTAACTCCAGCTCACTTACTATTACACGGTTCTCTGCACAGAAGCTGCTGTCACAGTCTGAGTAAACTTATCACATTTATACTGACTTCAGTAGCTCTATCAGGTGACAGTAATTGTATCTTACTTCAATGCAGCTGGTTTCAAACCCAGCCCAGACTGATGAGATGATGGAATAAATGTCGCCTCTCTCTCTCTCTCTCGACTGGTTGCAAAGGTCCTACGTAAAATGAGTTTGGACAACCTCGAGCCAGTTCCTGGTGGGCACTCAGACATGGCCCAAAACTGACACTTGTTCAACACTAGTTGGCACCACATCACTCACAGGCCACAAGGAAGACTAGTGTGGGAAAGGGGGAGATGTTGCACTGAGGCAGTAGGGGGCATTCTGAGGCTGAGCATGAAATCACCTTGTGGGTGGCAGAGTTCATTTTACTCTGCATCTAACCCAGTATGCGTTACGTGACCTAACGGCATTACGTGACCTAGTTTGCAGGGGATCCTTGGGATTGTGTCAATATTTGTTGGAGATCCCGGGGAGTATGTCAGTATTTGCAGGGATTGTCTCAGGAGGCACTCATCTAATAATGAGGCTGGGGTATGTTGTTGGGATAGTGTAGATGGAGGTTTATTTTGTATCTACATTGTACGATCCCTCACCTGGGAGTGTTCAATGGGACAGTATTGAGTGAGGTTTACTTTGTATCTAACCTGTACTATCCCTCACTGGGAGTGTTGATGGTGCTGTACCTGACTTGGGAGAGCTTGATGGGCCAGTATAGCTTTACTCTCACCTTGATAAGCACAAAAATTCACCTTTTAAGAGTAGGCCATTCAGCCCCTCGAGCCTGTTCCGCCATTCAATGAGATCATGGCTGATCTGTGACCTAACTCCACATACCCACATTTGCACCATAGCCCTTAATACCTTCAGTTAACAAAAATCTTTCACTCTCAGATTTAAAATTAACAATTGATCTGGCATCAATTGCCATTTGCGGAAGAGAGTTCCAAACTTCTACCATCCTTTGTGTGTAGAAGTGTTTCCTAACTTCACTCCTGAAAGGTCTGGCTCTAATTTTTAGACTATGTCCCCTAGTCCTAGAATCCCCAACCAGCGGACATATCTCTCCAGCTACCCTATCCGATATAAAGGCCAGCACCTGGTTTAAAGGTTGAGCCATTTGGTAATCCATCTGGTAATCACACTGCATTACTGATGCTGTTCACTCACCTCCTAAAAAAAAAACCTTTAAAATAAAAGAAAATCCCAAATGTCCTTAACATTTAGGAACAGTTAAAATTGAACAGAATCAAGTCTCCAAGTAATGTATCTCTGGGCTTTGGTACTTGAATGTTGGGATGTGCGGGAAGGGGAGAGGATAAAAGAGAAAATGTAGTATAATTGTAACAATAATGAATATTTAATGAGTTCTGCGAGTCTCCTACTGAGTGATTAGTTATATATAAATGGTAGGAATGTGTGCAAGGGGATCCTTACTGTCAAGTTAAACTATTGCACAGTAAAGGGGAGCTACATCCAATTTCTGACAGAGCAGCTTACCTCAGTAGGACATAAAAAATGACTCCAAATATAACCAACCTTTCAGCTTAACGACAATTAAGCAATAATGTGAACTGTCATACCCAGCAGAGAATAGGTTGAGCAATTAAAGGAGACGAGCGTAAAGGTTGAGCCATTTGGTCATCCATCTTCTAATCAATGTGGGAACACAATGCAGACACGCTGCATTATTGATGCTGTTCACTCACCCCCCCTCTGCCTTCCCACAGGGTCAGGTTTTACATTCTAATTCCATATTTATTTCTTAAATATTTTATCGTGCATTTATCATTTTCTCAGTTCTTTATACTGCAGCCTTGCCGACATGCTGCGTGGCTTTTGGCAGACAGTCATATCATGTTTCAAGGCATTCCTCTCATCAGCTGCTCTGCCCTCGATCGAAATTTGAGACTGTCCTTCGGTAAAGCAGGTTTCAGCATTTGAGAGTGGTGTGATCAGGTGCTGCAGAATGGCAACCAACACACTGAGCCACAGCCTACTGGGCAATGCGGTTCTACCCTTGATCTCCATGACGATATTTATCCCTCAATCAACAGAACAAAAACAGATTATCTGGTCATTATCACATTGGTGTTTGTGGGAGCTTGCTGTGCACAAATTGGCTGCCCCGTTTCCCACATTACAACAGTGACTACACTGCAAAAGTACTTCATTGGCTGTAAAGCACTTTGAGATGTCCGATGGCCGTGAAAGGTGCTATATAAATGCTTTCTTTCTTCTTCGGGGTAAGCCATTTAGGACAGAGATGAGGAGGAATTTCTTCACCCAGAGAGTGGTGAACCTGTGGAATTCTCTACCATAGAAGGCAGTTGAGGCCAATTCATTAAATATATTCAAGAAGGAGTTGGATATATTTCTTAAGGCTAAAGGGATCAAGGGGCATGGGGAGAAAGCAGGGACAGGGTACTGAATTTGGATGATCAGCCATGATCTCATTAAATGGCGGAGTAGGCTCGAGGGGCCGAATGGCCTACTCCTGCTCCTATCTTCTATGTTTCTTTCTTTCTATGACACTGAATTATTGATCTTGGCCATATTATCCTGGGATGATACCAAGGGGGCACCAGTCAAATCCACACAGAAGGGGGGGGGGGGCACGGGATCAGGGGAAAGGAGAGTCACCACTGCACCGCTCTTGTGCATCTTTCAGTTTTAGAATGGCAGAGGTCTAGGAGTAGGCTGTCCACTTTCCTGTCCTCTGGGATGTGAACGGCAAACGGTGACCAGGGAAAACAGAGAGAGAGAAACATAAAGGTGGTTCCAATCAGACTGTAACTAAACCATTCTGAACAATGTTATCTGATATCAGGATAAGTGTGTCTTTCACCAAACGCTAGTCAGCTGGTCGCTACAAAAGAGGGTTTCTTTTACGTGAAGCATCACCGTTGAAGGACAGCACTGTATCTGAGACAACAAGCTTCCTAAAACAGGACACAAAAGGTACTTTACAACAAAAACACTTCCAGCTTCTGTCTCCTTCCTCTAATTTATGAAGGTGGATGTATAAGTTAAGGAGGGCGAAGGAACATTCGACTCACAGGAGGAAGCGGGAAGATCGCCTCTGTGTGCTAGGTGATGTGGAATCATAACTACATTTATAGAACGCACGCTTATAAAGAAGACGTTGAGGATTTCACTACACCCAGCACACAAAGCAAATCGTCTCCCAACGAGTTTTTGGCATCAGCCTGGTGATCCTACATTCGAATACATTCCATGTACCTCTGTGATCAGGGTTCTCTATGGAGTGCAGGCTGAGGCTAAAATCTGCTTCACGTGCCATGTACATATTCTGCAGGGTATAGCACTCCACAACAGTTTTCACAGCTCAATCCTCAGACGTCACCAGTATAACTCATGATGTACACTGATAGCAAAAAAATACAGAATACTGGTAAACTCAGAAATAACTCAATCAATCCATTTTTAAATGTTAAGTTACATTAACTTCTCCAAAGGCATGATGGGTACAATCAGGCACGGTGAATCTGAGGCTACACACCAGGAAGATCCTAAGATGTCTCCAGTCTATGCTGAATTGGCTCATCTCAGCTGGCTGCTAGCAAAGATGCTACAGTTGGGTCTCAGCCCCTCTGAGCTAGAGCAGAGGGAAAATTTTCCAGAGTTCCTGCTCCTGATTGCTATCCAGTGGTCTCTGCTGGGAAGTTTGCGTAGACATCAGGTGAAGGCCAGATCGGACGCATCATCCAATGCCAACACTCTCTACTGAGGCTCACACATGTAGAATGGCCAGTTGGAATATGTACCAGAACATTAGTGTCATCCCTGGAAACAAATAACCGACTTCGAGAAAGGAGTGCCAAGAGAAAAAGATTTGGTAGAAAATTGGAGGGAACAAATCTGAAATTAATATTTATCTAATAGTTTGTGATTAATTTGGGCACAAGAGTAGAGCTACCTATAGCATATTTCTATAGGGATAGTGTGGGTGGGGCAGGTATGGAAAGTATAGGCAGGCAGGGAGACTGCAATAAGGGGCAAGGTGTCATCAAGGTGAGCCAAGTTTCCCTCAAGGCCATGATGTTAATGCAATCGTCCACAATAAGATTATTAACAGTAAGGGCCTTGTTCACAAGTGAACGGACATTCTGGAGGGAGATGCGAAGAGGAGCAGTGATTGTTGATCTGCTGGCAGACTCCACGGGGTCTGTAGTGGGAGCGGTGAGCGGAACAGGAAGTAAGTTAGCAAGGTTAGCCCCCAGCGGGTGCACTGGGTGGGAAGGTCGGCGGCAGAGGAGGATGGGGCAGTTGGGGTTGCTGCTCATAAGGAGGCGGCGATGAGTGCCTCGATGGGCCCTTCGGAGCATGCCAAGTGAGGCACAGCGGGAAGCTGTGGGCTGATGCAGAAGGGTGTCAAGCCTGGAACGGTGGCAGGAGAGCCAGAAGGTAGAAGAATAGGAGAGGATTGAGGTAGGTATTTATCGGAGTAAAGTACCTGTGAGGGCAGAAATGAAAGGAGGCATGACTGGGTAACAGGATGGGGAGGAGTCAGGAGAGAAGGGCCCAGAGGGGTAAAGGGAAGAGAAGAAAAAGGGAGATAGAAGAAATGGGCTCGGGTCCGAAGCGGCAGCCAAAATGCGCATGCGAATGGACGCAGAGGGAATTCAGGTTATGTAGGCATGGCAAAGATTAGGATATGTCCTGGTTGTAATTGGAGAATAGGGAGGCAACAATAATATAAGAGAGACAATAATTGTAGCACCTCAACGGGTTGCCCCAGATTAACTAACTGAATACAAATCGTGGATCAAACCTTCCTACATTGCACAGCACATTTACCCTTGCGCCATCGGAAGAGCTTTTAGTCATTCAAATTTATACCTCACCTCCATCAAGCTGCAAAATCTCAGGTAGTTCAACTTGTCTGACAGAACACCTTATGAGCAAAGTGCAAGCAGAGCGTATAGGATGGCTGAACAGCTCCCCTCCTCCGTGTCTCTCTACACTCCATCAGTTAGATATTGGATTGTCTGACCCCTGACCTGTGAAAATCCATTATGGAGTATCTTACCTTATCACTTGTGTACAAGTGAAAATAAATTAATCACCCATCACGTGAAGTGAATTACAATGTAGTGGAAACTGCCACCTCCCGGACAGACAGACAATAATGTGCAACCGGCTCAACATAATCTCTAAACACCTTTGAGATTCACAGCCGACTTCAGCTCTCGCGCATCACTGGTCAAAGTAACAGCAAATCAGCCAAGTAATCCTTTAACCATGTTGCAGTCCAGGTAACCCTTGAGTAACCAACTGGAGCCTTCTTGACTCAGATCGCTAGATTTTTGTTAGGTAAGGGTATCAAGGGATATGGAGCAAAGGTGGGTAAATGGAGTTGAGGTACTGTACAAATCAGCCATGATCTAATTGAATGGCGGAATCTGCCTGAGGGGCTGAATTGCTTACCCGTGTTCCTAATGTTCCTGTGTTCTATTAGTGGTTACTGGCTTCACAGCACCAACTGAGAAATTCGCCTCCTTTGCGGCGGGGCGCTAATAGCGCCTGACGCGAAATTTGGCAAGACACTACTGATGCACTAACCGATAGCACTGCGCCCCGCCGGTAGTGCACCGGTCGCTGCGCCGCCAGCTATAATGCCATCGCCAAGTGATGCAAACCCTTAGCACCCCGCAGCCGAAATTCGGCTGCACCCCACGAGGCTGTCACGGGCGAAGTCAGCGACAGCCTCACGGGTCGCAAACCAGGCACTAATTAAAGGGGTGCTCTGATTGCGCCCCGCGCCGACATTTTTTATTTTGGCCGGGGCAGCACAGTGGCATAGTGGTTAGCACTGTTGCCTCACAGCGCCAGGGACCCGGGTTCGAATCCGGCCTCGGGTGACTGTCTGTGTGGAGTTTGCACATTCTCCCCGGGTTGCGTGGGTTTCCTCCGGGTGCTCCGGTTTCCTCCCACAGTCCAAAGATGTGCGGGTTAGGTTGATTGGCTATGATAAATTGACCCTTAGTGTTAGGGGGATTAAATACGTGGGGTTATGGGGATAGGGTGGGATATGTGTTGGTGTCGGGGTTACGGGGATCGGGTGGGATATGTGTCGGTGCAGGCTCGATGGGCCGAAATGGCCTCTATCTGCACTGTGGGGTTTCTGTGATTCTGTGACCTACATGTCAGCCCCTCTTAGCGGCCCTTGGCATAGTCCGTGGCCACCATCGCGCCGTCCAACACCACGCCGCCCTGGTGGGCAAGTGGAGGCCGTCAAACGGCCTGCAGAGCGTGCAGCGGCCCTCCCCTTTAACAGAAGGTATTCCTGCCCCGGGCGCTAAATGTGAGGCGCGTATTCGGTTACCGCCCCCAAACGGGACGTAACCAAATATCGCCCCCACCCGACAGCTGCTTCTGACCGGTGCCTCACTTATTTCCAAGTACAGAGACCTGCAGGGGAGTTCTGCAAATGAACTGTGCGCAACAGCCCCCATGTCCAACATCTGAAGGAAGCAAGGCTGCATGGGGAGGTGCTGTAACTGTACCTCAATACCAGTTAGCACCATCAGCGGAGGAAGAAATCAAGGCCACACGCTTCAAACTGTGGATATAATTAATGGAGGATGAGGGGCTTTCTTTGGAATCTGGAGCAGCAACATAATGATACAACTTCAATATCGAGCACATTTATACTGTCATACCAAGTCATCGCTTCACACACTGAGGGCTGGATTTTGCCAGCCCTGGGGAGGCAGGTTTAGAGGTGGGACTGCCGGGAAAATGGCAGAATCTGGGGGCGAGTACCCATCCCGCCCCCAACCCGCCTCCATGCCATCTTCCCAGGAGGCGGGTAGCCGCCCCGTGCCGGGTCCCGTCTCCTGGAGGCGGGAAGGGGATAACAGCCACTTAACTGCCTTTTAACAGGTAGCTAGCAGGCAGTTAAGAGGATTATCCCCATTTTTCCAACAGAACCCACAGGGTCACCGAGACGAGCAGTGGGTCTGCGGGGTGCAAAAGTGCGCTGTGAAGGTAAGTGATGAGTGCAAGTGTGGAAAGGTGATTATGTGAGGTGAGTGGAAAGTGATAGAAAATGTTTACTTACCTTTGTTTCTTCCTGCAGGCTTCAACAGTTGGGGATGCGGTGAGTCTCGCACTTCACCGGCAGAGATGACAGATGGCTGCTGCATTCTCCTATGCAACAACCATCTAATTTCTGCTCACAACAGAGGTTTGATGAGTCTTGAGTACAAGGACTCATCAAACTAGAGAATGTCAGTGATTGACAGCTTCACAGATTTTTGACAGATGAAACATCATACGCTGACGTTCTCTGTAACCGGCTTCCCCTTAATTGGCCTGCTAAGCCCGCTGGGCGGGTTTAACAAGGTCAATCAAGGGAAAATAGCGTGGGTTGGCCACAAGTTGATGGAGACGGGACTGAAACCCAACAAGCAGCAGTCCCGTCTCCAACGCGCCCCCATTGACAAAATCACCCCCTGAGTTACCTTTGGAGTGCAGTAATTGTTGTTACATTGGGAAATGCATCAGCCTTTTTGTGCACAGCAAGATCCCACAAACAGCAAATGAAGCGAACAACCAGTTAATCTGATTTTGGTTGCAGGAGGAATATAGAGAACTCTCTGCTCATCTTCAAATAGTGTCATAAGATATTTAACAGTTTAATATTTTATCTGCACAGTGGTAGCTTAAGTGTCAACCTAAGGGCATGGTATCCTAGCAATTATGGTACTGGATTAGCAACCCAATAATCAGGAGTTCAAATCCCACTGGGGCACGTTATGAAGTTGAATTTAGTAAATCTGGTAATTTGTAGGAAAGCTGCTGGAATGTTGTAAAAGTCCAAATGGTTCACTAACATTCATAGAATCATACAGCACAGAAGGAGGCCCACCATGGCTGTGCCGACTCTTTGAAGAAGCTATCCATTTAGTCCCACTCCCCTGCTCTTTACCCATAGCCCTGAAGATTTTTTTCCTTTTCAGGTATATATCCAATTCTCTTTTGAGTGTTACTATTGAATCTGCTTCCACCACCCTTTCTGGCAGTGCGTTCCAGATCACAACAACTCGCTGGGTAAAAAAAAAATGTTTCCTCATCTCCCCTCTGGCTGTTCAGGGAAGGGCGCCTGCTACTCTACATGTCATGCTAGCCCACATTAAATGTTGATTCTTAATGCCCATTGACGTGGCTCAGTTGTAAAACATTATTGCCATGTGAAAGGAAGATTCCCCATCTTCTCCGGCAACTAGGAATGGGCCAATCAACATATCACAGAATCACAGAAACCCCACAGTGCAGATAGAGGCCATTTCGGCCCATCGAGCCTGCACCGACACATATCCCACCCAATCCCCTTAACCCCTACACCAACACATATCCCACCCTAACCCCGTAACCCCACGTATTTAATCCCCCTAACACTAAGGATCAATTTTTTTTTTATCATAGCCAATCAACCTAACCCGCACATCTTTGGACTGTGGGAGGAAACCGGAGCACCCGGAGGAAACCCACGCAAACACGGGGAGAATGTGCAAACTCCACACAGACAGTCGCCCGAGGCCGGATTCGAACCCAGGTCCCTGGCGCTGTGAGGCAACAGTGCTAACCACTATGCCACCGTGCTCCTTGTAGTATTGTCTACATCCGGAGAACAAATTAAAAAAGGCTTCTTATGTGGGTTCAGGCTCAGAAATGTCTGATTCAGAGGCAAGCACGCTCCAACTAACAAGGGGCACAAAAGGGTTAAATTATGGAGAGCTAAAGGAATATTGTTCCAATTTTTAACTAACTGTTTCAAGATTAAATGTTTAAAGGATTAATTGAAACTTCTATTTCATGACTTTCAAGCCTCATCCTCAAGTACTCAATTAATAAATGCTTACATTTCAAATTAGTCAGGATGTCATTAAAGAATTATAAGTAAAAATTCTTTCATTTAAACAAAATAGAGTATTTCATTTATGCAGTGTAATGATGTGGTTTGGCATGATTTCATTTCAGGCACTGAGCATCAGCCTCATGTGCTCTCAGGTCAGGTACAGCACAGATTACATACAGAGCAAAGCTCCCTCCACACTGCCCTATCAAGCTCTCCCAGATCAGCTAATAACACAGGTTAGATGCAGGGTAAAGCTCCAGCTGCTCTATCCCTAGCCTTATTCTCAGAAGGTATGGTTATTTCCATATCTTGGGAGCCTACTGTCAACAAGGGCAGACGTCGATGACGAAGTCCAACACCGCCTTCAGTGTGCCAGTGCAGTCTTCGGTCGCCTGAGGAAGAGAGTGTTTGAAGACCAGGACCTCAAACCCAGCACCAAGCTCATGGTCTACAGAGCAGCAGTGATACCCGCCCTCCTGTATGCTTCAGAGACATGGACCATGTACAGCAGGCACCTCAAAGCACTGGAGAGGTACCACCAATGCTGCCTCCGCAAGATGCTGCAAATCCATTGGCAGGATAGGCGCACCAACGTCAGTGTTCTCGCTCAGGCCAACATCCCCAACATCGAAGCTTTGACCACGCTCGATCAGCTCTGATGGACGGGCCACATTGTCTGCATGCCCGATACGAGACTCCCAAAACAGGCGCTCTACTCGGAGCTCCAGCACGGCAAGAGAGCCCCAAGTGGGCAGAGGAAACGCTTCAAGGACACCCTCAAAGCCTCCTTGAAAAAGTGCAACATCCCCACCGACACCTGGGAATCCCTGGCCCAAGACCACACAAAGTGGAGGAGAAGCATCCAGGAAGGCGCCGAAACCTCGAGTCTCTTCGCCGGGAGCAAGCAGCAGCCACTCGCAAGCATCGCAAGGCGTGCACGTCAACCCAAGCACCACACCCACCCGCCCCTTCAACCATCGTCTGCCCCACCTGTGATAGAGTCTGTAGGTCCCGCATTGGACTCAACAGTCACCTGAGAACTCATTTCTAGTGTGGAAGCAAGTCATCCTCGGTTCTGAGGGACTGCCTAAAAAGAGAAGAAATACTTATTCTCAGAAGAGTACCATTGTGCCAGTTCCCTTTTCGCAAACCAGCCACCCTCTGTACCCTTTCTGAGCAACAATGACAATTAGTGGCCAATTTGGGGTCGTTTTGTGTTGTGGGTCCTGCGATGTATCAGAGTTCTGTCACAACAAACGAACATATTAGAAAGGACCATCAGATTCGTCAGTCTATTCCATCCAATCAATGATACAGCCTTGCTCACCATTCATCCACATCCTTACCACAATATTCAAACCATTAGAATGTGAAGGAATAAGCAATATAACCTATTCAGAAAAACACTCCATTCTATGAAAGAACTCTGGCCTTATTAAAACATGACAAACTGGGTCTGGAAATCTAGAAACCTAACGATGAAAAAGCTGTGATAGCATTCTGGCTATTAAGATAAGATAAGTTGTTGACACTGAATCAATAACCTTATTGAAACAGAAGGTTAAAGGCTCCTGAAGTCTGAATCTTTAGGATCAAGATGATAGTTACCCAGAACAAAGGCCTAGAAATTCAGTATAGCCACGTTTGGGGCGCTACAGCCGGGCGGCCGCTAAAGTTTGCGCCCGGCGCAACTTCGCGCCACCTTCGCTGATATTCAGTGGCATCGCCCCAAGAGGTTGCTGCTGCGCTAAAGCAGGCGATGCACGACTATCATTAGGCGCTAAGCCGGCAATCCGGGGCGTTAACACCGAAGACGGGCGCAGCGCAGGTGCGGCGAGTTGCTCAATGAAGGCAGACACGCTGGCGCCGGTCAGCTCTTAAAGGGGAAGGGTCGACTTGTTTGGCTGCCATGCCCTGCACACTGCAGCCCTGAAGCAAGGCCTGACCATTGCTGGTTCATCAGTTCTACGCCCTCAACCATGGGGAAGCCCGCTATTCTTCCAAAGCCGATTGCACGCTCTTGCTGCTTGTCCAGGGTCATGGGGAAGGAGATGTACTGACGTCTCCTTCTGAAAAGGGCATTGTTCACCTGGCGGATGCAGCAATGTACCGCGAACTGGGAGATGTTGGCAATGTCCCCAGTAGCGGATTGGAAGGAGCCAGTGGCATCGAAGTTGAGAGCCACCGTCACCTTCACTGCCACTGACAGAGATGTCCTGCTCCTCAGCTGTGGCTGCAGATCTCTGCGAAGCAGGTGGCAGATCTCAGTGACCACCTCCCTTCTGAATCGCATCCTCCGAACACACTGCTCCTCAGACATGTTCAGATATGAGAACTGCTGGCGGTATACCCTGGGTGGGTAAGGCCTCCTGTGCCGACGCCTGTTGGCCAATCTCCGTCTGGCCATGACTGGCACTCTCTCACGGCGTCTCTGATCCCTTTGAATGCAATGCAGAAAGCCAACGTTTCCACCCATTGCAGCCCCCATTATATGTGGCGACTCAAGGCTATGGCACTGAAAGTGAAATCCAAGTGCAAAGCTCTGGCCTGAAGCCACAAGTACCTGTGCAAGCGCTGAGTCAAAGCAGAAAGCTCTCTGCCTTTGTCTCTCTCCAAATATCCGTCTCTCACACAGAGGGATTGGCACAAAATGGCTGCCACTTATACTGCAGGAGGAGTCCCCTTTAAATAGCACCCCCCGCGCCCCGCAGCGACTGGGAACCGTTCCCCTCTACCAGTCGCTGGGGGCACCAGGCGCAAAGAAGGGCGGCGCCACTGAATTTCCGGTTCGGGGCGCACAAAGGGCGTTGCACGATGAAATGACGTCAGGATCTGCGCGCGCAGCTGAGCGCGCGCAAAGGCTTTGCGCCGCCGCTAAATCTTTACTGAAGTTGGGGAGAGGTGCAGATCGCGCTGCGCCCGGCCGCTAGCTGCCTAGCGCCCCACATCTCCTCCTCCTAAGGCGCTAGCGGCTGGCGCAAACAACTGAATTTCTAGGCCAAAGTGTTTTAATTTACACCTCGTAAAGGAGCACATAAAAGTAACAAACATCTGCCTTCATGAAAATGACATCAAGTAAAACACACCTGCAGTTTTTTATGGTACACTTAGATCACCTAAAGAGACATAGTTCTGTACTGCTACCAGCTGAGGTGACTGTAAGAATTGCAAGGGTCAGCAGAAAAATGACTAGAGATAATTAGCTTACATCAGCAGAAAACCTTAAAGGCAATGCCACTGCGAAAGGGTATAAAAATTGAACTCTCAAATGGGATAATAGACTCGCTTAAAGGGGCAAAGCGATTCTCGGCTTCAGAGCTAGCTCTGTAAGTCTACAATTCTTTGTACCTCGGGGATCAAGGTACTGTATTTGATTTTGGTGGATATCCTGAATAAACTTTAAGAACTGTAAAACTGTAGTGAAGTTAAGATTTGAGAGTAGATTCTCTGCTAATAGAATTGTAAAGCTTTCTCTTTTTGGATCTGTTAATATTGCAATTGACTCACCAACTGTAAATTATATGTCGGTTCTTTAATAAATCTATATATTTTTAGAATTGTCTCACATAATACTTCTGTATCAAACTCACGAACTCAATCTCTGTACACTCTTTGGTGAGGAGTTGCAGAATTCTGGGGGAGTTTTCCGGACCCTCATAATATCCAAACATTACAGTCTAGCTAAGCTTATTAAAAGTGCTATCTGGAGGACGGTAACATCTTCAGGTTGTTCCTTTCCTTTAGGGAGAGATAGTCCGGACCTTAAGATCCAATTAAGCGTCTTTAGGATTCAGCTACCTCAAACTTTAGTTGAAAGTGAATGTCTGAGGGATACGCCTGATCCGGGTAGCCCTAAAGGGGCTAGGACTAGTAATAATCCTTTCAAGAAAGCTGATATATTCTTATTGACTATTTATGAGATGTGCTGGTCACTTTGAATGTGAGTACTGAGTACCATTAACTTGTTTTTTTACACACATTGGAGAGGACACACTTTGCAGTCAGGTATGAAAAATGTTTCTTTACAAAGCATTATTCATATAGAAACCATTTAATGCAGACCACTTGAAACCCATCAGGTTTACAGTTAAAATGCTGGGTAACACATACAAATGGACTGATGTCTGGCACCTGTGGGGTGAGGGGAGGGATTCAGGAAGATGTGGCCAATTAAGTAGGTAAAGAAACGGCCGGAGTCCCACTGAATGAATTTAGGAGATTGGGAAACAAGTTTAGGAGCTGCCATCATGTTCCTGATGCATTTGCGCTGGTCGCCATCTTAACTGCCACGAAGCGTGAACTCCTCATAAATAATCTTTGATGTGAAAAGCAAGTTCTCACTCTGTAACATGTGTCTGAAGCCTTTCAATCCAGGAATAACTCTTGAAACAATGCCGTCTGATCGCAATGCAAGTGGTTAAGGGATGCATTTTTAACATTTGGTGGAGTCACTTACAATAGATTGTACAGTACCTGGATATAGTAAGTTCAAAGAGAATAAAGCTATCTTGAATGAAGTATGGCTTCAGTCAACTGAAACACTTTGCCCACATAAAGTTAATTATGTTCTTTAAGTATGAACCTTTCGCTTTCAGTCTGATCAGTTTTAATCTGGTTTATTTCCTTTAATTCACTGTTATCAATTTGTTTCAATGTTCAGTTTCAGTCCCAATTAATTTCCAGTCTCGGTTAATTTCTTTCTCAGTTCACGAACAGTAGTTTTATTAAATAAATTCAGTTCTTCTGTTCAATTTTTAAATGAGACAGATTTATAATTTTTTTTTCCATTTGCGCTCTTGTGTTGCTCGGGCTTTGTTCTTCGGTCTGCTTATTCCCTAAGGCTATTCTATGAAGCGTTGATGGAAGAATTACCATCAAAACCAGCCAAAGGATCTTCAGCACTAACTGCAGGATGGGAGCCGATTAAAGAGCTTGGATTTATACAGCACGTTATCACATCCTCAGGATGTCCCAAAGCACTGACTGTTGCTTTTGCAGTGCGGTGACTGTTGTGACAGAGGCATATACATTGGCTAATTTTGCATTCAGCAAAGATCTCACAAACAGCAAATGAGATGAATGACCCGTCGATCTTTTTTTTGGTGGCATTGCTTGTCTGAGGGAAGAATGTTGGGCTGGACGACTTTCCTTTGGATAGTGCCGTGAAATCTTTTCCATCCACCTGTCCAGGCAGACCCTGGAAATGTCCTGAAAGATGGGCCTTTCTCCCTTCACCTCAATTTCTTGTTAAAAATAAAATGCCAGGTGCATTATTCCATCAGGTAGGACTTAAAGTGGAATGTTCAACCAACGGGAAAATGACTCCTTCACGCATTTGGGTATGTGCTACTGACTCACACATGGACCAATAGAGGTGGCAGGTGTCATTACACCGGGTCCTTCATTGCCTCCATGATCTGTGTTGGATGAACAAATTCATCCAGATTTGTAGTCTCGTGCAAAACCTTCTGAAACACCAACCGAGTGGAAAATCAGAAAGAAGAAATCCTGGATCTTTTTCTTGCTAACGTGTGCACCAGAGACTGGTGTATGACCACTCTTCTGATAAGACCGTAAGAACATAGGAAATAGGAGCAGGAGTAGGCCATACGGCCCCTCAAGCCTGCTCCACCTTTCAATAAGATCATGGCTGATCTTCGACCTCAGCTCCACTTTCCTGCCTGATCCCCGTATTTTTTTTTTAAATGTGTTTATGGGATGTGAACGTTGCTGGCAAGGCCAGCATTTATTGCCCATCCCTAGTTGCCCTTGAGAAGGTGGTGGTGAGCCGCCTTCTTGAACTGCTGCAGTCCGTGTGGTGATGGTACTCCCACAGTGCTGTTAGGTAGGGAGCTCCAGGATTTTAACCCAGCGACGATGAAGGATCGGTGATATACTTCTAAGTCAGGATGGTGGTGAACTTGGAGGTGGTGGTGTTCCCATGCGCCTGCTGCCCTTGTCCTTCTAGGTGGAAGAGGTCGTGGGTTTGGGAGGTGCTGCCGAAGAAGCCTTGGCGAGTTGCTGCAGTGCATCTTGTAGATGGTACACACTGCAGCCATGGTACACCGGTGGTGGAGGGAGTGAATGTTTAAGGTGGTGGATGGGGTGCCAATCAAGCGGGCTGATTTGTCCTGGATGGTGTCAAGCTTCTTGAGTGTTGTTGGAGCTGCACTCATCCAGGCAAGTGGAGAGTATTCCATCACACTCCTTACTTGTGCCTTGTAGATGGTGGAAAGGCTTCGGGGAGTCAGGAGGTGAGTCACTCGCCGCAGAATACCTAGCCTCTGACCTGCTCTTGTTGCCACAGTATTTATGTGGCTGGTCCAGTTAAGTTTCTGGTTAATGGTGACCCCCAGGATGTTGATAGTGGGGGATTTGGCGATGGTAATGCCTTTGAATGTCAAGGGGAGGTGGTTAGACTCTTGCTTGTTGGAGATAGTCATTGCCTGGCACTTCTGTGGCGCGAATGTTACCTGCCACTTATCAGCCCAAGCCTGAATGTCGTCCAGGTCTTGTTGCATGCAGGCATGGACTGCTTCATTATCTGAGGAGTTGTGAATGGCAGTGAATACTGTGCAGTCATCAGTGAACATCCCCATTTCTGACCTTATGTTGGAGGGAAGGTCATTGATGAAGCAGCTGAAGATGGTTGGGCCTAGGACACTGCCCTGAGGAACTCCTGCAGCGATGTCCTGAGGCTGTGATGATTGACCTTCAACCACCACAACCATCTTCCTTTGTGCTAGGTATGACTCCAGCCAGTGGAGCGTTTTCCCTGATTCCCCTAGAGTCCAAAAATCTATCTCAGCCTTGAATATACTCAATGACTCATCATCCACAGCCCTCTGAGGTAGAGAATTCCAAAGATTCACAAGCCTGTGAGTGAAGAAATTCCTCCTCATCTCAGTCTTAAATGGTCGATCCCTTATCCTGAGACTATGCCCCCTAGTTCGAGACTCTCCAGCCAGGGGAAACAATCTCTGGTAGAGCTGCTTCAGGCAGAACAACCATGACATTACCTTTACCCTGCTGAATAAATAATATATCTGTGCAGTTACCCAGTGAGTAACCTTTACCGTGCTGAATAATCACAACTCTGTACGGTTACACAGTGAATAAACAGCAACTCTGTACAATGACACATTGAGTAACAATATACAAAAGGCAATTTAAAAGGTACAAACAGGAATCAAAAAGGCTAATGGAATTTTGGACTTCATCTCAAGGCGCCGGAATATAAAGGGGAGGAAGTGATGCTTCAGTTTTACAGCGCCTTGGTCAGACCCCACCTGGAGTAATGAGGCACCGCACCTATTGGCCTTGAAGCGGGTGCAGCGCAGATTCACCAGAATTATATCGGGCCTTAGAGGGTTAAATTATGAGTACAGAAACGGCCTTTATGGAAGATTAAGCGGTGATCTGATTGAGAGGTTTAAAATATTCAAAGGATTAACTAGGGTAGGCACAGAGAAACTGTTTCCTCTGGTGGGGGATTCAAGAACGAGGGAACATAACCTTAAAATTAAAGCTAGGTCATTTAGGAGGGAAATCAGGAAGTACTTTTCCACACAAGGGTGGTAGAAATCTGGAATTCTCTGGCCCAAAAGGCTGTGGATGCTGGGACAATTGGAGCGTTCAAGACTGAGATCGATAGAATTTTGTTAGGTAAGGGTATCAAGGAATATGGTGCTAAGGCAGGTAAATGAAGTTGAGGTACAGATCAGCCCGGATCTAATTGAATGGCGGAACAGGTACAAGGGGCTGAATGGCCTATCCCTGTTCTTGTGTTCCTAACCTTTACCCTACCAACTAAACAGGATTTCCCAATAGTTACAGTCAAATAATTCTTACCATGTGGAGCAAACAGCAAGTCTATTGTTGCACACTGAGTGATCTATTCCCTGCTCCATACAGCTAAGCAACAAATGCTGTAACAAGAGCTTGAAGGGTTAGCATCTGCTAAGAAACTGACTTGAAACAAACAGCTTTTTTTCTCACACACAAGTATATTGGAATCTCAAGTTTCCTATTAAACAAACAGATCTAAATAAAGATCTTACTGCATGTTCACCACCTGGATTTATGTGCTTCCTTCCGCGGTAGACCAACAGTGTTTTTATACCCCCATATATAATAGCAAAATACTGCGGATGCTGGAAATCTGAAATAACAACAGAAAATGCTGGAAATACTCAGCAGGCCAAAGTAGCATCCGTGGAGAGAGAAACAGAGTTAACGTTTCAGGTCTGGGATACCCCTGTTTTTTTTACTGCCTACAAGTTTTTCTTTGCAACCTTTTATTTTGACACAGTTACCAAGCAGCACGGACTTAGAACTCTGAGAATTGTTCCTGCAAGTTATTAATCAACAAAAACTCCTCCTTGTACCAATAATTTGGCAGAGTGGAGACCGGGCCAGGCGTACAAGTGTCAGATTTCACCTGTTGCCTAGAACAGGTGAAAGTCACCTTCCCAATAACACACGCGTAAGGTGAGCTGGTTTGTGGCGGTCCGACATTTGATAACAGGCCTGTTTGTGAAAGGATCGGTTTTCAGCAGGTATCAATGATTAAGCAGTTTACCGAGTCTTGGGACATGACAGCTCACAATGGATTTTGCGGGGAAGGCTATTGTGTCGGCTGCTTTTGTGGTCACTGTGACTTTAATTTATAGGTACTATAAAGTGAGAGCTGTCAATGCTGCTCGAAGTCGGGTTCTGGAAAATTCTGACGATCAGGAGTCACCAGAATCTGGGGAAAAGAACAACAAAGATACAGAGCAAGAAATCCAGCCTTTGTTGAGTTCCCAAAGGGTCGACGGGGACGGAAATATCTGTGACCCAACGAGGCACGTTACTGCAAATAAACAGTGCTCCAACAAACCTGACTTAAAAACCCAGTCAGTGGATAAGACGGCTGATAATCGTGACAAGGAAACAGAGAATCTCCAGACCACAGATGAGCTGAACAACGGAAGAGGGAAAGCCAAAAACAACAGGCAACAGGCAAAGCTTAGACAACTTGGTTCTTCCCAGCCAGCGAGGAAACACCTGTCCGTGAAAGGGGTGGCAGAGTCGCAGGTTAAAGATCCTTCTCTAAACACTGCTACAGCGCCAATTAATTGTGAGTACGTCGTCAAAAACTTCCAAGCTGAGGAATGTGATAAACCGAATCTCAACAACACGAGTTCCGAGTCAGCAAGAGCTGACGGGAAAAGCACTGAAAATGTCATAATAGTCGCAAAGCAGGATTACGCGAACAATATCAGTTCTCAAGCAGGTTTTGAGCAAGAATCGGACATTTGTGGCAACAGGGAGTCTCAGCTAGATCGGAATAATAGTTCCTTTAATGTCGAGAGCGCTGACGACAGCACAAAAAAATTAAGTCTGTCTGCAAATGTTATTGAGACTTTCCAAGATCTTCTCATTTCACCTGCTTCTGACGCAATTAAATGCACTCAGGATAAACCTGTGGAAAATCAGCCAACTGAATTCACAGAAAATGAGATGCTCAAGGGCCTCATCAACAGGCAGTGCACAGCAGGAAGTGCTGGAGAACATGAGAATATCACTAGTGCCTGTAAGATTTACCCTGAAATCAAAATTCAAAGATCTAATGCTCCATCTGTTCAATCTACATATCAAGTCAAACATGAAAAGGCCAAAGCTGGCAACAGATCTGAAGGTGGGCTAAATGTTTTACAGCTATGTGTAGAAGTGAATCTATCTGATCACAAGACCACTTCAACTTCAGAAATGGCAACTGAGGAGAAAGAATATCAGGACAGAAGTAACACCTGTTCCATTACTCAAATTGCAACAGATCAAGCTTCTCTTGATGTAGACAACCTCAACAGTCCAGTTTTCCCGTACCAGACAAGAGACCAGCCAAAAGTACGTTGCTCTTTGAGTTCAGCTCAGGACAATATAGTGCCCTCTCGGGGCATGACTGTCGAAACGAAAGGAGTCTATTCCTCTGTATCTGACTCAAGTCCTGCTGAACATCCAGAGGCTTCCAACATTTCTTCTGAGGCACCTTCATGTTCAACCAAATCTGACATCAAAACTATAATGGAGGAAAGAACAGTCCTGAGAAAAGACAGTATTTCAGCAATTGCAGAGACCCCAGCATTTTTAATTGACTTCCAATCAGAGACGCGGGAGTGCTCAGAGGAAGGCCCCGCTGGTGAACTGAACTCTAGAGCTCCTTCTGTTGATGACCTTAGCTCCAGTTCTTTGGGCTCTCTGGTAGATTCATTGTATTTGTCCCAGCCGGACCTCAGCAAGGAAACAGCAGTGGAAGTTGTTGCCGGAGCCAATTTTATTCAAATCCCTTTGAGCAATCAATCAACAGTTGAAGTAATGAAGTGCCGCTTGGATTTGGGGAATTGTTATGAGCTTCTGTGTGTTGCAAAGAAACACAATCTAAAGGACCTGCAAGATGCTGTTTATCAAGTCATGAGTGACAATTACTTACAGGTTTTGAAGAATCCGAACATTTATGGTCAACTAAAAGCGGATGAGAGGGAACTGATCCTGACAAGAAGGATGTATGGTAGAAGGTACTTGATGGTAGCTGATGTGGAAGTCCAAGAAAATGTCTGGGCTAAGACCCCAATTCAACCCAACACAGAAGATCAAACCACTGCTGAACCACTGAAACCTTCTCAAACCAACCACAAGCTTTATTATTACAAAGAAGAGAATGATTCTTGGTATCCATTAATCAACATGGCAGTTGAGTCAATCTCCAAGGATTGTGCACTGTGCACCATGTATAATTACCTTTTTGTTGTGGCTGGTTGTCAGGGGTCTGGTAAAGAAATCAAACTTTCCAACAAGGTATTCTGCTACAATCCAATGACCAACATTTGGAGTGAGATAAGTCCACTCAATCAGGCCAGACCCAATTGCAAGCTTGTAGCTTTGGATGGGCATCTTTATGCAATTGGAGGAGAGTGTCTTTGCACAGTAGAGAGGTATGATCCTAGAACAGACAGGTGGATCTTCACTGCACCTCTACCACGAGGAACCTTTGCTATAACACACAAAGCTACTGTGTGTAATGGTGAGATTTACGTGACTAGGGGCACCTTTTACTACCAGCTTCTCAAGTACAATGCCAGAGAAGACACGTGGAATGATTGCACTATGATGAGCAGGAAGGACAAGACCACCGACATAGCAGCTGTCAAAAACTTCATCTACAGATTTGAGATTAACCAGCACTATGGTATCAGTGTGTACCGGTATCACATCATCACTAAAATTGGTTCTGAATGTGCCACCAAGAGGCTCTGTAAGCTGGCACCATTTCAATGCGCTGTCATGGATGACACTATTTATTGCATAAATAAACAGTTCATGATGCAGTTTGTAGCTCATGAAATATCACCTTATTTTAGAGCAGAAGATCGCACTGTCCTTCCCGGAGCAAAGGGAATCCTGTTTCCTTTTGTTCTTACGCTGCCAGAAAGAGACTCATTACAGACTCGAGTGTAAACACCTCAGGGGCTTGGTGTTTAAAACCTCTGTTGAAAATCCCCACTTCAATAGTCTCTAAAACTGATTGACAGTGTTGTATGTTGCTGTACCGATAACAAAATATGTCTGATTCCCTTTCTCTCCACCTGTTCAAGGGATGTTTGCCTCCATGGAAGTCCCTGTTACATGAAGCTATTCTGGATGTGGATCTCTCCTCATTGCATCTCACACCCTCAAGAGCTGACCATTAGGAAGACTGGTTTTAACAAAGTGAATGAGATATGTCCCTAACTATCCCCACCGCCCCTTGGTGTGAGCATAATTTTATGGTGAAATCTAGGTGAAGAGTCAATGCTCACAATGCCGTGCACCACTGATGTTTGGGAAGAGTAGAAGAGAATTGGTGATTAGGTCTATCCATAGCTCAGCGGGTGAAGGCAGCGAGTAGCTAAGCCATAGGTGCAAGGAAGAGGAGAAGATTGATCCTCAGTAGGGTTGCCAACTCTGGTGGGACTATGGTGTCCACTCCTGTGGCGAGTGCTCATGAGTGAACGTTGAGTGAGGACAGGATCAGGCTCAGCTGTAATGTCCCCTCTGGTCAAACAGACCGTGGATGGTCACTGTCTAGGCTTATGCATAGCCATGTGGGCGAGATATCAGAGGGGCACCCACACCCATGGCAGCATGTCCGAAAGAAGGATCAATGTGTTCTGAAGAAGAGCAGAGAAGGAGGGAGTTTTTTTTTTAAGCAGTAATCAGCAAGGTACTTTGTAGGGTGCCCACAGCAAACTCCTCAGTGGGGAGACGGAAAGGAGAAACAAGTGACAAAGGACATTTTGCCACATATCAGACATGCAGCTCTTATTGTCCAAGTACAACATAGCTCCAAAGCTCACCCTCATCCCCCTGGCTGAATGAGATCAGTGCAAATGACAGGATGTGAGAAAGAGAGAGATGCAGTTTAAATCATTAAAAAAAACTTTGCAAAAGTACCCTTGAACCTTATTGTTGAGTGCTGCTAATAGTCCTTTTCAAGGGCTTGCTAAATTTCTCTTCCTGGCTTTATCACAAGGATCGGAAAAAACATTTGTTATAAGAGGTTTATAATACTGTATATGCTATAAACAAGGTTTTTTCGGCTTCCATCTGCAATATATCCAAGCCAATGCTTCAGTCTCAGACTCCCACGTACAATGGTGTACTGTATGGGGGTCATTTTAGGAATATGTTCCCAACGCTGAGCTTCCCCCACCGGGAGCATATTTGATGAACCTGGGTCCAGCCCCCCAATTTTCTTCCATGCCGGGACTGCATATGGAGAATCCGGATGCGCATCCCCCATGATTTTTCCACCATTTTGGAAACTTGCAGGGTGCTTCCCAGTATGCTCAGTGTTGCTCTTCTCCTGCTCCCGGCCTCCCGCTTCCTGCCTATGAGCATAGAAACATAGAAGATAGGAGCAGGAGTCGGCCATTTGGCCCCTCGAGCCTGCTCCGCCATTTAATGCGATCATGGCTGATCATCCAAATTCAGTACCCTGTCCCTGCCTTCTCCCCATATCCCTTGATCCCTTTAGCCTTAAGAAATATATCTAACTCCTTCTTGACTATATTTAATGAGCAGATGTGGAACAGTCTCTCTGGAGTGGCAGTGACTGATCGGGCAGCCTATACTTATGTAATAGACTTTCCTTTTCAAGTTTTTTGGCTGGGCAATGAGCGGGGTGGTCGTTGTCATCTTATATTTGTGTGTATATACGGCCACAGTCTTTTATAAGTCATCTGACTTTGTATAATTGACGTAAGGATGTCACAGTATAAGGAGAGCTAGACTGTTCCCTGTTGAATGTTTTCTTGGATACACTGATTCTGACTCCTGTGGACCTCCGCTCCCAACTGTTGACTGAACCTTAACATTTACCCCCATTAGGTTTTCAATTACCTTTCATCAACAGGAAAGCAAACATCCAAACCCAAACCATGATTTTACCTTGTTTTACCCCCGCTTTGGTTTTGAATTGGCAAATGGTGCCAATCCTGGTGTCAAACGGACACCACTGGACAAATCCAAAAATTCCAAATTGGGCGGCCTGACAATGTGATATAGTTTAGTGCAAACTGAAACTGCCACTCAGTCTCAGTTTCATATACGAGCAAATATACTCAATCATATTTACAAGTATATCCCCATTCAAGCGCCTAGAGTCACATTGGACTGTGTTACTTTAGTGAGCCTCACAGTGCACTGGAATCTTTCAGGTCAATGATACTATATAGTTTGCATTGATGTAAAGTGGTTTTGGTGTTGTACTGATACAAACTGTGTATTAGAACTCTGCTATGAAGTTGGGGAGTCTGACATTGGATGGGCTTATACCATTTCAGCTGCTATATAAATGCAACCAGTGCTAAGCGAACTTTACGAACATTTGCAAATGACGAGCAGGAAAAGACTAGCTGGTTCATCAAACCTACCCCACACTACGATGGCTCAACCATCATGGCTAAACACTCCTTCCTTCCACCCCCCACCACCACCCCCCCCACCCCCACCTCCCCGGCAGCCATGTAATCTCCCGGGAGAGGCAAAAAAAACAGAAAAAAAACCCGGGCCAATAAGGGGGAAAATACATTGTAAAATTCCTCTCCAACACCCTCAGGTGATCAAAACCATTCCAGCAGATCACATGCACCAAGTGTTGTCTATAAAGACATTTACCTCTATGTGATGCGATCTCTGCCCCAGTCAGGAACCGGTCCAGCTCCCTCTTGAAGGCGGGCAGAGAGTCAGCACCCACCACACCAGCCGGCAATGTGTTCCAGAGGCTCGCTACTCCCTGGGAAAAGAAGGACCGCCCACCATCCAGCCGATTCCTACTCTTACACAGTTTAAACTCCTATCACCTGGTCCTCTCCAATCTGTTAAACTGGAATAATCTATCAATAGGGGCACTATCCGGCCCTTTAATTATTTTATAGACCTCTATCAGGTCGCCTCGAAGGTTGCACTGCTCTAAGGTAAATAAACCAAGTTCCAAGCTGATCATTTTTTTGAAGTGTTGCTGCTGACAAATTAAACTGGTTCTGTCTAGCTCTTCTCCAATTTAAAAATGTAAACACTCAGTGGAATTTTGTGCTTGCCTACCTTGTCTGGCCAGAGAGTAATGTGGAGTCAGCGGTATAACTCAGATCCGATGACCCAAACATTATCTAAGCAGATACCTGCTGTAGAACAGCGCCACTAATCTATCCTCACTAAGTGAGGACACAGTGGTCCCCACTGATGGAGCCGTGAATGACAGGATCAGATTTCCCTGTAGGTGAGATTTACATCTGAGGTGGATTTTCCAGTGTTTTGTGATGTTGCAATGGATGTTCATCAGCAGTGACGTGTACTGTCTAGCTTCAGAAAGACACCATTAGTGTGAGACTGCACTTTATGCCACTTGACATTTTCTTTGAAATCTGCTGTGTCGAATGTGATTTTAAAATATTTAATTTGCAATTTTCTGGTGAATGTATCAAGGGTAAAATTCACTGCTCTTCAAAATCAGACATCACTGGAAGCTAATAAAAAATTCTCACGACAAGGCAATGACGGACTCCATAAGGAAATTGTCTTTTGTGTTATTCTGTGAGGTTTTGCAGACTCAGCTTTTTCCAAGAGGCTTCAAATACTTTTTTTGTAATTTATTCCCATATATTGCTTTTACCTCCGCTCTGCCACCAAGCCCACCTCTGCTCACGACAGTGTCTAGACTGCCGCCAGATGCCTGCCAATGGCGCCCGTGGCTGCTCACTGGGAAACGTGTAGTTTCAACCAAATAGGACAATCCCATCTGGTTTACCCTCTGCCCTGTACACCCCCGCCCCCCCCACACACACCCCCCCCACACACACACACCCCACACGTACCCCCGCCCCCCACCCACCTCACCCACACCCCCCCCACACACACACACCCCACCCACACCCCCACACACACACACCCCACCACCCCCACACACACGCCCCCGCCCCCACACACACACAACCCCCACACACACACTCCCACCCCCCACACACACACCCCCCCCACACATACCCCCGCCCCCCCGTATTGATTTCTTTGTAGGTTCAATGACGAGACATTTATGAAAGAGAATGTCTTTTAATCTAAAGTCTGTTCAACTCTTTATACAGCTTTACAGGAGACACGATGCTAGTGATGCATCTAGAACGAAACTGAAACTAAACTCAACTGCCTTGCTTGTCTCGGTCACATGCCCTCTGCTGGTCAGGCACAAGCAATCAATCAGGCAACTATGCTGGTAAGACATGATAATCAAACAGGCAAATAACATCACTATTTGCTGATATCATTACATCTCCTTTTCTTAAAACAAAAGTATTTTACTTTTAACTAACAACATGTTTTCTTTGTATTAATCTGCATTTTAACTGTAACACTTAATGAACTTACATTATCATTATCATGATCAAGGTTTTTTAACCTTGCTTTGTGTGTTCACATGAAATATGTCAATACACTAGAACTTGAAGAAAGAATAAGATAACATTACTTCCTTCTATAACAATAGTCCTTAAATTTGCTCAATGAGTCTCTCAGGAGGCTTCACTTGTCTTGAGGATTTTCTGATTGATTGTCCTTGAATCTGAGTTGTTGCCTCAGATGATTGGTTCTCAGCTGTGTGATCAGGTTGTTCAACAGTATCAGTCTCTTGACCTGCTATGGCTGGTCCCATGAGAAGATCTCGACGATTTCTTCTCAGAACAGCACCCTCATCTGTCTGAATGGTGTATGATCTTGGTTGAACTTCACTCAGGACAGTTCCCTTCTGAGTCCATGTGTTTGTTTTGTCTTTCAACCTTACTTGGTCACCAGTGTGGAGTTCAGGTAGGTTTTGTGTTCCTCTGTCATAGTAGTACTTTTGCTTTTCTTTCTGTTGTTCTTTGAACTTCCTCATTTTCTCCCCCTCTTTTGTTTTCAGGAGGTTCTCCGGGATGGGTAGGTTTGACCTTAGCCGACGTCCCATCAGGAGTTGGGCTGGTGACATACCACACTCGAGCGGCGTTGTGCGGTATACAAGCATGCTCTGGTAGAAGTCAGTTCCACTGTCTTTTGCCTTGTACATCAGTCTTTTCACTGTCTGGACCGATTTTTCCACTAGACTATTGGACTGTGGAAAGTGAGAACTTGACGTTGTGTGGACAAAGTCCCACTCTTTGGCAAAGTGTCGGAAACTTGCATTGTAAAACTGGGGTCCGTTGTCTGTGAAGACCTCGCTTGCCACGCCATGTCTGGAGAATATGGCTTTCATACATGTTATCACAGCATCTGCAGTGGTGGTGTACAGTCTACAAACCTTTGGATACAGGGAGTAATAGTCTGTGACTACAAGATAGTCCTTCCCTTGACATACGAATAAGTCAGTGCCTACCTTCTGGTAAGGTCTGTCTGGCGCTGGGTGTGGCTTTAGTGGTTCTACCGGATTGCTTGCTCGATATTTCAGGCATATTGTGCAGTTTGACACCTCATTTAATCATAGAGTCATAGAGTTATACAGCACGGATAGAGGCCCTTCGGCCCATTGTGTCCGCGCCGGCCATCAAGCCCTGTCTAATCTAATCCCATATTCCAGCATTTGGTCCGTAGCCTTGTATGTTATGGCATTTCAAGTGCTCATCCAAATGCTTCTTAAATGTTGTGAGGGTTCCTGCCTCCACAACCCTTTCAGGCAGTGAGTTCCAGACTCCAACCACCCTCTGGGTGAAAAAGTTCTTTCTCAAATCCCCTCTAAACCTCCCGCCCTTTACCTTGAATCTATGCCCCCTAGTTATTGACCCTTCTACTAAGGGAAAAAGCTCCTTAGTATCCATCCTATCTATGCCCCTCATAATTTTGTACACCTCAATCATGTCCCCCCTCAGCCTCCTCTGCTCCAAGGAAAACAAACCCAATCTGCCCAGTCTCTCTTCATAGCTGAAGCGCTCCAGCCCTGGTAACATCCTGGTGAATCTCCTCTGCACCCTCTCCAAAGCGATCACACCCTTCCTGTAGTGTGGCGACCAGAACTGCACACAGTATTCCAGCTGTGGCCTAACCAGTGTTTTATACAGCTCCATCTTAACCTCCTTGCTCTTATATTCTATGCCTCGGCTAATGAAGGCAAGTATCCCATATGCCTTTTTTACCACCTTATCCACCTGTTCCGCCGCCTTCAGGGATCTGTGTACTTGCACACCCAGATCCCTCTGACCCTCCGTCTTGCCTAGGGTCTTACCATTCATTGTGTATTCCCTTGCCTTGTTAGTCCCCCCAAAGTGCATCACCTCGCACTTTTCCGGGTTAAATTCCATTTGCCACTGTTCCGCCCATCTGACCAACCCATCTATATCGTCCTGCAGACTGAGGCTACCCTCCTCGCTATTTACCACCCTACCAATTTTTGTATCATCCGCGAACTTACTGATCATACCTTTTACATTCATATCCAAGTCATTAATGTAGACCACAAACAGCAAGGGACCCAGCACCGATCCCTGTGGTACCCCACTGGCCACAGGCTTCCAGTCACAAAAACAACCTTCGACCATCACCCTCTGCCTTCTGCCACTAAGCCAGTTTTGTATCCAATGTGCCAAGGCACCCTGGATTCCATGGGCTCTTACCTTCTTGACCAGTCTCCTGTGCGGGACTTTATCGAAGGCCTTACTGAAATCCATGTATACCACATCCACTGCGTTACCCTCATCCACACACCTAGTCACCCCCTCAAAAAATTCAATCAAATTAGTCAGACATGATCTTCCCTTGACAAAGCCATGTTGACTATCCCTGATTAATCCTTGCCTCTCCAAGTGGAGACTAATTTTGTCCCTCAGAATTTTTTCCAATAATTTTCCTACCACTGATGTTAGGCTCACTGGCCTGTAGTTCCCCGGTTTTTCCCTACTCCCCTTCTTGAATAATGGTACTACATTAGCGGTTCTCCAGTCCTCTGGCACATCCCCTGTGGCCAGAGAGGTTCTGAATATATGTGTTAGAGCCCCCGCAATCTCTTCCTTTGCCTCACACAGCAGCCTGGGATACATTCCGTCCGGGCCTGGGGATTTATCCATTTTTAGGCCTGCTAAAACCGCCAATACCTCCTCCCTCTCGATGTTAATATGTTCGAGCATATCACAGTCCCCCCGCCCTATTTCTATGTCTACATCGTCCTTCTCCATAGTGAAAACAGATGCAAAAAATTCATTTAGAACCCCTCCTACATCTTCCGGCTCCACACACAGATTGCCACTTTTGTCCCTAGGGCCCTGTTTTTTCCCTAGTTATCCTCTTACCCTTAATATACTCATAAAACATCTTAGGGTTTTCCTTTATTTTGCTCGCCAGTGTTATTTCATGGCCCCTCCTTGATCTCCTAATTTCTTTTTTAAGTATCCCCCTGCACTTTTTGTACTCCTCTAGGGCTTTCTCCGTCCTTAGCCTTTTGTATCTGCCAAAAGCCCTCCTTTTTTTCCTAATCCATTCTCGTATATCCCCTGACATCCAAGGTTCCCTGTGGTTTTTGGAACCACCCTTGACCTTTACGGGAACATGTTGCCATTGTATGATCTCAATCTCCCTTCTGAAAGCCTCCCATTGCTCCGATGCGGATTTTCCTACAAGTAGCTGATTCCAGTCCATTTTGGCCAGATCCTGCCTTATCCTATTAAAATCGGCCTTCCCCCAATTTAGAACCTTTATTTCCGGCCCATCCCTGTCCTTTTCCATGACCACCTTAAATCTCACCATATTATGGTCACTGTCACCAAAGTGCTCACCTACTAGCACTTCTTCCACTTGGCCGGCCACATTCCCTAGAATTAGGTCCAGTACCGCCCCCTCTCTTGTAGGACCTTCTACATGCTGGCTCAAAAAGCTCTCCTGGATGCACTTTAAGAATTCTACACCCTCTGAGCCTTTCACACTCTGACTATCCCAGTTAATATTGGGGAAGTTGAAATCCCCCATTATTATTACCCTATTATTTGCACATTTCTCTGAGATTTGCCTACATATCTGTTCCTCCATCTCCCCCTGACTGTTTGGGGGCCTATAGTACACTCCCAGCAAAGTGCTTGCCCCCTTTTTGTTTTTAAGCTCCACCCATATGGCCTCATTAGAGGAACCTGCTAATATATCATCCCTCCTTATGGCAATAATTGATTCCTTAATTAATATTGTGACACCCCCTCCTCTTATCCCTCCCCCTCTGTCTCGCCTGAAGATTCTGTACCCCGGAATATTGAGCTGCCAGTCTTGCCCCTCCCTCAACCATGTCTCCGTGATAGCAACAATATCGTACTCCCATGTGTTTATCAACACCTTCAGTTCATCCACCTTATTTGCAAGACTCCTTGCATTAAAATAGATGCCATCCAGCCTTGCCCTTATATATTTGCCCTGTCTACCAAGCTGACTTGTTTTTTTCTCTATAATTGGCAGCACATCACCCCCTATTTCAGCTCCCCTCTGTATCCCATCCCCCTGCCAAGTTAGTTTAAACCCCCCCCAACAGTGCTAGCAAACCTCCCCGCAAGGATATTTGTCCCGCTCTGGTTCAGGTGCAACCCGTCCGACTTGTACAAGTCCCACCTTTCCCAGAAGCAGGCCCAGTGATCCAGGAAACTAAAACCCTCCCTCCTGCACCAACTCTTTAGCCACGCATTCATCTGTTCTATCCTCCTATTCCTATACTCACTAGCACGTGGCACTGGGAGTAATCCAGAGATTACAACCTTTGAGGTCCTGCTCTTTAATCTGCTACCTAGCTCCCTAAATTCTTGATGCAGGACCTCATCCCCCTTCCTACCTATGTCGTTGGTCCCAATGTGGACCACGACCTCTGCCTGCTCACCCTCCCCCTTAAGAATGCCCTGTAGCCGCTCAGTGACATCCATGACCCTGGCCCCAGGGAGGCAACAAACCATCCTGGAGTCACGTTTGCGGCCACAGAAACGCCTATCTGTTCCCCTTACGATAGAATCCCCTACCACTATTGCTCTCCCACTCTTTTTCCTCCCTTTCTGAGCAGCAGAAGCGTCCCTGGTGCCAGGAAGTTGGCTGCTGCTGCTTTCCCCTGGTGAGTCATCCCCCTCAACAGTATTCAACTTGGTATACCTGTTTGAAAGGGGGATGACCGCAGGGGTCCCCTGCACTTCCTGCCTGCCTCTGTTGCTCCGCCTGATGGTCACCCAGTTTCTTTCTGCCTGTGCAGCCCTACCCTGCGGCGTGAACAACTCGCTAAACGTGCTATCCACGACACTCTCAGCATCGCGCATGCTCCAAAACTCATCCACCCGCAGCTCGAGCGCTGCAATGCGGTCTACAAGTAGCTGCAGCTGGATGCATTTCTTGCACACATGGTCGTCAGGGACACTGGCAGCGTCCCTGACTTCCCACATGGAGCCAGAGGAGCAGAACATGGGGCTGAGCTCTCCTGCCATGACTTACTCCTTTAATTAATTTAAAAATTTATTCAATACCCCAGTTACAGGTATACTCTAGGGCGCTTTATTTACCAACTGTCCCCACTACACCACAGAGACCCTAGAAATTTAACACCACAGAATTCAAGCTTGTATTGAAAAGAGAGAAATACTCACCAACCAATCACTTACCTGCTTCCTGCTGACGTCACACTTGGATTACTTTTTACCTCTCTCCCGGAACCTGGATTGGTATGCCTCGCTGCCTCGGGCTGCTCTTTATGTAGCTCTCCCGCCTCTGGTGATCCCGCTCAGGTCCGCTGCCTCTCCGGTCTCGGGGCTCTGGGCCTCGCTGCCTCGGGCTGCTCTTTATGTAGCTCTCCCGCCTCTGGTGATCCCGCTCAGGTCCGCTGCCTCTCCGTTCTCGGGGCTCTGGGCCTCGCTGTCTCGGGCTGCTCTTTATGTAGCTCTCCCGCCTCTGGTGATCCCGCTCAGGTCCGCTGCATCTCCGGTCTCGGGGCTCTGGGCCTCGCTGCCTCGGGCTGCTCCTTATGTAGCTCTCCCGCCTCTGGTGATCCCGCTCAGGTCCGCTGCCTCTCCGGTCTCGGGGCTCTGGTTGATTCGTGGCCAGTACATCACCTCTCGTGCTCTTTTCTTACACTTTTCGATTCCCAGATGTCCTCCATGGATCTTTTTTAACACCTCTTTTCTCAGACTCTTTGGGATAACTATTTTACTTCCTTTGTAGATGATGTCTTCGACCACTGATAGTTCCGCCCTGCAGTTCCAGTACTCTGCCATGTCAGGTGAGCAGTCTTGCTTCATGTTGGGCCATCCATCCAAGATGCTTTTTCTCAGTCATCTCATTGTTTCATCTTTGTTTGTCTCAGTTCTCGTGGTTCCCCATACTATGATGTCACCCATTGATGTATCAACTCCCTCCAGGTGCTCATAGATCATATGGATAGTTTTGTGATACACTTCAGGAGCTGAGGCAATGCCAAATGGTAACCTTAGGAATCTGTATCTGCCAAATGGACTGTTGAACGTGCACAGTCTTGAACTTGCTTCGTCCAATTTCATCTGCCAAAATCCTGATGATGCATCTAACTTGCTGAAATACTTTGCATTTGCAAACTGTGCCATGATTTCCTCACGTGTAGGAAGCTTGAAATGCTCTCTCTTTATTGCTCTGTTTAGATCTCTTGGATCCAGGCAAATTCTGAGCTTTCCATTCTTTTTGTCCACTACGACGAGGGAACTCACCCACTCAGTTGGCTCATCTATCTTCCGAATCACGTTCAGGCTTTCCATCCTGTCCAACTCTGCCTTCAATTGCTTTTGAAGAGCAAACGGGACTTTTCTGCATGGATGTATGACCGGTGTCATACTTTTATCTACTCTGATCGTGTGTTCTCCTGGAATGCAGCCTAGATCCTTAAATAGGTCGTTGTACTCTTTCATGAGTTCATCATAGACTGTCTCTCCTTCGCTTTCCACAATGAGGACTCTCTTTACCAGGTTCAGTCTCTCACAGGCTTTTAAACCTAGTATGGCTTGCACATCCTTTGGCACCACGATTAATGCTAGTGTGTGCTCTCTGTCCTTGTGTGTTACTTTGACAATGCATCTTCCTTTCACTGGTATATCAGTACCTGAGTATCCTGTCACTTTCACTTTTATCCCATGTATCTTTGGTCTGGGTCTAATTTTCTTAAAATCAGTCTCTGATATCACATTAACTTGTGCTCCAGTATCCAATTTAAATGGAATGTGTATGTCATTCACTTTTAGTGTCAACATCCACTCTCTTTCTTCTTTTTTGTTTTCAGACACAACATCCACATTGAACTCCTCTATCTCGCTTTCATCTACTGTATGAACCTTGCTTTGTTGCGCTTGGTTCTTACAGCAACGGGCATAATGGTTGTTCTTGTTGCAACTATTGCATGTTTTACCATATGCTGGACACTTTCTTGGTGGATGCTGTGTACCACATCGACTACATGACTTTCGATTGTCCCTTTCATTTTCGTTCGCTGGCCACGCCTCTTTTTTCACATTGGCGCTCTTTTTGTTAAACGGTTTGTGTCCGTTCTTACTCACTGCATCCACGTTGCAGCTATTGTCACTGAACAGCTCCTTTGCCTGCAACTTCACAGTCTCTGTAGCCCTATACAGTGCTATGGCTTTTCCCAGGTCTAGATCTTGCTCTCTTAGCAGTCTTTCCCTTAGACCATTATCTGGAATACCACACATCAGTCTGTCTTTTATCAGCGAGTCTGTCAGTCCCCCAAATTCACACGATTTGCTTTTGTTTCTCAGTTCAGTCACATACTGATCAATAGTCTCACCCGTTTTCTGTACACATGTGAAAAATCTGTGCCTCTCAAACGTCACGTTACGTTTAGGTATGCAGTAGGCCTCAAACTGTTCCATTATTTTATCTAACTTCATTTTGTCTCCATCAGCAGCGAATGGGAAGTTATTATACACCTCCAGCGCTTCATCACCCACGACATGTAAGAACAGTGACGATTTCTTTTTATTACTTTTCTCGTCAGCTCCGATTGCCGCTAAATACAACCCCACACGTTGTTTGAATCTCCTCCAATTTTCAGCCACATTACCTGTCAACTGAAGCGTCGCCGGTGGGTGTACACCTTCCATTTTTTCACTTCGTTAGCTATTCTCCAATGGTAAGCAACAATGTTCTCTTTTGGCTTGCTAATTTGTGGAGAGTTGATTTAACTTCAGATTTTTTCTCTTCATCTCTTTCAATCACTTCTGACACCATGTATTGATTTCTTTGTGGGTTCAATGACGAGACATTTATGAAAGAGAATGTCTTTTAATCTAAAGTCTGTTCAACTCTTTATACAGCTTTACAGGAGACACGATGCTAGTGATGCATCTAGAACGAAACTGAAACTAAACTCAACTGCCTTGCTTGTCTCGGTCACATGCCCTCTGCTGGTCAGGCACAAGCAATCAATCAGGCAACTATGCTGGTAAGACATGATAATCAAACAGGCAAATAACATCACTATTTGCTGATATCATTACACCCCCCACACACACACATCCCCCCACCCCCACACCCCCCCGCCCTCCCACACACCCCCGCCCCACCCACACACCCCCGCCCCCACCCACACACTCCCGCCCCACCCACACACCCCCGCCCCCACTCACACACACCCACCCCGCACACACACTCCCGCCCCGCACCCACACATCCCGCCCCACACCCACACACCCCCATACACCCCCGCCCCCCCACACACCCCCGCCCCCCCACACACCCCCGCCCCCCCACACACCCCCGCCCCCCCACACACCCCCGCCACCCCCACACACCCCCGCCCCCCCACACACCCCCGCCCCCCCCACACACACACCCCCACACACACACACACACACAGGGAGCCCAACAACACCCACCTGGTGCAATTGGGAACTTCAGATTGATCTTGCAACCTTCCTGCTATGTGGGACTAACCCAGTGGTGACACAGTGATGGGATTCCTTTACACTGGCTTTTTTAGTGGGATCAAATCCCTAAATGCCACTTTGGGAAAAAAGTGGAAGGGAGTGAAATTGGTCCTCGTCAGTAGCATGAAACGAGCTCGACTGGGAAGGGAATAAATCCCACCCAGGTCTCTTCCCAAGTTAAAAGGGCACTATTCAATTTTTCCCTCAACTTTCTTCCCTTTCCTGTCTTCCTTCCCTGAGGTTGCTGTCTCCGGATAGGGTACGGTCTCGCAGGCACCGCCCGCTTTCTGTACCACACCCCAATCTTCATCTGTGAGCCCAGAGAGCCAGACCTGGCCTCAGAAAGGTTAAAGAGAGGAAGAAATCGGGCAGGAATCCCACTCCTAATCCCACTCCAGTGACTCCCGCTGGAAAATGCAGCTGTGTGCGGGAATTGGGATGAGAACAAGATCAGGCTCGGCTGTGATGCACTCCATGGTTGAATGGCTCACACATAGCGAATGGCCACCTGTCCAAGGAACTGAAGACTGCTGGCAGCTGTGAAAATTTACCCCAGTAACAACAGTGCCTTCAGGAGAGAGCTGAGGAAACAAAGCAAGACAGGAGTCTGGAGTATTGTGTCCAATTCTGGGCATCACTATTTAGGAAGGACATTAAGGCCTTGGAGAGGGTGGCGAGGAGATTTACTAGAATGGTACCAGGGATGAGGGACTTCAGATATGTGGAGAGACCAGAGAAGCTGGGGTTGCTCTCCGCTGTGGTGGAAAGGGTGGACAGCTTTAAGTTCCTCAGAGTCCACATCACGGAAGACCTCTCCTGGTCCCTCAATACCTCCTCTCTGGTGAAGAAGGCCCAGCAGCGCCTATATTTCCTAAGGAGGCTGAAGGGATGTAACCTGTCACCCCTGATCCTCTCTAACTTTTACCGCTGCACAATAGAGAGCATCCTGACGAACTGTATCACAGTATGGTATGGCAGCTGTAGCTACTATGACCGGAAAGCCCTGCAGCGGGTAGTCAAAACTGCCCAACGCATTACCGGCACCCGGCTACCGACCATAGAGCACATATACCAGAAATGCTGTTTACGGAGGTCACGGACCATCATCAAAGACCCTACCCACCCCAGCCACAGTCTGTTCGCCCTCCTGCCATCTGGGAGACGCTACAGATGCATTCGCACCCGAACGACCAGATTTAGGAACAGCTTCTTTCCCAGGGCTGTCATCCTACTGAACTCCACAAATAAACTCTAAAGCCTGCACATCTGCCAATGCACTTTATTATGGTTATGTTTATGTTAATGTATTACAAGCCAAATGAATGTTTAAATGTCTTAATCTAAATGTACACTCTCGGGAACCACAAGCCTACATTTCGTTGTACTGCACTTGTGCACTAACAATGACAATAAAAGTTGATTATTATTATTAATAGAATGGTACTCAAAATTATAAAGGGTTTTGATAGAGTAAATAAGGAGACATTGTTTACACTGGCAGGAGGGTGGGTAACCAGAGGACACAGATAATTGGCAAAAGAACCAAAGGGGAGCTGAGGAGAATGTTTTTTACGCTGCGAGTTGTTAACGATCTGGAATGCACTGCCTGAAAGGGCGGTGGAAGCAGAGTCAATAGTAACTTTCAAAAGGGAATTGGATCAAAACTTGAAAAGGAAAAAAATTGCAGGGCTTTGAGGGAAGAGCGGGGGAGTGGGACTAATTGCAGAGCTCCTTCAAAGAGCCGGTACAGGCACAATGAACTAAATGGCCTCCTTCTGTACGATTCTATGAAGACACAATGGTGACTGGATGCAGCGCAGAAAACAGCATCCTCATCAAAGTTCATGGCTCCCCTCCCTACACACACACACTTCATGTGAAGTGAAATAAAGTGTACTTTAAGCTGTTTCTCGTGCTCCAACACCTGCTATTACACAGATTGCAGGAGGCTCCAGCAACAGAAACTGGATTAGATATAAATGCCGGTTAGTCAAGCTTGCAATGCAGGGCTGTAAGAGTAGATTAAACATTCTCCTGCACTTACTTTGCTTCAAGCAAACATAATGTTTAACAATAAATAACTAGCTGCAGTGGAAGGCAATCCTGTGGGAGGCAGGCCAATGTATTGCTTTGAAGCTGCAATTCAAAATGAAACGGCAGGAGTAGAAAATGTTCCGCAAGCCTTTTTTTGTTTAGTTGCAGGCAACTGAACACAATTTGCATTCAAACCCATCACATAAAACATTGTGATGTCACCTATTGGTGCGTAAATGGAATTGAGGTGTAGATCAGCCATGATCTGATTAAATGGCTGAAGAGTCTCGAGGGGCTGAATGGCCGACTCCTGTTCCCAACGATCTCCCCACATTGGACCAGTGTGGAAAGAAAATAAGATTTTTTCTTTTTTTTGTCAGGTAACCCAAGAGTGGCTTCCCTTGTCTGTATTTATCTTGTGACTTATTGAAGAGGGATGTGGGGGGCAGAATGGAATGGGGAGGAAGAAAAGGATTTGAGTTCATACAACGTCTTAGCACATCTGTCAGAAATAGCAACTGAGATGAACGGGCAGTTAATGGGGTAAATTGTAACCCCAGGCATGGAACAGGCGGGCAGAGGGCAGAACGCATTACCATGCCGCCAGCACGCAGGCTCTAGACTGGCATTATATCGGGCACCTCGCAGGACAGCCCAGTCGGCGGGCAGGTAGGTCCTGAGTCAGTGGCAGTGCCCCACATTGTTCCTGTACATAGTATTTACAGCGCACAGAAACAAGCCATTCGGCCAGACTGGTCTATGCTGGTGTTTCTGCTTCACATGAGTCTCCTCCCACCCTACTGGTTAACACTGTTGCCTCACAGCGCCAGGGACCCGGGTTCGAATCCAGCCTCGGGTGACTGTCTGTGTGGAGTTTGCACATTCTCCCCGTGTTTGCGTGGGTTTCCTCCGGGTGCTCCGGTTTCCTCCCACAGTCCAAAGATGTGCGGGTTAGGATGATTGGCTATGATAAAAATTGACCCTTAGTGTTAGGGGGGATTAAATACGTGGGGTTATGGGGATAGGGTGGGATATGTGTTGGTGTAGGGGTTACGGGGATCGGGTGGGATATGTGTCGGTGCAGGCTCGATGGGCCGAAATGGCCTCTATCTGCACTGTGGGGTTTCTGTGATTCTGTGTGATTCTGTGATACTTCACAGAAACATAGAAACATAGAAGATAGGCCCCTCGAGCCTGCTCCACCATTCAATGAGATCATGGCTGATCATCCAAATTCAGTACCCTGTTCCTGCCTTCTCTCCATATCCCTTGATCCCTTTAGCCTTAAGAAATATATCCAACTCCTTCTTGAATATATTTAATGAATTGGCCTCTACTGCCTTCTTTGGCAGAGAATTCCACAGGTTCACCACTCTCTGGGTGAAGAAATTCCTCCTCATCTCTGTCCTAAGTGGCTTACCCCTTATCCTTAGACTGTGACCCCTGGTTCTAGACTTCCCAACCATCGGGAACATCCTTCCAGCATCTAGTCTGTCTAGTCCTGTTAGAATTTTATAAGTTTCGATGAGATCCCCTCTCATTCTTCTAAACTCCAGCGAGTACAAGCCCAATCGACCCAATCCCTCCTCATACGTCATTCCTGCCATCCCAGGTATCAGCCTGGTGAATCTTCGCTGCACTCCTTCCATGGCAAGAACATCCTTCCTCAGATAAGGCGACCAAAACTGCACACAATACTCAAGATGTGGTCTCACCAAGGCCCTGTACAACTGCAGCAAGACATCCTTGTTCCTGTACTCGAACCCTCTCGCTACGAAGGCCAACATACCATTTGCCTTCTTAACCGCCTGCTGCACCTGCATGCTTACTTTCAGCGACTGGTGCACAAGGATGCCCAGGTCTCATTGCACTTCCCCTTCTCCCAATCTATTGCCATTCAAATAATAATCTGCCTTCCTGTTTTTGACACCAAAGTGGATAACCTCGCATTTATCCACATTATATTGCATCTGCCATGCTTCTGCCCAATCACCCAACCTGTCCAAATCGCACTGGAGTTTCTCGGCATCCTCCTCACAGCACACACGCCCACCCAGCTTTGTGTCGTCTGCAAACTTGGAGCTATTACATCTAGTTCCCTCGTCCAGATCATTAATATATATTGTGAATAGCTGGGGTCCAAGGACCGATCCCTGCGGTACCCCACTAGTCACTGCCTGCCACTCGGAAAAAGAGCCGTTTATTCCAACTCTTTGCTCTCTGTCTGCCAACCAGTTCTCTATCCAAGTCAGTACCTTGCCCCCAATCTCATGTGGCTTAATTTTACACGCTAATCTCTTATGCGGGACCTTATCGAAAGCCTTTTGAAAATCCAAATACACCACATCCACTGGTTCTCCCTTATCTATTTTATCAGTTACATCCTCAAAAAATTCCAGTAGATTAGTCAAGCACGATTTACCTTTTGTAAATCCATGTTGACTTTGTCTGATCCGGTCACTTTTTTCCAAGTGCTCTGCTATTACATCCTTTATAATGGACTCTAGCATTTTCCCCGTGTCAGGCTTACCGGTCTATAATTCCCCGTTTTCTCTCTACCACCCTTTTTGAACAGTGGGGTAACATTAGCTATCCACCAATCCATGGTTCCAGAGTCTATCGAATTTTGGAAGATGACCAGCAATGCATCTACTATTTCTAGGGCCACTTCCTTAAGTACTCTAGGATGTAGATTATCAGGCCCTGGGGATTTATCGGCCTTCAATCCCATCAATTTCCCTAACACCATTTCCCTACAAATATTGATTTCTATCAGTTCCTCCCTTTCATCAGACCCTATGTTCCCCAACATCTTTGGGAGGTTATTTGTGTCCTCCTTTGTGAAGACAGAACTAAAGTATGTATTTCATCAGAACAGGCTTTGTAGCATATCCGTCAAACACTTAGGCTATCTGACAGCCTGACATTTTATAATGAAAATGCCATTTGTCAAGTGGCTGGGAAACCTGAGTAATCTATGAATCCCAACACACAGCAGTGTCACAGAACTGATAGCTCTGAACCTTACTGTTTAAACACAATAGGTTAG
Organism: Somniosus microcephalus; assembly: GCF_052327205.1. NCBI lineage: Eukaryota > Metazoa > Chordata > Chondrichthyes > Squaliformes > Somniosidae > Somniosus > Somniosus microcephalus. The sequence goes on from NC_141011.1 coordinate 25,609,236, forward strand.
ATCTTGGCTTTGTGCGATAGTTTAAAACGAGTCGGCCACCCGTTTTACATCTCTCCTGATTTTTATTTCCATTGAACTCCTACAGCCCTACAACATTCTGAGATCTCTGTGTTCCTCCAATTCTGGCCTCTTGCGCACCTTCAATTTTCATCGCTCCACCATTGGTGGCCGTGTCTTAAGCTGCCAAGGCCCTAAGCTCTGGAATTCCCTCGTTATACCTTGCCATCTCTCTACCTCTCTCTCCTCCTTTAAGACGTTCCTTAAAGCCTACCTCACCTGTCCTAATGTCTCCTTAGGTAGCTCGGTGTCAAATTTTGTTTGATGACACTCCTGTGAAGCACCTTGGGACGTTTTAGTACATTAAAGGCGCTATATAAATGCAAGTTCTTGTTGTTGAAGTCAGGACATAACCACTGGGGGATGAGGAGGCCGTGCCAAATCTCTCTGAATTGGCTCATGTTAGCCTCTCCTGGCCAAGCTAGATCCTGGAACTGCCCCCGATGCTCCCTCCTCCCCAAGTCTTTATAGATGGTTGTGCCTTGTTTTGAGGTGAAGTTTCAGTTGCTCCACACTGGCATTCCTGAGATTGCCGGGTAGGGAATGATGGTTGGTGTACTCTTCCGGGACTGCACAACTGTATCGCCGACAAGTGGAGCCACGAGTATATTAATTAAAGTCGGCGAGTGTGGGCTTGGGGGCGACAGAAGGGGATAAGGTCACCATCCGTAAATCTGCACAACTCCTCCGCCGCTGCACAAGGACAGAGACTGCCGTAAGTGAACGTAGATTATACAGCACAGCAACAGGCCATTCGGCCCAACAGACCCCTGCATCGAACCTGACCTGGGTCTAACCTGAGCTGGGAGTGCCTGAAATAAAAACCATTCTAATCCTGACAATAATACCATTTTTGATGAACGTAAAATTTATGAAAGTAAATGAACAGTGAACAGTGGGTATCCCAAGATAACATGGAATACTGAATGGCAATAGTCAGGCAGTATGGCTAGAGAGAGGCAGCCATTAGGCTGTGATTCACACATTTTTATTCGAGGAAGCCCAGGGGAATAAAATCATTGAACAGCTCGTAAAAAAAACAGGTTGTTTAAGAAAGAAAGAAGAAAGAACTGGCATTAATATCACTCCTTATCACATCCTCAGGATGTCCCAGAGCGCTTCATAACCCAGTCATTATTTTTGAATCAAAACCGCTGTTGTTACTTAGGCAAACGCAGCAGTCATTTTGTATACAACAAACCCTCATAAACAGTGCGATAAATGGCCAGTTAATCTGGTTTTTGATGGTGTTAGTTGAGAGAAGGAATGTTGGGCAATATATCAGGAAAGCTCCCTGCTCTGCATGGGATTTTTAACTTCCACATGAACCAGCGGAACAGGCAGAATGGGCCTCCGTTTAATGTCTCATCCTAAAGAAAGCTGACTGGAGTGTCAGTCGAGATGATGTGCTCAAGTCTCTGGAGTGGGGCTTGAACCCATCACCCTCTGACACAGAGACGAGAGTGCGACCAACTGAAAAATTATTTTAATGAACACTTTGCTGCAGAACGCAAATCTCTCCCAGTCACAGGAGAATATTAAAACAAACCGTGACCTTTTAATGATGGGAACTCCAGCAGGCCTCACCCCCGCCAATATATTCAAATTATTTTCACATCTATTGATTTTGAATTACTTTCTTTTGTTTTATGGTGACAGGACTCAGAATATTCTGTCAGAAATACTCACACTTAGGCAGGGATCGGTTCGATGTTCAGAACAGGCTTTGTAGCATATCTGTCAAACACTTAGGTTATCTGACAGCCTGACATTTTATAATGAAAATGCCATTTGACAAGTGGCTGGAAAATCTGAGTAATCTCCTATGAATCCTAACACACGGCAGTGTCACAGAACTGATAGCTCTGAACCTTACTGTTTAAACACAGGAGGGTAGATCTTGACTTTGTGTGATAGTGTAATATGGGTGATAACGAGTCGGCAGCCCGTTTTACGTCTCTCCCGATTTTTATTTCCATTGAAGTCTGACAGCCCTACAACACTCAGAGATCGCTGCGTTCCTCCAATTCTGGCCTCTTGCGCTTCCCCCATTTACATCGCTCCACCAGTGGTGGCCGTGCCATCAGCCACCTCGCCCCTAAGCTCCAGAATTCCCTCCCGAACTCTTACTCTTCTCCTAAAAACCTACCTGTCTCCTTAGGTGGCTCGGTGTCAAATTTTGTTTGATGACACTCCTGTGAAGTACCTTGGGACGTTTTAATACGTTAAAGGCGCTATATAAATGCAAGTTCTTGTTGTTGAAGTCAGGACATAACCACTGGGGGATGAGGAGGCAGTGCCAAATCTCTCTGAATTGGCTTATGCTAGCCTCTCCTGGCCAAGCTAGATCCTGGAACTGCCCTCGATGCTCCCTCCTCCCCAAGTCTTTATACATGGTGGTGCCTTGTTTTGAGGTGAAGTTTCAGTTACTCCACACTGGCATTCCTGAGATTGCCGGGTAGGGAATGATGGTTGGCGTACTCTTCCGGGGCTGCACAACTGTAGCGGCATCGAGTGGAGCCACGAGTATTAATTAAAGTCGGCGAGTGTGGGCTTGGGGGCGACAGAAGGGGATAAGGTCACCATCCGTAAATCTGCACAACTCCTCCGCCGCTGCACAAGGACAGAGACTGCCGTAAGTGAACGTAGATTATACAGCACAGCAACAGGCCATTCGGCCCAACAGACCCCTGCCGGTGTTTATGCTCCACCTTACTTCATCTCACCCTGTCAACATATCCTCCTATTCCTTTCTCCCTCATGTACTGTTCTAGCTGCCCCTTAAATGCATCTACGCTGTTCGTCTCAACTATTAAATCTGCGAGGGCCGTTGTCAAGTTGAGACTATCCGGAGGAGAAGGCATGGAAGGAACAGTTACTAAGCCGGCATCTATTTAAAGATGGATGTGGAGATGAGCTGTTGGAACGCTGCCCTTTTGCCTCTGAGACCTAGGATGATATGTAGGCACGACAGATGATGCACTTGGCTGGTTAGGTTTTACTGAGGTGCTTTTGAAAAACTCTTGAAAAGCAGATTAAAACTCACCAGCAGCACTCTGATATCTGAGAACAAGTAAGAGTCTTAGAAGCAGAGGTGTGTGTAATCTCTTAGCTGTTTCCTGACATTGTGAGTAAAGTCTGAGTTAATCCCAGCCGTTCACACCATCGCACAGCAATACCGCTGCTCCTCGCCAATCCCAGTCCCTCACTCGTGATGCCCAGCTTTAACCCATTAACACCGAACAACACCCAGAGCACAACTGCTGCCACCCAGTATTCAAGTAACGGGCACATGCCCAGAGACATCCCCTCCCCAAGGATATTCAATTCTGTTCCAAATAACAGGGAGTGACACCATCTCTCACCCAGTGACACCCAGCCTCTCACCGAGTGACACCCAGTGACACCCAGCCTCTCACCCAGTGACAACCAGTGACACCCAGTCTCTCACCCAGTGACACCCAGCCTCACCCAGTGACACCCAGTCTCACCCAGTGACACCCAGCCTCTCATCCAGTGACACCCAGCCTCACCCAATGACACCCAGCCTCACCCAGTGACACCCAGTCTCACCCAGTGACACCCAGTAACACCCAGCCTCTCACCCAGTGACACCCAATCTCACCCAGTGACACCCAGCCTCTCACCCAGTGACACCCAGTCTCTCACCCAGTGACACCCAGTCTCACCCAGTGACACCCAGCCTCTCACCCAGTGACACCCAGCCTCACCCAGTGACACCCAGCCACTCACCGAGTGACACCCAGTCTCTCACCCAGTGACACCCAGCCTCTCACCCAGTGACACCCAGCCTCACCCAGTGTCACCCAGTCTCTCACCCAGTGACACCCAGCCTCACCCAGTGACACCCAGTCTCACCCAGTGACACCCAGTCTCACCCAGTGACACCCAGTAACACCCAATGACACCCAGTGACACCCAGTCTCACCCAGTGACACCCAGTAACACCCAGCCTCTCACCCAGTGACACCCAATCTCACCCAGTGACACCCAGCCTCACACCCAGTGACACCCAGTCTCTCACCCAGTGACACCCAGTCTCACCCAGTGACACCCAGCCTCTCACCCAGTGACACCCAGCCTCACCCAGTGACACCCAGCCGCTCACCGAGTGACACCCAGTCTCTCACCCAGTGACACCCAGCCTCTCACCCAGTGACACCCAGCCTCACCCAGTGTCACCCAGTCTCTCACCCAGTGACACCCAGCCTCACCCAGTGACACCCAGTCTCACCCAGTGACACCCAGTCTCTCACCCAGTCTCTCACCCAGTGACACCCAGTCTCTCACCCAGTGACACCCAGCCTCTCACCCAGTGACACCCAGCCTCACCCAGTGACAACCAGTCTCACCCAGTGACACCCAGCCTCCCACCCAGTGACACCTGTCACTTCACCCAGTGACATTCCCTCTCACAGCGACACCCTGTTATATTCAGCACTCACCATAGACTGTTTTGCTTCAATAAAAATGCATTTCCCAACAAGGTCATAGCTATGGCTCAGCGTGTAGCTCGCTCACTTCTGAGTTGGAAGGCTGTGGGTTTAAGTCTCACTCTAGAGGCTTAAGCACATAAATCTAGGCTGACACTGCAGTGCTGAGGGAGTGCTGCACTGTCGGAGGTGCCGTCTTTTGGATGAGACGTTAAACCGAGGTTCCATCTGCTCGCTCAGGTGGATGTAAAAGATCCCATGGCACTATTTCAAAGAAAAGCAGGGGAGTTCTCCCCGGTGTCCTGGGGCCAATATTTATCCCTCAATCAACATCACTAAAACAGATTACCTGGTCATTATCACATTGCTGTTTGTGGGAGCTTGTTGTGTGCAAATTGGCTGCTGTGATTCCCACATTACAACAGTGACTCCACTTCAAAATAGTACTTCAATGGCTGTAAAGTGCTTTGAGACGTCCTGAGGTCGTGAAAGGTGCTATAGTTATATATATAAAGCAAGTCTTTCTTTAATGGAACCAACCTAAGATCAGCAGAAGGAGAAATGAAAGAGAGTTTCACTGTCAGTAATCTGGAGCAGAGGGTGAATGAGACCCAGAGGGCTGGCAGTTTCTGTTACAATCGATAGTGCTCTATAACATCAGATGTTCGAAACTGGCTGGGAAACTGTTTAAAATAAATATAGCTGCAGCTGACAGTGAAAACAAACGGCTCAGGATTGTCTCTCCAAATTCATTGGAGACTTGTTTGTCTTTTTTTAACTATCCTGAGTCATCAAAACATAAACAAAACAGGTGCAATTGTTACACTGTTGGGTTTAAATTATATATTTGCTTTGCCACTTGAGATCTCAGCTTAGGGTGGATACTGCCACCTTGTGACATTTCAGGAATACTGCATGGGCCGGGGGCAACAACACGTTTCACCAGCATCCAGGGATTGTTCCCCAGATTACACCCATTGTTCAGGAACTGAATTAGCTAACCTCATGCAAAGCAGCAATGGCGGCCACATAATTGGCCTCAGCATCCCTTGGATTGCTTGCAAAGGGGTGAAAATTGATCCGGCGCAGGAAGGGTAATTGTAGTGCTCCTCCTGGGCCAGCAAGGCAGTGGAAGTGCCCCTTTTAGACCTCTGTGGTCCTCTCAATAACAACTCAGGTAGAGGCATGTGCCTCATCGATGTGCTCCTCAGCTGCTGTTCTTGCAACTCTCAAAGGAGGGGTCATCATCCGTGGTACCAAGGGGCAGGCCCAGTCACCCACAAGCCGTCCAATCACTTGATCGTCTTCCTGGAGGAGCCCAGGGAGGGCCGAATCGCTGAGCATGAAAGCATCATGGTAACTTCCGCCAAATCTGGCATTTACGTGAAGGATCCTTTGCAGCAGGTCACACACTATCTGGATATTGGGGGATTTGTACCCCATTCCGTTAAGAAAGTTGAGGGGGTTAACTGTAGGACCTCACAATGCTACGTTCACCCCTTCTATCGCACCTTGCATTTTGGGGAACCCGGCAATGTAATAAAATTAGGTGCCCCCATCTCGCTGCTGCCATGCTGTCAGGTCAAACTGGACAAATTCCCCAACTTTCCTAAAAAGTGCATAAATTACTCCTCCAAACTACTTTTCAATAAATAAGTAATTGATTAAAACAGGAATAGAAATGCCCTCCTTAACTAAATGTAACCAAAGATTACAGCACCGAAAGAGGCTCTTCAGCCCATCGTGTCTGCACCAGCTCTTTGCCAGAGCAACCTAAAACTAATCCCACTGCCCTGCTGCCCGTTTGGTCAAACTTGAGTCAGTTCCACTGCCCGGTTGCCACATACTCGAGTGAAGGAGGCAGATCACGATGGGAAAGGTCAGCCACATGGGCAAATCTACCTCGCTCCACACAGCAGGCCGACGACGAGGCACCGCCTTAAAAACCGTCAATGGGGGCAGGTGAACGAGGAGCATCCAGTAAAAGGCGTTGTGAGAGACAGACCTTGGCAGGCAGTGTCAGAGAGAACAGCGGAGAAAAAAGGAGAGGGGGTGGGGGGGCGGAGAAAGAGACGTGGAGGCTTTGCCAGGTTTCTGATTTGGATGAATGGGGAAGACCTGGAATTGATGCCAAAGAGCTGGATAAAAAGGTCAGCCCCGCAAACAGGACGATTACAGTGCAGATTCTGGAGGCTGAGCTACGTTTAGGAGCCAGGCAGGAGTGAGCTGCTCTTGGGATATTTAAATATGAATGTTTCACCCAACTTCAGCCTCAGCGGACTGAGGACTGGAGATAACAAGTAAGCTTCTGTTTCGCCCTGACTTGACGGGAGTGACTGTAAAGCTGGATACGACAATGGGGGTTTTTTTTTCTCTTGTAAAGTGGATTCTCACATCAGCTCTTTGTGACAGTGATCGACAACCATGACCACAAAGCCTAATGTACCCCTGGCCTACACCAGATAACGCCAATGCTGAGCTAAGACAGCCAATGTCCCAAACAGCAGCATTTGTGCTTGTTGATAAAAAAGGAAGGCAAGCAATACTCCGACCAACACGGGCAGAAAAGGTGTTTTCTTTGCTTCAAAGGGGATTTGTTCTTGGGAAACGAGTTAGTTTAAAGTGCCCGGTGCCAATGCCATATCCTCCCACTTTCCCGTGTCAACGTGCAGGGACTCTGTGAATTGGTTCGAGAAACGCCATTCACTGCTCGCCACCGATACGGGCATGGTTAACAGGATCTTTATTTTTATTCATTCCTGTGATGTGGGCGTCGCTGGCGAGGCCAGCATTTATTGCTCATCCCTAATTGTCCTTGACAAGGTGGTGGTGAGCCGCCTTCTTGAACCACTGCAGTCCGTGTGGTGAAGGTACTCCCACAGTGCTGTTAGGGAGGGAGTTCCAGGATTTTGACCCAGCGACGATGAAGGATCGGCGATATACTTCCAAGTCAGGATGGTGTGTGACTTGGAGGCGAACTTGGAGGTGGTGGTTGACGTAAGAAAACTACTAGGCACTTGGTCTAAGCATTAAACAAAGCTTTAATCAACTGTTTTACAACATGGAGGTCGAGTTGTGTCCTTCACTAGTTCCTGTTAAGAATGTCCTGCGCAAGCTGGGCCCGTGCCAGTGTATTTATACTCTCCCTGGACAGTGCCACCCGTAGGCCGCTCAGTATTATTTCATAAGTCTTTCTTTCATGAATGACTGATTCATGTCAGTGGTGTTCCCATGCGCCTGCTGCCCGTGTCCTTCTAGGTGGAAGAGGTCGCGGGTTTGAGAGGCGCTGCCAAAGAAGCCTTGGCGAGTTGCTGCAGTGCATCTTGTAGATGGTACACACTGCAGACACGGTGCGCCGGTGGTGGAGGGAGTGAATGTTTAAGTTGGTGGATGGGGTGCCAATCAAGCGGGCTGCTTTGTCCTGGATGGTGTTGAGCTTCTTGAGTGCTATCCATGTGTCTGGGAACTTGCTCTTGAAACCTGAAACTTGCTCTCCTTGAGGAGCACTAAGGTCCGTTGGAAGTTCTTCACAGAGGTCGACGCCGTTAATGTCAGACCCTCTTGACCATGGTGCCCCCCTGACCACGGGGCCTGGGCGCTTGCCCACGTTGCCCACCCGTAAGGCCGGCTCTGCGGCCACATCAGCACAGGCTCGGAGTCCAGCCTGGTCTGAGCGGCTCAGTTAACCACTGCCTTTAACAAACTGAGCCATTCTGGGAAGCTGGCAATCCCCCTTTTAACTATAGCTTGGTATAAAGCATTTACTTAAGAGTCTTTCATAGGATTTCAGGGCTCATTGCCCACTGCAGAGCTAACAGAATATTTCACCAGTGACAGTGTGCGAGAAGCTGTCATAACTCGTAACCATTTACTGTCGAGTCTTTCAAACTCCTGCAAAAACACCAGTAATTCACTGTCACGGTAATGCAGTGAAAATATCTCACTGCGCCTGCAGAGTACTTGCTAAGCCTCTTCCAAGGAAGACCCTCCGATTGCATTTCTGTGCACGGAGAGTCTCCAGTGCCTACTGTGGGCCAACCTGCACCTACAGCCCAGAGCAGCACCCTGTAATATTTATCACCAACTTAATGTTCAGCTGGAGCTTTCATTTTGTATACATTAGAACTCCCATGACATTGCTAACATCCCGTCAAAGGAGATTCCTGTGGTAGCACTCTGACTCAGACGGTTGTGGGTTCAAGTCCCACTCTAGAGACTTCAGCGTGTAATCTAGTATAATACTTGCAGTGCTGTCGGAGGTGCCGTCTTTCGGATGAGACGTTAAACCGAGGCCCCGTCTATTCTCTCAGGTGGATGTAAAAGACCCCATGGCACTATTCCGAAGAAGAGCAGGGGAGTTCTCCCCGGTGTCCTGGATAATATTTATCCTTTAACCAACATCGCTAAAACAGATTATTTGGTCACTTATTTCATTTATCCCTGTGGAAATTCCAGGTGATTTTAATATTCTGCTGCTGATGTGGAGCTGTAAATAGGCAGGATGTGTTGCACATGCAAAACCTATGTCTCATTGGCACATGATTGGCTCGGATATTGGCCCAGAAATTCAGGTCTCCACGGGTGAGTACGCATGGGGTACTCACCTGTAGGCCCAACGAAAGTGCCGGTTTCGTGCATGCGCGGGAAACCGGCACTTCCGTTCCCCTGAAAGAAGGGGTTGAGAGGTGGAACGCGTGCGCTGGAGAGGCAGCGCGTGCGCATCGAACTTACGGTTTTTTTTGCAGGTTTCTCCGGGAGGGTAAGTCTCCAGCAGTTACACTTTTAAAAAGCAGGCGCAAGGCCTGCTTTTAACAAGGTAAGTGGCGAATTAATTAAAATTAAAACATTTTTTCCACAGCTTTATTATTTTTAAATACTTTAAAGAAAGGTAAGTTTATTTTTAGCCCCATTAGAAAATGTAATTAATTTTTTCAAAAATTTAAATTATTGTTTAAAATAGTTATTTCATGTAATTTATAGTTATTTAAAAAATTTGATTTAAAAAAAATTTATTTGAAGTTTTAGTGATGTTTTGGGGCTTGTAGTATTTATAGGTTTGACAGCTCTTCCTGTCAAACTTATGAATGAAGCATTCCCTGCTACCATTGGCTCTCCATGGCCCACGTGATCCCAGGGGACGCTTCGAACTAACTGCGCCCCTGGGATACGCAAGCACTGCGAGCCGGCAGATGGAGGAGGTCCAGGATCGGAATCCCACACGGGCCCACCGCTCAACGGCCAGCGCGCTAGGTAAGTGCAGGTCGGAGGCTTACACCCGCGGGAAGCCCCTGACCCGAATTTCTAGGCCATTATACTTAGCAAACAGCAACAAATTGCATCTGAACAGGTAGGCAATATACCAAACCATAAGGTGCACCTCAAAGTAAAGTAGTACAAACAGGAAAAAGAAAGCCATATATTTCCTGCTGGTTACTTCAGACCTGAATAGCCAGCCTCTGACCTGCTCTTGTGGCCACTTTATTTGTGTGGCTGGTCCAGTTGAGTGTGACAATGTGCTAGATGCAAGACTACGCACATACACACACATATATATATATATGCTCTTTTTGATATACATTAAAGACCTGGACTTGGGTATAGAGGGCATCATTTCAAAGTTTGCAGATGATTCAAAACTCAGAAATGTAGTAAACAATGAGGAGGATAGTAACAAATTTCGGGGGCGATTTTGCCAGCCCTGGGGAGGTGGGTATGGAGGCGGGATTGCCGGGAAAATGGCAGAAACTGGGAGCAGGTACCGAACCCGCCCCCAACCCGCCTCTGTGCCATCTTCCCAGGAGGCGGGTAGCCGACCCGCGCCGGGTCCCGTCTCCTGGAGGCGGGAAGGGGATTACAGCCACTTAACTGCCTGTTAACAGGTAGTTAACAGGCAGTTAAGAGGATTATCCCCATTTTTCCAACACAAGTGCGGGTTTCCCGACATCGGGAAGCCCCGCCCAGTCAGCGAGGCGTGCAGTGGGTCTGCGGCGGTGAGAGGGGTCTAAAAGTGCGCTGTGGAGGAGAGTGATGGGTGCAAGTGTGGAGAGGTAATTATGTGAGGTGAGTGAAAAGTGTTAGAAAAAAGTTTCTTCCTGCAGGCTTCAATCGTTGGGGATCCAGAGGCTCCGGCATCTCCACGGCAGAGATGACAGAATGGCTGCTGCATCCTCCGAGGCAACAGGCATCTGATTTCTGCTCAGGAAATAGGTTTGGTGAGTCTTGAGTACAAGGACTCACCAAACAACAGAGAATGTCAGTGTTTGACAGCTTCACAGAGGATAGTAACAAACTTCGGGGGCGTTCTCTGTCACCGGCTTTCCCTTAATTGACCTGCTAAACCCGCTGGGTGGGCTTAACAAGGTCAATCAAGGGAAAATAGCGTGGATTGGCCGGACGTCGAAGGAGGCGGAACTAAAACCCGACAAGCAGCAGTCCCGCCTCCATAACGTCCCCATTGATAAAATCACCCCCAACAGGAGGACATAGACAGACTGGGGAAATGGGGAGACACATGTCGCATGAAATTTAATGCAGAGAAGTGTGAAGTGATACATTTCGGTAGGAAGAATGAGGAGAGGCAATATCAACTAAATGGTACAATTCTAAAGGGAGTGCAGGAGCAGAGAGACCTGGAGGTGTCCGTACACAAATCTTTGAAGGCAGCAGGACAAGTCGAGAAGGCTGTTAAAAAAGCATACGGGATCCTTGATCTTAGTAATAGAGGCTGTGATGAAATATATTCCATTCATCACTGCCTGTTTTCTGTGTCTTGTAACTGCCTGCTTTCTGTGTCTTTTCCCTTCCCCCAGTCCTCATGTATTATGTATTGGAATGTGCTGGAACTGGTTGTGTGCAGGGCTCCGCCCATACCTGGCTCCTTTGTAATCTAAGTTCAGTCGGGCATCAGCCTCCTGAAGGAAGACATCTCTCTATTTTACGTGTTATGTTCTGAGTTAATAAAAGCCTTACTTTTGTTCTGCTAACTTCGAGTCTCGGAATAATTGAGGCACATCAATTTTATTAACTCAATTTTCAACGCTATGGATCAACTCCTGAAACCCGAACGTTTGGATTTGGATCAACATGCTCCGGACGCATCAGCACGCTTCGGACACTGGTTTGACTGTATGGAATTCTTCCTGGACAATTCCGCAGCCGTCAAAGACGCTACGGAAACTGCGAAGATGAGACTCGGAATGCTACGGAATTGGGTAAGCCACCGGGTTTACCCCCTCATCCAAGACGCCGATACGTACCTGGCCGCCTGCAACACCTTAAAGGCGCATTACCAGCAGCCTACGAATGAGGTGTATGCTAGGCATCTACTCGCTACTCGCGCACAGCGACCTGGGGAATCAGTGGAGGAGTTCCTAAGCATCCTGAAAAAGCTTGGCAAGGACTGTAAGTGCCGAGATGTAAAAGCCGCAGTGTACACCGACGAGCTTGTTCGCGATGCCTTTATCACAGGCCTCAGCTCCACTCACATCCGGTAAAGACTGCTGGAAAAAACGGAGTTGGACCTGAAACAGGCTGCGGACACCGCGCGGTCCCTGGAGATGGCCCAGAGAAACTCGGACGCCTACTCTTCAGCCCGCGCCGCCCACGCCGCCACGTGTGCGCCGAGGGCGCCGCCATCTTGGAAGGCATCTTCCCCGCCCGGCAGCCCGACACCGGCGGGGCCCAGCTCTCCCCCCAGAAGCCCTACGACAGCCGCGACGCGTCAAGGACCCAACTGCTACTTCTGCGGGCAGCCAAAGCACACCAGAAACCTGTGCCCGGCGAAAGGCACCACCTGCTTTAAGTGCGGTAAGAAGGGGCACTTCGGGAAGGTGTGCAGAGGGAACCCCGCCGGAAAACCAACCGCCGGAAAACCCGCCACCGCCGCGTGTGCGCCGTGGGAGCGGCCATCTTGGACGCCATCTTGCCCGACCTCGTGGGGTCCGCCATCTTATGAGCAGACAGCGTGGACGCCATCTTGTCTCGATCAGGGCCCTACAGTGGCATCGGTCACAGTGGACCAGACCAGGCCGCATCCGCTATCCAAATCAATGGTGGACATCGAGGTAAACGGGTGCCGGGTTAAATGCTTAATTGACAGTGGAAGCACGGAGAGTTTTATCCACCCTGAACTGGCACAACAACTCTCCCTAAAGGTGGTCCCTGCTCAGGGTACCATCTCTATGGCCGATAAAACCCAGACATCGACCATTCTGGGTTACTGCACGGTACAATTGTGCGTTAACGGAACTGTGTATGATAATTTTAAAGTATTAATCATGAAGAATCTATGTGCGAGCGTGATCTTGGGTTTGGATTTCCAGTGCAACCACCAAAGCATCACGCTCAAGTATGGTGGGTCCCAGCCGCCCCTCACAGTGTGCGGTCTGGCTACCCTGAAGGTAAAGCCGCCTTCGCTATTCGCGAACCTTACCCCTAACTGCCGGCCAATAGCGACCAAAAGCAGGAGGTACAGCTGGGAGGACAGGCGGTTTATCGCGACCGAGGTAGACAGGCTCCTGAAAGAGCGCATTATTGAACACAGCAACAGCCCGTGGCGCGCCCAAGTGGTAGTGGTAAGGGGTAGCGAGAAGAAACGGATGGTGATCGACTATAGTCAAACGATCAACAGGTACACCCTACTAGACGCCTACCCGCTACCCCGCATATCAGAAATGGTGAACCAAATCGCCCAATACCGGGTGTTCTCCACCATCGACCTCAAGTCAGCGTACCACCAGCTCCCTATCAGACCAGAGGACCGCCCGTACACCGCCTTCGAGGCGAACGGACGCCTCTACCAATTCCTCAGAGTCCCCTTTGGGGTGACGAACGGGGTCTCGGTCTTTCAGAGGGAGATGGATCGCATGGTTGATGACCACCACTTGCAGGCAACCTTCCCCTACCTCGACAACGTCACCATCTGCGGTCACAACCAGCAGGATCACGACTCGAACCTCGAGGGGTTCCTGAAAACCGCACAAAAACTCAACCTCACCTATAACGAGGACAAGTGCGTTTTCAACACCACGCGCCTCTGCATACTGGGCAGCGTGGTGGAGAATGGGGAAATCGGACCAGACCCCGACCGATTGCGCCCCCTACGGGAGCTGCCCCTGCCCAACACTCCCAAAGCCCTGAAAAGGTGCCTGGGGTTATTTTCTTACTATTCCCAATGGGTCCCCAACTACTCCGACAAAGCCCGCCCCCTCTTGAAAGCATCCTCTTTTCCGCTCTCTGCTGAGGCCCACGCCGCCTTCAAAAGCATTAAGCAGGATATTGAGCGGGCCACGCTACAGGCAGTGGACGAGAACACTCCATTTCAAGTGGAAAGTGATGCGTCCGACTTCGCCTTGGCGGCCACCCTCAACCAGGCGGGGCGGCCCGTAGCTTTCTTCTCGAGGACCCTCCAAGGCCCCGAGATCAGACACTCCTCCGTGGAAAAGGAGGCCCAAGCCATCGTGGAGGCAGTGTGCCACTGGCGCCACTACCTAGCCGGCAAACGCTTCACTCTACTTACCGACCAGCGGTCGGTAGCGTTTATGTTCAACAATAAACAGAGGGGGAAGATTAAAAATGATAAGATTCTTAGGTGGCGGATCGAGCTCTCCACTTTCGAGTACGACATCATTTACCGGCCAGGGGCCCTTAACGAATCCCCTGACGCCCTCTCACGAGGGATGTGTGCCAGCGCCACCGAGGATCGGCTACAGACCCTCCACAACGACCTCTGCCACCCAGGGGTCACGCAGCTGTTCCACTTCATAAAGTCCCGTAACTTACCCTACTCGATTGAGGAAGTTTGGTCTCTGACCAGGAACTGCCGCACTTGCGCTGAGTGCAAGCCTCGGTTCTACCGCCCAGATAGAGCCCACTTAATCAAAGCTACACGGCCCTTCGAGCGGCTCAGCTTAGATTTCAAGGGCCCCCTCCCGTCCGTCGACCGCAATGTTTACTTCCTGAACATTGTGGACGAATACTCCCGTTTCCCATTCGCCTTCCCCTGCCCAGACATGACCAGCGCCACGGTCATTAAATGCCTCAACAGCCTGTTCTGCCTGTTCGGTATGCCGAGCTATATCCACACGGATAGGGGGGCGTCCTTCATGAGTGAAGAGCTACGCCAGTACATGCTGTCCAAGGGGATCGCCACGAGCCATACCACCAGCTACAACCCCCGGGGTAACGGCCAGGTGGAGCGAGAGAACGGGACAGTGTGGAAAGCAGTCACTCTAGCTCTAAGGACCAAGGGCCTCCCTATCTCCCGCTGGCAGGAAGTCCTCTCGGATGTGCTCCATTCGATACGGTCGCTATTGTGTACGGCCACTAATGCCACGCCTCATGAACGAATGTTTGTCTTTCCTCGGAAATCCACCTCAGGCGTATCCATGCCGTCATGGCTCTCCACCCCAGGTCCGGTACTCGTGCGAAGGCATGTGAGGGGCCACAAGACGGACCCTCTCATGGAGCCAGTACACCTACTCCACGCCAACCCCCAATACGCATATGTCCGGCATGCCGACGGAAGGGAGGACACCGTGTCCATAAAAGACGTCGCCCCAGCCGGCATCGACAACAACCACGGCAATAGCAGCGACGACGATCACAGCAACCCTTACCCACCCACTATTCTTTCATCACCCCCGGAAGAACATCGACCAACGGCAGCCCCACCAACTACCCCTTCAACAACCCCGGCGGCACCCCCGGCAGAGACCCAGGAGGCTACCGGGGACACCCAGCCAACACCCGCGGCACCACAACAGCCACGTCGGTCGCAGAGGACTATCAAACCCCCGAACAGACTAAATCTATAGAAGGGGTGAATGTGATGAAATATATTCCATTCATCACTGCCTGTTTTCTGTGTCTTGTAACTGCCTGCTTTCTGTGTCTTTTCCCTTCCCCCAGTCCTCATGTATTATGTATTGGAATGTGCTGGAACTGGTTGTGTGCAGGGCTCTGCCCATACCTGGCTCCTTTGTAATCTAAGTTCAGTCGGGCATCAGCCTCCTGAAGGAAGACATCTCTCTATTTTACGTGTTATGTTCTGAGTTAATAAAAGCCTTACTTTTGTTCTGCTAACTTCGAGTCTCGGAATAATTTTCTAAAGGGAGTGCAGGAGCAGAGAGACCTGGAGGTGTCCGTACACAAATCTTTGAAGGCAGCAGGACAAGTCGAGAAGGCTGTTAAAAAAGCATACGGGATCCTTGATCTTAGTAATAGAGGCATAGAGTACAAAAGCAAGGAAGTTATGCTAAAGCTTTATAAAACATTGGTTAGGCCTCAGCTGGATTTTGTATTCATTTCTGGGCCCACACTTTAGGAAGGATGTCAAGGCCTTAGAGAGGGTGCAGAGGAGATTTACTAGAATGAGGGACTTCAGTAATGTGGAGAGACTGGAGAAGCTGGGCTTGTTCTCCTTAGAGCAGAGAAGGTTAAGAGGAGATTTGATAGAGGTGTTCAAAATTATGAATGATTTTGATAGAGTAAATAAGGAGAAACTGTTTCCAGTGGCTGAAGGGTTGGTAACCAGTGGAGACAGATTTCAGGTGATTGGCTAAAGAATCAGAGGCCACATGAGGAAACATTTTTATACGCAGCGAGTTGTTGTGATTGGGAATGCGCTGCCTGAAAGGGCGGTGGAAGCAGATTCAATAGTAACTTTCAAAAAAGAAATGGATAAATACTTGAAGGGAAAAAAATTACAGGGCTATGGGGAAAGAGCGGGGGAGTGGGATTAATTGGATAGCTCTACCAAAGAGCCGGCACAGGCACAATGGGCTGAATGGCCTCATTTTATGCTGTATCATTCCAGGATATAGATTTTTTAAACTGTTTCCCCTCTTTGCCCCCTCCTCTCCTAAAGGCGCTGACTCTTGCCACCTTCGTCATGTCTGTGTCTGAACAATGAGTGACACATGCACCTGGAATACAAATGGGTGTAAGTCATGTTACAGTTGTATAAAGCTCTGGTTAGACACCATTTCGAGCACTGCGTTCAGTTCTGGGCACCGCACCTCAGGAAGAATATGTTGGCCTTGGAAGTGATGCAGCACAGATTCACCAGAATTATACCTGGACTAAGAGGGTTAAAATATGAGGACAGGCTTGTATTCCCTTGAGTATAGAAGATTGAGGGGTGATCTAATTGAGGTGTTTAATATGATTAAAGAAACTATTTCCTCTGGTGGGGGAATCCAGAACAAGGGGGCATAACCTTAAAATTAGAGCTAGGCCGTTCGGGGGTGATGTCAGGAAGCACTTCTTCACACGAAGGGTGGTGGAAATCGGGAACTCTCTCCCCCAAAAAAGCTGTTGAGGCTGCGGGTCAGTTGAAAATTTCAAAACTGAGAATGCTAGATTCTTGTTAGGCAACTTTATTAAGGGTCATGGAGCCAAAGCGAGTAGATGGAGTTAAGATACAGGTCAGCCAGGATCTCATCGAATGGCGGAACAGGCTCGAGGGGCTGAATGGCCTCCTCCTGTTCCTATGTTCCAGAGGCTGCCACAGGATAGTGATCTGGAGTAGGAACCCTAGCCAATTTTTGGTAGGTTTTAAGGTGTGTCTTAAAGAAGGAGAGAGAGGTAGAGGGGTTATGGGATTCCAGAGCTTAGTGCCCAGGCAGCTGAAGGCATGGCCCCCAATGGTGGAGTGATGGAAATCGGGGGTGCGCAAGAGGCCAGAATTGGAGAAGGGCAGAGATTGGATTGGCGACACCATGGAAAGATTTGAACACAAGGGTGAGAATTTTAAAATCGAGGTGTTGCCAGGCCGGGAGCCAATGTAGGACAGCGAGCACAGGGGTGATGGGTGAGCGGGACTTGGTGCGAGTTAGGACAGGGGGCAGCGAGCACAGGGGGTGATGGGTGAACGGGACTTGGTGCGAGTTAGGACATGGGCAGTGAGCACAGGGGGTGATGGGTGAACGGGACTTGGTGCGAGTTAGGACAGGGGGCAGTGAGCACAGGGGGTGATGGGTGAACGGGACTTGGTGCGAGTTAGGACACGGGGCAGTGAGCACAGGGCTGATGGGTGAACGGGACTTGGTGCGAGTTAGGACATGGGGCAGTGAGCACAGGGGTGATGGGTGAATGGGACATGGTGCGAGTTAGGACAGGGGACAGCGAGCACAGGGGTGATGGGTGAACGGGACTTGGTGCGAGTTAGGACAGGGGGCAGCGAGCACAGGGGTGATGGGTGAACGGGACTTGGTGCGAGTTAGGACACGGGGCAGTGAGCACAGGGGGTGATGGGTGAACGGGACTTGGTGCGAGTTAGGACACGGGGCAGTGAGCATAGGGGGTGATGGGTGAACGGGACTTGGTGCGAGTTAGGACAGGGGACAGCGAGCACAGGGGTGATGGGTGAACGGGACTTGGTGCGAGTTAGGACACGGGGCAGTGAGCTCAGGGGTGATGGGTGAACGGGACATGGTGCGAGTTAGGACACGGGGCAGTGAGCACAGGGCTGATGGGTGAACGGGACTTGGTGCGAGTTAGGACACGGGCAGTGAACACAGGGGGTGATGGGTGAACGGGACTTGGTGCGAGTTAGGACAGGGGACAGCGAGCACAGGGGTGATGGGTGAACGGGACTTGGTGCGAGTTAGGACACGGGGCAGTGAGCTCAGGGGTGATGGGTGAACGGGACTTGGTGCGAGTTAGGACAGGGGGCAGCGAGCACAGGGGTGATGGGTGAATGGGGCTTGGTGCGAGTTAGGACGGGACAGTGAGCACAGGGGTGATGGGTGAATGGGACTTGGTGCGAGTTAGGACAGGGGACAGTGAGCACAGGGGTGATGGGTGAATGGGACTTGGTGCGAGTTAGGACACGGGCAGTGAGCACAGGGGTGATGGGTGAATGGGACTTGGTGCGAGTTAGGACACGGGGACAGCGAGCACAGGGGTGATGGGTGAACGGGACTTGGTGCGAGTTAGGACAGGGGACAGCGAGCACAGGGGTGATGGGTGAACGGGACTTGGTGCGAGTTAGGACACGGGGCAGTGAGCTCAGGGGTGATGGGTGAACGGGACATGGTGCGAGTTAGGACACGGGGCAGTGAGCACAGGGCTGATGGGTGAACGGGACTTGGTGCGAGTTAGGACACGGGCAGTGAACACAGGGGGTGATGGGTGAACGGGACTTGGTGCGAGTTAGGACAGGGGACAGCGAGCACAGGGGTGATGGGTGAACGGGACTTGGTGCGAGTTAGGACACGGGGCAGTGAGCTCAGGGGTGATGGGTGAACGGGACTTGGTGCGAGTTAGGACAGGGGGCAGCGAGCACAGGGGTGATGGGTGAATGGGGCTTGGTGCGAGTTAGGACGGGACAGTGAGCACAGGGGTGATGGGTGAATGGGACTTGGTGCGAGTTAGGACAGGGGACAGTGAGCACAGGGGTGATGGGTGAATGGGACTTGGTGCGAGTTAGGACACGGGCAGTGAGCACAGGGGTGATGGGTGAATGGGACTTGGTGCGAGTTAGGACACGGGGACAGCGAGCACAGGGGTGATGGGTGAATGGGACTTGGTGCGAGTTAGGACAGGGGACAGCGAGCACAGGGGTGATGGGTGAACGGGACTTGGTGCGAGTTAGGACACGGGTCAGTGAGCACAGGGGTGATGGGTGAACGGGACTGGGTGCGAGTTAGGACAGGGGACAGCGAGCACAGGGGTGATGGGTGAACGGGACTTGGTGTGAGTTAGCACACGGGGCAGTGAGCACAGGGGTGATGGGTGAATGGGACTGGGTGCGAGTTAGGACAGGGGACAGCGAGCACAGGGGGTGATGGGTGAATGGGACTTGGTGCGAGTTAGGACACGGGGCAGTGAGCACAGGGGGTGATGGGTGAACGGGACTTGGTGCGAGTTAGGACAGGGGACAGCGAGCACAGGGGTGATGGGTGAATGGGACTTGGTGCGAGTTAGGACAGGGGGCAGTGAGCACAGGGGTGATGGGTGAATGGGACTTGGTGCGAGTTAGGACACGGGGCAGTGAGCACAGGGGTGATGGGTGAATGGGACTTGGTGCGAGTTAGGACACGGGGCAGTGAGCACAGGGGTGATGGGTGAATGGGACTTGGTGCGAGTTAGGACACGGGGCAGTGAGCACAGGGGGTGATGGGTGAACGGGACTTGGTGCGAGTTAGGACAGGGGACAGCGAGCACAGGGGTGATGGGTGAATGGGACTTGGTGCGAGTTAGGACAGGGGGCAGTGAGCACAGGGGTGATGGGTGAATGGGACTTGGTGCGAGTTAGGACACGGGGCAGTGAGCACAGGGGGTGATGGGTGAATGGGACTTGGTGCGAGTTAGGACACGGGGCAGCGAGCACAGGGGTGATGGGTGAACGGGACTTGGTGCGAGTTAGGACAGGGGACAGCGAGCACAGGGGTGATGGGTGAATGGGACTTGGTGCGAGTTAGGACACGGGGCAGTGAGCACAGGGGGTGATGGGTGAATGGGACTTGGTGCGAGTTAGGACACGGGCAGTGAGCACAGGGGTGATGGGTGAATGGGACTTGGTGCGAGTTAGGACACGGGGCAGTGAGCACAGGGGGTGATGGGTGAACGGGACTTGGTGCGAGTTAGGACACGGGGCAGTGAGCACAGGGGTGATGGGTGAACGGGACTTGGTGCGAGTTAGGACAGGGGACAGCGAGCACAGGGTGATGGGTGAATGGGACTTGGTGCGAGTTAGGACACGGGGCAGTGAGCACAGGGGTGATGGGTGAACGGGACTTGGTGCGAGTTAGGACGGGACAGCGAGCACAGGGTGATGGGTGAATGGGACTTGGTGCGAGTTAGGACACGGGGCAGTCAGCACAGGGGTGATGGGTGAACGGGACTTGGTGCGAGTTAGGACAGGGGACAGCGAGCACAGGGGGTGATGGGTGAACGGGACTTGGTGCGAGTTAGGACACGGGGCAGTGAGCACAGGGGTGATGGGTGAACGGGACTGGGTGCGAGTTAGGACACGGGGACAGCGAGCACAGGGGTGATGGGTGAACGGGACTGGGTGCGAGTTAGGACACGGGGACAGCGAGCACAGGGGTGATGGGTGAATGGGACTTGGTGCGAGTTAGGACAGGGGACAGCGAGCACAGGGGTGATGGGTGAACGGGACTTGGTGCGAGTTAGGACAGGGGACAGCGAGCACAGGGGGTGATGGGTGAATGGGACTTGGTGCGAGTTAGGACACGGGGCAGTGAGCTCAGGGGTGATGGGTGAACGGGACATGGTGCGAGTTAGGACACGGGGCAGCCGAGTTCTGGATGAGCTGAAGTTTATGGATGCAGAGTGGAAGGTGGGAGGCCGGCCAAGACAGCAGTGCAATAGTCGAGTCGAGAGGTAACAAAGGCACGGATGGGGGTTTCAGCAGTTGATGGGCTGATGCAGGGGTGGAGACGGATGATATTACGGAGGTGGAAAGAGGCGATCGTGGTGATGGAGCGGCTATGGGGTCACACAGCCCCATGGCTCCATGGTACATACACGTGTGGGCCATGAAGAAACAAGCCTGAGTTAGAGGGTAGGGGAACGACGTGCACCTGAACTTTTCAATCTGCTCCGTTAACGCTGCCAGTAAGACATTAAATGGATTACTTCCTGCATTAACACCAGTCGGAAAATTCAGACAACCTTCTCATATTCTGACCTGCAATGTACTTCTTGGCTTCACAGTGCCATCATATGGTTGAAAGTAGAATTAGAACAATATACTAAGGACAGGGTCACAAACACATAAAAGGGGGAAAACTGCAAATGCTGGAATATGGAGATAAAAAACAAAAATACTGGATCTGTAAAGAAAAGATATCTTCTAACATTTTGGGTGTGTAATGTTCATCAAAACTGACTTTGATGTAGAGTGCACACCCAACATATTTGATATTACATTTTGGTAAGAAAAATAAAGAGGTCACATATTACTTGGAAAATAAGAATCTAGCTGGGGTAGAGGAGCAAAGGGATCTGGGAGTACAAATACACAAATCACTAAACGTTGCGACGCAGGTTAGCAAGGCCATAAAAAAAGCAAACCAAGCACTAGGGTTTATTTCTAGAGGGATAGAATTGAAAAGTAGGGAAGTTGTGCTAAACCTGTACAGGTAGACTACCCTTTATCCGGACTTCCGAAAACCGAAACCCTCTAAAAACCAAAGGTTTTTTCGTTCAGCGTAAGTCGTGCGTACGACTTACGCTGAACGGTTTTTAGAGGGTTCCGGTTTCGGAAGTTCGGATAAAGGGTAAGTCATGCGCACGACCCCCCGCGGACCCCCCGCCGACCCCCCCGCCGGCCCCGACCCCCGCCAACCCCGACCGACGTAAGTCGTGCGCACGACCCCCTGCCGACCCCCCCGCGGACCCCGCCGGCCCCGACAACCGCCGACCCCCCCCCCCGCCGACCCCCCCGCACCCGACAACCGCCGACCCCCCCCGTCGACCCCGCCGGCCCCGACAACCGCCGACCCCCCCCCCCGTGGACCCCCGCCGGCCCCGACCCCCGCCGACCCCCCCGCGGACCCCCGCCGACCCACCTTCCGAAATCCGAAATTCTCTGAAAACCGAAACTCGGCTGGTCCCGAGGTTTTCGGATAAAGGATAGTCTACCTGTATTGAACCTTGATTAGACCACACGTAGTACTGCGTACAGTTCTGGTCGCTATATTATGAAAAGGATATAGAGGCACTGGAGAGGGTGCATTGAGGATTTACAAGGATGATACCAGAAATGCGAGGGTCTACCTATCGGGAAAGGATGAACAGGCTGGGTCTCTTGTCTCTTGAAAAGAGAAGGCTGAGGGGTGACCTAATAGAGGTCTTTAAAATTATGAAAGGTTTTGATAGAGTGGATACAGAGAGAATGTTTCCACTTGTGGGGAAGAGCATAACTAGAGGCCATCAAGATAAGATAGTCACCAGGAAATCCAATAGGGAATTCAGAAGAAACTTCTTTACCCAGAGAGTGGTGAGAATGTGGAACTCGCTACCACAGGGAGTGGTTGATGCAAATAGTATAGATGCATTTAAGGGGAGGCTAGACAAGCATATGAGGGAGAAGGGAATAGAGGGTTACGCTGATAGATTTAGATGAGGAAAGACGGGAGGAGGCTCGAGTGGAGCATAAACGCCGGCATGGACTGGTTGGGCCGAATGGCCTGTTTCTGTGCCGTATATCCGATGTAATCCTATGTAACCTGTCTTTTCACTGACCAGCTGTGTATTTCTGCTTTTATACAAGATGGATGTTGTTAAATCTGTGAGTTATCTAGTTAATTAAGACACAGACTAATTAATAACAATCAAAAACAGGTCTTTACTGGTTGGAGGTAGGGACTATTCTGAATACAAGATTACTGCACAGTGCTTATATACCGGTGTGTTCACCCCCGGTATTACGTCTACAGCAGCCTGAGAACGTAGTACATCTCTTAAGGTGGAACAGGCTTAAGCTCTCTTAAGGTGGAACAGGTTACATACACAACACTCCTCCCTTCTTAGCTTTATAGTCATCCCCCCCATTTAACATAACGTAATAACATATATACATATATAACTTCATGTTTAACGTAACATATCACAGATTCAGTCTCTGCGGAAAACAGTTCACAGATTCAATCTCTGTGGTGTAGTCGGTTCACGTTACTCATTCAATAGCCCTTTCATGGATTTAACAGCTTGAACTTCCGAACTGATTTGGCTCCGTTCGGAGGAACCACGTGTGTGATCTGGTAGAGGTGATAATGGTTCAGATGGGTCATCTTCTGTTTTTACTTTTCCTTTTCTGCTTTTTGGAGACTCTCTGGGCTCCATTGTCAGCTGCCACAGCTGCCAGCTGCATGCGCAGTTCCTCCTTCTCTTCCTCCTTTTTTTGTAGTAGAGCCACCTTCTCCCGATGTTCCGTAGACTTTCGGTGCTCCTCCATGATTTCTGTATGGTGGGAGTCGAAGTTACAAGTTGGGCAGGACAGGACATAGTAATATTCGGAGTCGTCCGACAGGTCAGTGAGAGGGTCGTCTATTTCCTCCATACCCAGCTGGACGTTAGCCAGCTCTTGTTCCAAATCCAGACATCTTTCCTGAAGAGACTTCTTCATGTGTACCTCTGCCTCCAGCTTTTTCTGGGCTTTCAGCAAGTCGTTTACTAGTGACCTCATTTGGGATTTTAATACTTCAACTTCCTTTGGAGATTGATTGATCGGACTATGCAATCCCTCTACCGGAGCAGCTGTTTCAGCGGTCTGTTGTTCTACATTGACATGAGTCAGCGTACTTTTGGCATCCAATGGCTGCTCTGTTGCAGTCATTTCAGTCTGTGTCGTCACATCAGCCATCTCAATGACTTTTGAGAGCTCCGAACCCTTTTCCTTTGAAGATCGCAGCTCGTGTTCAAGTTTTTCCCATTTCAGAGTCTTGTCCCTCAGCATATGAAGGAGTTGGCTGACCGTTAACTCTTCTGACACCAGATTATGGCACGCACCTTCAGAACCTGAATCAGCTTTGATTCGTTCGGCCTCCTCGCGCAGATGGTTGGTGTGCTCCTGCTCCATTTTCTCCATCAGTTGCTTCTGTTGCCTTTCCAGATTCTCCCACTCTGTAACAAAGAACTTTTTTATTTCATTCATCTCTTGCTCAAAACGGCGAATCATTTGTTCTAATTGCTGTTGTAGTTTGAAATGGAGTTGAGTTCGAGCCCAGTGTCCCTCAAAAATGTGCATATCAGTAGACTTGACAGACTCAGAATTCTCTGTTAAACTATGTTGTTGTTGCTCAGTGGAATTCTGTGCTGAAACTTTGTCTTTTGCACATGGGTTGGTCTTACCATCATCAGTTCTAGAGTCTGGGCTGATTATCTGCACCGAGTTCTCACTCTTTATGGCTTTTAGCGAATGCCAGTCCATATTTATGTTTCTAAACCACTCCCGGCCTAGTAGTGGTGGACCTCCCTCCGGTAGCACATATAAGTCCATTATTTGACTTCCTTCGTCCTTGTTGGCCACTGCAACCTTTATTGTCCCGATGGGGTACACTCTCTGCCCCGTGTAGGTTGTCAATATAATCTCCATATCCTGTAGGGGAATATGTTGGAATAACCTTCTGTAATCTTTCTTATTCATGACCGACAATGCCGATCCAGTGTCCAATTCCATTTTTACTTGGACTCCTTCTACCTGAAGAGTAACCCAAATTGTCTGGAGGTCTGCACCCTTACCAACGTTGAGTACCCTTAAGCTAGCCAGTTCAATACTGCTTAAGCCAGCCAGTTCATTACTGCTAGCGTCTGAATCGGACTCCTGTTCGGCCACCTTGTGTACTTTTGCGTATTTTCCTTGCGGTGACTTCTTGTTGCTGGTCTTCTTCCCTGACCTGCATACTCTAGCTATATGTCCAAGCCTACCACAAGTTCTACATTCTTGGTTTTTAAACCAACACTGGTTCTGATCATGCGTTGTCTTTCCACAACGATAACATTTGCCAGAACTCACACCCAATTTGTGTGCACTGAGCTCCGGTGACCGTAGCTGCATTACTGCCGTGCCTCTCGCTGCGGCTTCGTGTGCTGCTGCCATAGTGACCGCCTACTCAAGCGTCAGCTCATTCTCCTCGAGCAGTCGCTTTTGTGTATCCTGTTTAAATAAACCACACACAAATTTGTCTCGTAGTGCATCTGTCAGTCCCGTTCCAAACTGGCAATATTTCGCTAATTTACGCAATTCCAGCAAATATTCAGCATTGCTTTCATGCTGTAGCTGCCTTCTGTCGTAAAATTTAAATCGTTCCGCTAGCATCAGCGGCGTGGGGTTTAGATGATCTTTCAGGACAGTAACAATCTCATCGAACGTCTTATCCGCCGGTTCATCTGGTGATAACAGGTGTTTCAATTGCCCGTATGTCTTCGCACCCATTAAATTTAATAATGTTAGTGCTTTATCAGCCTCACGAATTTTATTGGCCTTACAATAATTTTTAACTCGTTCAACATATATGGCCCAATCTTCGATGTCACTATCAAAGTTACTAATATTCCCGTGTTTAGGCATTGTAGTACTTTATCAGATTTGCAATTTCTCAGATTTTTTTTTTTTTCTACTGCTATCCAAGATGGCGGCTTCCCGCTCTTGCCGTCATCCTCCGCCCACAAAATGGCGGTTTTCCCGCGCTTGGCGGTCTTCACCCGTCCCCCGACGCCGTCTCCCTTCAGCCCCCGAGTGCGGCCCTTATCTTCGCCGCGATCGCCCGAGTGCGGCCCTTATCAGCGGATGCGATCGCTGGATCGCGAAGTGGCTCCCGACCGAAGCGGCTCTCGGCCCTTATCTGGAGATGCGATCGCTCTCGCGGCTCTCGGCCCTTATCAGGAGATGCGATCGCTCTGTTGAAACGCCTCCCGCTCGAAGCGGCTCTCGCGCCCTATTCCTCCGGCTCCCCCAGCCCCGTTCGTGCGGCCAACGCGGTCGACTGCCTGTCGCGTTGCTGCCCGGCTCAGACAACGGCTTACCCACCACCAAGCTGGAGAAGAAGCTGACGGTCGCCGATGGAGGCTCCGAGGTCAGGATGTCTTCCAGTGGGGTGGAGAGGGTGGAAACCTCTCTGCAACGTCCTGGCTGTGGACGAAGCTGCCGTGGAGTGACTGCCGCAGGGTCCGAATCAGACTCGTCGCCAGTGTTAAATCTGTGAGTTATCTAGTTAATTAAGACACAGACTAATTAATAACAATCAAAAACAGGTCTTTACTGGTTGGAGGTCCTCTTTTTATTTGAACCAAAATTTAAACCAGATCAACTGTAAATAAACAAAAGTTCAACTAAACCTTAATAAATCAAATTAAAATTTGGTGTTCCAAATTGACGATGCACTCCAGCCCCCGCGGCGCCCAACGGTCGCGGAAATACTCAAGCGTACCAGCGGACACGGCGTGCTCCATCTCCAGGGCCACCCGGGCGCGAACATGGCCGCGGAAGAGAGGCAGGCAATCCGGCTGGATGACCCCCTCGATCGCCCGCTGCCTGGACCAATTGATTGCTCTTTTAGCCAGGCCCAGGAGCAGGCCCACAAGGAGGTCCTCCAGCCTACCCGCTCCCCTCCGCACTGGGTGACCGTAGATCAAAAGCGTGGGACTGAAGTGCAACCAAAAATCGAGGAGCAGCCCCTTTAAGTAGTGAAAGAGGGGCTGCAACCTCTCACACTCCATATAAACGTGGAAAACGGACTCCTCCAGGCCGCAAAAAACAGAGGCGGCCTGGGAGTCCGTGAACCTACTTAAAACCTTATTGCACGGGACCGCTCCGTGCAACACCCTCCAGGCCAAGTCCCCGATGGAACAAGGGAGGACTCCTGCGTAGAGAGCCCTCCATTGGGGACCTCCGCCACCGCCAGTCGGCAAGACGCCACGCCAAGGCGTGTCTGGACGGCAGACGAAGATGGCAAAGTGGAGAGTGTGCAGGAGCAGCCCGTACAGGAAACCCCTCCGCGCGGAATGAAAAGGCACGGAGGGTATTTCCTCGAGACGGCTCAAGTTGTGAGGCGCCGGCTCCCGAGGGGAGTTTCGGGGCCGGGCGCCAATAAGGAATTCCGTCCGGACGGGGGTAAGCTCGGACGGGATCGCCCCACGTGCTTGAGCCGCCTCGATACACCTAGTGGAATCGGGGCCTAGTGCCACTTTCACCGACTCGATGGCTTCGGCCGCGAGCCGGACGTTGGCCCAGGACAGGCGCCACGCCAGCTCCTCCGGCGCCATCCAGCCCGCTCCTCCGACATCGAGCAGGTCCCCGACTCTGGTCACACCGCCAGCCACAGCCCCACCCTCCGCCAGCCGCCCGAACCCACATTCACGGAGGTGCGGATTCCTGAGCAGCGGCTCCCGAAGGAGAGCCGCCGCTCCTGACGGGGGAGAGCTCCGCCTGGAAGCGACATAGTTCCAAACCCATAGTAGTTCCTGGTAGAAGACAGGCAGCTCCTGCAGGCCGGCACGCCTGCAGCCCACTTTCACAAACAGGAGCTGCGTGTCGTAATTGAGGCCGTGCAGCTGACGGAAGAAAAACGTCGCCAGCGCACACCATCTCGGAGGATTCTCTACGTACAGGTATCTCTGCAGCGTCTGAAGACGGAAAGTCGCAGCCTGGGTGCGAAGGCACACCAGCGCCTGACCGCCCTCCCTAAGCGGGAGACACAGAACCGCAGCAGAGACCCAGTGCTTCCTTTTGTCCCAGAAGAAGTCGATGAGCTTCTTCTGTATCTTGGCGACAAACGCAGGGGGAGGGATCAAAGTGACCAACCGGTACCACAACATGGCAGCCACCAGCTGGTTTATGACCAGCGCTCGACCCCTGTAGGACAACACTCGGAGCAGTCCTGTCCAGCGTCCTAGGCGAGCAGTGACTTTGGCCTCCAGCTCTTGCCAGTTCACCGGCCAGGCGTCCTCGGCAGGGCTAAGGTAGACTCCCAAATAGAGGAGGTGCGTGGTGCTCCAGGCGAAAGGCCTGAACTCCTCCGGCAGGGAGTCCACCCGCCACTGACCCACCAGGAGTCCGGAACATTTCTCCCAGTTGATCTTGGTGGAGGATGCGTCCGAGTAAATCTGCTGGCATTCCCGCATCCTCCGCAAGTCAGCGGGATCCGTGACCGTGAGGAGCACGTCATCGGCGTA
Source organism: Somniosus microcephalus (assembly GCF_052327205.1). Lineage (NCBI taxonomy): Eukaryota > Metazoa > Chordata > Chondrichthyes > Squaliformes > Somniosidae > Somniosus > Somniosus microcephalus. The sequence goes on from NC_141011.1 coordinate 25,637,393, forward strand.
AGCCGAGAGGACCACCTCCACGCCCGGCCCTTGCAGAGCCAGTCCCGTCAACCTCTTCCGCAAGAGGCGCAGGAATGGCTCCACGCAAATGGCGTATAACTGACCGGACATGGGGCATCCCTGACGCACCCCCCTCCCGAAGCGAAGGGGCGCCGCCAAAGACCCGTTAACTTTAATCAGACACTCTGCAGCGGCGTACAGAAGTCGGATCCGGGCGACGAAATGCGTCCCGAACCCGAATGCGTGCAGAGTCCCGAAAAGATACTCGTGATCCACCCTGTCGAACGCCTTCTCCTGATCCAGGGAGAGGAAGGCGACCGACAGACCAGCCCTCTGGGAGTGGTGGACCGGGTCCCGGACCAGATGGATGTTGTCGTGGATGGTCCGGCCCGGGACCGTGTAGGACTGGTCGGGGTGGATCATGTGGGCCAGCACGGTGCCAAGGCGAGCAGACATAGCCCTGGCAAAGATTTTATAGTCCGTGCTAAGGAGGGAGACCGGGCGCCAGTTCTTGAGGAGGCGGAGATCGCCCCTCTTAGGCAGCAGGACAATGACCGCCCTGCGCCAAGAGAGGGGCATCTCCCCGGTCGCCAAACTTTCCCCCAGGACCCGCGCGTAGTCGCCCCCCAAGACGTCCCAGAACACCCTGTGGAACTCCACGGTCAGCCCGTCCAGCCCCGGGGACTTTCCCCTAGAGAGCTGGCGGAGGGCGCCGGTCAGCTCCGCCAGGCTTAGCGGAGCGTCCAATTTTTCGGCGCCCTCCGGACTGACCTTCGGCAGGTCCTCCCACAAAACTCTGCGCGCATCCTCGCTGGACGGATCCGGAGAGAACAGAGCCCCGTAGTAGGCGCGGGTCTCCGCGCTGATTCCCTCCGGATCCGAGACCAGAGATCCGTCGTCGGCCAGCAGCCCCAAGAGCTGCTTACGGACCCCTCGTCTTTTTTCCAGCGAGTAGAAGAAGGGGGAGCCGCGGTCCAGGTCCCGCAGGAGCTGGATCCGCGACCTCACGTACGCGCCTCGGGACCCGACGAGCTGCAGGTCCTTCAGCGCGCCCTTCTTCTCTTCATACACCTTCCGCAGGGCCGAGTCCCCGACGACTTGACCGAGACGGGACTCCAGGTCGAGCACCTCCTTCTCCAACCGCCCGACCCGGGCCTCCCGCCTCTTGGTCGACCCCTTCGCATACTCCTGACAGAAGAGACGCACGTGAGCCTTGCCCACGTCCCACCACAGCCTCAAGGAGGGGAAGCCCCCCTGCTTCCTTCTCCAGTCGGCCCAGAACCGACGAAACGAATCCCGGAACCGCGCGTCCTCCAGCAGCAGGTTGTTAAAGTGCCAGTACGCGGACCCTCCCCGAGCGCGCAGCGGGACGAGCTCCGCCCACACCAGGTGGTGGTCCGTGCACGGCACCGGCTGCATGGAAGCCGCCGGAACGCAGGATACGTACGCCCGGGAAATGTAGAGGCGGTCGATTCTGGACCCTCCTCCTCCAGACCTCACGTAAGTGAAGGCGCTGGAGTCGGGATGAAGATTTCGCCAGACGTCCACCAAGTCGAAGGACCCGACCAGGTCCCTCAACTTCTCCATCGCCGGCGGGCATCGCGGGGGACCTGTACGGTCCCTCGCCTCGAGGGTACAGTTAAAATCCCCCCCGAGGATGACGCACTCGCCCACGTCGATGGAGCCCAGAAGAGCGGACACTTCTTCAAAGAAGCGCACTTGCTGCGCACCGGCCTGAGGGGCATACACGTTCACTAGATGGAGCGGCACGCCCCCCAGGCGAACAGTGACCTGGACCAAGCGGCCCGGCACGTGCTCCTTGACCCCCAAGATCTCCGGCTGAAAATGCGGGGCCAGCAAGATAGCCACCCCGCTGGAATTATTGGAGAGGTGACTCATGCTGACCCCTCCTTGCCACTCCAGGAGCCACGTGGCTTCGTCTCCCGGAACAGTGTGGGTTTCTTGCAGGAAGCACACCGCATACTTCCCGTCCCGAAGGACCGAGAAGTTATTGAATCTGCGGCGCGCCTCCCCGCTGCCGTTGATGTTGAGGCTGGCTATGGTTTTCTTCATGTCAGAAGCATAGTGCAACCTCTACCTACAACTAACGGGGGGAGGAAGCACAGCCACTAGTCAGCCGCCACCTCCTCAGCAGCCCAGTGAGAAGTGTTCTGAGCCGACGCAGCTCAAGTGGGTTCACACCCTCGTCCGCGTCCATGGTCTTAACGGCGGCGCGGACGGAATCAATGAGCAGCGCCAGCTCCGACCACCTGTCGAGGGCCAGCCGGACCTTCCCGCGCCGACCCAGGCACGTGGCCATAAAATCCCGGAGTTCCCTTGCGGGAATGAGGGGAGACTTGGCAAGGGGCACGAGGTCGTCCAGCGCCTCGTCGGCGCCGGAGTCCGACTCGTCCTCCGTGCCCATCACCGAGTCCCCATCCTCCTCCAGGGGGCCGTCACCAGCGGCCGACCCGCCCACCGCGCAGTGCGCAGCGGACGGCTCGGCCGCAACAGCCGGCCCCGCCTCCGCCCGGATCCCACCCCCAGGATCGGTGGCGGAGGAATTCTCCCTGGGCTCCTCCGGGGGCGCCGGGCCAGAAGACGGCGGTGGCGGTTCGGAGCCCCCCTCCGCCCCAGACGCCAGATCGAACGGAGAAATCGGGGAGAACACAAATCCGAACTCCCCCGGGACGTCCGGCGCCCGAGACACAGCCAGAGGGCCTTCCTCTTCCGCGCCACCGGCCTCTGACCCGGCAGATGGGACGTCTTTGGCTAAATCCTCGACCAGGTCGAGCAGCCCCTGGGAAATGACCGGGCCGCTTTGGGCGAGCTCACTTTCTTCGAACTCGCCCGACCCAGACCCCAGGCCGCCCGACCCGTCGAGGGGTAACGGCATCGATAAATAGTCTATTTCAGCCGCGGGTTGATCCGCGACCCCCCCCACGGGCAGGGTCTCGTCCTCACCCCCGGGAGGCACGTGCTGCACAGACACATCTGCCTCAGCCTCCCGAGGGACAGGCGACCCCTGCCGATCGCCGGTGATGGCGGCAGCGGTGGGGGGGGGCGCAGCACCCGCGGCGGGCGACGACTCCCCCTGTTCGGAGGGACCCTCCTCCTCCTCCCGGTCCTCCTCCTCATCCAGGGTGTCGCGCCTTCTTTTTAGCGCGGAGGGAGCGAGGGAGACCTCCATGTCTGCAAAGGCCTCCTCCTCAACTCCCTCCGGCGGAGCAGGTTTGTCGGGTTCCTCGGGCCCGAGCCCAGCCGCAGGTAATGGCAATACCGCTGCGGCGGTTGCAGCCACAGGCTCGGGCACGAGGCCCCTCCCGCTCGCCTCTGCCCCGGTCAACTCCGCGAGGAGCGCGGGTGTAAGGGGCTCAAGGGGCAAGGGCTCGCCATCCACGGGGGGACCCGCCCTAAGGTGTTTTTTCTTTCCCCGCGCCTTTTTTCCGGCCGGACACGCTCCCTCCCCCCCGCCAGAGGCCTTGGTGGCATCGGCCCCCGACGTCAACCGCGCATCAGACGTACTTGACGCGCGGGCAGACCCGGGGGGAGGAGCAGCGGCGGCGCCAGCCTCGGCCGCACGAGATGATCCGGCGGCCTTGGAGGCAGGGCAGTTCCTCCTGATATGCCCCACCTCCTTGCAGGCGTGGCACCGCACACCGTCCGACGTCCAAAAGGCGCGATAGGCGGTCCCCTCGTGGAGGACGACGAACGCTCCGTCAGTGTCCTCCTCCCGCGCCAGCTGGATAAACAGCTGGCGCCGGAAGGAGAAGACGTGGCGAAGGCTGGCCTCCCGGAAGCCGAGCGGGATAGGCGTGATCCCCGACCTCACCTCCCCAAGCTGACACAAATGGGGAAGGAGGAGCTCACCGGGAACATAGGGCGGGACGTTAGAGATGACAATCCTCTGCGCGGTGGCCTCGAGAGGATCCACCGGCAGGAAGGTCCCGCCCACGGTGAGCCCCTTGGTGACGGCCAGGGACACCGCCCGCTCCGACCCCAGGAAGAACACAGCCTTCCCGTACATTTTCGAGGCCGCGACGATGGCTGAGGGGCCAACAACCCCAGCCATGGCTTTGACGCAGGCCTCGATGGTCATAGTGGGGTGAGTGTAGCTCTTCACCCCAAGCTTTTTCGTTATCAGTTTAAATGGTGACGGGGCAGCAGAAGCAACGGGAGCAGCTGTGGCTGTGGCTGCCGCCCCCGCATAAGTCTTGGCTTGCCCCGCCACCGGCGATGATGTAGTCGCCATTCTGGGGTGCTTTAAGGGCTACACTCACCCCAGGTCACAGGCCTGAAGGTGTTAATGGCCTCAGGTAATATATATATTTTTTTGTCCTCTATTGAGCAGAGGGAGCTGATTAAAATGAGGACACACCTCTCCCCTTACTGAATGAAATTGGGGGAGGGGCCCTCTCCCCTCTGCTCAATAGGCAATTAATAAAAGGTGATGGGACTGAGGTGCCTTAGAAAGACAGGCAGAGAGAGATAGAGAGAGAGAGAGAGAGAGGGGGGTAGGAAGGAGGGAGACCACAAGGGCAGTGTTGCCACTCAGGATGGTGGGTGGGTGTTGGCAGGGAGGCACTCTCTGATGTAGTTTAAAAGTCTTTGGTGATGGTCTTCTGGCAGGGGGAGAAGATGTCTTCACCTGGAAAAGCTGGAGAAGCCCAGGCTCAGTCCTGCAACAGGTCTTAATGATGTAATTAATGAAATTAGAGACTTCACCTGGTCAGCTCCAACTCTCCCAGGGCAGGCAATTGTAGGGGTGCTAATTAGTGGTGTGTGTGGCCTAGCTTTTAACAAGAGTCACACACACACACACTACACCCCTTGATGGTCTGGCCTTGCTTCTTCTTTTCTCCCCCCACCTAAAATACAAAGTCTTGGGAGAGTGCCCCAAATAACACCCACCTGTAGATGTTTCAAACGAGATGAATCTTCCCTCCTTCCAAACAGTTGGTGGTTTTTTTTCTGATGCTTCTCTCCCCTCTCTCCTGAAGTGGAGGCCAATTTGGGGAGGCAGTGATAGAAAAGGCCTCTCCCCGGTTGATGTTGATATAGGCCTCCTTTCTCCTTCTCCTCCTCTGCCCAATCTCTCCAGGCACCTCAGTTGTTTGAAGATGTTGGAGGAGGTGGAGGTGGTGATCTATCTTTCTGCTACTCCTCTTCCTGGTCAGGAGACCACCACTCTCCACTCTCTTGTTTTGGCAGCTCCTTCTCCTCTTGCTGCTTGAGACAGCCAGAAAAGCACACAGGTCTTTACTGGTTGGAGGTCCTCTTTTTATTTGAACCAAAATTTAAAATTTAAACCAGATCAACTGTAAATAAACAAAAGTTCAACTAAACCTTAATAAATCAAATTAAAATTTGGTGTTCCAAATTGACGATGCACTCCAGCCCCCGCGGCGCCCAACGGTCGCGGAAATACTCAAGCGTACCAGCGGACACCGCGTGCTCCATCTCCAGGGCCACCCGGCCGCGAACATGGCCGCGGAAGAGAGGCAGGCAATCCGGCTGGATGACCCCCTCGATCGCCCGCTGCCTGGACCAATTGATTGCTCTTTTAGCCAGGCCCAGGAGCAGGCCCACAAGGAGGTCCTCCAGCCTACCCGCTCCCCTCCGCACCGGGTGACCGTAGATCAAAAGCGTGGGACTGAAGTGCAACCAAAAATCGAGGAGCAGCCCCTTTAAGTAGTGAGAGAGGGGCTGCAACCTCTCACACTCCATATAAACGTGGAAAACGGACTCCTCCAGGCCGCAAAAAACAGAGGCGGCCTGGGAGTCCGTGAACCTACTTAAAACCTTATTGCACGGGACCGCTCCGTGCAACACCCTCCAGGCCAAGTCCCCGATGGAACAAGGGAGGACTCCTGCGTAGAGAGCCCTCCATTGGGGACCTCCGCCACCGCCAGTCGGCAAGACGCCACGCCAAGGCGTGTCTGGACGGCAGGCGAAGATGGCAAAGTGGAGAGTGTGCAGGAGCAGCCCGTACAGGAAACCCCTCCGCGCGGAATGAAAAGGCACGGAGGGTATTTCCTCGAGACGGCTCAAGTTGTGAGGCGCCGGCTCCCGAGGGGAGTTTCGGGGCCGGGCGCCAATAAGGAATTCCGTCCGGATGGGGGTAAGCTCGGACGGGATCGCCCCACGTGCTTGAGCCGCCTCGATACACCTAGTGGAGTCGGGGCCCAGTGCCACTTTCACCGACTCGATGGCTTCGGCCGCGAGCCGGACGTTGGCCCAGGACAGGCGCCACGCCAGCTCCTCCGGCGCCATCCAGCCCGCTCCTCCGACATCGAGCAGGTCCCCGACTCTGGTCACACCGCCAGCCACAGCCCCACCCTCCGCCAGCCGCCCGAACCCACATTCACGGAGGTGCGGATTCCTGAGCAGCGGCTCCCGAAGGAGAGTCGCCGCTCCTGACGGGGGAGAGCTCCGCCTGGAAGCGACATAGTTCCAAACCCATAGTAGTTCCTGGTAGAAGACAGGCAGCTCCTGCAGGCCGGCACGCCTGCAGCCCACTTTCACAAACAGGAGCTGCGTGTCGTAATTGAGGCCGTGCAGCTGGCGGAAGAAAAACGTCGCCAGCGCACACCATCTCGGAGGATTCTCTACGTACAGGTATCTCTGCAGCGTCTGAAGACGGAAAGTCGCCGCCTGGGTGCGAAGGCACACCAGCGCCTTACCGCCCTCCCTAAGCGGGAGACACAGAACCGCAGCAGAGACCCAGTGCTTCCTTTTGTCCCAGAAGAAGTCGATGAGCTTCTTCTGTATCTTGGCGACAAATGCAGGGGGAGGGATCAAAGTGACCAACCGGTACCACAACATGGCAGCCACCAGCTGGTTTATGACCAGCGCTCGACCCCTGTAGGACAACACTCGGAGCAGTCCTGTCCAGCGTCCTAGGCGAGCAGTGACTTTGGCCTCCAGCTCCTGCCAGTTTACCGGCCAGGCGTCCTCGGCAGGGCTAAGGTAGACTCCCAAATAGAGGAGGTGCGTGGTGCTCCAGGCGAAAGGCCTGAACTCCTCCGGCAGGGAGTCCACCCGCCACTGATCCACCAGGAGTCCGGAACATTTCTCCCAGTTGATCTTGGCGGAGGATGCGTCCGAGTAAATCTGCTGGCATTCCCGCATCCTCCGCAAGTCAGCGGGATCCGTGACCGTGAGGAGCACGTCATCGGCGTAAGCCGAGAGGACCACCTCCACGCCCGGCCCTTGCAGAGCCAGTCCCGTCAACCTCTTCCGCAAGAGGCGCAGGAATGGCTCCACGCAAATGGCGTATAACTGACCGGACATGGGGCATCCCTGACGCACCCCCCTCCCGAAGCGAAGGGGCGCCGTCAAGGACCCGTTAACTTTAATCAGACACTCTGCGGCGGCGTACAGAAGTCGGATCCGGGCGACGAAATGTGTCCCGAACCCGAATGCGCGCAGAGTCCCGAAAAGATACTCGTGATCCACCCTGTCGAACGCCTTCTCCTGATCCAGGGAGAGGAAGGCGACCGACAGACCAGCCCTCTGGGAGTGGTGGACCAGGTCCCGGACCAGATGGATGTTGTCGTGGATGGTCCGGCCCGGGACCGTGTAGGACTGGTCGGGGTGGATCATGTGGGCCAGCACGGTGCCAAGGCGAGCAGACATAGCCCTGGCAAAGATTTTATAGTCCGTGCTAAGGAGGGAGACCGGGCGCCAGTTCTTGAGGAGGCGGAGATCGCCCCTCTTAGGCAGCAGGACAATGACCGCCCTGCGCCAAGAGAGGGGCATCTCCCCGGTCGCCAAACTTTCCCCCAGGACCCGCGCGTAGTCGCCCCCCAAGACGTCCCAGAACACCCTGTGGAACTCCACGGTCAGCCCGTCCAGCCCCGGGGACTTTCCCCTAGAGAGCTGGCGGAGGGCGCCGGTCAGCTCCGCCAGGCTTAGCGGAGCGTCCAATTTTTCGGCGCCCTCCGGACTGACCTTCGGCAGGTCCTCCCACAAAACTCTGCGCGCATCCTCGCTGGACGGATCCGGAGAGAACAGAGCCCCGTAGTAGGCGCGGGTCTCCGCGCTGATTCCCTCCGGATCCGAGACCAGAGATCCGTCGTCGGCCAGCAGCCCCAAGAGCTGCTTACGGACCCCTCGTCTTTTTTCCAGCGAGTAGAAGAAGGGGGAGCCGCGGTCCAGGTCCCGCAGGAGCTGGATCCGCGACCTCACGTACGCGCCTCGGGACCCGACGAGCTGCAGGTCCTTCAGCGCGCCCTTCTTCTCTTCGTACACCTTCCGCAGGGCCGAGTCCCCGACGACTTGACCGAGACGGGACTCCAGGTCGAGCACCTCCTTCTCCAACCGCCCGACCTGGGCCTCCCGCCTCTTGGTCGACCCCTTCGCATACTCCTGACAGAAGAGACGCACGTGAGCCTTGCCCACGTCCCACCACAGCCTCAAGGAGGGGAAGCCCCCCTGCTTCCTTCTCCAGTCGGCCCAGAACCGACGAAACGAATCCCGGAACCGCGCGTCCTCCAGCAGCAGGTTGTTAAAGTGCCAGTACGCGGACCCTCCCCGAGCGCGCAGCGGGACGAGCTCCGCCCACACCAGGTGGTGGTCCGTGCACGGCACCGGCCGCATGGAAGCCGCCGGAACGCAGGATACGTACGCCCGGGAAATGTAGAGGCGGTCGATTCTGGACCCTCCTCCTCCAGACCTCACGTAAGTGAAGGCGCTGGAGTCGGGATGAAGATTTCGCCAGACGTCCACCAAGTCGAAGGACCCGACCAGGTCCCTCAACTTCTCCATCGCCGGCGGGCATCGCGGGGGACCCGTACGGTCCCTCGCCTCGAGGGTACAGTTAAAATCCCCCCCGAGGATGACGCACTCGCCCACGTCGATGGAGCCCAGAAGAGCGGACACTTCTTCAAAGAAGCGCACTTGCTGCGCACCGGCCTGAGGGGCATACACGTTCACTAGATGGAGCGGCACGCCCCCCAGGCGAACAGTGACCTGGAGCAAGCGGCCTGGCACGTGCTCCTTGACCCCCAAGATCTCCGGCTGAAAATGCGGGGCCAGCAAGATAGCCACCCCGCTGGAATTATTGGAGAGGTGACTCATGCTGACCCCTCCTTGCCACTCCAGGAGCCACGTGGCTTCGTCTCCCGGAACGGTGTGGGTTTCTTGCAGGAAGCACACCGCATACTTCCCGTCCCGAAGGACCGAGAAGTTATTGAATCTGCGGCGCGCCTCCCCGCTGCCGTTGATGTTGAGGCTGGCTATGGTTATCTTCATGTCAGAAGCATTGTGCAACCTCTACCTACAACTAACGGGGGGAGGAAGCGCGGCCGCTAGTCAGCCGCCACCTCCTCAGCAGCCCAGTGAGAAGTGTTCTGAGCCGACGCAGCTCAAGTGGGTTCACACCCTCGTCCGCGTCCATGGTCTTAACGGCGGCGCGGACGGAATCAATGAGCAGCGCCAGCTCCGACCACCTGTCGAGGGCCAGCCGGACCTTCCCGCGCCGACCCAGGCACGTGGCCATAAAATCCCGGAGTTCCCTTGCGGGAATGAGGGGAGACTTGGCAAGGGGCACGAGGTCGTCCACCGCCTCGTCGGCGCCGGAGTCCGACTCGTCCTCCGTGCCCATCACCGAGTCCCCATCCTCCTCCAGGGGGTCGTCACCAGTGGCCGACCCGCCCACCGCGCAGTGGACGGCTCGGCCGCAACAGCCGGCCCCGCCTCCGCCCGGATCCCACCCCCAGGATCGGTGGCGGAGGAATTCTCCCTGGGCTCCTCCGGGGGCGCCAGGCCAGAAGACGGCGGCGGCGGTTCGGAGCCCCCCTCTGCCCCAGACGCCAGATCGAACGGAGAAATCGGGGAGAACACAAATCCGAACTCCCCCAGGACGTCCGGCGCCCGAGACACAGCCAGAGGGCCTTCCTCTTCCGCGCCACCGGCCTCTGACCCGGCAGATGGGACGTCTTTGGCTAAATCCTCGACCAGGTCGAGCAGCCCCTGGGAAATGACCGGGCCGCTTTGGGCGAGCTCACTTTCTTCGAACTCGCCCGACCCAGACCCCAGGCCGCCCGACCCGTCGAGGGGTAACGGCATCGATAAATAGTCTATTTCAGCCGCGGGTTGATCCGCGACCCCCCCCACGGGCAGGGTCTCGTCCTCATCCCCGGGAGGCACGTGCTGCACAACACATCTGCCTCAGCCTCCCGAGGGACAGGCGACCCCTGCCGATCGCCGGTGATGGTGGCAGCGGTGGGGGGGGGCACAGCACCCGCGGCGGGCGACGACTCCCCCTGTTCGGAGGGACCCTCCTCCTCCTCCCGGTCCTCCTCCTCATCCAGGGTGTCGCGCCTTCTTTTTAGCGTGGAGGGAGCGAGGGAGACCTCCATGTCTGCAAAGGCCTCCTCCTCAACTCCCTCCGGCGGAGCAGGTTTGTCGGGTTCCTCGGGCCCGAGCCCAGCCGCAGGTAATGGCAATACCGCTGCGGCGGTTGCGGCCACAGGCTCGGGCACGAGGCCCCTCCCGCTCGCATCTGCCCCGGTCAACTCCGCGAGGAGCGCGGGTGTAAGGGGCTCAAGGGGCAAGGGCTCGCCATCCACGGGGGGACCCGCCCTAAGGTGTTTTTTCTTTCCCCGCGCCTTTTTTCCGGCCGGACACGCTCCCTCCCCCCTGCCGGAGGCCTTGGTGGCATCGGCCCCCGACGTCAACCGCGCATCAGACGTACTTGACGCGCAGGCAGACCCGGGGGGAGGAGCAGCGGCGGCGCCAGCCTCGGCCGCACGAGATGATCCGGCGGCCTTGGAGGCAGGGCAGTTCCTCCTGATATGCCCCACCTCCTTGCAGGCGTGGCACCGCACACCGTCCGACGTCCAAAAGACGCGATAGGCGGTCCCCTCGTGGAGGACGACGAATGCTCCGTCAGTGTCCTCCTCCCGCGCCAGCTGGATAAACAGCTGGCGCCGGAAGGAGAAGACGTGGCGAAGGCTGGCCTCCCGGAAGCCGAGCGGGATAGGCGTGATCCCCGACCTCACCTCCCCAAGCTGACGCAAATGGGGAAGGAGGAGCTCACCGGGAACATAGGGCGGGACGTTAGAGATGACAATCCTCTGCGCGGTGGCCTCGAGAGGATCCACCGGCAGGAAGGTCCCGCCCACGGTGAGCCCCTTGGTGACGGCCAGGGACACCGCCCGCTCCGACCCCAGGAAGAACACAGCCTTCCCGTACATTTTCGAGGCCGCGACGATGGCTGAGGGGCCGACAACCCCAGCCATGGCTTTGACGCAGGCCTCGATGGTCATAGTGGGGTGAGTGTAGCTTTTCACCCCAAGCTTTTTCGTTATCAGTTTAAATGGTGACGGGGCAGCAGAAGCAGCGGGAGCAGCTGTGGCTGTGGCTGCCGCCCCCGCATAAGTCTTGGCTTGCCCCGCCACCGGCGATGATGTAGTCGCCATTCTGGGGTGCTTTAAGGGCTACACTCACCCCAAGTCACAGGCCTGAAGGTGTTAATGGCCTCAGGTAATATATATATTTTTTTGTCCTCTATTGAGCAGAGGGAGCTGATGAAAATGAGGACACACCTCTCCCCTTACTGAATGAAATTGGGGGAGGGGCCCTCTCCCCTCTGCTCAATAGGCAATTAATAAAAGGTGATGGGACTGAGGTGCCTTAGAAAGACAGGCAGAGAGAGATAGAGAGAGAGAGAGAGAGGGGGGTAGGAAGGAGGGAGACCACAAGGGCAGTGTTGCCACTCAGGATGGTGGGTGGGTGGGTGTTGGCAGGGGGGCACTCTCTGATGTAGTTTAAAAGTCTTTGGTGATGGTCTTCTGGCAGGGGGAGAAGATGTCTTCACCTGGAAAAGCTGGAGAAGCCCAGGCTCAGTCCTGCAACAGGTCTTAACGATGTAATTAATGAAATTAGAGACTTCACCTGGTCAGCTCCAGCTCTCCCAGGACAGGCAATAGTAGGGGTGCTAATTAGTGGTGTGTGTGGCCTAGCTTTTAACAAGAGCCACACACACACACACTACACCCCTTGATGGTCCGGCCTTGCTTCTTCTTTTCTCCCCCCACCTAAAATACAAAGTCTTGGGAGAGTGCCCCAAATAACACCCACCTGTAGATGTTTCAACGAGATGAATCTTCCCTCCTTCCAAACAGTTGGTGGGTTTTTTTCCGATGTTTCTCTCCCCTCTCTCCTGAAGTGGAGGCCAATTTGGGGAGGCAGTGATAGAAAAGGCCTCTCCCCGGTTGATGTTGATATAGGCCTCCTTTCTCCTTCTCCTCCTCTGCCCAATCTCTCCAGGCACCTCAGTTGTTTGAAGATGTTGGAGGAGGTGGAGGTGGTGATCTATCTTTCAGCTACTCCTCTTCCTGGTCAGGAGACCACCACTCTCCACTCTCTTGTTTTGGCAGCTCCTTCTCCTCTTGCTGCTTGAGACAGCCAGAAAAGCACACAGGTCTTTACTGGTTGGAGGTAGGGACTATTCTGAATACAAGATTACTGCACAGTGCTTATATACCGGTGTGTTCACCCCCGGTATTACGTCTACAGCAGCCTGAGAACGTAGTACATCTCTTAAGGTGGAACAGGCTTAAGCTCTCTTAAGGTGGAACAGGTTACATACACAACAGATGTAAATATTGAAGTGCCATTCGGCCCATCTTAGCGCATCCATCCAATGGATCCTACAGTCTCCCCCGTCACAGCGTTCAACTGCACAGAGCGGACCCCTGCTTTAACGAAAATAGACTAAGTGGCACCAGCCATACAAAGGCACTATGAGCAGTAGGACAGATAGGGCATTTACTCTAACGTGGCACTTGGGTGGGTGTGTGGGTGTGTGGGGGGTGGGGGGTGCGGGGGGGGGCTCTCACAGAATTTCCAAATAGGTGAGTGGAAAATTAGGAAATTAAACCGAATCCTTGTCGTTTCAGAGCACAAGAAGGTGCTGAGACAAGAAACTCTGTTGTGTGAAGAAGTTCCCTCTGGTATCTGATCTAAATTTACTTTTCACTAGTTTATACTTATCACCTCTGCTTCTACGGGACTTGCGCACATTATCTCGGCTGACTTTTCCCGTGCAGTATTGAGGGAGTGCTACATTGTCGGAAGCACCGTCCTTTGGATGAGATGTTAAACAGAGGCCTGTGTGCCTTTTCTGCAAGTCCATGTGAACATTGGAGACCCCACAAACCCCCTCGCTGTTTGGAATACAACCACTTCTAGCAGGGATAGACATCCTACTCAAGGGTCTCCAAGTTAGTGATAAAAATGCTTTAAAAAATTTATGGTGGTTGTTTTCATAGAGCAGTGGTCATGGCGCCACCCAGTGGCAATAACTGGATAACTGCACTAGTACAGTCTTGATGTGGAGATGCCGGTCGGTGTTGGACTGGGGTGGACAAATGTAAGAAGTCACACAACACCAGGTTATAGTCCAACAGCTTTATTTGAAATCACAAGCTTTCGGAGCGCTGCTCCTTCACCTGACCTGGTGTTGTGTGACTTCTTACACTAGTACAGTCGGCTACACAAAGATTTTCATCCTTTACTTGAGAAAAGGAAAGAGAGAGCATCAAAAAGAGAGAAACAGTAAAGACACGAGAAAACATGTCAGTGGTTTGGATAGACTGAAGAATTTTGACAGATAATTTTAATTCACGCAGTTACCTGATAATTACACATTAGTAAACAATTTGTCTTTTTGGATAAATTTATGGAACAAGGTCCCAGCAAAAACAGTTAAAGCTGTTCATAAGATTTTAATATACAGGTGAGGAAGGCCATTTGCTCTATCTGATAGAATTATAGAATCTTACAGCACAGAAGGAGGCCATTCGGCCCATTGTGCCTGTTCCGGCTCTTTAAAAGTGCGATCCAATTAGTCCCACTCCCTTGCTCTTTCCTTTTTCCCCTTTTTCTTGCAAATTTTTCCTTTTCCAGTATATATGCAATTCCCTTTAGAAGGTTACTATTGAATCTGCTTCCACCACCCTTTCAGGCAGTGCATTCCAGATCACAACAACTCACTGCATTAAAAAAATTCTCCTCATCTCACACTGGTCCTTTTGCCAATTATCTTATATCTGTGTCCTCTGGTTATCGACCCTCCTGCCAGTGGAAACAGATTTTCCCTATCTACTCTATCAAAACCATTCATAATTTTGAATAACTCCATTAAATCCCTGCTTAACCTTCTCCACTCTAAGGAGAACAATCCCAGCTTCTCTAGTGACTCCACGGGTGCAATCTTGCCAGTCCTGGGGAGGTGGGTATGGAGACGGGACTGCCGGGAAAATGGCAGAATTTGGGGGCAGGTGCCCAACCCGCCTCCGTGCCATTTTGCCAGGAGGCAGGTAGCCGACCCGTGCTGGGTCCCGTCTCCTTGGAGGCGGGAAATGAATTACAGCCACTTAACTGCCTGTTAACAGGTAGCTAACAGGCAGATAAGAGGGTTATCTCCATTTTACCCACAAAAGTGTGGGCTTCCCGAAGGCTGCGAACCCCGCCAAGGTCACCGAGGCGAGCAGTGGGTCTGCGGGGGTCGGAGGGGTCCAAAAGTGCGCTGTGGAGGTAAGTGATGGGTGCAAGTGTGGAGAGGTGAGTATGTGAGGTAAGTGGAAAGTGTTAGAAAAAGTTTCTTCCTGCAGGCTTCAAGAGTTGGGTATGTGGAGAGTCTCACACCTCCACGGCAGAGATGACAGATGGCCATTGCATTCTCCAATGCAGCAACCATCTAATTTCTGCAAAAGAAAGAGGTTTGATGAGCCTTGAATACAAGGACTCATCAAACAACAGAGAATGTCAGTGTTTGACAGCTTCACAGAGCTGTCAAACGATGACAATTTTGACAGATGAAACGTCATACGCTGACATTCTCTGTAACCGGCTTCCCCTTAATTGGCCTGCTAAGCCCGCTGGGCGGGTTTAACAAGGTCAATCAAGGGAAAATAGCGTGGGTTGGCCAGAAGTTGATGGAGGCGGGACTAAAACCTGACAAGTGGGAGTCCCGCCTTCAAAAGCTCCCCATTGGCAAAATCCAGCCCCACGTAACTGAAGTCCCTCATCCGCGGTACCATTCTGGTAAATCTCCTTTGCATTCAAAAAAGTCCGACAGTTGCTGATTCCAGTTGCTTCTTAATTAATTCCAGGGGGTTTGCCTCCATTAGTCTATCTGGAAGTCCATTCCAGGTGTTGATCACTCTGTTGTGTGAAAAACTTCCTGAAATCAGTTCTAAATTTGCCTTTTACTAACTTCAACATGTGTCCTCTTGTCCTGCTTTCTCTATTTAGTTTGAAATACTTTTCCAGGTATAACTTTTCCATGCTGTTTGCTTTCCTGCCATTGGATCTTCCGACTTTTCCCATGGAAAGTGAGGACCAAGCGAATTTGCCTCAAAGTGTATTAGTGATGCTCTGGCTATGAGCCTGGGGAGATGCTTATGAAGCACCATCTGTGTAGAGCTACTGGCATGGTTGTGTCACAGAATGGTGATGCCCCAGTAAGGAGAATGCAACTTACACAGCGAATTTAATATATTGAATATTGAGATGAACAGGGGGACGGATTGGGTTGCATAGAGGGTTAGCACACTGGCCTTTCGCCAGTTGGGTTTTGGTTGGGTTGGATATAAGAGTCCTACAAGGAATGTGTTTGGGGTAATCTCAATCCACTCGCTGGTGTGCATGGACCCGGAGCACAAAAACTGCCCCTAATTGGGAAATCGAAAAATGTTACAGTGGTGCAGTACAAAGTGCTCTTCAAAGTACTGGGGCAGTGGCACACACAGGGAGCTTTACTCTGCATCTACACCCTTGCTGTGCCTGATCTGGGAGTGCTTGATAAGAAAGATTTACATTTATATAGCGCCTTTCACGACCACCGGACGTCTCGGAGCGTTTTACAGCCAATGAAGTACTTTTTTGGAGTGTAGTCACTGTTGTAATGTGGGAAACGTGCCAGCCAATTTGCGCACAGCAAGGTCCCACAAACAGCAATCTGACAATGACCAGATAATCTGTTTTTGTTATGTTGATTGAGGGATAAATATTGGCCGGGACACCGGGGAGAACTCCCCTGCTCTTCTTCAAAATAGTGCCATGGGACCTTTTACATCCACCTGAGAGAGCAGACAGGGCCTCGGTTTAACGTCTCATCTGAAAGACGGCACCTCCGACAGTGCAGCACTCCCTCAGCACTGCACTGGAGTGTCAGCCTAGCTTTTTGCGCTGAAGCCCCTGGACCTTCATGACTCTGAGGCGATTGTGCTACCCACTGAGCCACAGCTGACACTGTATAAGATGGTGTAAAGGCAGCTTTACTCTATATCTAACCAATGCTGTACCTGGCCTAAGAGTGATTGATGTTGGCACTGGGTGCCTGAAATGGAAAGTATTTCATTTCCCAAAACTATCATCCCTGATAACCACAAACAAAATCACAATAAAAGTTTTGGTAATTCATTTCGAAAATGCTTTCCACTCCACTTAAAATAAAAAGAATCAGAAAGTAATTCTCCTTGAAGTGCTGCCTTGGGGTATATTGCCCTCTGTTCATCAATGTCAGCAAATGTTCACTTCGGCAACACACATACTAAAACTGCAGCGATACAAAGAAGATTAGCAAAACAATTGGTTTGAGTATAAAGTAATTGCCAAGGCAGGATGGATGGGAAGAAGCCAAACTGAGTCAGGCTGGCTGTCTAGAACATACATACTCAGTAACCGATGAAATGTAAGGTGAGAAAAGGTCAGGCCCATAATACTCAACCTATCCATTAGAGGGCGCAGCATCATGCTCGCACCTCTCGAGGAAGCAAAAACCACAGCGGAAAATAACAAATTCAAGAAAAACTCCGGGAATTTTCTTCCTGACTTCTTAAAGCAATTGGCAAGCGCCAGGAAGCCCGTGTTACCCATGATGCATCACAACACAATTTTAAGCCAACCCCTCCCCCATTTTAAGTAACATTTGATGATCAAGGACCATAGAAACATAGAAGATAGGAGCAGGAGTAGGCCATTCGGCCCCTCGAGCCTGCTCCGCCATTCAATGAGATCATGGCTGATCATCCAAACTCAGTGCCCTGTCCCTGCCTTCTCCCCATATCCCTTGATCCCTTTAGCCAGAGCTTTAATACCTCAATAAAGCCACCTCTAGACTACCTTTTTTTCAATGCAAACATCCCTAGCGCTCAGTCTTTCCATAAAGCTTGGGGGCCCAATTCCATTTATCTATATCGTTTGATTAAAGCTTCTCTTTATTCCTTTCTTCCCCTCCCCTCCTAAAGGTGCTGATTGCCGAGGTCCCACGGGCACGGGCTCTCCCATGGTAACAGGGCCAAGAGACCACTCTTCATGTGTAAACCTCAACAGTGAGGTTCTGCCTGGCCCTTGCTAATTGCTTTAAGGAGTTGGGGAGGAAATTCCTGGAGTTTTCCTTGAATTTGTTATTTTCCGCTGTGTTTTTTCCCCCTCGAGAGGTACGAGCGGGTTGGGAGAGTGGGGCATGAAGTTGCGCCCTTTAATGGATAGGTTGAGTATTATCGGCCTGACGGTGACCATGGAGTGGGATGGGGAGTTAATCACAGCCGAGTTTGATCTTGTTCTCATCCGACATCTGCAAGCACAGATTTTCCGGCCGGAGTCACTGGATAATGATGAAGAGCAGGAATCCTGCCTGGTTTTTCCTCTCCTCGTCTAGGATACTGAAACCAATTGCAGTACCCTTTATGCTACACTGGCTAAGATCAGCTAACACAACATAAAACTAATGTTTTATTTAAACTCCTATTAACTGTCATTCCTTTGATGATGTTGAACCTGTGCATTGTGATATAATGGGACATTAGGTTGTGTTATAAATAATTAAATGTGAAATTCATGTTAACAAATCAACTGAGCTTCTCCCAATGGTAAATTACTGCTATTATACTGCATTTATAATTAAACTGATGATCTTAATGTAGTATGATGGCGGATGCTTCCTAATTATTGATGCCATTGTGTTGCTATGTTGTGAATGTTGTACTGATACAATATATTACATAGGATTACATCGGATATACGGCACAGAAACAGGCCATTCGGCCCAACCAGTCCATGCCAGTGTTTATGCTCCACTTGAACCTCCATTGTCTTTCCTCATCTAAATCTATCAGCATAACCCTCTATTCCCTTCTCCCTCATATGCTTGTCTAGCCTCCCCTTAAATGCATCTATACTATTCGCTTCAACCACTCCCTGTGGTAGCGAGTTCCACATTCTCACCACTCTCTGGGTAAAGAAGTTTCTTCTGAATTGCCTACTTGATTTCTTGGTGACAACTTATCTTGATGGCCTCTAGCTTTGCTCTTCCCCACAAGTGGAAACACTCTCTCTATCGAAACTTTCATAATTTTAAAGACCTCCATTAGGTCGACCCTCAGCCTTCTCTTTTCAAGACAAGTTGGTGTTCAGAGAGATTTGGGTGTCCTCATGCAAGAAACACAGAAAGCTAGCATGCAGCTACAGCAAGCAATGAGGAAGGAAAATGGCATATTGGCCTTTATTGCAAGGGGTTTGGAGTATAAGAGTAAGGAAGTCTTGCTACAATTGTACAGGGCCTTGGTGAGACCACACCTGGAGTACTGGGCACAGTTTTGGTCTCCTTATCTAAGGAAGGATATACTTGCCTTGGAGGCGGTGCAACAAAGGTTCACTCGATTGATTCCTGGGATGAGAGGGCTGTCCTATGAGGAGAGATTGAGTAGAATGGGCCTATACTTTCTGGAGTTTAGAAGAATGAGAGGTGACCTCATTGAAACATATAGGATTCTGAAGGGGATTGACAGGGTAGATGCTGGCGGTTGTTTCCCCTGGTTGGAATGTCTAGAACTAGGGGGCATAGTCTCAGGATAAGGGGTAGGTCATTTAAGACTGAGATGAGGAGGAATTTCTTCACTCAGAGGGTTGTGAATCTTTGGAATTCTCTGCCCCAGTGGGCTGTGAATGCTGAGTCTTTGAGTATATTCAAGGCTGAGATTGATAGATTTTTGGACTCTAGGGGAATCAAGGGATATGGAGATTGGGCGGGAAAGTGGAGTTGAGGTCGATGATCAGCCATGATCTTATTGAATGGCAGAGAAGCCTTGAGGGGCCGTATGGCCGACTCCTGCTCCTATTTCTTATGTTCTTAAAAGAGACCCAGCTGTTCATCCTTTCCTTTCCTGATAACCTCACATTTCTGGTAACACACTTGTAAATTTTTTTGCACCCTCTTCAGCTCCTCTATATCCTGTGTTTGGTATAAATTAGCAACTACTCTAGAGTACACTCCATATTAATTCATGTTGGATATATTCATGTGTATACGTAGCGTCACTAGTTTCACTCAGTGTTAGTTGGTCACCACTCTTGTCTCTGAGTCAGAAAATTGTGTGTTTAAGCCTCACTCTAGGACTTTAGTGTGTAATCTGGACTGACACACCTCAGCAATCTGCATTGTCTTATGTTAAATCGAAGTTGCCTGTTCGGGTGGATGTTAATTTTGTCACGATACAAAGAAGAACAGGGAGTTCTTGTAGTGTGTTGGCCAACGTTCTTCCCTCAAGCAATACCACCAAAACCAGGTAAACTGGTAATTTTTCTCATTCTTCATTGTGGGTTCTTGGTTTGTGCAAAGTAGTTGCTATGTTTACTTAGTAACAGTCACTACACTTCATTCAACGGAGGGAATTTTTGACTTCGTCCAATAGTGTAAAATGGGTGATTGCAAATTCGCAGCCCGTTTTACATCTCTCTCGATATTTATTTCCATTAAAATCAATCACCCGTTTAACACCATCGCATGATGTCATAATTACTCCTAACTATGCCACAGCACTTTGGAATGTCTCTAGAAGATGTATTAATGCAAGTCTTTCTTTTCTTATTTTGTTCAACATGGATTAGTAATTTAACATGTTTTTAAAAAAAAAATCTTATTGATGGTCTACCATGATTTCTTAATGGTTAAATGCACTGCCCAGTGTGGGACTGAGCCAGGAAGACAGGACGCTGGATCCCTGTGCTCAGTTAACTGATCTCAGCCAGAGTAGCAGTTGATGTGCAGTGCTGTAAGGGGTCTTGGTGTCTGGGGCTAAAGGGGGCAACAGTTGACAAGAATTGCCATTCCTCATCACAACCGAGTGACTCGTGCTGGAAAGTGTGGCTGTCATGTGTGCTGGAGGTGAAATTCCAGCATTTTATGTTTTTATATCCGTTTCCAGTATTTCCTTTTTAGCTCTACTGATTAGGGTTGCCAACTCTGATTGGACCATATTCCGGGAGGTTTTATCACATGACTTCCCGCCTCCAATCGCCCCACCCCATTGGTTGCCAGACACGTCAATTGGTCAATAATGGCGGCTACAATATCCACAATGCGCTGTGCTGCAGAAACTGCTCTGTCCATCGTGCAGCTTTACCACAGCATGCATGCGCCATGGCTACATTGTACGCTGGGCGCATTGCAGCCTCGCTATATGTTGAGTTCGGCTGGAGCAAAACATGTAAAAAAATGTCCCTCTGATTTTTCACCCGGTTTGCTTTTGGAGCATCCGGGAGATTCATCTTTATTTCTGAGAGATTCCCGGTCAATCCAGGAGGGTTGGTAATCCTACTACTGAATGTAATATTGCGATATATAAAAAGGGGCGGTTAGTGAACTATGTCTAGTGACGCATCGTGGGTAACCATGGCCTCCTGGAGCTTGTTTGATTACTTTAGGGAGCACCGGATAGAAATTTCAACCTATGTTATGTTCTTAAATCCTGGAGTGGTACTTCAGTCCACAACTTGCTGACTCATAGATGAAAGTGCTACCACTAAGCCAAGCTAACAAATTGGTTGAAGGAATGGCGATGCCTAGTTTTTGGATCTAATTGCTCGAAGGGGCATTGCAGCTCTACAGCTAACAAGGCACAAGACTGTGATAGATAGATAGATAGATAGATAGACAGACAGACAGATAGATAGATAGATAGATAGATAGACAGACAGATAGATAGATAGATAGATAGATAGACAGAGAGACAGACAGATAGATAGATAGATAGAGAGAGAGATAGATACATAGATAGGCAGAGAGATAGATAGATAGATAGATAGACAGAGAGATAGATACATAGATAGATAGATAGATAGATAGATAGATAGATAGATACAAATGCAAAATACTGCGGATGCTGGAAATCTGACATAAACAGAGAAAATGCAAGATATACTCAGCAGGTCAGGCAGCATCTGTGGAGAGAGAAACAGAGTTAACATTTCAGGTCGATGGCCTTTCATCAGAACTGGAAAAGGTTAGAGATTTTTTAAGCAAGCACAGAGGCAGGGAAAAGAGGGAGGGGAGGAAAGAACAAAAGGGAAGGTCTGTGATAGCATGGAGGACAGGAGGGATTCAATAACAAAAGGGATGATGGTGCAAGGCAAAACGGGTGGTATTGGGACAAGTAAAGAAACAAAGAATGGGTCTAGAGGAGGTGTAAATGGCAACAGCAGAACCATTACCAACACCTGCTGTCCGAAAAAATGGGAGCGGTGGTTATGATCTGAAATTGTTGAATGTGTCAGCCGTGGCTTAGTTGGTAGCACTCTTGCCTCTGAGTCGGGGATTGTGGGTTCAAGTCCCACCCCAGGGATCTGAGCACAAAGATCTAGACTGATACTCTAATGCAATACTGAGGGAGCGCTGCACTGTCAGAGGTGCTGCTTTTCGGATGAGATGTTAAACTGAGGCCCATCTGCTCTCTCAGGTGGACGCAGAAAATCCCATGGCACTATTTTGAAGAGCAGGGGCGTTACCCCCAGTGTCCTGGCCAATATTTATCCCTCAATCAACATCACTAAAACAGATTATCTGGTCATTATCACATTGCTGTTTGTGGGAGCTTGCTGTGCACAAATTGGCTGCTACATTTCCCACATTACAACAGTGACTACACTTCAAAAAGTACTTCATTGGCTGTAAAGCACTTTGGGGCATCCTGAGATCGTGAAAGGTGCTATATAAATGCAAGTCTTTCTTTTAACTCAATGTTGAGTCCAGAAGGTTGTAAAGTGCCTAATGGAAAAGATAGATAGATAATAAAAATAACAACAGAGAATGCTGGAAAAACTCAGCAGGTCAGGCAACATCCGTGGAGAGAAATTTGAGTTGACGTTTCGGGTTGAAACCCTTCTTCAAAACTGGAAAGAAAATAAAAAGATCGAAGGCAAAGCTGCGATCGAACAAAAGAAAAGGTGACAATAAAAGGTATTAGAAGCCAGATGAGATGGTAATGGGCCCGTGGAGACAAAAGGCAGCTGAGATTAGGTGTGAAGTGTACTGGCAGGATAAGGACAGCTGCCAGGTGAGAGAGAGAAACAAAAGGAAAGGGGCGGGGGGGGGGGAGGAGGACCCAAAACAAAGGGGTGGAAAAAATTTAAAGGAAAAAAGTAATAGAGGCCGAGGTTATGATCTGAAATTTGTGAAGTGTACTGGCAGGATAAGGACAGCTGCGTACGTTTACTACGTTACTGTCGCTATAGAAATGTGCGTTGTTGTTATAGACAGATTACTTTCCTTTACAAATATGGCCACCGTCTGTCTGCATGACCTTCTGCCTTCTTTACAAATATGGCGGCTGTAAGCTGCCACCTGGCGCCGCATGGAGTCGCTGCGGCGGGAGGAGCGCAGGTTAATTGTGCGACAGAGGCTCCAAGCGACGCGAGAGTTAGTGGGCAGAGTGCGCATGCTCGGACCGTCAGGTGCTGGGTCGGAGCCGTAGCTGGAGGGGTCACCGGATTCGGCCTTAGCAACGCCGCCGTCTGCCGGAGCCTGAGGCCGAGCCCAGCGCTCGCAGAGACACCGAGCAACACAGCGAGACCCCCGCCTAGCCTAGCCATGCTGGAGGGACTGGCAGCCTGGGTCCTCAACACTTATATTGGCAAATATGTAAATAACCTCAACACAGACCAGCTCTCCATTGCCCTGATGAAAGGTACTCAGAACATCAGCAACTTTAACCAGTGCTGCCCTGTCACTCGGGCAGCTCATCTCAGCTCTGTTGTGAATATTTAATTTAATACATATATTGCAGTAAAAAAGCTCAAATTTTAACATTAAGAAAACAGTTCTGATAGTCAGGCTGCTGTATTTTTATATACTTAATTATAACCGTTTGATTAGTGACTTTGGGTCACTCTGCTGCCTGTCTGTGTGCTTGTGCCTGCAAGAAGCTACTGCTTATTTTTTATATAAATAAAAAATTACCCTGTTCTTGTGACTTTCTCATCCTCTATCTGCTTTGCCCTTTTGAAAAACCTTTTTTTTAAACTGTGGATTGTTGCCCCTTGTTAACTGTTGCTCCTTCTCTGGTATTACTCTCATAATTTCCAGCTTGCTGAATTTCATGCAAGATCTTTAAAATTAGGTGAGAAAAAGAGAAGGGACTGACATGACCTTGGGGTTCAGGAGCAAATTTGATGTGTCTATTCTGACAAATATCACGACAAAGCAAACTTGCTGTGATCTGGTTCAAGCTGTTATATAGAGAATTGTGGATGTGATTATAAAGTGGTACTGTTTGTGTTGTACACTAGGATTTCAAAAAGCATAATGGTGAGTGTATGAAATTCTCATCCTATGCCCATTTGAACTGGATAATACTTAACAGTGCAACAGTAGATTTATTTCTTCCAAATTTTGGTTGTGTCTGGGAGAACATTTTGTGCTGTAAAGCAAGGAGAGAGAAAACGGAACTACAGGCCATTCCTGATATCAGTTGTCGGGAAAATGCTGGAATCCATTATTAAGGAAGTGGTAGTAACAAGGCACTTAGAATATCATGTGATCAGGCAGAGTCAGCATGGTTTTATGAAAGGCACGTCATGTTTAACGGATTTATTAGAATTTTTTGAGGATGTAACTAGCAGGGTAGATAAAGGGGAACCAGTGGATGTAATATATTTGGATGTTCAAAAGGCATTCGATAAGGTGCCACTTCAAAGGTTGCTATGCAAGATAAGGGCTCATGGGGTTGAGGGTAATCTATTAGCATGGATAGAGGATTGGTTAAAGGACAGAATAGGGATAAATGGGTCTTTTCTGCTTGGCAGGCTGTAACTAGTGGGGTGCTGCAAGGATCAGTGCTTGGGCCTCAGCTGTTTGCAATCTATATTAATGACTTAGCTGAAGGGACTGAGTGCAATGTATCCAAGTTTGCTGACGATACAAGCTAGGTGGGAAGGTAAGCTGTGAGGAGGAGACAAAGAGCCTGCAAAGGTATATAGACAGGTTAAATGAGTGGGCAATAAGGTGGCAGATGGAGTATAATGTTATTCACTTTGGTAGGAAGAATAGAAAAACAGAATAATGGTGAGAAACTATTAAATGTTGGTGTTCAGAGAGATTTAGGTGTCCTTGTGCAGGAAACACAAAGCTAGCCTGCAGGTACAGCAAGCGATTAGGAAGGCAAATGGCATGTGGGCCTTTATTGCAAGGGGGTTGGAGTATAAGAGTAAAGGAAGTCTTACTACAATTGTACAGGGCTTTGGTGAGACCAGACCTGGAGTACTGTGCACAGCTTTGGTCTCCATATCTGAGGAAGGACATACTTGCCTTAGAGGCGGTGCAACAAAGGTTCACTAGACTGATCCCTGTGATGAGAGGGTTGTCCTAATGAGGAGAGATTGAGTAGATTGGGCCTATACTCTCTGGAGTTTAGAAGAATGAGATACTGAGGGGGATTGACCAGGTAGATGCTGAGGTTGTTTTCCCTGGCTGGAGAGTCTCGAACTAGGGAGCATAGTCTCGGGATAAGGGGTTGGCCATTTAAGACTGAGATGAGGAGGAATTTCTTCATTCCGAGGGTTGTGTATCTTTGGAATTCTCTGCCCCAAAGGGCTGTCGTTGAGTATATTCAAGGCTGAGATCGATAGATTTTTGGACTGTCGGGGATCGGGCAGGAAAGTGGAGTTGAGGTCGAAGATTAACCATGATCTTTTTGAATGGCGGAGCAGGCTCGAGGGGCTGTATGGCCTACTCCTAATTCTTATGTAAAGCACTAGAGTGAAATGATGCTTGTTACCATCTGTTGCTGGTGGTGGAAGCAACTTGAGGTGATGAATTAATCATATCACAGACTGTTGAAGTACATCCTTTTTTTGATTGTGTTAGTAGCAGTATGCAAAATCTGCTTAGTGACAGCATTGGTAATTGTCACTGAAAACTTGAATTAGAAACTTTGTAATAATGCAATGCGGTATGTTCCCAAGCTCTGCCACTCAGGCAGAGTGGAAGGATTTGTGCTTTTCCCCTTCTGGGAGAGAGCAAAATTGGATAGGTATGATCCGTCTCGAATGCATATCCCATAACAGCTGAAAAATAGAATTCAAAACTAAATTTACTGCCCTGAAATCATTTCATAGCATCTATTATGTTTTATAACATATACTGTTTACATTTTGTGGAGGGAAAGGGATATTAGGAGGGTTGACCAAAAAGCTTGGTCAAAGAAATGGATTGTAAAGAGATTCTTAAAGGAGGGGAGAGGGAGAGGGAGAGGCTTGGAGTTTTAGACAGCTGACGGGTGAAGGGAGGGGAATGCCAGAGACAAAGAAACAGTTCAGGGTGAGGGGGAAGTTATTGGACTGGAGGAGATAATAGAGATAGGAAGGGGTGAGTCGTGAAGAGATTTAAACACGAGGAAGATGATTTTAAATTTGAGGCAATGTAGTACAGCAGGGACGGGGTGAGAGGGACTTAGTCTGGGAAAGGATATGGGCAGCACCGATTTGGATGAGGTGAAGTTTATGGAAGATGGAAGGTTGCCAAGCAGAACATTGGAATAGTCAAGTCTGGCAGTGACAAAGGTGTGGATGAGGGTTTCAGCAGCAGATGAGCTGAGGAAGACTGAAGGTGAGCAACATTATGGAGGTGGAAGTAGGCAGTCTTTGTGATGTAGACGCCCACATAAGGATTCCAACCTTGTGTCTGGAGAGAGTATTTTGAGTTTTGCAACACTATGATGACGTACTGGTGGGCAAAGTCTATTAATGGGATGGCCGCAGTTGGAGCACTTTGCTGGACTAAGAATATTACACAAGCATATTGGCACAGCATAGTGTATCGGCTTATGTGTGTGTGCTTTTTCTGCTGTGGCCTTGTTAAATAAGCCTAGTGTTTGTTCTTTATCACATTGGGAGCTAACCACTGTGAGGCTATCTTCCTATGTAAATGTTTTTATTCATCATGCATTCGTATCTACTTTTCTGAATTCTTATATGAAATAAATATATGAATAAATACAGTGGTAAATAGTTCAGGTGTGTTATATTGCTGATGGGAGTCTGAACTAATGTTTTCCTCCCTCATTGTGACGTGTTGAATTCATTGGGCCTGAATTTGCAGTTGGAGGCTTTCCCCGGGTGAATGCCCCCGAACCTACCTGATGGTCCCGGAGGTTCGTAGACTCGCGCTCCTAGGCATCTACGCGTATGTATGCGTAAAGGCCCACGTATCCCAGGGGCGCATGCGGTTCACAAGTGCCCCTGGGATCACGTGGGCCAGGCCAACCAATCAAAAAGGCGGATCCCTATGATGCTTATTGGGATACCATTTACATACGAAATCTCCATAAGCATGAATAGGAATCCCCTAAAAAACACACTTACATACCAGTTAAATAAAAATAAATAATTACATGTTCAAAATTAATTAAAATACAATTAAATTAAACATTTAAAACAAAAATTAAATTTTTTGAAAAATAAATTTAAATGTTTTAATAGGGCTAAAAGTAACATAACTCATTTTAAAGTTTTTTATGTTTAATTAATTTTTTTTTTAATGTAATATTTATTTAAACTCTTATGCTGGTAAAAGAAGGCCCTTTGCCTGCTTTTACCAGACGTAAGAGTTTCACGGGCATTCGCTGGGCAGGCATTGGATAAATAGCCCAAGTCTCCGCCAGCGAATGTCCATTTCCCGGGGATGCGGTGGATCTGTCAAGCTGAAACTTGACAGATCGCAAGTTCTGGGTTTTCGTGCATGTGAACTTGCGGGACACTTACGGTGCACACATGATCACAGGCCCCGGAAAATCCGGGCCAATGTGTTTACATTTATTTTCCACCTAACTCCTGTTCTATCTGCTTTAAGGGTGCAGGTTTCTCACTGAATTCATGTGAATATCTAGTTTATGCTGAGACGTGGTGCTGTAATCAACAATCGGACGCACATTGTCAGATTATTGGATCTGCCCTGTTTATATTTGCAGACAGCTCCAAGCCCACATTTGTCTCCTTTGAACTCAGTTTGCCGTGTGCGCACACATTGCATGCTCATGTGTAGACAATGTAAAATGGTTCCAAGTCCAGCTTCTGTGCTGCGTACTGTGCTGCTTGTTGACAAGTAGAACCTGAGCTGGATAGTATTATGTTTCATGACTGAGAGAGATACTGGAAACAGGATATTTATATATGGAATCCTAATCCAAGCATAAAATATACTCCAGTTTATATTTTCTAAACGCTATTCCATTTTCTGCAGGTATTACTATCTGCGTGTTGCGTGCAGGGCAGGCAGTTGTTACACTGCTGGCTCCTGTGTCACACTCTGCCCAGGGACCAGAGTTCTGAATACAACTTGAGCTATAATGATAGGTGAGAGGCAAGAGGAATGCTGGATCTCCGTTACCAGTAAAAATACTGAAAATAAAGTTTAAAAAAGTTTCAGAGCAATTATACTACACATGGTGTAATCCAAGCAGTGTGAGATTATCTCCTGGAGGTTATTGTGTTTCTCCGGCCATAATGCAAGTATGGGAATGTGGTGATATGGTGCTGGACTAGAAACCCAGTGGTTGTAAAAAAAAAAAAAAAAGTCCAAATTCCATCATGGCAAATTGAATTCAGTCAAACTCTCCAGCCTATGTGTATTAAATATGGCAACTGTTCGAGGGGGAAAAAAGCACCAGTCATCCTCCCTTGAAGTCAGCTGGAATAGGGAACTTGCTGAGGGATGGGGAGATTTCAACAACATTGCATTTATATAGCTCCTTTAATGTAGCAAAACATCCCACAGTGCTTTACAGGGGAGTTACCAGAATAAATTTAACCCGAGTCACAGAGATATTCGGACAGGTGACCAATAGCTTGATCAGAGAGAGAGGTTTTAAGGAGCGTCTTAAAGGATGCGAGAGAGAGAGAGGTAAAGAGGCAGAGAAATTTAGGCAGGGATTTCCAAAGCTTAGGGCCTAGGCAGCAGAAGGCACGGCCGTCAGTGGTGGAGCGATGGAAATTAGGGATGTGAAAGAGGCCAGAATACGAGAGAATACCCATCGTACCCACCATTGGTACACCGTGTCAGCTAATGTGCTGCTATGTTGGTGAAATATTCCAAGTGGCTCATGGTACAAATGCTTGCCCTTTGGCTGCTTGTTTCAGTAGCATTTTCCTCCAATTTTCTTCCCTCTTTTGAAGGTGCTGATTTATGGGTATTATTTTGATCTTATGAGAAACAATAGGAAATATGTAAATCTTGCTGTGAAAATCATAGTCTGTTCGTTCATATAATATACTTATAAACTAAACCAGTTTGTTGGTTTACAGTTGGCCTCTCTCACCAGAGTGCATCTGGTGGCATGTTCAAGGTCACAGTATCCAGTACCCACAATGAGGGGCTCTTATTGTTGTGGCCCCTGGGTCACACTAGTGTTTAACTAGATATTAGGTAGTGAAGGCATGGTCCAGATCGTAGAGGGTCTGCTTACGGGAATGACTTGTGACCCTGAATCCAAGAGAATATCTAATGGAAACCCAAAATTTGTCGTAATGTGGTTAATAGAAATGTTGTACTGATGTAGTGGGTATGCTTTTCTCAGTTTGGGATTTGAGGCACATTGTTGGGGCAAAGCAAAGAGCTTTACTTCACACCTAACCAATATTTATCTGACCTGGCAGTGCTTGATGCAGACACTGAGGCAAAAGATGCACCCCTCATCTTAACAAGCACAAAACAGCTACTGTATAGAATAAGGTGGTATAACTTGTATTCTTGCTTCTGTGCAGGTGCTGTTGAATTGGAAAACCTC
Source organism: Somniosus microcephalus (assembly GCF_052327205.1). Classification (NCBI taxonomy): domain Eukaryota; kingdom Metazoa; phylum Chordata; class Chondrichthyes; order Squaliformes; family Somniosidae; genus Somniosus; species Somniosus microcephalus. The sequence goes on from NC_141011.1 coordinate 25,666,465, forward strand.
CCTCTGAAGAGAGATGCCCTCAAAGAGTTGGATTTACCTTTTGAGGTGAAAGCAGGTAAACAAAACTGCTCACCTTTTTCCTGCCGCTGCCATTGTCACATCTGCTACCGCTGATTAGTGAACCTCTGTGGTGTAGACATGTGGTTTCAGCTTTGTCTGTTATGTTGTGGAATTTTCTGGTATGGAGATAAGAAAATGAATATTGGTTAATTGAATAAATGTACTGATTAAAGGGAAAGTAAGGCTGGGGAGAACTCTGCTCAAGGTGCTTCCCTATTGTCCTTTGAAAAAGATAGAGATGAGTGCTCACTGAAGTTTTCTTTTAAAGATACCAATTTGCCCACATCCAGCTTTGGATTTTATAGGTTAAGTGCCAGGCTTGCCAGCGAAGCCCCCATCCCAAGAATGAATTAAAAAAATAAGATCCATATGTAAAGCATATATACAATTTTTCAGGTTTTATTGGGAAGATAACGCTACAGATACCATTCTACCGGCCTCACGTGGAACCGTGGGTAATATCCATCTCTAGACTCCATCTGATTGGAGCACCGATTAAACAGTCTGAGTTTGATGAAGAGACAGAACGTTCACTGGACAGAGAGAGAAAGTCTGCACTGCTGAATGCTCTGGAGGCTAAATGGAAGGTTGGTGTGAACTAGCTGTAATTTAAAGTCACTTAACGTGAGCTACAATATGACAGGATATTTTTCTAGGAAAGTCCCTGCTGAGGCTGATGAGTTTCCATGTGAAGCTTAAGTTAAGCTTTGGCTCATCAAATCTTTGACTGTTTGGTGTGGCTTTAACACTGGTATGCAATTTGATAACTGCACTGTTGATCTCAATTCTTTTTCTTGGCTTTGATTTTGCTTTACAAATTTTTTTTTCGGGGGGGGGGGGGGAGGTTTTAGGGGTATTCTGGTAAATTCCCCATTCCAATTTTTGTATTTTCATATGCTGGGCCTGATGCCCAAAGCTGAGAAGGAGAGCCCCTCATCTATCTTGCTTCCAGAGCTTCCCCTCGCTGGCCCAACCCTCCTTGCTTCTCATGTCCGAGGGTGAATTGGAGGGTTCTTGGGAAAGCTTGTTCCTTGACTGAGAAGTGTTAGGAGGAGAACATTCTAAAATGGCATAACAAACATCGCTGTAGCATGTTTATACTGACGTGAACATACAAAAACAAGGAACAGGAAATGACCATCTGGTCCAACGAGTCTGTCAAGTACTGTTGTGGTGTGACTTCTACACACCACCACCCTCCTCTGCCCCCACTCACACCATGTCTTAGGAGATGTAAAAAAAAACTTCAGGCCAATTTAGGAAAAAAACTGTGGGAAATTCCTCTCTGACCCCTGAAGGTGATTAAATGAGTTGCAGGAAACCACTGTGACATACCCAATGCTCACCTACCTTCTATATGCAGCCATACTCAAGAACTTGTCCTGCTCACTTCTGAATGCTTGCAGCGAATCCGCACTCACTGCATTGTTTTCAGAAGTGAAAAGAAGTAGTGCCTAACATCTAACCTAGTTCTTTAGCTTATGTAATTTACATCTAGCTCGTATAGCCTATCCACACGGACCAAGTCTAATCCTTTTGTTATTTTAAAGACCTCAATCAGATCTCCTCTTAGTCTATGTTTTTCTAGAGTAAAAGTCCCAGCTCAGCCTATTGTGGTAACTGAGGGCCTTTAAATTAGGTGTCAATTTAGTGGCCTTCCTCTGAACATTTTCCAGGGCCTCTATCACCCATCATGTGAGGGGACCAAAACCGGGCACTGTATTCTAGATGAGGCCTGACCAAGGCCTTGTAAGGAGACACAACAGTATTGTATTTCATCATCATGGCAAAATGTCCTAACCCTCATCACTTTTATAATAGCCCCATGACACTGGTCATGGACCTTCAATAATTCATGCACTATAACATCCAGATCCTTCTGCTCAATGGCTCTAAGAACACAACACTGCAGGGTGTACACATGCTTGGCATTGTCCCTACCCAAGAGCATAACCCTACTCTCATCTGTGTAAAAAGACTTCAGCCAGATACGTGCCGATTCCCCCCAGTGCATCTAGATCTGCCTGTAGTCTATTTTTACCATAAGTACCTCACACCCGCACATACCTTTGTATCATCTATGAACTTGCGGCCAGTTCCCCCGATGCCTTCATCCAGATCGTTCATAAAGATGGTGAAGTGCAACGGCTTTAACACCGATCCTTCCAGGGCTCCATTAAGACTGGTTCTCACACGGAACCACTACCATTAATAAATACCTTCTGTCTACGAAAATGTAACCAATTACTTATCCAAGCCAAGATCAACCTCCTTTAGTAGCCTTTTGTGCGGCACCATGAATATCAAGCGATACAATGTCGACTGGGCTACCAGCACACACCAACCGAGTAACTTCTTCAAAAAATCCAACCAGTTGAGACAAGACATTCTTTTGCAGAAGCCGTATGATCATCGAATCACAGAATGACACAGCACAGAAGGCGGCCATTCGGCCCATTGTGCCTGTGCTGGCTCTTTGAAAGAGCTATCCGAATTATCCCATTCCCCTGCTCTTAATCCATAGCCCTGCAAATATTTCCCTTGAAGTAATTATCCAATTCCCTTTTCAAAGTTATTTTTGAATCTGCTTCCACCACCCTTTCAGGCAGTGCATTCCAGATCATAACAACTTGCTGCATAATGTTTTTCCCCCTCATGTCACCTCTGTTCTTTTGTCAATCACCTTAAATCTGTGTCCTCTGGTTATTGGCCCTTCTGCCACTGGAAACAGTTTCTCCTATTTGCTCTATCAAAACCATTCATGATTTTGAACACCTCTATCAAATCTCCTCTTTTTCTGCTCTAAGGAGAACAAGCCCAGCTTCTCCAGCCTCTTCACATAACTGAAGTCCCTCATCCCTGGTACCATTCTAGTAAATCTCTTCTGCACCCTCTCAAAGACCTTGACATCCCAGAGTGGTGGTGCCCAGAATTGAACACAATACTCAGCTGAGGCCTAACCAGTGTTTTATAAGGTTTAGTTTAACTTCCTTGATTTTGGACTCTATTACGCTATTAATAACGCCAAGGGTCCCTAATGTTTTTTTAACAGCCTTCTCAACTTGTCCTGCCACCTTCAAAGATTTGTGTGCATACACCCCCAGGTCTCTCTATTCCTGGATCCCTTTTAAAATTGTACCATTTAGTTTATATTGCCTCTCCTCATTCTTTCTACTAAAATGTATCACTTTGCACCTCCCTCCGTTAAATTTCATCCACCACGTGCCTGCCCATTTTACCAGTCTGTCTATATCCTTCTGAAGTCTGTTACTATCCTCCTCGTGTTTACTACATTTCCGAGTTCTGTATCATCTGCAAACTTTGAACTTGTGCCCCGTATAATTAAGTCCAGGTATATATATCAAAAAGACCAGTGGTCCTAATACTGACCCCTGGGGAACACCACCACAGGAAACTTTCGATTTACCGGCACCTAAATAACCGGAAATCTCGGTTAACTGGCAAAATTCAGGAGTAGGTTCAGGTAACTTTTATTACTTGCCTTCCTCCATCTGTTGCTGTACAAGGGTGTGGCTGCAGCTGTTGCTAAGCTACAGAGACGCTTGCAACTTGTGGCCATTGTTCTGAACCTGTTGCTAAGCAACAAGGTTTGTTGCTTTATGCGGAGCTCTCAGCTCTATCTTTTACTATAGCTTTCGGTTATCTGGAATTTTTGATGAACTGGCACCACGTCGGTCCTGTCCGTGCCGGATAAAAAAAAGTTTCCTGTATATACTTCCCTCCCGTCTGAAAACAACCATTCACCACTACTCTCTGCTTTCTTGTATCCATGCAGCCACTGCCCCTTTAATGCCATCGGCTTTATGTTATTCATATTGCTGTAAATTTTGGTGAGACTTTGCTATTGAAATTACACTGTGCGAAGATTATTGTACGAATGAACCCATAGTTCAATATTTTAACTGAGGAATTAACCTATTCAGATGGGTTAATGCTTCTGATAAAATTGCATACTAGAGAATTTTTACAAATGTGTTGAGCGCTCGTACCATAACCTCCACACAGCCAAACTTCAAAGCCTTTCTGTGCAAATTAAAAAGCAAAAAAAAAACCCATAATGTTTTTGAAGTCTGTAATCATAAAATTGTAGTATTCATGTAAATGTTACTTTATAAAATCCCTGGTGGAATCATGTAATTTAAATGCTAAATACTAAAATTGCATACATTGGTTTAGCATTCTATATCACTGTCTACATACATGTGTGTATATATAAAGAATGAAAGGTTTGATGAACTAAGCCTAAATTCACTGAAGCCGAGACAATTAAGCAAAGATCAAATAGAAGTATTCAAAATTTTGCAAGGATTTGAGAGGGTAAATCATGAAACATTATTTTTACTGGTCGGTGAATTGATAACAAGGAAGCATATAAAATAAAGGATTGTTGCAAACATGTAGGGAGCGGTCAGACATTATTGCAGTAAATTATTACAATATGAAATGCATTACCACAGATAGCTATTGAAGCTGAGTGAACAATGACATTTATGAGGGAATTAGATAAACACTTGAAGAGGAAAAATATTAAAGGGTGTGAGGAAAGGACAAGGAGATGGGATTAGAGTAAATACCTCCAATGTGGAGCTGACAATTGCACAGTCATCGAACAAGTGACCGCCTGGGATGAAATTTTAATGAATGTATATACTGTACTGTGTATAATGTACTTTCTCACTCTTGTGGGGACTTTTAAGTGTTATTTTTGGTTAGACCCATTGTTTTGGTTTCCATATTTAAGAAAAGATATACTTGCTCTCGAGGCGGTTCAGAGAAGGTTCACTCGGTTGATTCCGGAGATAAGGGGGTTGATGTATGAGGAAAGGTTGAGTAGGTTGGGCCTCTACTCATTGGAGTTCAGAAGAATGAGAGGCGATCTTATCGAAACATATAAGATTGTGAGGGGGCTTGATCGGGTGGATGCGGTGAGGATGTTTCCACTGATGGGTGAGACTAGAACTAGGGGGCATAATCTTAGAATAAGGGGCTGCCCTTTCAAAACTGAGATGAGGAGAAACTTCTTCACTCAGAGGGTAGTAAATCTATGGAATTTGCTACCCCAGAGAGCTGTGGAAACTGCAACATTAAATAAATTTAAAACGGAGATGCAGTTTCCTAGCTGATAAGGGAATAAGGGGTTACGGGGAGCGGGCAGGGAAGTGGACGTGAGTCTAGATTCGGATCAGCCATGATCCTATTGAATGGCGGAGCAGGCCCGAGGGGCCGTATGGCCTACTCCTGCTCCTATTTCTTATGTTCTTATGTTCCATACAGTTATTTAGAATCTAGGTTGAATTTTTTTCAGAGCAACCAGCAGCAGAAAGGGGAATCCTACTGGTACTCTGCCACTGCTTCCATGGTAACCAGAATTGTGGAAAATGTGGAGGTGAGTTGGAAAAACTGTAATTAAAATGGTCTTCACTTTTATGTAAAGTGTTAACCAAATTGCAACTTATGTTTTCAAAAACTATTTCTGCTCCATTGACTTTTGAAAATCTGACGTCATGCTAAAATATTGTATCTCTGCTCTTTTAAAGGGAAGGATGATGTGTGGGAAGTACTTTGTTGTTTCTCATTAATATGTATGAGTTTAAAAATACCTATTAAATTTAGAATCCTATATTCTGGTGTGGATTGATTTATAGCCCAGCTTTAGATCACAGTCTGTGTGGAGTTATTTCATCTCAGCAGGATTGATAGTAGGGCATTGTGATTGGCATCAGCTAACTTGTGTTTCTGTGTCTGATCATTTTTTTAATTTCTGTGTCTGATAATTATCCAGTGACTCCAGCTGGAAGGTGCTTTTTTATGTCTGTTGAGTGAGAACAGGATTGAGCTTGGCTGTGATGCCTGTGACAGATCAGGATCAATTCAAAATAAATGATCTATTTTATCTTTTTATATGAATTCATAGCTAGGCCAAGTAGTGTGAGCAATTTTAAACTGGGCTTTTTTTAGCAGCACTTTGAAGAGTGCTTTATTTATGTGTAGGGACAGTGAGGAATACAGAAACCTATCGAGTACAAGTGCCAGTTTAATGGGGAGGTGTCACAGCTCTGTTTATATTGACTGGCTGCAAACAGTCCTATGTCAGTGCAGAATGGTTTGATAATTTTTTCAATGTGTGAGTTTGCCGCTGCAAGGAAGCATCAGAGCCATTATCTGTAACGGCTGTCACACCAGTAAAGCCCTTGTCTATTGAGAAAATGTAGCTTTGTCTGAGTTGTAGGAAGATGCTTGAGATCAAGGAGGGAAAATTGGCTCGCGCCCCCTCGTGCTACTTTTAACGCCCTGAAAAAGTTAGCACCCCTGCGCCGGAAATTCAATGGTAGCGCCCCAAGCAAGAGGCCGGGCGCTACTGGAAGCGCTCCCCCTCCCTCTTTGGGTGCTCCCATTGAATATCGCGGTGCTACGTGCAGCAGCGCCATGCGCGCCGGCACATAGTGCCACGGTACTGCAGGCCTTCCTCCCCTGATTAAAGGGGAGGGGCCTAGCGCAGCGTGCACTGAGGCCCTGCTGGCCCACCAGGGAGCGGGGTGCCAGCAGAAGAGCCCAGCACTCGAGAGAAGTGCCGGGCTGACGGATAGCAGCAGGCACCCTGCGGGAGGAGGGCAGAGGGGGCAGGTGCTGGCAGGCAGCCCTAAAAAAAAAAAAGGCCACCCAACACCTGCCCTTTAATTATTGCTGCCCCGGCCAAAAAAAGTCCCCCCCCCGACCCTGTCTGACATAGCGTCCGGCGGTAGGTCAGGGGGCGCGAGCCAAGTTTGTGGCCAGGGCGCTGCGCATGGTGATGACGTCATCCCCGTGGGGCGCTACCGGCTTCTGCTGCCGCTAACCACCTGCTGAATTTCGTGGAAGGCATTAGCGGCGCCACGCCCAGGCACTAGTTGCTTTGCGCTCGGGGGCGCTAAAGGGAGGTGCCAAGCAACCAAATTTCCCCCCCCCCCAAGTACTTTAGGGAAATGTTTTTGATGTCTGTCTTGATTGTCAGTCAAACCAGATATAAATGCTGCAGCCTTTGGCCATTCAGTAGCTCAAATGGTTCATCAATTTTCTGGGTCACAGCAGTGAGCTGGAACTTCATGGCGCTCCAAGTCCATGTGCTCCATATAACCACAGTTAACAAATTATAATAAAAGGACTCTTAAGAATCATGAAACTATTTATTTTGTTGCACCCAGAGCACATACTAATGTATCTGTGTAAGTTAATTAATGTATTGCTATCTAATCTTCTGATTTTGTTTTGTTTCTGTATAATTTTATATGTGACTGTAAGGGGGAAAAGTTCGGTTGGCTTGCGCCTCCCGTTAGTGCCCTAAGAGGGCGCTAATGGGGCGCAAAGCAACTAGCGCTCGGGCGCGGTGATGTTTGCGCCGCTCGCAAAATTGAGTAGAGTTTTTGCGGCGGCACAACAGTTTACCGCCCCAATCTCCTGCGCCCGCAGATTGTGACGTCAGTCGAGCGTGCAACGCCCTGGTGGCGCCCCGGACTGGATATGGAGTGGTGCCCCCCTCCTTTCCGCCTGGCGCAAGCAACGACAGGGAGACTGGAATGTTTCCCAGTCAGTGGGGGGCTGTGCTATTTAAAGGTGGCCTCTTCCTGGCTTTTTCTGTGGTAGACATTTTTGCACCACTCATTCTGACAGAGAGAAATAGAGAGACTTCTGCATAGAGTCAGCGCTGTGTGAAGTAGTTTTGGCTACTGAGCATCACTTTGCAGGTACTTTTTAATTTGACCTTCATTACTTCGATTGCCAAGAGACTATGGGGGCTGCACTGATTCGGGGCATCGTCCTGCGCCTGCAGAATCAGAGGCAACAGAGACGCAGAGAGAGAATGGCAATCATGGCCTCTGCACAGGAGACCTTACCCTCCCAGGGTATTCTGGGAGCAATCCTCCTATATTAATTTGTCTGAGGAGCAGTGTTTGCGCAGGCTGCGCTTCAGCAAGGAGGTGGTCACTGAGCACTGCCACCTGCTACAGCCAGATCGGCAGCCTCTACTGAGGACCAGGACGTCTCTGTCGGTGGCTGTGAAGGTCACAGTGGCTCTGAACTTTTATGCCACTGGCTCCTTTCAAGCAGCTACTGGGGACATCGCCAATATTTCCCAATTCGCGGTCCATTGCTGTATCCGTCAGGTCACAAATGCTCTCTATAAAAGGAGATGCCAGTACATCTGTTTCCCGATGACCCGGGCCAAACAACATGAACGCGCATTGGGCTTTGCGAGGATAGCGGGCTTCCCCATGGTGCAGGGCGCCATTGACTACATGCATGTGGCATTGCGGGCACCGCATGAGAATGCAGAGGTTTTCCGAAACCGCAAGGGGTTCCACTCCTTAAACGTCCAGTTGGTCTGTGACCACAGACAGCTCAGACTCGCTGTCAATGCCCGCTATCCTGGCAACAGCCACGATGCTTTCATCCTGTCTCGGACTGCTGTGCCAGAACTTTTCCAGGCACCGCATCAGCCAAGTGGTTGGCTCCTCGGGGACAAGGGTTATCCACTGTGCACCTGGCTGATGACACCCCTGCTGAGCTGCGGTACAATGAGAGCCATCTCGCCACCAGGAACATCATTGGGCCGACGATCGGCGTGCTCAAGCAACGGTTCCGCTGTCTGGACCACTCAGGAGGAGCCCTACAGTACTTGCCTGAGCGAGTCTCCCTCTTCATAGTTGTGTGCTGCATGCTACTTAACCCGGCAATCTTCAGGACCCAGCCAATGCCACCAGGCCTTGGAGCACCACCGGAGGAGGAAGAGGAGGAGGAGGAGGATGATCAGCAGCAGCACTAAGGCGGGAGGGAGGCCCACAATGTTGAAACTGCAAGGGCTGTCCGTCAATGGCTGATAAGCCGTTTCTAGGCCCCTACTGAGGAAATGGCTTCTGGCATGGAGAACAACATGAATGAAAGCAACCCGCAACCCCAAAGCCGGCCAAGGCAGCAATGATTCCAAAGGCCAAACCTGTACATTTTGAATGCAAAAACTTTTTTATTTCACAAACTGTGTGTGTCATTTCTTCATGACAAACTACAGTAATAGAAACAAACACAAAAAATCATTCATTAACATTACTGGTTCTCACAACCTGGAGATAATGTCCAAAACACTAAACAAAAGTTTGAACACGAACCTTGGCCTTTAATAAAAAATTTACCAACACTTCGGCACAGCTCCTACTTTTTGCCCTTCGAGGGTGACCTCCTTCGCTTGCGCACTTTCCCCCCCCCCCCCCCCCCCCCTTCCCACCCTACTGCTCCTCCGTAATGGGGCCCCAGTAGCTGCAGCAAGGCTGGTGGTAGGCTGCTGATTGTCAGACCCTGAGACTACAGATGCCCTTGAAGGATGGCCTCGACCAGCTCTGGGCCTGGAGGGCCCGGCTGCAGACTGCACCAACTCTGCATGGGCGGCAGCAGTCTGGGCTACAGGCGGGGGGAAGTGACAGTGGTGGCAACAGGAATGCTGTCATCTTGAGAGGACAGCAACCCCCTGCTCGACCGACACACTGGCACTCCCACGGGGCAGTGCCTCGGCATCCGGAGCAATCTGCTGGAGCACGGATTGCTGGCCTGCTGCGGCGCGGTGAGAGCCCCGGGAAATGTGTCCAAACCAGCGACAATGGCAGCAGTCAGTGCTTGCGTGGCCTCAATCTGAGTCTGCATGAGACCAGTCTGAGATGGGATCACGGCAGCCAGTGACTGAATTGCAGCACTAAGCATTAGCGTGGCATCAGCCTGTGCTACAGTGTAGTGCTCCACACTCCTTGCCAGTGCATCAATGCAATCGGGCACCCTTCCCACTGCACCCATGAGCTGAGTGTGCATGTCCACTGCCTGGGTGTTCATTTCAGCGATGAGCCGCTCCTCCTCTGCGTCCAGTGCAGCAGGACTCGCTGGCCTACTCTCCCTCTGGGGAGAAGGCCCCCGAGCTTCCCTAACCACATTGCGTTGCTGCAGCCCGCTGGGTCCCGGAGCTTCACCCTCATCAGACCCTACCCCCCTGCTCCCCTCCAGGGAAGATGTAGTCCCAGTGTGGGCATGGGATTCCTTTGGAGAGGGCGGCGCTGATGCTCCGGTTTCCTCTTCCCCCCCCCTCCCCCCTCGCCTGCGGCTTCGCTCCCACTGGCAGCTTCAGGGCCCGTCTCCTCTGCTGGTGAATCACTATCTGAAAGCAGGGAGGTACAAGAGTGGCTTTAGCATGAGGACGGGGGCAGTAAGGGAGGAAGGAGTGCAGCGATTTAGTAAGTTGGATTGAAAGTGTCAAAGGCCGGTGTTGTGAGGGACATGTGGAATGAGAGAGGAGAGAAAGCTGATGACCTTACCATTGCTGTCCCGAACGGGGTCGGCCTCTCCAGGGGCGACGGGACCGATCACCAGGCTTGCCACAATCCTGTGCACGCGCGCCTCAAGATCGCTGAGGGGTTGCAGCTGAGGCGGCCCTCCACCCGTCTGTTGCTGCGGTCTCCTATTATGAGATAGCTTGGCCTGCAAGAAAAAGGATGGCGTCTGAGTAAATATACAGCCATGGTCTTGCCTGATGTGCCTTCCATAATTGAATAGCCCTTACTGTATGCAAGGTGTGGAATGTGTGTGTGTGTTTCATGAGAGGGCCATAGGTGTTGGATGAGTGTTGGGCATTGGGGTTTTAAGACCAGCTGGCCAAAGAGTGAGGTTGAAATGGAGAGGTATTGAAGAAAAGCCACTCACCCTGACGACCTGAGTGAGGTCGTTGAACTGTTTGCGACATTGAGTATGGGTCCTGGTCACCATGCTCCAGGATGAGACGTGCTGAGCTACCTCCCTCCACACTATTCTGTAGTTGTGCGGCAAAGGCCTCCTGCCACTCTCGGAAGAGTATAGATCTTCTGCGCGGCAACCAGAGTCTCCAAGGCCCGCTCGCTGAAGCGCTGAGCTCGTTCTCTCACCCTCTCCGTAGTCCTTGGCTGGAAAATGTAATCACAGATCTCTCCAGGCCGAGATTCGAGGCTCCAATGAGCAGGGTGTGGCTGGAGAGCAAGATCGACCCTCCCCTTTAAGTGGTGGCCAGCAGCAGTGTGTCTGTGTTCCATCGCTAACTGACATCACCTGCGCTGCGCTCTGAGTTAGTGCCTCGCTCCTCGGCCTTTGCACCTTAAGAGAGGTGTGTAGCGCCTGATTTATCGCTCCAATCAACTCCGGGGGGCGATAAAAGCCAAGTTTGCAGTCGGAGGCGATAATTAGCGCCAGGCGCTAAACTTTGCGCACGGCCGATAATTGCACCCCAAACGAGGCGATACCGAATTTCTCCCCCTAAATGTTTTATTGTGTTTAGCCTAAATGCTATAGTCTGTCAATATAATGAAGTTTGATTCCTTGCTATTTCAAGTGTTTACCCCAATGGTAAGGGTTCATTGCTCACCTGTTGCCCACTGATATTTTGCATATAAAATCATGTTTCAGTTCAAAGGAAGTATGTGCTTGCTTGCGGACTTTTGCAGATAACTCAAACAAAGGGAAGTAGCTAAAAAAAAATGCTTTCCACGGTCTAGTATTTGTTGACGCTCACTATCCAAGTTAATTTGAAGAATGGCTACTTGGATGAGCTACTGGAAGTGGCTAGTGCCTGTGGAACTGTACCCTAGAAATAGTACCTTCAGGAGAGGAAGGGGAAAAATTGCGGGTGGAAGATGGGATCCTTCTAACTGTTAGCAGTAATCTTGAGGCAGAAATTCCGGTCCCTACAGGTGTGTACGCGCTGTGTACTCACCCGTAGGGCCAACGGAAATGCCGCTTTTAGGCATGCACTGTGCATGCGCTGGAAACCGGCATTTCCGATCTGTCAAGAAAGCTCTCGACAGATCCTCCGGCTGCCCTGGAGCAGGGCCTTTGCGGGTGGAGAGTTCCGTTTTTTGGAGACCCTCCGCCCGCAGAAAACACTTACAATTCTTGCGCCTGGTAAAAGCAGCGTAAGGCCTGCTTTTACCAGGATAAGAGTTGAAAAAAGTTTTAAAAATATTTCCACTGATTTATCATTTAAAAATACTTTAAAGAAAGGTAAGTTTATTTTTAGCCCCGTTAAAAACTAAAATTTTTGTTTAAAATACTTAATTTATGTAATTTAAAGTCATTTTAAAAATGTGATTTAAAAAAAAATGTATTTGAAGTTTTACTATGTTTTTGAGGGTAATCTCTATTCATATATTTGACAGGTCTTCCTGTCAAATGTATGAAGGGAGATTCCCTTCTCTGATTGGCTCCCCATGGCCCACGTGATCCCAGGGACGCTGCGAACTACCTGCACCTCTGGGATACGTGGGCCCTGCGCACTGGCAGTTTGGAGAGGCCCAGCAACGGAACTCTGCGCCTCCCGGGAGCCCTCTGGTCCGGGCACAGATTTTTCCAGATCGCAGCCTACCGCCCGCGGGAGGCCTGCGATCGTAATTTCTGGGCCATTAGCACCTGAAGTTTTAGGTTGGGTCGAGGTTGTTGGGCACACTGAGCTGATTAATGTTTGTCATTGCTTCTGTGAGCTGAGTGTCTGGTTCCATTGAGTGGAATCACCACTAAAACCCCCGTATTATTCTCCTGTGTTGTTTTAAGTAGACTGCTAATTTATTTTATATTACGTATTGTGTAAAAATGTAGCATTAAGACTGTATGCAATAATGTAACAAATCGGTAATGTATTTTTGGATGCCATTCAATCATAGGTGATTATTGCATGTTTGTATCTGAATTGGCTTTGACTGCAGTGCAAGAAAGAACTTGCTTTGATACAGCACAGTTCACATACTCAGGACTTTAAAGGCAACGATTTACTTAAGTGTAAAGGTTGTTTAGGCATAATTCTAAAGGGACTTAATTTCAGTAAGATTTTAGACCTGAAAAGTAAAATGGATATTGAGTCTGAGGTTTTTTTTCCCCCATGTAGCTGAAGGTTCGAGATGTCCATTTGCGTTTCGAAGATGACATGACTAATCCTGAACATCCATTTGCATTTGGCATCTGTATCAAGAGTGTGTCTGTGCAGAATGCAGAGGACGAGCTGGTAAGTTCCACATTGAGGCAGTGAATGGCAGCATTTATGCTGCATGTGTTAATTTCAAACACAGCTCCAGTGCAATGAACCATGTATGCTGCAGGCCATGCTGTAAGTAGGTGGAAGTTAAATCTGAATGGACTATATAAATACAGTCCCCATAACCTGTTTAATTTTCACATCTGTTCTTAATGAACATTTTTGTTAATAGGAATTACTTTTCTAAGCTGGTCTAAAATTACTAATTTAGGATAAATACCTAGAAATGTTGAATTCAATATTTATCCAATCTGACCCAATCGCATACTAATGTATTAAGAAGTCATATCCACCTGCCAGATAAGTAACCATCAGATTTCTGTCTGTAGTGTAGGTATAAACAGAAGCAACCAACTGCAAATAATGTAGCTTTCTTGATAGCTAGCAGTTTCCAAGATTGCACATTGCTTCAGGTCTTTTGTCAACATAGGGACAGGAGTAGGCTATTTAGCCCCTCGAGCCAGTTCTGCTATTCAATGAGATCATGGCTGATCTGTGACCTAACTCCATATACCCACCCTTTCCCATATCCCTTAATACCTTTGGTTAACAAAAATCTATCAATCTCAGATTTAAAATTAAAAAGGCTGGATTTACACTGCACCCACTCTTGAGCTCAGAGTGGTTGAGAAGAGTTAAAGTGGGACCTGGCTGCCAAGTTATACTGTCACTTTCACGGTGCAAGGTAGCTTTGGATGTGCATTAATGTGAAAGTGGTGAAATCAATGGACCCATAGTAACACCATAAAGTTTACAAATTAAAAACTGGATAGACTTACTTCAGATGCAGACAGTGCTGTGCTTAGTGATATTCTATTGTCGAATATGTTATAATAGAACAAACCAAAAAAAATCCCAACCCTCAAAAATAGGGGCTATCTGTATTTTATTGGTTGATATTGGTTACAGGACTACCATACCATAATATGTTTGCTTTCGTAGTTATTCAAAGCCCTGTAATCAGTGGGGATCAGAGTATACGTAATGCAGCCTGAAAATCACTGGCAGAAGAAGACAGATCGCGCACTCGCGCATGCACCCAGTGTTTGTGGCACTTGATAAAAAGTTAATGAGGAACCTGCGTAATGTAGGAGATAGGGAATTGAAAAGGGATAAAATAGCCAATAGCAGTTCATTTAACAGGAATTTTCTGTTATCTAGAACTAAAATGATTTCCTGCAACATTAACACTGCTGCTTTACTTGATCACTTTTTTTTTACCCCTCAGGTTGAGAAGTCCATAAGAAAGAAGAGACTACAGATTGAGGATTTCAGTATTTATTGGGATGTGGACTGTGAGTTACTGGGGGACGTTCCTCCTGCTGAACTCCAGGTTTGAAGTTTATTTACTCAGAGTTTTAAAAATCACCCACAACTTTGAACTGCACACTGGCACCTCTTTAAAGGGCGAAGCATCACCGTCAGCAGAGGCGGATTAACAACAACAACTTGTATTTGTATAGCACCTTTAACGTAAAACATCCCAAGGCACTGCTCAGGAGTATTTTAAGACACAAAATTTGACACCGATCCACATAAGGATAAAGTAGGGCAGGTGACCAAAAGCTTGGTCAAAGAGGTAGGTTTTAAGGAGCATCTTAAAGGAGGAAAGAGAGGTAGTGAGGAGGAGAGGTTTAGGCAGGGAATTCTGTGGGGCCCATGGTCTGTGGAGACCAGGCGCCCCATGCAAATACGTTTCATTTAAGAGTATATTATGATTTGATTTGCTTCATTAACACAGTGTGTAAACATTCTACTACATGTTGGTGTTTTAATGAACGGGGGCTGGCGGGGGGGTGGGTGCTGAGGAACCCCGATTCTTAATCTGGCTCTGACCATCAGTGCCATTTTAAAATTCAGCTTTGAAGGGTTACCAGACTTTAAAATTCTGTTGGTTCAATCCCGTTCATTTTTATTGATTTAATTTTTAAAAATGTTATTGGAAGGGACGAGAAAGAGAACTGGTTTCAAGGCTGACTGTGGAGTGGCTGAATTATCAATGGAATTTGCCCTCATCTCAGGATGTTTTAGCAGTATGTAATTTCAATTTTGTGATCATTAATGTAGTTCACCCATTGTTTGGCTTGGTACCTCCATCAAAATATTTTCCAGCAAACAAATAATTGAGGAAAAAAAACCATTGGAATAGACATTTTTTTTAAACATGAATAAATTTAGTTTTTTTTGTAAAAGGTACTGATGGTAAAGTTCCCTCGTATAGAATCATAGAAGTTTACGGCGCAGAAAGAGGCCATTCGGCTCATCATGTCTGTGCCAGCCAAAAAAGTGTTATCCAGCCTAATCCCACTTTCCAGCTCTTGGTCTGTAGCCTTGCAGGTCGTGGCACTTCAAGGGCATATCCAAGCACTTTTTAAATGCAATGAGGGTTTCTGACTCTACCACCCTTTCAGGCAGTGAGTTCCAGACCTCCATCATCCTCTGGGTGAAAAAGATTCTCCTCAACTCCCCTCTAATCCTTCTACCAATTGCATCTATGCTCCCTGGTTATTCACCGCTCTGCTAAGGGAAATAGGTCCTTCCTATCGACTCTATCTAGGCCCCTCGTAATTTTATATACCTCAATTAAATCTCTATTCCAAAAATAATAGCACAGAAGGAGGCCATTCACCCATCATGTCCGTGTCGGCTTTTTGCTAGAGTATTCATTTAGCCACATGCTGATATTCTGGCTCTTGTGATGTTCCAGCTGGTAATGGTTATACGGGTGATTTGGCTGCATCATCTCTCACTGAATTGATCATTAGGGATGGTCTGGCTGGCAAGGCAGGAGTTCCCCCTCCTTTCACGGGACAACCCACGCAGATTAGGGTGTATGAATTAAGTACTCCAATGTTAGACCAAACCCCCCAAGGCATTGTAACTGTAATATTTGTAACGGCCTTAAAGAGGAATATGAACATGAAGTGTATATTATGGGAGGCATATAACTTTGTACAGGAAACTTTGTGCTATCCGGCACCGACGGGACCGAGCTGTTGCCGTTCCCTCAAAACTGCCGGACAAACCAGCTCTAATGTTGAAGCATACGGAGGTTTTCATCTCCGTATCTGACAACAAACACTGTTGCTTAGCAACAGCTTCTAAACAGTCGGCTGCAGCTGCAAGCGTCTCTAGCTGAAGCTGTTGCTATAGCTACAGACCTTGCAGCGCCTGACGGGGGGAAAAAAAAAGCAACGAAAAGAAAAAAAACGGCTCCTGATTTTTGCCGGTGGCCCGAGCTTGCTGGACATTTAGCCTCCGGATAACACAACATTTCCTGTAATTGGTCTTAAATTCACAGCATTAATATTGGTACAGTATGTATGTACCAGGTTTTGTTTTTCCAATTTTCTTTCCTCTTCTAAAGGTGCTGACTCATATTGGGGTACAATTCTTTGGGTGATGTCCACTCTCCAGAACCTCACCCAAGTGGTCACTCTTCATCTGTGCGTCTAGACAGTTTGTGTCAACAGGCTATTTTGACACTAGTTAGCACCCCAACTAAAGTAGTTCCAAACTCATCCAATATTGACACATGCACTTTCTAGCAAGGTATGGTAATTGGGGGCAGGAGCCAGAGTGATTTCCCCCTCCCCTCCCCTCACCCCCCCCCCCCCCCCCCCAAACAGCCCAGCAAAACTATGGCCAATTATTACACCCCAAAAAGTTGAGATCAGCCATCTCAGCATAGAGCAGGGAGAGAATCTGGGACATTACTGATCTCTATGGCTCAATTCCACGTCGGGCAGCTCCCTTAACATATTGGGTTTCTGTCCTTTTCTTTTATAAGACCCCTCAAAGCTCCAACATGATTTATAAAATACTGATCAACTTTAAACATCTTAAAAGGGAAGTGAAGTCCACGGTGAGTATTCTTTTATTTACAGTACACTCTTATTTTATGGAAGAAAATATTAATGGTAGTTGATTTATGTTTGAAGTTTGTCCCAAAAACAGAAATGTTCTTACCTGGGTAGAGTCCCTTGAGTCAGGTCTCGCTTGCTGCTAGGCCATTGGGGTGATGTCACTGATGGGAGCACCCATGTGTTCCAGTGTGCTCCATGGGAAATAGTAATGTTTGTCACTCCAAAGCAGAATGAGAGCTGCTCCACATGTAGATTTCCCAGCTGGTAATAGAGTTTCCTGGGATCTAATGGCTTTCAGGCCAGTTTGTAATTATCCCTGTCCCCTCGCAATGGATCTGCGCGGGATGGTCCTTATTTGATGTCTCCCTCATTGGTTACCGTGGTAACTGCCGAGGGTTTCTATACTGGTAAGAAAATTGGGGGGAGACGTAATAAAAATTCGACTGGCTAATATTTTCTTCTGTAAAATGGATGAGTACTTTGAATAAAAAGTAGACACCGAGACTTTCCTTCCCCATTAAGTAAAAGTATAAAACGTGAGCATAGCTTTAAAAATAATTCCTGTTACTAAGCTGAGCGATTTTATTTATATAGGAATAAAATAATTAATACATTTACACTGCACAAATCACTTTGACTTTCTAGGAAGCAATGAATCGTTGCCTGGAAAACAGATGCCACAATTACATACTTGAACCCGTCTGTGCCTCCGCGCTGTTAAAGAGGAATGGAGCCAAAGAGCCCTTGCGCTCCCGAAACACTCCACGCATTGAGTGCGACGTCAAGCTGAAGACATTTCCATTAAAACTATCGCAAGTAAGTCACAAACTTCAGAGACTAGGGGGTCATTTGGAGCTTTTGCTAAATTCTCTTGGCTGTGGATATTTTGGCCAATCTGTTCACCTCCTGTGCTTTACATTACATTACTGCTTCTAGTCTCGGGTGGAAAGATGGGACAGTGTGATCCTTAGAGCTTGGCCACAGTGTTGCAGCTCCAATACTAACCAACAGGAACACCAGTGACGCACAGTCCTTAAAATAGCAACTCAGTCAAAATCTTTTTCATTAAGTGATGGGTGAAGGGCCAATGTTGAAAAGTGTAGGAGAGAAGTCGAGGTAAATCAAGGACTAACGATTAGGTGATGCCAAACTTTTTTTTTTTAAGGCAATAGATTGAAGGGGAACGGGGAGGCTGTGGGAGACAGAGTTCCACAGATGGGAGGTTGTGGAAAAGAATGAATAGGAAATGGTGCGATGTATCTTGATTTCAGTGAGGATGTGGCGAGGAGAATGTGTTGGATGGCGAATTTCCAACTTGGGAGGACCAAGTAACGAAAGCTCAGTGCAAAGCAGCATTAGCACTAACTGTTAAATAGAGACTAAAAGGCATCTGGCATAACATTTCCTCCCCCATAAGTGCGAAAGCATGAAAGCTTGCCTGCCCATTCCGCCTGGGAGGAATGCATTTTGGGTTGATAGAGCAGAGCTGTAATGGCAGAGCTATATTTTTTTGTTTGATAACTAATTTATTTTGCAGGAGACTAGATGGTTTGCAAATGTAGGGAATTGACAGCATGAAAGCTTGCCTGCCCATTAAGCCTGGGACATAATCCTTGCTTGAGACTCAAGTCTGCGCTGAGAGTAGTTAACACTCGAGCTGTAGTTAATTCTAAACCCTGATAATGTTGATAATCTACATTTCATGTTAAGTGCAATCAGACAGTTAAAAAAATTGAGGGATGTGGATTGTTCCTTTTTCTGTCTTTACAAACACGCTGTTTGCCTCTTGAGATATAGACTTTTAGTTGGTTGGATATTTTAGTGAACCTCTGTTTCTGTGTGCTCAGGTACAGTACCGGCAATTGATGACATTCCTGAAAGAAATGGAAAGGAAAGAGCGGCAACTCCAACTAAGAAAATGGAGACCAAAAGTTGCTGTTAAATCAAAGTAAGTCTCCCTTCAGTTTAATATTTCTTTTGACTTTAGTAAGCATGTAAATTGACTTCTTTCACCCCTCCCACTTGTTATGTGTGATCTTGTTCATCTGGGGAAGGAACATATTGATCTACACACCTAGAATGCCAACAGTGGTGACCTATGCAGAGCTGATTGGAAGCATGAGCAAGGCTAGTTGGATTCTGCCTCCTTGTCCCATGAAAATGTATGAAAAAACAAACCCTGGGCTCTTCAGTGAAATCCTAGTGACAACACTGCTTGCTAGTTAAACATTTGCTGCTTGTACTGTTAGACTGTGTTAATTTAAAATCTATATGAGAAAATCGTATATGAAAATTGCAAGATTCACAGAGTATTTCTCATCAGGCAAACCTTCTCCTGTGAACTGACTATTTTATAACCAAAGCAAACTACTGCGGATGCTGGAAATCTGAAATAAAACCAGAAAATGCTGGAAATACTTAGCGGGTCAGGCAGCATTTGTGGAGAGAGAAACTGAGTTAACGTTTCAGGTCGATGACCTTTTTCAGAACTGGCAAAAGTTAGAGATGTAACCGGCTTTAAGCAAGTACAGAGGCAGGGAAAGGGAGAGGGGAGGAAAGAACAAAAGGCAAGGCCTACGTTAGGGTGGAAGGCAGGAGTGATTAAAAGATAAAAGAGATGGTGGCGCAAGGCAAAAGGGGTGGTAATGGGACAAGTAAAGGAACAAAAGATGGTTCCAGAGGAGCATGACTGTTATAAGCCTGTTTTGGTATCAAGGTTGAGGAACGCCCCCTTTTCAACAGTGCTCATTAACTGTCATATTAATGGCAGCTTATATTTTCCCTTACCTTCAATTGTTCTTAACGGCAAAACTAAGGGATATGAGGCAAAGACGGGTATATGGAGTTAGGTCACAGATCAGCCATGATCATACTGAATGGTAGAACCGGCTCCAGGGGTTAAATGGCCTACTCCTGTTCCTATAACTTAACTGCGAAAGAAAAAAATATTGGGAAACTGGAACATAGGTCGACATTGAATTAATTGATCACACAGATATCAAGGGGAAAAAATATATTTCCTTTCTGTTGGGGTCAGTTTTTCTGCTGTGAAAGCAACCAGTCACAAATGTACTAGGGTAAAAATGGGCCTTAATTTTAACTGCACAGTCACCTACCGAACGTGAACAAAGATGTAAATTATAAGTTACCTCTGTAGCACGTGCCGACCCATTTGAAATGCCCTGGCCATCAGCATCACTTCCTGCTTCCTTGGGCTCGAACTAGCACCCTCCCCACTGCTTGCTCTTTTCACCTTTAACATGATGGCTCTCAGCCTTTGCCTTGCCAGTCTTTCCCCCCACCACCCACCCTGCCTCAACCCCACTCTCTCGCTCATTCTCTGGCATCCATTGCTCAGCCTGTAAGCAACACTGTGGGAAATGTGCTTGCATTTATATAATACCTGGAAGTTTTCAAGGCTTTAATTTATTGTAGGGGGTCTGTGTGACTGAGTGCCTTGTTACAATATGCGCTCAGCCATCTGTCCCTATATGCTGTGATTAATTTTTTTTTCTCACTAAACCTGCAGTAATGATGTCGGAAACCAGTTTAATACCCCACTGTGAACATTTATACTGCCCCACTTTCAGTTCTTTGATTATTATACAAATGTGGAATGAATTTTTTTTAAATGGCCTGGATTTTGCTGTAAAGATAATGGTGAAGCTATCAGCGTTCACCGTTATTGAAGTGTAAATCTGACAGCAACTTTCGGCGACTGCACATGTGCAATTAAATGCGGAAATCAGGAAGTTGCTGTCAGAGTTGCCCTGCTCCTCCAAAAGCTTCGCTATAACAGTATCTCGTCAGTAGACTCACCATTGAAACATATGGAATGGTGTGAAGTTGCTGTATTTACAGGATAGATATCCACTAAACTTGCCAGAAAAAGTTAGGGCTTGTCCATTCCAGTGTAGGTAAATTTTTAACAGTGTGATACGTCTTAATTACTGCCAAACAACTTCTCTGGCACTGAGAATTAACTTTTATAAATGTGTAGTCTCATTTCTTTGGATTTTAATTATTGTTGGAGATGTTTTTAAAAAAAAAAAAAAAAAATTAAATAACGTTTTAAAATTCTTTGTCTCTTTCATCTCTCTTAATCTCATCTTTCTTTCCCTCATTTCACTTTCTTTGGTTGGCATTGAATTAACCATTCTAACTTACACTTCCTGGTTCAGACTCTGTGTGCCTCAGAAAGGATTCTTCAATCTGATTGGTTAAGGAGATACACAATCGCTTGCCCTGTTCACACACGTCGCAGATCCCCTGTAGATTGTGCCAAAATGGTTTTCTAATTACAGCAAGTTGCAGTGCAAAAGCCCATAGAAAGTCTGTGGCTAAGTGTAATGAACGGCTGGAACCGTTCGTTCGCCACTGACCACAAAATCCGGGCCAATAGGATTCCTCAGCTTAACACTAAGAATTGCAAACATTATTATATCTAAATGCCCTATACCTCAGTGAATAAAAGCTGCGATACTGAGCCATATAGACAAGGAAGGTACAAGGTTCAAAACCCAGTCTATGCTGAGTTAACTGATCTCAGCTTTGGCAGCAGTGTTTACAATTGGCCTTAGTTGGGCTTGCAGTGGGAGTAAATCGCCCAGGATTTGTGTTCCTGACTGGTATCCATTGATTCCTCCAGTGTGTGGATGTCAGGCGACACCAGGATTGGGCTTGGCTTTGATGCCCCCACAGTCAAATAGTCTGCTGACACCCATAATCTAGACGCACACATAAAAAGTGCCCATACTGGACAGCTAATGGTGCCCATGGGACCGTACCCCAGTGTGATTTTTGCGCCTTTGGGAGAAGAAAGAAAATTAGAGATCAGTAATTGGAGGATTGCAAGTGGTAAGTAGTCACTGATGGAGTTTCTTCTGCGTTCCAGTTTTGTTATTTGAATCCCATTTTGGCAGCCATTTCAGGCAGGATAGACTGGAGTGATGTAGGATATGAAGCAAACTAGTTGTGCCTGAAATATTTGCGGACTGGCTTGCAGTTGATCTCTAAAGAGACCATGTACATTGGCTGTAGTACTTCTGATTTGCCTGTGTTATTCAGAATGGCCACTTGGATCTAATAGGCTATTTCATCTCCCTGAAGGATCCAGGCTTTATAATTCAATCTATTCTATCTTGAGTCTGCATGTACTTTCAATCATTTCTTTTCATTATCAATTCCTATGTCCACATTTATAATGGAAATTGCCTCTGCCACATCACCACTGGTGCGAGGGTGTAATTACAGCATGATACGTTAGCGTAGGCAGTTTCTATTATAAATGTGATCATAGTAATTTAAAATATAAAAATAACGACAGAATGTATGGCTTTTCATATGGGGACTGAATTACGTCTGCACGCCCTGGCACATTTTCACCGTCCTCTAACCCTGCATTAGCTGAAGACTACACTTGGTCTTGACTCCAGGGGGGTGTAATTTTGACTTTGGGGGATAGTGTAAAACGGGCGATATTAGATCAACCACCCATTATACGCCTCTCCCGATTGTCAATTCCATTCACGATCCGACAGCGCCCATTTTGACACTATCGCCCAAAGTCAAAATTACACTCCTCGTGTGCAGTGTCACAGGAGATCAACTATTTATTTCTATGTATACATATATAGAATTCATTCTGTAGGATTTCTTGGCAAAGGATCCTGTTAATGTTGTTGGAAAATTCTATTCTATACATTTTTTCTTTCCTTATAAATAGTTCCTGTGAGTGGTGGAATTTTGCCCTGAACGCCAATCTCGCTGAGATCCGTGAGCAAAGGAGGCGATTAAACTGGACATTTGTGTTGCAACGTGCAAGAGACGCTGTATTCTATACAGAGAAATACCATCAAAAGCTGAAAGAAAGCCTGAATTCTTTTGAAGAGGAGGTGATATGATCTTGGCTGGGAATCACTCAACCGCTCACTAGTTTAACAACTCTTCAACATTTTAGGAATTCAGGGACAGCAGTTAATGTGAGGAAGTGTATGGGTGCATGCATGGGGGATGCTTGTGTCCTATTGGTCTGTGTAGAGATGACGCTTGGAGGGGGTAGGGCTTGTAGTACATGCTCTGGGGATGGGAAAGGGGTCTAGTTTGTGCTTCCAATGGGAATGGGGGTTTGTTTAGTGTGTAAATAAGGGATACTGGGGGACATGGTCAGCACATTCAGAAGGAATGTTGGGAAGATCTAGTTGGTGCTTGTGGACTGATAGTGGGAGATCAGGTTGGTGTGTGCAAAGGGATGCAGGAAGGGCAGTTTGCTTGTTGTGTGCAGTGCAGTACTAGAGAAGTGTTTCTGTTGAGTGTTGCCGATGGAATGCTGAAGGTGTCCTGGCTGTTGCACATGGCATTGCTGGTGAGGGACCCTTTTTGGTGGGCTTTGGGGGGGGGATCTTTGTTTTGTAAAAGCTGTAAATTGAATTGTTACGATTCTCTATTTTGCCATTCATGAGCTTATCAAGTTGACAAAACTTTTTATTTTGTGTATTCTCAGTAACGAAGGGAAGCCTTAGAGAAATCATATTTCTGACCCTATCCCTCACATCTCCCTCTGACTGATGCAGTTTGGTATTATGCTGTTTTGTTTTACAGAAGGAGTTCGAGCGGATTGAGGATGAACAGACCTTTGAGGAGCTGAAAATCCTGCGTGAGATTGTATATGAACGGTTCAAGAAGCAAGATACGCTGGCAGAGGTCAGGATTTGGGAGTAAAGATTCTCCTTTGTACATAATCAGGGTTTTTGGGTTAAATCAATAAAAAAGACTTTTAAAAAGAAGTAACTCCATCCATCCCTGGCTATACTGTGGTCTCTCTGGGTTGGAGGTGGTTCCAAGATGACACAGCTGAGATGAAAATCAGGATCATGTCATTGAGTGATAGACTCAGTAATCCAGTACCTGAGCTACGTAAGTTCCCAACATTCCAGAGCACTGTTGATAATTTACTCGCCAGCCTGCCTCACTAACGGATCCTCGAGGGGTCGACCTGTCACTGGGTACTGGGATTCTTCCCACTTGGCTTGAGAGAAACCTGCAAACCAATGCCCCAGTGGGCCAAGCAGCTGGAAGATTACCAATGGTGGTATGCTGTGGAGTTTTACCTGGTTATACACCAGTAGTACTACTCACCTTCAGTGATCCCTGAGCCTAGGCTTTGTCAATATTGTCTAAGCTCTCTGGACATAGATAAGTGGTTTTGTTCCTATGGGTGAAATTGTGCAATCTGTATTGGGCAACCACATTCAACAAAGTTAGATTTCTCAGTATCTTGATTTGCAGACTGTTAAACTTGGTGATGGATTTCCACATGGCTGGCTAAAATAAATATCTCTAGCTAGAATGGGTAGCCCTGTGTTGCCACTGAAGTTCCAGCAAGTGGTGAGAGGAGCACCTGCTCAGAGGTTGGGAATAGAGAGGCAAAATGGCAGTGTCAGCCCAGGTCCCCATTGTACACCTAGAAACTGGTTACAGTAGTATTGGCTGAGACTTGGGAGCAGGTTGCCCGACCACTGTCTTAGCTAGAGAATGGTGTTTTTCTGTGACCGCGATTTTCCCTACCTCGGTGGGTCTGTGGCAGGCGACGTCAGTGGCGGGTCGTGACCTCGCTGCTGGCTCCAGCCCGCTGTGTAGAATGATTTTACGTTGATTGGGCTTGTTAAGCCAGCCCAGCGCATTTGCCGGCCAATTGAAGGAAGCGGGTCTGATGACGACATTTGATGCGTCATCGACCGGTTTCCTTAAAGGGACCATGCCCAAATTTATTTTGACAGTTGTGCTGTCAGTGTTCTACAGCATTGAGGTGCTGCAAGCACTGACGAGCACTGCACAAAGGTGCAGTGCTGCACCCAGGCACTCGCATGACTCCCTCCAATATGTTTCATGTAAAGTTTCTGTTAATGTGGTGTCAAACATTGAAACCTTTATTTTCAACACTTTGCATTCTTGGACAGATCTGTATGCACCTTTGGAAGTGGCTTAGTGAGTTGCAGTGAATGGTGAGATATAACGGTACCCCTCGCAACGATGATGAATGCGAAAGGAATGGCTTGGGCATTGTAGGGATGCTTTATGGTGTTGGTGTGGGATGGTGTCAACCTGGCGCATCATGTGACAGCCAGGGTGTACAGCGTCAAGTGAAGTAAATCTGGCCATGGTGAGGCCATCCCTGCCGTCCCGGACAGCAATGTGGTCGGGTGCTGATGTCGTGTGTCCTGTGCAGCATCAGTTGATTGTGGAGAAAGTTAGTGGTGTTGGTGCTGCTGGTGTGCCTGGTGCTGCTGGTGTTGGGGCTGATCGTGGTGGGATTCTGAGGACCAAGATGAGCTAGTTTCGATGGCACTGATGCTGATGTAATAGATGGCAGGTGAACTTGAGATTATAGAAGCGATCTGTCAGTGGTGAGAGGTTATTCCAATGAGGTGACACTGGACAGAGAGTTTACTCCAAACACTTGCAACCTGCATAAAGCTCAATCTGTCTTCCAAATGCAGTAAGCAACAGCTTCTGAGCTTGGAAAGTGAACAGCTGTGAGATGGGAGCTTTTATAGCCCATTTGCAGCTTTCAAGTAATGATATAATTCCATGGTCATACAACTCCTGACCTCTTACCTGACGTGATCCCCGAGCAGCGTGAACCCTGTGGGCGATCTCGTAAAATGTAAAGGTGAGCTCAAAATACTTCTTAGTGGGCTGTTAACAAGGTCATAATGACCTGAATTGCTTCCCCCGCCACTGCGTGTCAGGTCTATTCAGCGCTGACAGACCCGACATCTGGGAAAGGCGCGTGGTGGCGGGTTGATAGCGGAGTCCTGACCCGCTGTCA
The DNA here is from genome assembly GCF_052327205.1 of Somniosus microcephalus. NCBI lineage: Eukaryota > Metazoa > Chordata > Chondrichthyes > Squaliformes > Somniosidae > Somniosus > Somniosus microcephalus. The sequence goes on from NC_141011.1 coordinate 25,692,305, forward strand.
AAAAATTTTTCCCTATCCGACCCGCCACCAAACACGCCCGCTGACCTCCCGAAAAATTCCCCCTTGTTTCTCTGGTCTTCCATTCACAGATGATCATGGGATGTTGCTCGAGTTGGCATTTAGTGCCTTTCTCTCTCTGTCCAGGGAGAGAAAGAAGGAGAATGCATACAGCAAGTGAAATTTTTTTAAAAACGAAGACATGTAATTTTAATAGATATGAGTCCTCGAGACGACAATGCCAGCCCTTTACTTGACGGCTACTGAGAATGGCCGATTTGAAATCAAGAGCACAGCATATGGGGAGTTGCAGTGCAGCCTATCGCTCCATGGTGCAGTGTGTTGGAGCATTCCTTAGAGTGGCTTTTGAGTGGGGCACTGCTTGTAATTGCGGCATGTGGAAAAAATATTAGAGTTGTCCTTCACACTAATTTTGCAACTGTTCAGCATTTTAGGGCTACCTTAAGCTCACACAGGAAGTCTTGGTGGAAATTACTAGAGGTTTAAACTTGCCTTTTTTGATCATTCTGGTAGAGCCTGCGTGAGCCACCATCAGAACCTCTCGGTTCTCCCTCAGACTCGGACTGTATGCGTGGAAACCGCAGTGGCGTGATCCAATACCTGCAGTCTTGGTTCCCTGGATGGGGCGGCTGGTACGGCTACTCCCAGAATCCTCAGCAGATGGAAGAGGGTGTAACCGTAGAGGACCTCATGACGGAAGAGCAGCAGCGGTGGAATGCAGAGGAGGTGCTAGGTATGATGAGATTTGTGTTTGTGCAAGCTCCTTCAAAATGGCCACCTGGGTGGCTGAAGGTGCAGTTTGAATTGACCTTACCTTTCTGGCAGTTGTGAAATTTTATTTTAGGAAAGCACAAGAACAGTAAATTAACATTGCACTAGAAAATCTAACTACAGTAGTATGTCTCCCCTGATGATTATCTATATCTCGATGCATAGTCACATTTTCACCATTGAAATGGCGTGCTCTGCTGATCAGATTAGATCTAGTCAATTAATTTGAATTTCACTAATGTTACACCCCTGTCAGCTCCTGACTCCTGATACTGAAGGTGAATTTCCTCACTGTACTACTCCAGACGGGCAGTAAAGCAGTTGTGATTTTCAGTCAAGAGCCAGCACTTGTGATCTAAGATATTTACATAGGTTATTGCCTGCATTTTTTAAAACTCACATTTGAAATGATGCTGTATTCCCTAACATCCAGTAGATACATGAACCCAGAAATCCCAGCAGCTGAATGAATGAGGATTACAGACCTGACCTCAAAGGCTGCTAATCATTTCACCAGTCGTTGCTCGGATCTCTAACTGTGGTTTGTTTAGATTTCTGTAACATTCATAGTGAGTACTCGGCCTCACGTGGTGATTCCCTTAAGATTAAGGTGTATGATCTATTATAAAGAGAGGTGATGTTATCTTGTTTTTAATCCTTTCCTTTTTCAATCCCGTCCCTCCTCTGCTGAGCTACACTTCCACAGATGACATTTAATCACAATTATATTTTGGTCAAATACTATTTGGTATCTTTCCCAAGTAGCCACTCTTCATTTGTGAACCTAGACGTGTACTTGACCATGAAAGGCATTACAGCCGAGCCCAATCATTGTTCTCATCTGGCATCTGCGCCTGTACAGTTTCCACAACAGGTCAAGGATAGTGATCAGGAGTAAGAATCTTTCTTCTCCCAAACCCAGTTTGCTGAGGCTAACTATAGCATCCTTCCTGCCATCCCAGGTGAGATCAGCTAACTGAGTACAGACTGCAGATTGAATTTGAGACTTTTCCTGTCTATGCAGCTCAGCTTCTTACTGCCTTTGCCAGCTGACCCATTGGGGACCATCTATCTATCCTGAAACTTGGTTAGAGATTGAAATACTCTGTTCCATCATCACTGGGTATCTCCATGTACATAGTGACAACCGCTGTTGTTCAGTTTTATTTTGTATTATCTAATTTTGGGTCTTTATTAATGTAATGATTCTGGTGCTAGTCTCAAAGTTAAGTGACTGAATTAGGAAGTTATTTGAATGCATGCTGCCTTTGCATAAACTGGATGGTGTGGTTAATAACCACTTACATTGCAACTTGTGAGCTTCACCCTTGTCGGAGTACAGTATTTGAAGAAATATATTTTGTTGCAGTTTGAACTTTCTGAAGTATTAATAATTTCCTTCATTTGACAAAGTGTTTATAATTAATCACAGCACTTGAAAAGTAGCACATAATGTCCTTGCATGCTCGGTTAGTAAATCTGGAAAAGTCCCTTGCATACCAACTTTCTGCTTTTTGTTGCAACAGAAAGTTGGTGTGTTTTTGACTCCCCATCGTACAGGTAATTCAAAAATGAAACCAGAGTTGCAGATCCCTTATTGCTGTATAACCACAACCTCCATATCTGTGTCAAACTTGTGACCAATTCACTTTCAGTTCGCTGTACACAGTGTAAATGTACTTTGATGCTTTGGAGTGACTGGGTTTCTCATAGCAGTGATCATTGGCAGTTGAGATTCATAATAGTGATTGTAACGTATAAACCCTTTTAGTGTGACTGATCATCTGATTGTTGGGATATTGTAAGCAAGTAATGTACAGTGAGATTATTGGTTATGCACTGTGTTGCATAGTTTCTCTTAATTCAGTGGGCTACATTTTGCTTCATTCTGTTTGTTAGAAGCTGATGAAATCTTTGACACTATGACTGACACATCGAGCATGAACACGTTCACAAGGAGGGACCATGTGTTTGTTAAACTGAACTTCCTGCTACAAAGCGGGACTGTCAGCTTGCTCAGACATGAAAAGGAGATGGGTCTTGGTGGGACAGAGACGGCCTTTGTGGAACTGGAGTTTTCAGGTAATTTGCGGAGATGCTTGGGAGCCATCTTCATTCATTTATTTATGGTGAATCCGAGGTGAAGGGTCAAGTCCTGTAGTGCAGGGCACCACTAACATTGCAAAGAGTAGAAGAGAAGACAGGATAAGGTGAAAGTAATGGCATCAAGGGGTATGGGGAGAGAGTGGGAACATGGTATTGAGATAGAGGATCAGCCATGATCATATTGAATGTCGGAGCAGGCTCGAAAGGCCAAATGGCCTACTCCTGCTCCTATTTTTCTATGTTTCTAGTGCTTATGTGATGCCTAGCTTGGGTTTTGAAGCCTATAGATGGCAGTAGAAAAGGAAAGCAATTACAGCATTGTTCAGTGATACTGTATAAATTTCACTAATCTTGGAATGAAGGTCACTAATCCCTATTCTAGGTTTAGCATCACTTGTTATTCTGTGACTAATGATCTAACCAGTTGTGACTGTGTGTGCTAGAGAGCAATCACCCTAAGGGCACGCAGACCTGGGAGGTATAAGAAAGAAGCCAAAGGGAGTGTCTCCTGGTGCCTGGCTCCTGCTTGGCGTGTTTCTGTGGTGACATGCCTCAGATTGAGAGGTCAGATCTCCATCCTTCCACTTCACTGCTCATTGTGTTGGTGCTCCAATCTCCTGAACCTTCCCTTTTTAAAAAGTGTTTCTCCTGTCCTTTAACATTTTTCAGTGTAGTAAACTTTAAAAACAAAATCAAATTTCATTAGCTCAGAATAGAAAACTGGGAGAAAAGGTGGATAGATCATACTTTGGGACATCAGATAACCATCTCTTCCAGTTTGTGTTGTCGGAACCACTTGGGGTTCCGAGTACAGAAATATGTTACTGTAAAACATTTTCGAATCTGGAGGTGGGAGACAACAATTACAATGTTTTTTGTACCTTATTTAGGAGTGAAAATCAGTGTGGAGTCCTCCCCACGCACAGAATCTTCCCTGTTCTCCGTGCAGCTGGGAGGCCTGTTCCTGCGAGACTTGGCAACACAAGCATCCTTATTCCCTGTCCTAGTCTCGCCCAAACCGGTAGGTGTCAACACGTGTCCACTATGTTCAGGTCTGTAATGCTGGCTTTAAAGCGAAATGTCTTAACATTTAATCACAATTATATTTTGTTCAAATACACTATAAAGTTAACAAGATAAAATGTAATGTTTGTGCAATTGTGCAGGTGGGAAGGAAGATTTGTGAAACATCACTTAGTCCATTACTTAATTGATAACTCACACCAGCCCCAAATGGGAGCAGTTCATCTGTGGAATTTCCAACAAGTGGTGTATAGCTAAGAAGTGCCATTATATGTGACTAACTTGGCATCATTGATCAATATGAAGTTTCTCCTCCCTCCCACCAGTGGCAGGGTCTTTGGCTATCTTGACCCCACAGTCTAGAATTCTAATCTTAAATCCTTCTCCGTTGCTGCATCTCTGCTCGTCTTCAAAAGCCTCTTTAAACCTAAATTTGTAACTGCGTCTTTGGCGAGCTCTTGTAATTTTCCTCCCTACTCCTGGTGTCCGAACCCCATTTTGTGAAGTGCCTCGGAATGTTTAATTATGTTAAAATCACTATGTACGTGCAAGGTACTGTTGTTTAGATGGTCTACTGATTGGCTCACGCTGGATTTTTTAAAATGTTAGCTGTTAAAAATGTTAATACAAAACCATTATGTATACAGATGTCCCAGAGACCATTCTTCTTTTGGTCATTTACACTGATCTGATTGTATTTCCAAAGAAATCCCAATGTTCTTGATGGGTCGTAGCTGTATATATTGGGTATGGAGATGTTGGGTTGAATTCAGGGAACTGGAACTGGGTCAGAAGATGTTCTAGAATGACCAGACGAGGGTCAGCTGTTTTGACGCAGTTGAAAATTTGCTATTTGAGCTTTATTTGTGGGATTCTGCCTCAGTATTTCCAATGTTAGCGTGCAATTTTCTGGGAGAGGGAAGTGATGTGTGCCTACAAAACATATGTAAGAAGTCACACGACACCAGGTTATAGTCCAACAGCTTTATTTGAAATCACAAGCTTTCGGAGCGCTGCTCCTTCTTCAGGTGAAGTGGAGAAATGCATAAAGACACAGCTTATATAGTCAGAGAATCATGTCATGACATGATTCTCTGACTATATAAGCTGTGTCTTTATGCATTTCTCCACTTCACCTGAAGAAGGAGCAGCGCTCCGAAAGCTTGTGATTTCAAATAAAGCTGTTGGACTATAACCTGGTGTCGTGTGACTTCTTACATTTGTCCACCCCAGTCCAACTCCGGCATCTCCACACCATGGCTACAAAACATAGTTACAGGAAACTTTGTGCTATCCGGCACCCACGGGACCGAGCTGCTGCCGTTGCCTAAAAAGTGCCGTACTCTCCAGAGTTAATATTGAGAGATACGGAGATTCTTATCTCCGTATTTGACAACAAACACTGTTGCTTAGCAACAGCTTCTAAACACTCGGGTGTGGCCCTAAAGCTCTGTAGCTGAAGCTGTTGCTATAGCTACAGACCTTGCACTGCTTGACTGTTCAAACAAAGCAAAAAAAACAAACAAAGAATAAAAAACGGCTGCTGATTTTTGCCGGTGGCTCCAGATTGCCGGATAGCTCACCTCCGGATAGCACAAAGTTTCCTGTAATTAATTTGATTTGGGCTAAATCCTGTTGTTTTATGTGATGGTAATCCTAGATTTGTAACTGCAAGAAATGGACTGTGTGAAGAATCTAACCAGTGTGTGACTTCCTTCTGTTTTAATAGGAAAAAGATGCTGCGAGCTTATCACAAACATTGGGTATACGCTCCACATTGTCTGAGGCAACCAATGTGCATCCAGGTGAGGCATTATGCCAGAGTATTTATTTTCCTTTTATTACTGAGAAACGTAGGTGAAGGCCACTTAGTCAAAAAGTAGACACAAGAAATGGCCATTTGAGCCTAGTCCAGGAAGACCTCTACGTAGCTCTATCCCATCCTGAGTTATCATCTCCATGAAGGAGGGGTAAGAGGAGAAAATCAAAGAGGGAAATAAATACAGTAGGACACTGACCTGGGAGTAAAGTCATTTAAAACAAAAAATCTTTGTTCTGTTTTATTTTTTAACTGTTTACAGTTATTTTTAAAGGATGATTTTAAAGATGGGGTACTGAATTTGGATGATCAGCCATGATCTCATTGAATGGCGGAGCAGGCTCGAGGGGTCGAATGGCCTACTCCTGCTCCTATCTTCTATGTTTCTATGATGGAGTACAGGGAATGCCTGACAGCATGCAGGCTAAGGAACCATTGGGGATGTTGAGGGTCTTCAATATCCAGAATTTTGTACCTTGGGGTTCAATAGAGCATGTCCTTTGTAGCCAATTTCCATGAGGAGGAGAAGGCACTAATGCCAGAGAAAAGTTGTGAACATATTGCCCAAGGCACTGCCTTTTTGGGGGAAATTGGTCTAATTGTGCTTGTTATACTTTACAGCTTTTGGTTCTCCATGCAAGATGCCACCTGTGTTTGAAATGATTTACGAGAAAAATCCGGTTCGGAGTAACTATGAGAGGAGATTGGAAGTCAGCACTCGACCCCTCAATATCATCTACAACCCCCTAGTTATCAAGAAAGTTGCAGATTTCTTCTACAAGGGCAAAGTGCACACCTCAGGTCAGGGAGAAAGAAGTAAATTCATAAGTAATTCCGAATGGGCAGATAGAGGATTATCTTACAGTATCTTTCACATTTTCCAGCAGAGTCTCCACTTGCACTTGTAATTGAGAGCCTGCAGTTGGCAGCAGCATCTCTGGGCTAGGGAAGGGAAAAAAGTCATCCGATCTTCCCGCTCCTAGGCGAGGACAGTAACAGGCTTAGCTATAAGACACGTGGATGCTGATAACACCCAGCTCTCCCCCCCTCCACCACCACCTCGCTTGACCCTCCACTGCCTCTTTGTCGTCAGGCTGCTTGTCCGACATGTAGTTTTGGATGAGCCACAATTTCTTCCAACTAAATCTGGGTAAGATCAAAGCCATTACCTTTGGCCCCAGACACACACACTGTACCCTTGCCACCCAGTTCCATCTCTCTCCCCTGCCCCTGCCTCAGGCTAAACCAGACTGTGGGCAACCTTGGCTTCCTATTAGACCCTGAGCGGAGTTTCCAACCCCATATTCTCTCTATTGCAAAGACCACCTATTTCCACCTCTAACATTCCCGCCTCAGCCCATCTGCTGCCGAAACCTTCATTAATGCCTCTGTCACCTCCAGACTCAACTATTCCAATGCACTCCTTGCTAGCCTCTCGCCCTCCACCCTCCGTAAACTTCAGCTCATCCAAACCTCTGCTGCCTGTATCCTATCCTGCACCAAGTCCCGCTCACCCATCACCCTGTCTTCGCTGACTTATATTGGCTCCTGGTCCTCCCAACACCTCAAATTTAAAATTCTCATTCTTGTGTTTAAATCCCTTCATGACCTATCTCTGTGACCTCCTCCAGCTCGACAATCCCCATACTCTCTGTTCTAACCCTGGCCTCTTATTCCTCCCTTCACCCCACTATCGGCCATGCCTTCAGCTGCCTAGGGGCCCACACTGTGGAATTCCCTCCCTTAAGACTCTGCTTAAAACCCATCTCTTCAACCAAGGTGTCTATTACTCCTCCAATATCTCCTTTGGCTCAGTGTCCATTGCTTCCTTGCAACTCTGTGAAGCGCCGTTGGAGGTTTTTTCTATGTTAAAGGTGCTATATAAATGCAAGTAATTCTTGTAACCATCCTTGGTTATAGCTTGTTAAGTTACTGTCAGATGTAAACAACGGCCACTTGGGTGAAGTTCCGTAGGATTGCCAGTACCTGTAGAACCGTACCCCACACCCGGGAGGAAGGATGAAAATGTGGTATAAAAAGATTATATTTTAGACTATTCATTAAGTATGTTTTTATATTTGGTCTTGGGAGAGTAATGTTCTTGTGCCTGGTCCCTGTGTTTTCATTGCTGAAGAATAGGGGAGCAGGCTTGAGTAAAGTAAATGGGGGAAGCCAGAATACAGACAATACTCTCCCACGCCCTGAACTACAGAAGCAGCAAATCGATAGTTTAAACTAGCTGTGAAGGGCAAGATCTTCTGATAATTCCCAAATGAGGTCCGTTTGGAATAAAGCTTATCCATGTGGATATTTTCCTTTTGTACTTCCAAGAAAATCGCAGTGCTTTTTTTTATGTTCTTAGTCTAATATGTAGGATCTGGAGCTAGCACTAAGAGATCTGCAGGTTTTCCTTTTGAAGGTAGGTTATGGATTGATTTTCTTTCACTCTGGTAGGCTTTGGCTACCAGTCCGAACTCGAGCTCCGCGTGGCAGAAGCTGCCAGAAGACAATACAATAAGCTGAAAATGCAAACGAAGGCGGAGATCAGACAAACCATCGACCAGCTGCTGGTGGGAGAATTCATCGTAAGTTGGGCAGTTCTATTCTGCATGGTTGAGCCACACCATATAATTTTCTGAAATTTACTGCACTAATTCTTAATGGAAGTGTATCATTTAAGTAATTACTTGCACTCTTGCTCCACCTGACTTGCCAATACACTGCCTCACAGGCTCTTCCCATCAGCCTCATCGTGATGAAGTTACGGGGTAAATTTTATGGTTTAGTGCATTAGGCAGCAAGCTTCGTCAATGGGAGTGGATATTTGGAATTTGTGACCTGCGCCAGTGCCTGTCCACTAAAATCACTGGACGAAGAATCGTGCCATCGGTGAATCCGGCTGGATGGTCCCATGCCAGAATTCCCAATATGCACTCTTGTCCTTTCCTTCTACAATCTACAGGCTTTTAAACCCCAAGCTGAGTACAGGAAAAGTTCTGATATCCGGCACCGACGGGACCGGCGTGTTGCCGATCTATCAAAAGTGCCGGACATGCAAAGTCAACGTTGAAGCATACGGAGATGAAAATCTCCGTATTTCAAACACTGTTGCTCAGCAACAGCTCGTAAACACTCGGCCCGTACCTTGAAGCATCTCTGAAGCTGTTGCGAAGCTCCAAAGACGCTTTCCAGAGCCTGCCTGTTAACAGAATGCTAGGAGAAGAAAAAAAAACGAATTAAAACGGCTGCTGATTTCTGCCGTTAGAGCAAAGTTTCCGGCCATACAACCTCCGGATAAACCAAAGTTTCCTGTATTACCTACTCACCAATTTACTTCATCTTTTTAATCTTTCCAACCTCGATGGTGTCCTGAATTGTGGGTCTTGGCCTTCCATCTTGGTTTCTCAATAATAAGCTTTTATCACATGTAGAAATGCTGTGTAATGTACTTAGGGTTTGCCAACACTGGTTTGACATATCCTGGAGGTCTGATCATGTGACATCTGATCACACAACATCCGATCACATGACATCTGCCTGCAGTTTGCAAATGTTACTGCATTATTGCCCCACAATTTTTAATGCAACCTGCACAAGTCTTTGTTTCTGATTTCAAAACTCAGACATTGATTACACATGAAAGTAAATACTTTAGGTCTAGCAGCTGAGATAATAAAATTGTCTTTCAAAATCAGACAGTGTTGTCAGTTAATCAGGCTGTTCAATGTCAATGCTACGCTTAATTTGTATCCTTATAGTCAGAGCAGGATTAACATTCTTGGCCATGACTTTAATAGTTATGAGTTAAGTGGCCATCAAACCACTTCAGAAGTGCAAAAATGAGTGTCATTGCAGGTGAGTCCAGATTGGCCAGAGTTCTACTGGTAAGGCTAAAGAAATCCTATAGTCTAAACCAAACTCTCAGCAGAAACTGAAATTTGTATGAATTATCATTAAAGTAAAACAGAAGTGGCAAGATTAACATCCTGATCTCTTAAAGTGGAAAACATCCCAGTAATCAAATCTCGACAAAACAGTGCTTTCAAACACCGACCTCTCATGAAGTCAGTCACTGACATCAGAAGGGATTTCAGGAAAAAGACTGCCAGCTTTATCATTCAGATATCAGAGCACTAAGAACAATCTGACCTTTCCTAAATGCAAGCTAATTTGCCCATTGAAGTCATTAGTAGTCTCTTGAAGGAAACTTTTACCTTTTTTTCGCAAAAGTATAAATATAAATATAAACAAAATACAATCTTAAAATTCTCATTCTTGAAATGCAACGTTTTCCTATGATATGCAAGGTTTCAACTGATTACTTGTTCTCCATGAACAGAGTGGCTGTTGAATGAAGAAAAACAACATAGTAAATTCACCAAACATACATACTTGTGTAGTGTGAAGTCTGGGATAATTATTAAATATGGAGAATGAAGGACAAAATATGCTTTATCCACCATAATTATAACATTACCGGTGTAATGTAGCATTTTAGTCAATACTAAAGGGCCCTTCTGCGGCTGCATGCCGGTTTCCACTAAAATGGATAGGGCATATTCTAGTAAGCGGTGCATTCTGGGTAGAGACATCTGCCATTAGCGCCCATAATTGCGGAACTGATCCTATAAGATTGGGCCGGGAAGAATCTCGTTTGGTGCAGGGAATCGATAAATTGAATTAAGTATTACTGTGGGCACCCTGGCTGCATTTCAGCCAGTCTCTGATCCACGAGAAGTGAAAGTGGATCGACGCAAACCATGAATACAAAGTACTTTTCTCCCAGGTTGTCTGCAGCAGGGCCCGGGAGACCAAACCTCCATTCTGGGAGACTTCCAGACAATCGGGGGATTGGCAACCCTATATGTACTGCAGAAGAGCATACAAAGAATTGAGTATTAAATTATTAATCCGCTTGAAATTTTCCATCATTACTGATACTGTCAGTAAGGTTTCAGCAGCAGGAAATGGAAGGTAACAGCGCTATCTGAAGAACTTAAAATGCCAAATGTATTTTTTCTTTCGGTAGGAAAATGACAAACGCTGGATGATGAAATTAGATATCTCCGCTCCTCAGGTGATTTTTCCAGATGATTTCAAATCCCCAGATTCTGTGCTGGTAGTTGTGGATCTAGGTCGAATTCTGCTGACAAATTTCGGAGGTAATTTCTCTTCAGTCCAGAGATCATTAACCACAGTATCTAATAATCTTGTCCTTCTAAGAATCATTTGAAATCCATTATGACATTGTGTGTACAAGTGCTGAATTAACAGGTTACAACTGCATCTGCTGCTATATTACAGCCAGTTGGCAATGGGTCGGACCAAGTCTGCATAAACACACCAGTGTCACTTTAACATAAATGCAAAGACTGGTGGATTTAGCAACAAAATAAATACTGGAAATGAACAACCAGTTGATCACTATCTGAACGAGCAAGATGGGTTAACTTTTGTCAGAATTGCTCCATTGAAGGTTACACCTGAAATGTTAACCTGTCTTTCTTTGAGATGCTCATCTGTTGTGGCTGTGCATTTTCAGCTTTTATTTAGGGTTTCTCCGCAATCATGGTTGTCTTTTAACCGTCACTTTAAACGGTGTAAATTTCAAATGGCAATTTGTGGCAATGTTTGAAAGAGATCAATGAATATTGATTTTTTTTTTTTGTTGGGAAGTTCACTTTCTCCCGGCAGTTGGAGTTTTTCTCTAAAGTGTTATTCATGGCCTAAAGAATGGGCCGAAGACCTGCGTCTAAGCTTCTCCTAGTGTTGCTTGGACATCTTAATTGTTATTATTGTTACCCCTGTACCTCGCCTCACCCAGGACAGGCTAGCTTTTTTTTTGCTTATCCTCTCCCCTCAATTGTTCTCCCCTAACCGTGCTTGCTCATTCTGGGTTTAGTTCCGCGAGTGTTGGCTGCCCTCTGGTACCTCACCCAAGCGGCCGTTCTTTGAGTGAGCCCAGATAGTGGCTTCACAGCTGAACCTGATCAAGAGCCAGGATTCTGGTTGATTATCTTTCTCCCTCCGTGTGTGCCCCCCCGCCCCAACCGGTTAGTTTGACTTTTGCTTCTACTCGGACTGAAATTGGCTAACTCAACGCACAATGGGAATTGAATTTGGGACCTTCCTGCTCCCTTAATCTGTTCACAGTAAGTAGGACATTTATCAATTGAGCCATCAGGGCAACCAAAGGTAGAATAGCTGAGATCAGAAAACCTACCCAGTGGGGAAAATGTACAGTTGAATCCACAAACACTACTCTGCAACCCAGTGTGTGGAAGGTCCTCGGATCTTCCAGAATTAGAGGCAAAGCAGATTGTCCAGACAACAGATTACAGGAAACTTTGTGCCATCTGGCACCGACGGGACCGAGCTGCTGCCGTTCCCTCAAAACTGCCGGTATGAATCAACAAACCCTGTTGCTTAGCAACAGCCTCTAAACAGTCAGCAAGCGTCTCTGTAGCGTCTCTAGCTGAAGCTGTTGCTTAGCTACAGACCTTGCAGAGCTTGACTGTTCAAAAAAAGCAAAGAAAAGAAACGAAAAGAATAATAAACGGCTCCTGATTTTTGCCGGTGGCTCGAGCTTGCCGGACGGCTCGCCTCCGGATAGCACACAGTTTCCTGTAGTAATGTTTTACTAATGTCAATTACAGCAGAGAACTCCTTTACACAGCTAAAATTTGACAAAAAATGAACCTCAGCATGTGAATCTACAACAAGTGGTCATGAAAACTGCCATCAATTTTCAATGAAATCACTGCCAACCTTAACTCCATTCTTTGTATTTACAGATGAGCCCAAAGGTAGAGCCAATGTCGGGTTTTCGGTCCAAGAAGAAGAGTTCAGCGATGAGGAGTACAAGACGCCACTGGCCACGCCGCCCAACACCCCTCCCCCAGAGCCCAACTCCGATCCGGGAACAAAGACCCCAGAATTCCTGAGTTTAGGATTTACTGAGGAGCAACTGCAGCAACATTTTATCAACAATAAGCTTTATGAGAAATACTCGCTGTCCTTCATGGACATGCAGATCATGGTGGGGCGAGTAATGGACAACTGGAAGCATGCTCAGGACAGCGAGGTTGGGCCAACGCATGTCGTTGAGAAATTTAACGTGCTCTTACAACTAGAACGGCGGTTAATGTACACCTCTGACCCAAATCGTCCTGGTGCCATGCTTTCTGGGACCTTGCCTGAGCTTAAAATACACGTAAATGAAGATAAAATCATGGCATTGCGCAATTTTTTGTCGAGTGTGACTGCTTCCGAGGTACAGCAGAAATCCGGTGAGCAGCAGTCTCTGCGACGAGAAAAAATCTTCAACAAAATGGATAGCCGGGGGAAGCTGCTGGATTCAAAGATGAGCCTGACGCAGAGTGTGATGTCACTTGAACAACATACCCGTGAGGTATTGGTCGAGTCCAAGCTGCTTCTAGCGGAGTTCAAAATTAATTACATGCAGCTGGGGGTTGAGAGTTGTGGACGATACATCTCTGTACTGAAGGTTTTTGGCATCAACTCCAACTTTGTGAAGAGGCCCTATGACAGTGAAGTGACACTGACTGTACATGGGCTGCTGCTGGTGGACACTGTCCAGACCTACGGCTCTGACTTTGACTTGCTGATGGCTTCGCACAAAAACTTAAGCTTCGATGTTCCCACAGGCAAACTTCGAGATAGTGGAGCACAATCCCCCGTCTCTCCTCACCCTTTAGGCACGACAGTGGTCAATAATGGCACATCACTGGATAAGAATAAAATCACATTGGACAACTTTTCAGCATTGGGAGAGCAATTACCTGCATCCTCGCCTGCTCAGGACCAGGATGTACTGATTAAACTGGAATATCAATTTGTGAGCTCCGACTGCCCTTCTATGAACTTGGACAGCTCCTTACAGGTCATGTCATTGCAAGTCAATAACCTGGACATTATCCTTAACCCAGAAACCATGGTAGAACTCATTGGCTTTCTACAAAAGTCCTTTCCAAAGGGCAAAGAGGACACAAGTCCACAGCCTTCATTTCTAGATCCAGCGATGAATTTTGAGGACAGAGAATCTATTCAGTCTACCTACGATCAGAATACGCAGCTGGCAGTAGAAATCCATCGACTCAACGTGCTGCTACTCCGGACTGTTGGGCTAGCAAGTGGGGAGAAATTGGGGAGAAAAATTGCTACAGCTAGTATCAATGGCACAAAGGTAAATGTTTCCATGGGCAGCCGGTTTGAAATGAATGGATCTCTCGGCTGCCTTCAGCTAGTGGATCTGACCCAAGATGAAGTAAAGAACCATTTTGTGGTGAGCATTGGAAATACAGAAGCATATGAAGCAGTAAGTGACTTTGGTTTCTTTCGGTCTGTCTTCATGAGGTCTGAAAACGAGATGCACCACAGTGAAGCGCTGAGCTTTAAGTTTATCGAACAGTCAAAGGAAGAGTTTTTGCTGAGTCTGCACATGGCATCTTTACATTATAACCATTCACCCAAATTCCTTAAGGAACTCGCCTTATCCATGGATGAACTCGAAGATAACTTCCAAAACATGCTGAAGAGCGCGGCTTCCAAAGTATCCACCGTTCTAGTGAACAAAACGGCAGAGTACAGCGAGATGGTCTGGCTTTTCGAACAACCGCGGAAGTCACGGGACACGTTTGGTTTTGAGCTCGAAGATGATGTGGATGTTGGGATGGAATCTCCTCAGCAGAACCCAGTAAAATTAATCTTGAACATCAACATTGAGTCGCCAGTGGTTGCAATCCCACGGAAACCTGGAAGCTCCGAGCTGTTGGTGGGGCACTTGGGCCGGACTTCTATCCAGAACTTTGTGACTGGTGAGGATGATTCTGGGAGAGACCGGCTACAGGTGGAAATTAAAGACATTAAACTGTACTCCCTAAATAACAGCATGCGTGGCTCCAGGACTGATGCCAGTGAATCCCCTCGGCCCAGTTCAGGTGCTGCCAGTGCCTCCAGCCAGGAAGAAATGCATTTCACACGGCAAGATTTCTTCGACTCCGTGCACAAGGGTCAAGGTCAGTTCAGAGTACACATCCATTTTTGTTTTGTACAAGCCAAACCTGAGAGAAGTCACAGGTCTTTGATGGCACAGTTGAGCATGGCATTGCCCACTGTGGATATGAACCTTACAGACCAAGACGGTTCCAGCTTCAATCCTTGGTTTGTGCTGTGTGTGAATATTGGGTGAGGACAAGAGCAGACTTGGCTGTGATCCTTTCCATGATCTAATAGCCTGACGATCACTGTCTGTGATCACGTGATAGATGGCCATTTAGTCTAGGTACTACAGAGCATCTGACACCCGTGGAAATGTGGGGGGAAAATTGAGACTTTTTTAACAAAGAAGCATTTAAGTAATCATTTGATACCTATCGTTGCTCAAACACATCTAGTTTTAGTTAAAGACCATTGTATTATTTGACCGTCATATTCTTAATTACTCTTTCCAGCCTTTCATATCTTGAATGACACCACAATCCAGTTTGTCTTGGAGAAAATCCCAGTTGACCCAGATCCAGGCCTGTCTTTCCCAGTCGTAAATTCGCCAGATTCCTTTGAGACCACCAGTAAAATGAAGATTGAGGGAAAGTTCGTCAATCCTCTTAAGGTAAAGGAGCAAGATTATGCCATTGTCTGCAGGTTGTATTTGTGAATAATTTTCTGAATTACATGGAGTCTGCCTCATAAATGCAAGATTACATCGAATGGCCTGCTCCCATTCCTGTATAATTGGAGGCATCGCTCACGGCACAATGGAATTCTATCACTACTTTTTGAGCCCTGTTACAATTTTTGGGTCTTCCTCTAATATTCTCTTGGGTTCAGTGTCACTAGTCGTTCCCTTAAACAGTTGTCACGGCTTACAAAATATCTAATCACACGATCATGTAACCCAGGGCTGTAACAACAGTAGATTGAATTGGATATTGTACGTGCTTCACATGGGCTTGCCCAAACCTTTGATAGGCCAATTGACAGAACTAGTGAGGTAAAAACAGAATCGTTAAGTTGCTTTAATTTACAGACAGCAAGTGAACGTACAGAGTAATATTCATAATGAAATCTCACCTTAATCCAACTATTTTCAATTCCCTCTTTTTGAACAAGGAAAATAATACAACTACAGGAAACGTTGTGCTATCCGGCACCCACGGGACCGAGCTGCTGCCATTGCCTCAAAACTTCCGGATAGACCAGCGTCAGTGTTATCAGATAGGAGCTTTTCATCTCCGTATCTGACAACAAAGACCTGTTGCTTAGCAACAGCTTGTCAACACTCGGCCCGTGGCTTGGAAGCGTCTCTGAAGCTGTTGCTAAGATACAGAGACACCTTCCAGAGCCTGCCGTATCTGACCACAAACACTGTTGCTCAGCAACAGCTTGTAAACACTCGGCCCAGTAGCTTGGAAGCGTCTCTGAAGCTGTTGCTAAGCTATGGTGTGGAGATGCCGGAGTTGGACTGGGGTGGACAAATGTAAGAAATCACACAACACCAGGTTATAGTCCAACAGCTTTATTTGAAATCACAAGCTTTCGGAGCGCTGCTCCTTCTTCAGGTGAAGTGGAGAAATGCATAAAGACACAGCTTATATAGTCAGAGAATCATGTCAGATGTTTACAGGTGATGCAGGGTCATCCAGACTCGAGTCGACATTGGCTTGTTCTCTCTACACAGATGTGGCCGGACCTGCTGTGATTTCCAGCCAAAAAAAATGTTTTTTGTCTTTTTTTTTGTTTTTCACACAGACCCCAGCATCTGCAATATTTGACCCCTTGTGACCCCACCTCATTGTTCTTTGATGTAATGTTTCCCTGACTGACCTGTTTGGACACCATTCACACCTTTGACTGCTGTGATTATCTCTCTGCCGAGGTGCGATAAATGGCAGTTGGAAAGGTTACCTGTAAACATCTGACATGATTCTCTGACTATATAAGCTGTGTCTTTATGCATTTCTCCACTTCACCTGAAGAAGGAGCAGCGCTCCGAAAGCTTGTGATTTCAAATAAAGCTGTTGGACTATAACCTGGTGTTGTGTGATTTCTTACATTTGTTGCTAAGCTACAAAGATGCTTTCCAGAGCCTGCCTGTGAAAAGAATGCTAGGAGAAGAAAAAAAACCTAACCAAAACGGCTGCTGATTTCTGCCGTTAGATCGAAGCTGCCGGACATTCAACCTCCGGATAGCACAAAGTTTCCTGTACATCACATTGACCCTTTTAGCAGGCTAAAAAAAAAATCCTCTTTTCCTGGACTGTATTTTCCTCTGGAACCTGGCCAGCTATCTAAACTAAGGGTAGTTTTCTTTTTAAAAGACAACTGCCTGGGCTTCACTGCCTGCTTCTTAGCAGACCTCACCAACTGACCATCCAGCATTGGGCCTTTGTTCCTTTGTTTTCTGCTCCAGAAGGAGTTGGGATTTGGTACCTGACCACCACCACCACCCCCCTCTCTCTTTCCCCCCCCCCCAAGGTCTGGGATTAACCAGAACAACTGCTGGTCACCCCCGCACCCCAGGTGTGAGTCCCTAAAAACCATCATAAATAAAACCAGAAAATGCTGGAAACACTCAGCAGTTCAGACAGCATCTCTGGAGAGAGGAAGGTAGGGTTAACATTTCAGATTAGGCACTTTACAGCCTCCCGGACTCTATCGAGTTCAACAATTTCAGTTCATAACCTCGGCCCCTATTACATTTTCACTTTTTTTTATCCACACCTTTGTTTTGGTTCCCCCCCTCCCCTTTCCTTTTTTTTCTCTCTCTCATGGCAGCTGTCTCCCATTCTGCCAGCGCATTTCACACCTAATCTAGAGCCGTCTTTTGTCTCCACTAGTCCTATCACCATCTCGTCTCGTTTTGAATACCTCTTAATGTCTCTTCTCTTTTGTTCTCTCCCAGCCTGGCCTCTTAATCTATTTCATTCCCTGTGCCTCTTTAGTCTTAATAAAGGGTTTTGACCCAAAACGTTGACTCTATTTTCTCTCCACGGATGTTGCCTGGCCTGCTGAGTTTTTCCAGCATTTTCTGTTGTTATTTTGGATTTCCAGCATCTGCAGTACAGGAAACTTTCGTTTAACCGGAGGTTAAATATCCAAAATGCTCTATCCACCGGCAAAATTCAGGAGTCGGTTCAGATAAGTTTTTTACTTTTCGTTGCTTTTTTTCTCCAGTCCTGGCTCTGCAAGCGTCTAGCTGAAGCTGTTGCTTAGCTACAGAGATGCTTGCAAGCTGCGCCGACTGTTCTAAAGCTGTTGCTAAGCAACAGGGTTTGTTGCTTCAGACGGAGCTCAGAAGCTCCGTATGTTTTAACATTAGCACTCGTTTTTCCGGCAATGTTGATCGACCGGCACCAGCTCGGTCCCGTCAGTGCCGGATACCAGAAAGTTTCCTGTATTTTGCTATTGTATTAACATTTCAGATTGTGACCGTTCGAAACTCCTGCTATTCTCAAAATGAGTGGGGCCAGTTGGACACAATGCATCTGCGTGTTATACCAGGGCAAATATAATAACCTGTGACTGTTTTTGTTGTGCAGGTAATGTTAGCAAAACATGTTTATGAGCAGGTCCTACAGACGCTGGATAACCTGACATACAGTGAGGATCTCAGCAAAATCCCGCATAGTTCAACCACTGCCACGCCAGACCCTCGCAGTGCTCCTTCAACATTGAGAAGCCCGAAGTTCTCTGATCTCCAACGAGAGTGGAAAGAGAGCGGACTTTTCGGTCGCGTGAGCTATCCATCAACTCCAGTTGATTCCTTTCCAATTCCAGAGTCCAAATCGTTCACCCAGATTCAAGCTAATTTCTGCATCTCTGAGCTGCAGGTTCAGCTGTGTGGGGATCTCGCTCTGGAATCGCAAGGTTTGGTCAGTTTAATATTTCAAGACTTCGAAGTTGAGTTCAGTAAAGACCAGCCTCATACACTGTCTATTCAGATAACTCTGCGGTCGCTGCTGATGGAAGATTTGTTGGAAAAGAACCCAGACTCCAAGTACAAGCATTTAATGGTGTCCAGAGGAGCACCAAAACCTTCCAGTTTCACCCAAAAGGAATATTTGTCCCAGTCTTGCCCATCTGCCTCCAACATAGAATATCCTGAGATGCCACGATCCCTGCCAGCCCACATGGAAGAGGCACAAAATGTCTTCCAGTTTTACCAGAGGCCGACCCCCACACGAAGAAGGCACAAGGAAGACAAAGACGCAGAGTACCCTCCGACCCCTCCGCCATCCCCAACACTGAGAGGCTCTAAGATGTACTGTACCAGAACAAATTTTGACGATTCACTCGTGCATATTAATGTTTTCCTGGTGGATAGGAAGCATCCAGAATTTTCCACACGTTACAGCAAGGTCAACAGGAATGTGGATGTGGATTTCAACTGCTTAGATGTGCTGATTACACTTCAGACTTGGGTGATGATCTTGGATTTTTTCGGGATTGGATCAACGGCCAACAACCACGGCTTGAAACCTCCTGTGGAGGAACTCCAGCATCAGACAAGATCCGATGAAGCGGGTGCTCCACCTGAGGCAGGCCAAGAGCCAGTAAACACAAAGTTGGATCTGAAGGTATTTGATTCACTCAATCTTTTCTTGCTGAGATGTGCATGAACTGTACTAATTGAGAGGGATTATGGCTGTTGTCTAATTTAAATGCATATATATGCAAAAAAAAAAAGCCTTTGTTTGAATTTTAGAACCGTTTGATTATAGGAAGAGTCTGCGTAAAACATTAAAAGAATGTTGACCCAAACTTCTAATTTTTTGACACAATTCCATATTTGGGACAGGCAGGGGTAGCAATTGGGCCAATATGCCAGGTCCCCACCCCTTTACCGGTTGGCATTTCTGGATAGGGGCATAATATGCCTGCCCACAAATGGGCGGGCACATGCAAATACAGGAATGATATCATACAACGCAATTCCTGCATTTGTACCCTTAGTAACACTAGACGCAAGGGATACCTGTGCAATCAATGGTGGTATGGAAATTGTCTGATATCTTTTTCAGTATCTTCTGGTCAGTCTATTAATGCTGTGGCTGGGCCCTGTTCTGAGTGTCCTCCTTCTTCCTTCACTATCTCCACCGCGCCTGCCCCCGCCCCCAACCTGAGGCTGGCAGTTCGGTTACGGTGTTAATGCACGGGTGTCTACTCGATGGATGCAAATGGCCTTAACGCCAGAAAGTGGGACAGAATCATCCTACCCTGCTCATAAATATGGCAGCAGATCCAGCCACACAGAAATTCAGCACTCTTACATAATATTTATGAAAATATTTTGAAGGTGTCATCGAGGTTTGCAGATGCCTTGGTGGGTAAACGAATGTCAGGGATTTTAATCTGTAGTCAGACCTGTTCTCCTTGGATTCATTCAGTAGAGTGGTCTTTGCTGTGTTCACTTTGAGGTCGTGGCTGTATGGCCCTCATTGCTGCTGCTTCTCCCATTCGCATAGTATAATTCTACATTCACTCAGTGTGATTTGTTTGGAGTCTTTGCTCTGGCTGATTCACTGCATCAGTGGTGTCCAACCTGCAGTCCCTCAGGTCCTGGTAATTTGGGTCTTGAAGCCTGCTCAGTCTTATTTATACTTCTATTTTTTAATTGCTGCTTGATTTTGGTGGGCTTGCCGGTTTGGAAAGACTGTTCTTAGCGCTGTTACTTTCTTGATAAATACTACATCAGAAAACCAGGATCTGTTGTTATAAGTAAATGATATACTGTATAAGCAAATTAATGAAAACATGCATTTAAGATTCATATGTAGCCCCAAGCTTGGAAACACCTGCAGTTATGCACTGGTATGAATTTGTTGATTACTGTTTCCCTCTCAGGTTCACTCACTGTCTCTGGTGCTGAATAAGAAGACAAATGAACTTGCCAAAGCCAGTGTGTCCAAACTGGCAGCACATCTTGCACTGATAGGTGAGTCCTAATTCTTGTAGTAGTGTAATATATAAACATAAATTCTGGTTCAAACATGCATGCATTGAGTAGGGAGATGCATTTGAAGGCCATCTTAGACATGTACAGTCAGTTATTGCAGGTGCACTTAAATACCACTTGCCTGGATGAGTGCAGCTCCAACAACACTCAAGAAGCTCGACACCATCCAGGACAAAGCAGCCCGTTTGATTGGCACCCCATCCACCACCTTAAACATTCACTCCCTCCACCACCGGCGCACCGTGTCTGCAGTGTGTACCATCTACAAGAGGCACTGCAGCAACTCGCCAAGGCTTCTTCGACAACACCTCCCAAACCCACGACCTCTACCACCTAGAAGGACAAGGGCAGCAGGCGCATGGGAACACCACCACCTCCAAGTTCCCCTCCAAGTCGCACACCATCCTGCCTTGGAAATATATCGCCGATCCTTCATCGTCACTGGGTCAAAATCTTGAAACTCCCCAACAGCACTGTGGGAGTACCTTCACGTCACGGACTGCAGCGGTTCAAGAAGCCGCTCACCACCACCTTCTCGAGGGCAATTAGGGATGGGTAATAAATGCTGGCCTTGCCAGCGACACCTACATCCCATGAATGAATAATTTTTAAAAATGTGTAAAGATTTCTAATAACTGTAAAATTTGAGAGGCTACAGTGCCAGACCCTGATCTACCATGCTTGAGCCAGAGTATAAGTAAAGTACCAACCTATCTGCATACTTTATCTGCCAGCTGATTAACCAGATGGGTAAATACAGCCACAATGGATCCCAATACTCCATATGGAACAGCAGCAGCGGCAACAACAAAATGTCCCTCGTCAATTAGCTCTGTACAGAACGAGTGTTCAGGAAGGGAGAGAAAGATAAACTGGTTAACTATAGAGCAGCTAGTATAATGTAAGTTGTAGGCAATCTATTAAAATCCATAATTCGAGATAAATTAGTGAGCATTTAGAGGTGCATAATCAAGAACAGCCAGCATATGTTTGTTTAGAGCAAGCCTAGCAAATAAAGTAGAGTTGTTTTTGAAGAAATGACTGTGTAGATAAAGGGAATGTAATAGACTGAAAGTATATGGACTTTCAGAAGGCATTCGATAAGATATCTCATAGGAGGTTAAAAGAAATCAGACACACAGTATAAGCAGAGGTTTTGGTACCGCAAGTAGGGAGAAACTGCTTCCTCTGGCAAGTGGGTTTGTAACCAGAGGTCATAGATTTAGAATAACTGACAAAAGAGCTAGAGGGGAAAGGAGGAGAATTTTTTTCAAGGAGAGGGTTAAGATCTGGAACGTACTACCTGAATGAGTGGTGGAGTCAGATTCCATGGGAACTTTCAAAAGGCAGTTGGACATGTACTTGAAGAGGACTAATTTACAGGGCTATGGGGAAAAACTGGGGTGTGGGACTAAATTGGACAGCTCTTTCAAAGAGCCAGCACAGACACGACAGGCCAAATGGCCTCCTTCTGTGCTGTAAGATTCTATGGCCTAGAAATTGGCCTGAGGCGCCCAAGCGGCGCAAAGTTCGCCTGGGCGCTGGAATTTGCGCCGCGATCGCCGCAAATTCAGTTGAAGTGCCCCTAGAGGGAGACGGGGCGCGGCTCGAGGTGCTCAGCGTCCCTCTTAGGGCGCTGAAAGTGAATTTCGCAGTGCTATGTGCCGCAGCGCCACACGCTGCGGCACAGCACGCTGCGGTACTGCAGGCCTTCCTCCCACTGTTAAGGGGGAGGGGCCTGCAACAGCGCGCGCCCCGATCGCGAGTGCCGACAGAAGTGCCGGGCTCTCGGGAAACAGCCGGCAATGCCGCGGGGGGGGCGGACCAGGAGGCCGGGGACAGAGGTGCTGGCAGGCAGCCACCGAAAAAGCGGCCGCCCCGCACCTCCACCTTAACTTGCGCCTCTGCCGGCACAGTAAGGCCCCGTGAACCGGGCGCGGGTAGCGAACGGCGCAACTGCGGCGTTCGCTACCAAATATCGCGAATGGGGCGCTGCGCACACCGATGACGTCATCGGTGGCGGCGCAGCGCAAATGTCTAACTCCACCATTAGCGCCCCTGCTGAATATCGCGGGAGGCGCAGCCAGTGGCGCTACAGCCACTGACTGCCTCTTTAGGCGCTAACAGGTGGCGCTACTCACCCAATTTCTCCCCCTATGATTCTAAGGAAATATAGCAGCATAAATGGAAAGTTGGCTGACAGACAGGAAACAAAGGATGTTGCTGAGATTGGAGAAGGGTTGATGATTTGGACAGGAATAGGGAGCACAATATTGAAATTTGCTCTCAACACTAATTGTGAGACTTGGGGATTTGGCGAACAGCAGGGAGGATTGTATAAGACTTCAGAAGGCCATAGAGAGGTTTTAGTGGCAGATATAATTTAATGTGGAGGAGTATGAGGTAATACATTTGAGAAAAAATAAGGAATGTTAGTATAAACGTAATGGAAAGAAGGCAAAGGGTATGGATGAACAGAGGGACCCAAGGGTGAAAATACATAAATCCTTGGGTCCCTCGGGCAGGTGGATAAAGCCATAAAAAAGGCCAACAGCTTATTGGGTTTTATAAATAGAAGCATAGGAAAGAAAGAAAGACATTTATATCGTGCCTTACATGACCTCAGGACCTCCCAAAGCGCTTTACAGCCAATGAAGTACTTTCTGAAGTGCAGTCACTGTTGTAATGTCGGAAATGCGGCAGCAATTTGCGCACAGCAAGCTCCCACAAACAGCGATGTGGTAATAACCAGATATTCTGTTTTTTAGTGATGGCGTGCAGGAACAAAGTGTTTATGGTATTAGTACAAGCAATGGTTAGGCCATAGTTACAATGCTGTGTGCAGTTTGGGGCAATTTGTTACAGAAAGGACATTAAAGTCATAGAGTGTAAAGTGTAGATTCACCAGGATGATACCAGGGGTATGTCACTGTAATTGTGAGGAGAGCCTTGAGATAATGGGAGTATTTTCAGCAAAAAAGGCTGAGGAGATTTAACAAAGGTATTTAAAATAATGAAGGGTTTTGATGGTGAATGAGGCAAGACTATCTTCTCTGGTTGGGGAGTCAGTGACGAGGAGTCATCACTTTAAGATTGTCACTAAGAAATTAGAAGATTTTTTAATGTAGAGTGTTGTTAGAACGTGGAATGCTTTATCACAGAGTGTAGTTCAGGCAGAGACCATTGTGTCTTTTAAGGGAAAATTGGATAACTATTTGAAATAGAGGAAGAGGCAGGGCTATGGCGACAGAACAGGGCAGAAGATGCAGAACTCTGAAATTAATTTTGGAATGCTCGAGCAAAGATCCAGCATAGATGCGACGGGCTGAATGGCCATCATCTTCCCTACAAGCATCTATGATTATATAGATGTGTTTCCAACCATTGCACTCGTGAATTGTGCATTGTAAATCATCAGTCTCCTGTAGAGGTGCTGCTTTTAAAATAATTTATGTGAAAAGATACATTCTTCCCCCTTCATTGCCCCCTCTCTTCCACCACCCCCCCCCCCCCCAAAACCGGGCCCGGTGACGGAGCGCATTCTTCCCCACAACAAATGTGGCCAAAACAGCTGTATATCCAAATCAGGATGAAAAACATTTGGCCTCCATCCAGAACTGACATGACAGGATGTCTCCGCACCCATTCCAGGAAGTTCAAGCAACACCTGTCCTAAACCACCGCCAGGAGGGTAAGTATGCCTGCAACATGATCATTCTGACCTGCATCCACCAAACCATTTATTGGCCAGTTCTCTGTTTCCCCCACTCTACTGACTAAAAAAAAAAATCACCTGAAACGCACACTGCTGTCAGTGTAGGCACATTTGTGCCAAGAAATCCAATTAATCATTGTATTCCTCGCATATGCACGGTGGCTTCACAGTGACATCGCTCTGTATGCAGTACAGATACTCAATTTTAAATGGTGGAGTCCTACCACTAGGTGTCATCCAACCACTTTGTTATAATTTCAATTGAGAAAATGTATTAAAGAACAAAAAAAAGAGCGTGCGCCTTAGTATGGCCTCAACGTCAAAGTGTTTTACAACCAATTATTTACTCTAAAAATGCAGTTGTTTTTATGGAAACAGTTAGATAAGATTGTTAGTTACATCAATTTATCTTTATTGGAAGTTTTATTCTTGTATTTTAAGTTAATCTGCCAATTAGTTTATCCAGTTGTGATTAAGCACCTAAAAAATCTAGTGCTTCTTCTTTAAATGGCTGTTTCATTGTAGAAACCTCGACAATAGCGACCAGTTTATCCAAGGTTAAGACTTCCAGATGAAAATTGCAGCAATTGTTGAAATGATTCATCAAATATTCAGTCCATGGATTTCTTTAATAGGCTGCTAGCAGATCAATATGCAAGGCTGAACACTAAACACACCTCGGCATTTAAAAAATAGTGTCCTCTGGATGTTGACATCCCTGGCTATCCTTAGTTGCCCTGAGAAGTTGTTGGTGGGCCTGCTCCTTGAACCACTGTAGTTCTTGTGGTGCTAGGTTCTCCCACGGTGGTTTTAAGTAATGAATTCCAGAATACTAACCCAGGGACGATGAACAAACACCGTTGTCTATCCAAGTGTGAGACTTGGAGGGGAACTTGGAGGTGATGGTATTCCCATCCCGTTGCTGTGTTTGACCTTCTCGGTGACAGTAGTCACAAGGTAGGGCAGTGCTATCGAAGTTGCTGTCGGGCATCCTGTCGATCTATAGCCAGTGCGCCAGTGGTGGAGGGGCACCAGTCAAGCAAACTGCTCTGTCCTGGACAGTGTTGCAGCTGTACCCATCCAAGCCGGTGGCAAGTATTCCATCACAATCCTGACTTGAGCCTTGTAATTGGTAGATTGGTTTTGATGAATCAGGTGGTGAGCCACTTGCTGCGGTGTGTCCGGCCTCTGCCCTGCTCTTGTAGCCCCAGTGTTGATATGGCTGGTCCACTTCGGTTTTTGGCAGTAGTGACCCCCAAGATGATGGTGGGAAATTCAGCAATGGTGGTCTCATTGAAGGTCGGGAGATATGGCTGGGCTTTCTCAGCTTCGAGATGATCATTGCCTGCCACTTATGTGGTGCGAATGTTATGTGGTACTTGTCACCCTAAGCCTGGACATTATCCAGATCCTGCTATAGGCTGGCATGGGCTGCTTCATTATCAGAGTTGTGAATGAAGCTGAACACTGGAATCGTCAGTGAGCACCCCCACTCTGGACCTTATGACAGAGCAAAATTCATTGATGAAGTAGCTGAAGATGTTTGGGCTGAGAACGCTTTCCTGAGGAACTCCTGCAGTGATGTTTTGGGGCTCTGATGACAGGCCTATGACAGCCACAGCCACCCTCCTTTGTGTCAGATATGACCCAATCTGCTGGATAGTTTTCCCTTTGACCCCCATTGACCCAAGTGTTGCTAGGGCTCGTTGGTGCCCCTAGTCTACTGCTGCCTGGATATCAACGGAAGCTGCTCTCGTCTCTCCTCTGGCTTTCAGCACTTTCATCCATGTCTGAGTCAAACTGTAGTAAGGTCTGGAGCGCAGTGGTTCTGGTGGAGCCTAAACTGATCATCGATGGACAGGTTTTTGGTGAGCAGGTGTCACTTCATGGAGCTATTGACGACTCCTCCCATCAGTTTACTGATGATTTGGAGGAGTCTGATGGTAATTGGCAGGGTTAGATTTATTCAGTTTCTTGTGGATAGGACATAGATGGGAAATTTTCCACATTGTCGGGGAGATGCCAATGTCATAGCTGTACTGAAACAGCTAGCTCTAGTGCACAGGTCTTCACTATACTTTGGATGTTGTCAGGGCTCATAGCCTTTGCTGCGTCCACTGCACTAAGCTGCTGCATGTCATGTATAGTGAACTGAATTATCTGGACGCTGGCATCTATGGTAGTGGGGGCCTCAGGAGATGGCCAAGTAGGATCATCCACTAGTGATTGGAGGTTACTATATTGCAGCCTCCAATCAGTGTCCTGACCAGCATTCCTCTTTCAGCTGACACCACCAAAACAGAATAACTGGCCATGCCTCATTGCTGTTTGAGATCTTGCTGTGTGCACCCTACCTACCAGTAGTCCACTTCAAAGATCATTGCAATTGTCAGCTCGGCTCAATGGAAGTGCTCTCCCCTCGTGAGTCGCGAAGTGGATCCATGCACCATGTCAGGACGAGCACATAACCTAGGTTGGTACTTTATTACAGGAGTGTTGCAGTGTCATCATTGCCCTTCCGAAGAGACATTAGACTGAGGTGCTGTCTGATTGTTCAGATCGATCCCGTGGCACTATTTGAAGAAGACCAGGGAGTGTTTTCAATATCCTGACCAACTTTTCTCCTTCCACTACATCACCAAAAACAGATTGACTGGTCATTCATCTCATTGCCCTTTGTGGAATCTTGCTGTGTGCAAATAAGCAATTAATATTTGCTGAATCATTTTCGTAGGTTTCTGAGATGTAATAAAGCACTACATAAAAACATCTATTCTTCTGGTTGCCTAGCTAATAACATAACATTTTTATTCTGATTGTACCAAGTTCATTGAAATTACTCCATTAATATTCTGTAGCAAAGTGTATGTACAATGTTTCACTTTAATCAGCATTAGTGTTTCAGTATTGACTGCTTCCACAGGACTGATGTGTTTATAATAATGTGGCCATAATGTTGTGACAATAGTGTATCACTGACTTGGAATCATGTTGAAACACCTATATACTGTACTGCACCACAGAATGGTGGACACCAGTTCAATCCCTCTCTTCCATTGAGTTTCCAGTCACAGCTTCACTGCAGTGAGGTGGTACTGAGTGGAGGCAAGGCATTCTCCTCATAGTGAGGGCTTCCACCAGTCCTGGGGGGAAATAGAGAGAGCTTGTTTTCAAATCAAATGTAAAATGCTAGAAATAGATAAGAGATTATTAACATTAGCCATAATGGTAGCTGAGTTGACCTGGAGATCCACTGTTCCAGGATAGAGTGGAACATTTACATTACTGTACAGAACCCATTAGTAGGTAGTTGGGGTGGGAGGAATGTACCTTTTTTAGAGCCCCTCTAACACTGATTTTGAAAATTAAAGGATGTTGAAATATGAAATGTAATCGTGCTCAATGCCTAGTCACCCATTCTGTTTGTAAATTTGTGAAGCTGTCCAAATGTTCTTACTATTTTGAATTGTTTTACCAGTCAATCAGTAGGGGCCTGCCTCTGGTTTGCTAATTGTGACTGTCCGTTCATATCTTGCAGATGGGGACTTTGCTCTGCAAGGCAGTCTCGGCAGCCTTTCCCTCAGTGATCTGACGCCTCACGGTGAGCTGTACAGGGAACGTTTCACCACTAGCGGCAAAGAGGCACTCGTGTTCAACGTTTACAAGTACGCGCATTTGTGTGTGTGTGTGTATTTACTTTATTCATAGAATGCTATAAATGCTCTTTCTGCGTTCTTTGCAAATGACTTGGAGATGTGAGAAACGGTCTCCAGTTGGGTTTTGGCGCATTCAATTTTATAGGGCAAAGCTACGAAATGAAAGAATAACCGCACTGAATCATTAAATTATTACTGTGATAGATCCATTGTGCCACAGGAAGTTGAAAGGTTTGTCCCATTCCCTCCTACAGAATTCCAGGCAGAGAATGGTTTCAAAGGGAGGTTGTTACTGGTGAAAATCTTCCCCATTCTACTTCAGACTGTTCTACACCAGAACTGTGCAGGCAAAAAAAAAATGTAAAAGGAAGATTGCAGGTGTTGGATTGTAATGAGCATTGGATGCTTGAGGGAACAAAATACAGCTGCTATTAAATCCTGATTGACTTATATATTAAAAAAAAGCTGCTACTGATCTTAAAAATTTCTTTTGCCTCAAGTAAAATATGTTCAGTACAGCTGGGATGGGGTCTCGCGTTGCATTTGAAAGAAAAAAAAGTTCCTCTCTCTCTCTCTCTCTCTCTCCCTCTCTCTCTCTCTCTGTTTTCCACACCTTGTGCACCTATACACCAGTGGAGAGTGTATGCAGCAGCCCCCCAACCCCAAAACTAGCCTACCCTTGCTATTCCAATTGGTTGCTGGAAGCCTCCTAAGAGAGGACTGCAGTGATTTGCCATTTTTCTATTGTTTTCTCATGGATAATACCCAACCTCGACTTGACGTATCTCCATGACCGGCATCTGGGGAATTGTGACCACGTGGCACATACGTTGGAACACCAATTGGGATACATTTTGAGGCCATAGTGTATGAATGTTACTGACAGTCTTCAACCCATAGTCATCCTGTGTGAACTGTTTTTATTTTTTTTGTTAAAGCTGGTCCAATTATAGGTGAAATTTTAACAAATCTCTGGAAACTTTAATAGTATAAAATTTTTCTGTTTATTGCTACATGCTCTGAAGTTTATTGATCTTCTATCTTGGCCCTTATCCTTTCTGTCTCCGTGTCCACTTCCACATCTGTAACATTGCATGCCCCTGCCCCTACCTCATCCCACCTGCAGCTGAAACCCCCATTCATGTCTTGTCTTGTCACCTAACTCGGTTATTCCAAGGCTATCCTAGCTGACCTCCCATCTTCTACCTTCTTTAAACTTCAGCTCATGCAAAACGGTGTTGCCCTTATCCTGTCCCATAACAAGTTCTGCTTACCTATTGCCCATTCCTCTTCTTAGGCAGTCCCTCGGAACCGAGGATGACTTGCTTCCACATTAAAAATGAGTTCGCAGGTGACTGATTAGTCCAATGCGGGACCTACAGTCTCTGTCACAGGTGGGGCAGACGATGATAGTAGTACGGCGTTCTGGTCTATCACTGTTGGGGTTGTCCATGAGAGTCCTGACGTTCCAGGTCCCGAACTTCATTTTAAAGGGTGGAAGATGCCTGTGCGTGAATTCTTTTAACGTGGGGTGGCCGTTGCACACCAGCTACCACACGGGCTTAACAGAGTAAGGTCTTGGTCCAATGGCAAGGGGATCCACGACGATTGGAGACCAGGCTCTGCTACATTGGCCTAGCACACACACACACAAACATACTGCTACTGTCTTCCTCCCTCCTTCCCGCAGGTCCTCTCATCTTGGGTTTCGTAGAATGCATCGTGGTCCTCCCTGGGCCCTGACGCCGCTGCTGGTCCACGCTGCGGCACTCCTGGGCCTTGACCTCGCTGTTGGGCTCGTCCTCGTTCCTGGGTCCCGGCCTCGGACATGAATGATGTTCTCTCTCACAGGATCAAATTAGCACTGATATTTTCGCGATCCCTGGTCCCGAGCGCCACTTGCGATCCACTAGCCACTAGATCACTAGTCTAGTGGAGAAGCGTAGTCTTGATGGCAGAGGTGTCTGGGAATTTGGGAGCTAAGTTTAAGTGAAGAGCCAGTGCAACCGTCACCGTTACTTCATCAAAGAACTCAATCAATCGCCCATCTCCCCTGGCTTCACCGACCTACATTGGTTACCGGTCCTAAACATCTCAAATTTAAAGTTCGCATCCATGTTTTCAAATCCCTCCATATCCTCATCCCTTCCCTGTCTCTAACATCCACCAGCATTAATACCCCTCCCCAAACTCTTAATTCCTCTGTCTCTGGCCTCTAGTGCATCCCCCCTTCCTTTACCCCTCCATTGGTTATTGTGCCTTCAGCTGCCTAGGACCCAAGCTCTGGAATTCTCTTCCTAAGCCCTTCCATCTCCACCTCCCTTCCTCCTTTAAGACCCTCCTTAAATCACACCTCATTGGCCAAGCTTTTGGTCACCCTTCCTAATATCTTCTACTTTGGCTTGGTTTCCACTTATGCCTTTGAGAAGTGCCATGGAATGTTTTTTTTTACGTTAAAGGTGTTATATAAGTGCAAGTTGGTAACTAAGGCAATTCTTTTCGTCTAAAACCAGGTACGGCAGAGCAGACCCGAAGCTGAAGCGCGATTGTGACATGAGGGTGAGCCTTCAGATGGCATCGGTGCAGTATGTACACACCCAGCGCTTCCAGGCCGAGGTGGTGGCGTTTATTCAGCACTTCACGCAGCTACAGGACGTACTGGGGCGACAGCGAGCAGCCATAGAGGGACAGGCGGTGAGATGTTTACCTTACCAACTACTATGAGTTGAGCAATAAGGGACCAAGAAATTTGGTGTGGTGTCCATTCCAGAATCCTTTTTATTAACTCTGGCTGACTGTCCCTTCTCTAGTTCAGGGGCACGGAGGCCGGTTGTAGCACCCGAGCCGCTGTGCTGGTTGAGATAAGCTAACTTAGCACAGACCTGGAACCATCTCGTCTGTATGGCTCAGTTGCACACTGCTTTTACCAAATATGGCATTTTGAGAGAGTTGGCATCCTCCCATTTGTATTTCAGAGATTCTGCTATCCAATAATTCCACCTGTCACCAAATTTTGCATTCTTTAAGGATTCTGGATGCACTTCTCTATAGAAGGGGAATAGCGTACTGTGCTAGAGTATCTGTATCATGGAAACTGGATGCTGATAGTGCATCATGCGATTTGTTGCTGCTTCAAAACTCTTTTGTTTAGGCATTCAGCTTTGAAGGATTATGCTATCCTCAAAAGTCTATGTCCCACTGACTTGAAACAGTGCCGACAGTGGTGTGCCTTTGAGAAAATTGCTGCTCTGGTGTTTGTCTTCAAGTGTTGCTACAGTCATTGGATGGTGTGAAAATCTTTGAAGACCTCCATATGACAATACAGCAGTCTTGACAGGGTTATCTAGTATGTTGGTTCGTTGTCCTGCGTGTCAAGGAGCCTCAGGCAGGCAGTCTCTTGTCTATTTTTAGCTGACTGGAGCTGGGAAATCGAGGTCAATGCGGTAACATGGTGGAGTTAAGTCATACAGGCTAATAGTCTGGATGCGCAGTGCCATTGAACTGTTGTATGTGTGAAATTATTGATAATGAAAGGAAGCGGTAAGTATTTAGCGCACTGCCAAGTTTAAAGATAAAGAATGAGACTTTGGGATCACTGGATGAATTGGTCTCCTTGCAGTTACTTGACTATTGTACTGTTTTCTTTTACTCCCAGTTTTTCCTTTATGGTTTTGTACTCCAAAACTTTGCTTTGAAAGAAACCCAGTTTTTAAGTTTGCATTTTTAAGTATGATTCAGATTCCATTGAGAAAGAATAACATTAATTACATTTTACTGCTTTGTTTTCTGTGGTTCTTCAGAGTAGTTTGAGATCGATTTTCCTACTTCATTGACGTTGCTGCTTTTTCGCCCGTTTCCGCTGTTTTTTATGCTAACTTTTTTCCTGATCGTTCTTTATTCAATGTTGCCACTAATCTGATTTCATGTACTGGTACCGATGGACTATAGAAAAAATTGCATTCAAGCAAATAGGCTTTTAGTGTAATGCTCATAACTTGTCACCTCAATCTGCTTGCAATACCACTATTAGCAAGTGACTGATGTGCAAGCACCAGATAACTCTCTAGTGTCTACAGGACACAATGCATTCTCAACCTAACCCAATTTGGAAGGTCAGGGGCCACCACCGAGACTTCCGATCCCGGCCCCCAAGTGCTGTTACCCCACCCCCACCCCCATCCCCATCCCAAAGTCTTCAGATCCCTCACTGAGGACATAACTTAGCTGTGGGCTGCTACTAAAGATTTTTGCTCCCAAATTTCTAGGCCAATAATTTTAATTGTACTGCTAGCTGTTTTTCATGGTTAATGTGGACACAGTACAAACATTTCTCTCACCCACCATTACGCTACACTGAAACCCTAGTGACAACACAGTAAACTGAAGTTCTGATGATGGATACACAACTGAAGTGTCATAACTTGTTTCTTCTCGCTAGAGATGCTGACTGACCTGCTATGTAGTTGCAGCATTTTCTGTTATGACAGGACTGCAAAATTTCCTTGCTGCCACTGAACCTTGTTTTTTGTCTTCCTGATGTATTTGTTTCTATTTAGCTTCTATCAGAAGCTGATCTGAGAAAGGAATAGACATTGTGCAAAAGTTGAAGGAAAGCAGAATGGCATAGGCCTAGATTTTTCAATCGGCGTTACTGCTGGTTTTGAAGTAACACTGATTGAAAAATATAGGCCACAGACTCCAAAGGGCACACAGGCCAATAGAGAGAAAAGTGTATTGAAATGATCCTTGAATCAGTGGCATTGGTAATGTAATTACATTGTGTTTTGAGCTTTTTTTAATTTGTATTTTTCTTTGCTTTTTCTCCTTTATTAAGTTGTTCATTCCTGCCTCTCTCTATTCTGTTTCTCCTCAACTCCAAGGAGTGGGCCACAGATTTCACAGCGACATTAATGTTGCTCAATCTAATGGCCTGTGTTTCTGTAGTTTGGGGATTGGCTTCACCAGACTTTTCCCCCTTGCCTCATGAGGGAGCGCTACGCTACAGCTTGGCATTCTTTCTCAGACTGAGTGTTGATGAACTTCACTTGGCAACAGTGAGTGAAGTTGGGGTTCCAGTCCCACAGCCAGCCTTTCTGGCCATGTTAACACGCTGAACACAGTGGCAGCATCTGTTCACGATTTTTAAAATGTCAGTTTAATGGAAGCTTACTATATGAATTTTATACATATGATTTATTCTTTAAAATCAACATTCATAATTCACCAATTAATTTTATCTGCATTTTTTTGAAAATTAAGGAAACTATACTTTGCATGCTCAACTCTAATTAATAAGGGCCTCTTTGTAATAGCAATTCTGAACTCTTACCCCGTTTCCCTTCCCTTTTCATCCTGGTTAACCCTAATGAGATTCAGATGAAGGGTCCCTATGCAAAAAGTTAACCTGCTGTTTCTCTTTTTGATGCTGGTAGATAAGTTATTTATTTCCAGCATTTTCTATTTTAAATTTCCTTACTTAGTGGGTTGAAGGTGGAGTTTGCCTTTGTCAGCAAGGCACCTTGTGGCATTTCTTTGGCAGCTGTTATGTGTATAAATTGATATAAATGGTTGTGTGTCTGAGCCTGTTGCCAGTGTTGTTGGGTTTGGCATTAAACCCTCCGCAGTCAATAGCTAAATATCACAGATGGCATCACTCTGGAATTTTCCGGTGATGTTGCCGATAATTCCACTGCTGTGCAGAATTCTGAGAATAAGGCTAATGAAAAGCAGATGCAGTTTAACACTTGTCCTGCTGAATAAGCAGCAACTCTATATGGTTAGGACACGGAGTACCGTGACATGTGATTTGATCCGCACTCTGCTGAATTAATAAATAACTTGTGGATAGAACAATCCATTTAGCCATAAGTTTCACAAGGTTCATTAGGCATTGGCAGCTCTCCTTGGTGAGATTTTCTGGTGTTGGGTAGGCTCCTTGATGGAATGATTCATTGCCCCCCCCCCCCCCCCCCCACTGCTGTACCTATGGGGGAGGCGAACATTATGTACAGTAGGCACTGACCAGTAGAAATAGATTTTTCTGTTGGCTGGCTGTGGAGAAGTTAACCAAGAATCTGAATCCACCTTGTTGATGGGGTGGGGGGGTATTAGAATCCGACTGCCCTCTCAGGTTAATGTAAAAGATCCCATGGCACTATCCAAAGAAGAGTGGGGCAGTTCTCTCAATATCCTGGCCAACATTTTTCCCATAACCAACACTGCCAAAACAGATTATCTTGTCATTTATCTCACTGCTGTTTGTGGGACCATGCAGCGTGCCTATTGACTGCTGCATTTCCCTACATTACAACAATGTCTGCACTTCAAAAGCACTTAATTGCCTGTTAAGTTCTTTGGGATGTACTTAGGTCAGGATAGGCACTATGTGAATGCAAGTTCTTCCTTTCACAGTAAGTGGTATTGCATTAACATTGTGGGCCAGCAACGGGATTAAAGGTGGCAGATACCTGAGTTTTGTCTGGTGATGTTAACAAAAAGGTCTATGGATCAGGCAGATGTCACATGTTAATGAGGTTAATGCTGCTGAGTACTATAGATTGCAATTGTCACGGAAATGGAGACTGCTTCAGAAACCTAATCCCTCACCTCTGGCCCTCTACATAATAAAGAAGCTTCAAGAAGCCTTAAGTGCTGAGGATATCACTATTTATGTTCAAGGGGGATTCCACAGTTTTGGAGCAATAAAACACACGCACTTTGCAAGTTTTAGTTTTTGACGTTTTCAAGCTGCTGGATCTTCAGTGGTAGTTAGGAAGGCATCACAAGGCAGCAAGTGAGAAGCTATCTCTACAGACAAAAACAATGGCACCCTCTCCCTCTGGCAGTAGTGTTTATTGCTGTTATTGCTGAGGTCCAAAGATGCTAGTGAATACCTCCTCTTTTAGACCTTCCTTTAAAGGTGGGGCTCCCATTAACAGTAGGTCTGTGAAGTAAAGGAGTATTACGATAGTCTGAGACTGCAGCGAATGCAGATTATGTGAAAATTGGATTAAACATTTGCTGTGTTTTAACTGTTAATAGCTTGATGGTTGATAAATGTCTTAATCCACTGCATAGAACAAATCCACCGTGGAAGGAAAGGCCTCTGGTCTAATTGCTACCTGTGCACTAGCTGTCGGGGATAAAAAGGGGCTAGCTTCTACTGTTGGAGCTTTCTGTAAATCATTTCAGTTGCTTTGTATAACAAAAGCTATTGCCTATTTGCGGGATACTATTTTAATCTGATTTCCTTGCACTTTCATTTGCAGTGTTCAGCAAACAATAGAGTGATGTTATGCAGAATACTGACTTGGACATGGTCATTGGTAAATTCCTGCAGCACTGTAAAAGGATCCTGCAAATTGGTGAAATTAACAATGACAAAGGATAATATTTTGCCATTATCCTTTTCCTTGAGCTACTGTCAGATCTCTGCTGTCTGTGAAATGAGTTTTTTAAATTTTTTCTTTGCCCTCTGGTACCTTGCCCAAGTGACTATCATTCATGTGTGAGCCTAGCCAGTGACTTGTCAGCAGGCTGTTTGACCTCAAAGGGCATCGCAGCCAAGCTCAAACCTGTCCTTGCATGACATCCACGTGCATAGTTCCAACAGAGGTTGCTGGATATCTAATTCTTGCTGATTTCCCCGCTAATAACTCAAGATCAGTGTGCCCAGTTCTAGCACCCCTACCACCCAAGGTCATATAACTCCGCAATCTCAAGCCGTCTTGGCGCATATGATTCAGCTACTGAGTGTAAAAGCTCGATAAACCACTTGGAAGACAGTGGGACGAGCTTCTGTTTTCGGCCACCGTACCTTTCTCAATGGCTGGGAGCAACCTAGCAGACGAGCGAGCACAAAGCACATTCTGCTGGCCTGTACAAGTGGGCTGGTCTGCTCAGCCACCCAACAGTTGCAAAGACAGTTGGCTGCTATCCTGAGCAATGTTTATACAGGTAGACTATCCTTTATCCGAACTTCCGAAAACCTCTAAAAACCGAAAGTTTTTTCGTTCAGCGTAAGTCGTGCGCACGACATGACCAGAGTGGCGCACGACTTACGCTGAGCAGGGCAGAGGGTCACAGAGTTCCCTCCTGGGTAGGAGATTGCAGGCCGAGCCAGGCAGTGTGAAGGAGGTACCGGGAGAGTGAACCCGACAATACAGCGGCCCGTCCGATAGCTGCAGCGGCCTGTCCGATATTCTTTTCTTCCCCCCTTCTCCCCCCTGACCCGACCTGACCCCCGACCCGAACCGCGGCCCGTCCGATATTCTTTTCTCCCCCCCCCGCCGACCCCGACCCCCGACAAATTTCCCAATACCTTCTGAAATCCGAAAAATTCCGAAAACCGAAACTCAGCTGGTCCCAAGGTTTTCGGATAAAGGATAGTCTACCTGTATTGCCATCAGGGTAGTGTTCTTACCCACTCTTGGCCTTTTTGGAGGCAAGTGCATCACTGAAGTCAAGGTTGCCATCAGCAACAGCTCAGAAATGAGGAAACCCATGGGATCAGGTGAAATGCTTGTTTTACACCTCGCTCAATATTACTTGCCACTTCAATAGAGAGTACAATCAGGCGGGGTGTAAAACACCCGATCGTGTCAGTTCCCCAATGGGCGGATTAGGTTAAAATTGCCCTTGAGGTCTTTGGCCTAGAAATTCAGTAGCGTTCGCCAGCCGTTAACGCCTTAAGAGGGGTAGATTTCCAGCGCTAGGCACTTAGCGCCCGGGCGCAGTCCGATCTGCGCCTACACCCAACTTCAGTTGACATTTAGCGCCGGCGCAAAGTGTTTGCGCCCGCTCAGCTGCGCGCGCAGCTTATGACGTCATTTCGTCGTGCAACGCTGTTTGTGCGCCCCAAACCGGAAATTCAGTGGCGCCCGCCCAATGTGGGCGTGGCGCTGTTAAGAACTGTGAACTGGAACGCAGCAGAGGCCCTGCGGGCCTTGGGGAGCGCTAATTAAAGGGCACTGAGACTGAACTATAAAGGCCAGCCATTTTGCTGCAATGACTTTAGTGCTTTGGATTTCTGGACAGAGACCAAGGAACAGACCTTACTGATTTGGGACAACATAGGAGAGGTATTTTTGGCTTCTGGCCAGAGCTTGGAAATTAGACTCATTGTGATTTCACTGTTTGCAAGTTTATTATGGGGGTTGCATGGGGTTCCAACCCTCAGTTCCAGCATTATGTGCGAAGGGCTCGCAGACGCTGTGTGAGAGGGCCAGCCATGCCTAGACGCAGAGGGGCCATCAGGCGTCTGCAACGTAGGCCTTACCCACTCGGAATACCGCCAGCAGGTGTCCTATCTCACCATGACTGCCGCGCATTGTGTTAAGAGGCTGCGCTTCAGAAGGGAGGTGGTTGCAGAGATCTGCCAGCTGCTTCACAGAGATCTGCGTCCACAGCTGATGTGCAGGACGTCTCTGTCGGTGGAAGTGAAGGTCACGGTGGCTCTGAACTTTTATGCAAGCGGCTCCTTCCAAGCCGCTGCTGGGGACATAGCGAACATCTCCCAGTTCGCCGTGCATCGCTGCATCCGGCAGGTCACCGATGCCCTTTTCGCAAGGAGACACCAATTCATCTCCTTCCCCATGACCCTAGAGAGGCAGGAGCAGCGTGCAGTCGGATTTGCCAGGATCGCCGACTTCCCCATGGTGCAGGGCGCCATTGACTGCACGCATGTGGCTATGCGGGCACCTATCGACACTGCCGAGGATTACCGCAACCGGAAGGGCTACCATTCCCTCAATGTACAGCTGGTGTGTGACCACAGGCAGCGCATCCTAGCTGTCAATGCCTGCTTTCCAGGAAGCAGCCACGATGCATTTATCCTGCGCCAGACTACTGTGGCTGACATGTTCGAGGCACAGCCTCCACCAAGGGGATGGCTTATCGGGGACAAGGGCTACCCTTTGTGTACATGGCTCATGACCCCGCTCCGCGCGCCCAGGACCCCTGCGGAGGAGGCATACAACGAAAGCCATCAAGCCACAAGGAACATCATAGAGCAAACGATTGGCGTCGTCCAGCAACGGTTCCGCTGCCTGGATCGTTCCGGCGGATCTCTACAGTATTCGCCGGATAGAGTCTCCCAGTTCGTCGTCGTTTGCTGCATGCTGCACAACCTGGCTATCCGCAGAACTCGGGCACTGCCACCTCGCGTTGGACCACCACCTCAGGAGGACGAGCAGGAGGACCATGAGGAGGAGGAGGAGGAGGAGTACCAGCCCAGGAGGGAGCCACAAGGTCCAAGGGCCGTCCGCCGGCGGCTTATTGAACGACACTTCTAGGCCCCCTGTCAGGGAATGGCTTGTGGCAATGAACGCACCTGAATGCAGCCGCTCCGCAAGCCCTCAGCCGGTTAACGCAACAACCACTTGAAACATGACACCTGGACAAGCTGACTAAATAAAAAGCTTTATTTAACAAACTCAGGGCCCTTCCCACATGAAACAGAAAAACAGACAAGACCCCCAAAAAACAGTCACAAACATATCTCACTCCCACAACCTGGGGAGGAATAACAAAAATTGTCCTTCCAATTGGCCTTCATCCTCGGCCTTACCAAAATAAGCCCCCCCCCCCCCCTCCAGAACACAAACACCCCCATATAAAAAAAACAGTTGGCAACACACTCTACTTTGTGTGCCGAGAGGGCGAGTCCTTGTGCAGGCTTCTCCGGCCCCTGCCCGACCTGTTGCTCCGCCTCAACCTGGGCCCTGTGGGTGTTGCAAGGCTAGGGGAAGGCTCCTGAGGGGCACAATGCGTGACGGCAGATGCCCTTGGGGGTCGGCCCTGGAGGGGCCGGCTGCTGACTGCTGCAGCTGTGGCTGGCCAGCATCAGTCTCTCCAGCAGCTCGTCGCACCTTGGCTGGGGGAGTGGCAGTGGCAGCTGCAGCAATGGGGGTAAGCTGGCTGATGCCAGGCGCTCGCTGGTCGCCAGAGACACTGGCACTCGGCCGGCCTGGCACTGCAGCAAGCGCAGCAATCTGGTGAAGGCCAGACCGCTGTGCTGCAGCAGGGCGGCGGGTGCCCTGGCGATGCTTCCGTGACACAGTGAGTGTGGCAGAAGTGAGTGCGCGAACTGCCCTGGTCTGTGCCCGCATCAGATCAGCCAGTGTCTGGACGGCACCACTCATGAACTTGCGACTCGCGTCCTGTGCTGCCGCGAGTTGGTCGACACCCCTGGCCTGTGCTGCCGCGAGTTGCTCGACACCCCTGGCCTGTGCTGCCGCGAGTTGCTCAACACCCCTGGCCTGTGAGTCCCCGAAATTGGCCACATTATGAGCCAGGGACTCAATGGCCTGAGGCAACTGTCCCACAACCCCCATGAACTCGTTGTGGCGCCGCTCCGAGGCCGCGGACATTTCATCAAGGAGGCGCACCTCCTGGGCGAGGACCGTCTCCGGACTGGAGGGCGGACTCTCCCTCTGGGGAGAAGGCCGCCGAGCTGCCCGACCCTTCCCGCGTGCCTGGACGCCACTGGGCCCAGCAACTGCCCTCCCCTGCAACACTCCCCCCCCCCCCCCCCCCCCTCTGGGGAGAAGGCAGCCGTGCTGCCCGACCCTTTCCGCGTGCCTGGACGCCACTGGGCCCAGGAGCTACACCCCCCTGCAACACTTCCCCCTGGCTCTCCTCCAGGCAAGACGTGTCCCCTCCATTGCCATCCCCTGGCGCGGATGAGGGTTCCCCCGATGTGCCGCCTTCCTCTTGGTCCTCGTCGTCCTCCTCTTCCGAGGGACTGGCACTCTCGGCTTCAGGGACCTCCTCCTCACCAGCTGAAAGCAGGAAGGCACAAGAGTAGCTTTAGAGTGAGGACAGGGCGTCAGCGAGGGAGGCATGAGTGGTGCCATTATGCGCATTGGTGGGACAGTGGCAAAAGATGTAGATCTGAAGCGCAAGGGGAACCAGAGAGGTCCAAACGGTCATGTCCTTACCATTGGGTCCCAGCACAGGGTCGGCATCTCCAATAGCAACGGGGCCAGTCACCCGGCCACGCACGAGTCGAGCCACGCTCTCCTCCAGCTGACTGAGCTGCTGGAACTGGGGACGGCCTCCCCCGGTGACAGTCTGGCTCTTCAAATTCCGCGCCAGCTTGGCCTGCAAGAGAAAGGACGGCCTCTAAGTACAGTGTGGTGCCCTGTTGTTGTGTGCACTGCCTCCCATGGTCGAATAGCTTGGCCAGTGTGTTAAGTGCAGAGAGTGCTATTGATGATCATGCCAGTGCCATAGCTGCGGGAGGAGGGCTGGCCATTAGGCCTTTGAGGTCCCTTTGCCCATAATGTGAGGTGCACATGCAAGGATGAGGAGGACACTGGAAAGGGTACTCACCCTGACCAACCGACTGAGGTCGTTGTACTTCTTGCGGCATTGGTCAGCAGTCCTGGGGACATCGCTGTTGGCTGACATCCTCAGGGCGATTTCCCTCCAGGCTCTCCTGTACTGCCTCCTGGGAGCCTTCTTGCCACTGTCCGGGCACAAGATCTCTCTGTTCTTTTCCAACCCCCTAAGCAG
Source organism: Somniosus microcephalus (assembly GCF_052327205.1). Classification (NCBI taxonomy): domain Eukaryota; kingdom Metazoa; phylum Chordata; class Chondrichthyes; order Squaliformes; family Somniosidae; genus Somniosus; species Somniosus microcephalus. The sequence continues at coordinate 25,732,906 of NC_141011.1, forward strand.
CACTCTCAAAGCATGCTCTGAGAAGCGCTGTGCTCGTTCACGGGCCTTCTGCATGGCTTCAGGCGCTATTTGGGTCCACCAGCAATGTTCAGGCCTAGCTGCAGGGCTCCACTATCCAGGGCGTGGCTGCAGGCAAAGTCGACCCTTCCCCCTTTAAGAGCTGGCCGGCGTCAGGGTGTCTGCTGTCAATCAAAACATGACCGCACCTGCGCTGCGCCCGGCCTCGGCGTTATCAGTCCGCACCGCCGGCTTAGCACCTAAAGATAGGAGTGCAACGCCAGTTTCAGCGCTCGCCCAAACTCCTTGGCCAAAGCTACTGAATTTCGGCGAAGTGGCCTCCACTTTCCAGCGGGCGCTAACTTTGCGCCCGCCCGACTTTACCGCCCCAAAAGTGGCTATACTGAATTGTTGAACTATAACCTGGTGTTGTGTGACTTCTTACATCAATAAGCTTAATGGTGGCAGTGGTTGAGAGAGGAATGTTGGACAGGACACCAGGAGAACCGCTGATCTTCAAACAGTACCATGGGATTTTTAACATCCACCTGAAGCAGATGAACAGTTTAATGTCTCATCTGAAATTCCGCATGTCTCAATACTGCACTGGAGTGTGAAAAGCTGGATTATCTGCTCAAGGATTGAGGCTTGAACCCACAATGTTCCGATTCAGAGCCAAGCTGACATGTCAGTGCCTGTTTAAAAAAAATACAAAAGCTAATTAACACCTCTGACATGGGTTGATTAGGCTGCATGCAGTCACTTTGAATGTCTCTGTTGAATAGTCCGCTTAAATTAGTGGTTGTGCACAAAATTGTCATTCCTACTGGCACAGTCAATAACTTGCCTGCCCATATATATTCTGTATAAATGAACCCAGCATAATTACTTTCCGAGCAAACTTCACTGTTAATTAAAAGTAACACTTAAAATGGTGCTAAACTGACCAGCTGTGATGATCTTGAAATGTTGGATATTTTGGCAAGTCCCCACTGCTCAGCCTCTTCTTTGATTTCCTGCTCAGCCGTTTAAAGTGCTAACGTGTTGTTGACAAACAGATGACATTAACCAGCTAGTGTTAATTCATCAACGTGTACTCCACTCGCTGGCACTTCAAACTGCGGAGCGGTGCGTCAGTGACTCTGTGCCGAGGGAACCTGCCACTCTCGGCAATTTTTTTCCCATTTAAAAAGCAAAGCAACAAAATCAGTCATTTCAAATCAGATGGAAAGATGGGTGAAAGTAATCCATTGTTCAACAGGCCTGCAGTTTGCCACTATTCTAGCGGAAATAAGCATTGATTGTACACCTAATCAGACAGAGCAATTATCAGTTAGTATCTAAAGAGAAAATACATATTTTGGCATTTTGGGTGTATAACCTTCAGCTCTGCCTGTGTGCATTTCTAGCATTTTCTGTTTTATTTCAAATTATCAGTTTTCTTTACTAGAACAATATCAATTTATTTTTCACTTAAGATGTGTTTTTTTTCTACAATTTTGTGACCTTACCAGTTGATTTCAGTAAAATAAACTCTTAAATTAAATAATTTCTCAATACTGCATTGTTTTTTTCTTCTTCTAAAAATTATGTAATTAACAGCCAGTCCTTTGGAAACAACAGGACTTTGTATTACTAATCTGAGCCAAGGTGAAGACCTTGAAGAAAGGGACAGTAATTGTCTACTACATTTCTTAATTGAATATATTAGTGCAGAACGGTTTGAATGCAACTCGGTCCCTGTTACCCGTTTTTCATCATTTTAAATGGTTTTGTAAGTAGAATGTCTAAGTTTGCAGGTCATACATAGTTGTGTGGGAAAGCAGAATGTCCAAAAGAGAGGGACAGTGTTCAGAAAGATCTGGAAACAAATAGTAAATGTAAGTATACAGTGAGGATATATTATTAGACAAGGCGCAGCAGGACAATGATTTGGATCTCCTTACTGACTGACTGAGTAATGAAAGTACAGCCCAAATAAAACATTTGTATCTACAGGTAAATCCACAAAGAGCTGGTATTAATATTCTAAAACCGCAGTCATAAGGGTTCAAAAAGGAGCATCAAAGATGGTAAAATTGTAAACATCAGTTCATGGTCACCTGTTGTGGTATAGAAAATATTCTGAAGAAGTATTGAAAACAAGTCTGGGATTCAGTGTGTTGCGTCACAGAATGTTATGTTCCAGCTCCTCCTGCAATAAATTCTGATCTCGGCTGTGGAATCAGTCAGGTTATTTTTGGTGTGGACGGCTGCTATTAGGTTATCAGTGAACATGTCGGGTATTGCCCCTCCAGACATGGAAGAGCAACCATAGCCAAAAGAAACAGACATTCTAGTAATCTTCACCATCCACCACACTGCTCAGAGTAGACTGAATTTGAGGCACAGTTTATATGCTGTCAACCCTCTCAATTCCAGTGAAACAGTGGAGATTTAACGCCTGGAGAACACATCTACAGAATAAGTCACATTGTGGATATCGAACCTGATGAGCATCTCCCAGCTGAAGTCCCGGAACCGCGACCAATCTGGCAATGCCTCAACTGCTTACGCACTGGTACTGGTTGTTCAAAAGTAATGATATGGGAGCAGGGTTACAATGACAGTGACTAAGTGACATGCGATTGTGGTGATGAGCGGCAAACAATGAACCATCTGCTCCACTACGAACTTCTGTCTTAGTCCTGTAATGCTACTGACCTTGCCAAATACAACAATAATACCGAGGCATGTGTTACCTTGTGGCAGGGAGTGGTATGAAGATACAATACAATGACAAGTGAATAAACTATTCAACATAATCTTTTTCTCACACTCTATAAATGGAGTTACATTGTGTGGTTTACCAAACAATTTGTTATGACTCCAGAAGCAGGGAACAGTTGAAGGTACCATTTATTTTAAGGGCAGCTCCTACAACAGCAAATTGCATTTTTATGGAGCCATTAAAATAGAAAACGCCCCACGGTGCTTTATAGAAGAGAAATGGAAATGTACAAGTGTTAAATGAGACGGCTGAAAACGTGGTTGAAAATCTAGCTAGAGACTTTTGAAGCCTAAGAGAGAAATATCAAAGTGGAGGCATTTAGCGTGAGAGTTTGAAAGGGTAGTGTCAAGACAGCCCCTTGTTGGAGCAGAGGGTCAGGGAATGCACAGGAATCTAGAATTGGAGGGCTGTAGAACTTAGCTGAGACACAAGTCTTGAGGGGCTGGCAGAGGCAAGGTGGGGGCGAGGCTAAGGAGATGGGTTTTGAATTAGATGCGTCAAGGAACAGGAAGTCTGCGAGGGTGATGAGTGTGAGGATCATTTGGGACAGTAGAGTTTTGGACGAGCTGGAGTTTGTTATGGTTTATCTAATTAACTATCCAGTAAATAATGTAAACAACTAGAAAGTGTATACATGTGGCAGAACTGTAAGACTCAATGTCCAAATCTTTGTGGGCTGCTTAAGTACATACCACAGAGCCTCAGAAGCTACACGTAATTTTAAACTAATTGCTATATATCTCACGAGATTTAGATACTCTGATTTTGGATTGTTCTGCGATGAGGCAACAGCAGTAAGAATAGCCCTTGCACAGTTCTAGGCTCATGAAATTCAGACCTGTCAAATCAGTGAGAGTAAGTATGAGAAACTGAATCATCTGGTGTTTGTGGGGTAGGTTGTCAGGGCTTGCAGATTGCATGTTTGCCCACAGGTTGTAATTTGAACACCACAGAGTAAGATCAGGCAAAGCACAAGATATATTCTGTATAAAACTGACCCTTTCAGTGCTAGTAAGACAATATGGTATGTGAAACTAGTTGAAAGTACTATAAAAGTTAATGACTTAATACAAAAGCAAAATACTGTGGATGCTGGAAATCTGCAATAAAAACACACAATGCTGGAAATACTCAGCAGGCCAGGCAGCATCTGTGGAGAGAGAAAAACAGTTAACATTTCAGGTTGATGACCTTTTTGTCGGAACAGTTCTAACAAAAGGTCATCGACCTGAAACGTTAACTCTTGTTTCTCTCCTCCATAGATGCTGCCTGACCTGCTGAGCATTTCCAGCATTTTCTGTTTTTACAGTGACTATTAATGTTCTTATTAAGGGTTATACCTGAAATATGAAACCTGTCTTTCCTCTTTACAGGCACTGACTGATCTGTGTATTCGCAGCATTTTCTGGTTTTGGTTTTGCTTTCGGATTCTAGCATTTGCAGGTTTTTTTTTTTCCATAGCTAATTATCTTTTTCTTCTCTTCCTTCCCATCTTCTTTGGGGATTCTAGGTACGAGACCGGGCACAGAGAGCCTCTCGGATCCTGCTCGACATTGAGGCTGGCGCTCCAGTCCTCCTGATCCCAGAAAGCTCCAAATCAAACCGGCTGATTGTGGCAAACCTTGGTAAACTGAAAGTGAAGAACCAGTTCTTGTTTGCTAGGTCGCCGGGTACATTCTCGCTGCGAGACAAGGTAGAAAAAATTACCATGGTTCATGTCTTTTTCCCTCAACTGGTGAGAATTCCTTTAATTTGTCCTCTTTTGTTATGTTTTATCTTTTCTTGCCAGTTTTCCCTCATTTAATGTTATCACAGAAATCACAGAAACCTCACAGTACAGATAGAGGCCATTTTGGCCCATCGAGCCTGCACCGACACATATCCCACCCGATCCCCGTAACCCCTACACCAACACATATCCCACCCTATCCCCGTAACCCCACGTATTTAATCCCCCCTAACACTAAGGGTCAATTTTTATCATGGCCAATCAACCTAACCCACACATCTTTGGACTGTGGGAGGAAACCGGAGCTCCCGGAGAAAACCCACGCAAACACGGGGAGAATGTGCAAACTCCACACAGACAGTCACCCGAGGCCGGATTCGAACCCGGGTCCCTGGCGCTGTGAGGCAACAGTGCTAACCACTATGCCACCGTGCACGTGTTCTAGAAATGCTTATTTAGAAGGAAGACTGCATCCTTCAGCTGTTTACTAAGGAGGAGGACGCATAGTGTTTGGAAATTTGATATGGTACAGGAGACTGCTGAGTACCTTTTGGTCAACAGTCGTTATAGGTTGATCTCGTCAAGCTCCCTCTGATCAACCTTCAACATTTTAGTATTCCGTGCACTGAATGTAGAAAATATCCCAAATTCTGCTTCATATAGGGGAAATGGAAGAGTACAAGTTAAGTAAGATGACTGAAGTCGTGGTTGCAAATATAGGTTTTGAGACTTTTCAAGGCTAAGAGAGAAATAGTATGGTGGAGGGAATTAGGGAGAGAGTTTGAAAGAGTAGGATCTAGGCAGCCCATTGGTGGAGCAGAGGGAAAGGAATGCATAGGAATCTAGAATCGGAGGGTTGAAGAGCTTAGCTGTGACATAAGTCTCGAGGGCTGGTAGAGGTAAGATGGGGGCGAGGCCAAGGTGGGATTTGCAGACGAGAAGGATAGGGTTGAAAAGTTGAGTTTATAATTTGGGTTTTTATTATTTTTCTCATCTTTCACTTGTAAAGACTGATGGAGTTTACATTAAAGCCACTTTAGGGCTTTCCCTGATGGCTCAGTTGGTAAAAGCAGAATATAACCGAGCCCCACAGACCAGAGGTTCTGGGTTGTGATCCCCAGTTTATGCGGGGATGCTGCAGTTGGCTTTGGCACCCCAGGCTAGGCAAGGGAAAAATCATAGATTTCCTGCTGGAAATTGTGGGCAGGTTGATGTCGGGCGAGGTCAGTATCTGGCTCAGTTGTGACATCCTGCATAGTCAAATAGTCTGTTGATACAGGAAACTTTGTGCTATCCGGCACCGACGGGACCGAGCTGTTGCCGTCCCATCAAAACTGCCGGACAAACCAGCGCTAATGTTGAAACATATGGAGATTTTGAGCTCCATATCTGGCAACAAACCCTGTTGCTTAGCAACAGCTTCTAAACAATCGGCCGTACCTTGCAAGCGTCTCTGTCGCTTAGCAACAGCTTCAGTGAGACCTTGCAGAGCCTGACTGGTGGAAAAAAAAGCAACGAAAAGAAAAAAACCTAACGAAACGGCTCCTGATTTTTGCCGGTGGCTCGAGCATTCCGGACAGTTAACCTCCGGATAAACCAAAGTTTCCTGTATTCATGATCTCAGTTCACAAATAAAGTACAGCCATTTGGGCAAGGTAGCCTGTTGAACCGTGCCCTCAAAACATTTAGCGGTTTTATGAGGGAAGAGGAAAAAGGGTGAGAACGAAGTGAATAATTTGCAGCTAATTACTCTTGCATCTATTATTTATTGGGACTGATGGTTAGGTTTATATTAAAAACATGTAAGGATAATGATTTGGATTTGGTTTTCAACTGAGGTTGAGGCAGTGTTGGCAGGATAATTAGGTTCCTGTGTTTGACCTGGGGCTGAGACTATACTGTGAGGATAATGAGTGTCTGCTACATATTCCTGGTTTAAGATATTGTCAGGATAATGGATGAGCTGTATATACTTAATCTGGAATTCAGGCTGTCTAGTAAGGATAATGACTGTGATCCAAAAGTTGACTTGAGACTGACAATGATTTGTGATTCCGTATTGAATCTGGGCTGTGTTGTCAGGCTAATTGCAAGTTTGTTGGCATTTAAGCTATGCTATCAGGTAATGACTGATGTGCTGTGCATGACCTGGGGTGGAGGCCGCGTTGTCAGGATAATAGCTCGTATCCTGTACATGACCTAGGATTGAGGCTGTCTGGATAATGAGCATTTCCTATGTGACAGGAGTTCAAAAGACTGCATTATCCAGCATTCAGAGCCCTTACTCATTGGTACAAAATGTACTCTTCAAACTTCAGTCATGTACAGAATTGATTAAGTCTAAACATATACATGATAATCGCATTAATTTTGTATTGAATGCAGTGCAGTGTAAGTCTTATTTGTAAATTCCAAATGTCAAAGGAATACTAAAACTGTTGGACAGTAAGTATAATTAAATGCAGGATTTTGCTGGTGATCTGTAGAAAGCTAACACACGATTCATTTAATCTTTTGCATTCACTGCATATTTGAAACAGTTTCATTATTTTTAGTTAATTTCTGCTTTGTCAATATGTGATATTATGGAGATTTAAATATTTTTTTGCCCTTTTTTCTTTTTCTGAGAATTTGATTTTGCATGCCAATTCATACAAGGACCCATCATTACTGGAGGTACACAGAAAAGATCACCTGTTTGTTTGAAAGTTTTTGCAGAGGTGATGTGGTAGTATAGCACTTCCTTTTGTGTGTTCATGAACTTTTCAAAGTGCCTTCCAAGCCTTTTCCACCTATGATAAATGATTATATATAGTAGATAGTTCTCATCTGCGCACTCCAAAGGCTGTCCAAGTGTTTAATAATGATGCAGATTTAGATCAGTGTTGTAAAAAATGATTATGGTTGTGAATGAATGTGCGAGTCTTCAAATGAAGCATTCTTTTTCATTAACTGCCGTTGACTTGTGAAACTTCTGTGTTCGAAATTTCAATAATGGTGGTTTTCATGCCTTAACAGTGCATTCAGATTTAGGATTTGGTACTTGAAATTAGTGGGTTGAGGTGATGAAGGGTATCTCACCTCTCGGTGCTGAGATGGAATGAGTTGGTAAAGTGTACTCGCACCTCTCAATTTTGAGGAGAAAATAGATTGGTAAGATACTTCCCGTCCTTCCATGTTGCGGGGGGAGCTTTCACTGCTGTCATTGTTTAGGATGGAAGTGTATCTGAGAAAGCACTCTTGTGCCCACTCTGTGTGTGCAAGAGGGGAGAGTGTGTGTGTCAGCATTTGTGTGAATGAGTTTGTCTCTAGCTGTTTGGTGAGGTTTAGATGAGGGTATGTCTCTTTGATTTGTATATGAACACTCAGATCTTTCAACAACCAGTGCATCTAAAGTGGGGTGTGTGAGACTTTGATTTGACCCCAGTTCCTGCATGTGATGTATTATTTGAGAAATACCCTGCTCCAGTTTGGACTGAAAGCCCTGCCTGTGCCCCATGTTCCAGACACCTGCATGAAAATTGCTTTTTGTTCTTTATAGTTCTTAATATCATGTTGAATGGCCCTTGGGGATCATTGTAGTACATGATCCCATTCAACTTCAGTGAAATCAAGATAATTCATTGTAGTGAGTTGTCACAGAACAGTCTATGCTACATGGTGTATTATGTGGAAGAACTGTCATCGCAGTTCAAGGTAAACCATTTGGCCAGGAAAGCAATGCAGTTTAACCTAGGCTCAAATGGATTATGAAAACCTTATTTCTGAGTGGGCCTGATGTTTGTGTGTGTCATGTTCCTGCTACATGTTGTATTTATACTACAGGTAGAAATGTACACACAAACTGGTAGCTGAGTTATTTTTTATTCTGTTTAATTCTCTTGTAATTAACTATTCTCAGAGGAACTTGTTGCATCCTAATAAAAGCGTTGTCCTGTAGATACTGATTCAGAACAAAAGGTACAGAAAATACCTCTGGTACACATACTTGTGCAAACAGACACATGCACGCCAATGCACACAAACACAACACATGAACACACATGTAAACACAACATACTTCTCACATTTAGCTAGTCATACCTAGCACAAAGGAAGATGGTTGTGGTTGTTGGAGGTCAATCATCTCGTCCCAGGACATCGCTGCAGGAGTTCCTCAGGGCAGTGTCCTAGACCCAACCATCTTCAGCTGCTTCATCAATGACCATCCCTCATAAGGTCAGAAATGGGGATGTTTGCTGATTGCACTGTGTTCAGTTCCATTCGCAACTCCCCGGATAATGAAAGCAGGACCTGGACAGCATTCAGGCTTGGGCTGATCAGTGGCAAGTAACAGTCACGCCACACAAGTGCCAGTCAATGACCATCTCTAACAAGAGAGAGTCTAACCACCGCCCCTTGACATTCAACGGCATTACCATCGTCGAATCCCCCACCATCAACATCCTGGGGGTCACCATTGACTAGACCAGCCACATAAACACTCTGGCTACAAGAGCAGGTCAGAGGCTGGGTATTCTGTGGTGAGTGTCTCACCTCCTGACTCCCCAAAACCTTTCCACTATCTACAAGGCACAAGTCAGGAGTGTGATGGAATACTCTCCACTTGCCTGGATGAGTGCAGCTCCAACAACACTCAAGAAGCTCGACACCATCCAGGACAAAGCATCCTACTTGATCGGCACCCCATTCACCACCTTAAACATTCACTCCCTCCACCACTGGCGTACCATGGCTGCAGTGTGTACCATCTATAAGATGCACTGCAGCAATTCGCCAAGGCTTCTTCGATAGCATCTCCCAAACCCGCGACCTCTTCCACCTAGAAGGACAAGGGCAGCAGGCACCTGGGAACACCATCACCTGCAGGTTCCCCTCCAAGTTGCACACCATCCTGACTTGGAAGTATATCGCCGATCCTTCATCGTTGCTGGGTCAGAATCCTGGAACCCCTCCCCCACCCCACCCCCCACCCCCCCTCCTAACAGCACTGTGGGAGTACCTTCATCACACAGACTGCAGCGGTTCAAGAAGACGGCTCACCACCACCTTCTCAAGGGTAATTAGGATGGGTAATAAATGCTGGCCTTGCCAGCGATGCCCACATCCCAGGAACAAATTAAAAAACAAACTTCTGTACGATAGGATATACAGCTGGTCAGGCAAATTTGAAATATATCTTGAATTTTGCATGTGGCTGTTGACAACACATCATTATTTCCTTGTTCATCCTGAGCCGATCCTGAGCCTGAGTGCACTTCATTTTTATGTATATATAATCAGTAATTTGCCAACTAAGATCATAAGGTTCCACCTTCTTTAATCTCTGCTGTCATTTGGTCAAAGTTCTTTGTAAAGTCTCCCTAACTGTAGCCCTCACTAACCTCCCATTCTATGAATTAATTGCAAAACGATAAAAGCAATATCATAGAGAATTTAACAGCCAGCACTTAGTGCAGCACAGAGACCTACTGCCTGGAGAAATGATTAAACTTGTATTGGCTTGCAGTGAAGAAGCCAGTTATTCTGCAGGCGTGACCCGTTGGGCTGCCCCACAGAGGGTGGGTCTTCTGACTGCTGTTGTCGTAAGAATGCTTAACACGCTTGGTGAAAATTTACCTCTGCACTATTTTACTGTTGGCATCAACCTATTTATTTTTACACTTGTATGTAAGTACCAAGAGTGATTTAGCATGAGTGCTTTCAGTGTTCATATGAGAAAAGCACTGGTTGGAAAGTCTCCCCACAGCTTAACTCTTAAAGGGGAAGGAAAGCCTAGTACTTTTTATTCAAAAAAACTCTCCCTTTTTATGTAATTTTTTTTGCTTTTTTTTTTAAGTGGCCTGACAGCTGCTTTGGAGCCGCCAGCTCCAGGAAACTACGCTCGAGACTTGGAATGCAAATTTACTAGTTTAAGTCGTCCCGACAATGTGCTTTTATTATGCATTCATTGTATGCTGAAATGACAGGCTACTGACCCTACAAAACCCAACTCATCGTAGCCAGAACTTAATGCTGCAATGTAAGCTTTTCAATAAACCTGACTGGTCCGGGACAGGATTATGGCTTTACTGCTACTGAATGAGCTTATTGACATCCCATCGATTCACTGCAAAGTAGAAGCAGTCTAGTAGTTAAAAATAAGTTCACACTAATCTGCTGAAGAATGCCACTGGCTACAAAAATGCACTAATACCTGTCATTACTGCACTCGCATGAAACCCAGATATTCTTAAGCTACAAAAATGGCAAGAACACATTATTTCTTCTTCTCAATATGAACTGTCTGAAACTGAAGATACAGTATCATGTTCAGGTTCTTGTGACTGCTGAAGCACCAATGTTGCTAAAAGCATGGTAATTTCAAAAGGTCATTGTGCAGACTAACCACTAATTTAAAACAGGCTGGTTCTACAAGGATATGGCTGCAGTAGCACGCCTGTTTTTTTTCTTCTGTCCTGAAGGCAGTGACTCATGCTCGGGTTCCATTCCACGGTGCTGGGTTCACCCCAGTACCTTACACAAATGGCACTTGTCCCTCTGTGAGCCCAGACAGTGAGCGTTAGCAGGCTATTGGACTGTGGATAGCAACACAGCCGACCTCAATCCTGTCCTCTCCTCACTTCCACAGATTTGCCTCTTTCTAACAGTGAACAATGGATAGTGACCAGGAGAGAATGCCCTGCCTGATATTTTAATTTGATTTTCAGAATTTATAATTTTTCATTTCATCTCCAAAATGTTTCATCCAGGTCAAGTGATCAATCCTAACTCTTTACATTCTTTCTCATATTTCCTTCAAATTCATATATGCACAATCTAGATAAAACATATTTTGTGTGACATTCATTCAAGGGCCAAAACCATTGAAATGTGCTTCTGCGATGACTTATTGCCAACCTCAGATTGTTGCTACAGTAAAACTTGCTCATTCTACCTACCTGCAAATGCAGCTGTCACAGCCAAGAGGACTCTCTCGTATTCAAATCTTTTATAAGTTTTGAGAGTGTGGACTGGAGCATCCGCGTGCTTATTAGATTTAAATAAGCCTGCTTACATTTTTAAAGTGCCTAGGAGGTCCAGTGAAACCCCTGAACACTTTAAAAACTTGATTTGCCATGTTGGTGTGCAGCAGTGTGAAGTGTCCTCACACTGCACCCGTAGTATGGTACCAGAATCGGACTCTTTTTCAACCAATGCAGGAGTGGCAGTATAACTCCATCAATGAAGAGATATGGCCAAATATGTTAAATTGTAAACATGCAATCAGTTTAATTTTGCATTGGGAGTGATCTGCATTTGTTGTATAAAAGTAGTTAAATGTTTTTTTCTGTAGCAAACACTCCTGAAGTTTAAAATATGTAATCCATAATCCCCTCTCCTTCCTATTTTACATTTCCAGCCTAAAGGGTTGGGCACTGAATGAGTCCTTTTTTTTGTAACTAGGCACTAGAAAGTGCAGAAGGATTAAATTGTCCTTTATCCTTTTAAAATTTTGTGAGCATTTGAAATCTCTCTCCTCCCTGAGTTGTTTGATCTCCCTGACCTTGGACACCACCTGTGTTTGAGATAAGTGTTCAGCGTAGTCCCAGGTCTCTGCCTAACGCCACTCAGGAGACGTGATTATGCTCAGGAAGAGATCGAGACTCTTTCTTCCCCCCCCCCCCCCCCCACCTCTGCTTATGGGAGACGCTTGGCTGCACGAGATGCCATCAACACAACTGATATTGGTGGGGGTGGGGGAGAGAATCCAAATTTGCCTCCACCACTTCAATGGCGGCAAATGTTTAAATCAGCAATTACTTTACGCCGTAATATTTCAGTAGTGTTTTTGGAATTACATATTTTAAACATTTCATTGCGAGGGTATGCTGTTTTAAAATTCCATGTTTAGCTTTTTTTTTTGCTGCTTTCTGATAGCTTTTGGCCTTTTTGTGACAGGGTCCTGAGAATTCCCCCCTGCCTCAGGATACCCCACTATACAATCAGAAGACGACGACGACCAGCACAAACAATCCTCAGTCCGTTCCCCGCAGACCGGACAAACTGAGCACTGGGGCCAGCTCCTCCGATAAAGCAAATCTTAATAAGCCACCAAGTGAATCTGGACTGAGCACACAGTGCAGATCACAAGAGGGGCATGACCAGCCACAGATTGCGGAGCTGCAGGAATCTGAGGGTAAGAAAGCAAGTTCTACACAAACTATTCCGAGAAGCTGTCTTTACCTTGAGAAACTAGCTATAGACTGGAGAGAACATTTATAGATATGAAAAAAGTCTAGAAGCTCAACATATATTCACTTAAATATCATTTGGAAGGAAAGAGGCTCTTTGTGGATCTGAACATGGGAAGGTTAAATCTTTGTAGTTTACAGTGACATCAGCCACTATTAGGAACTTCCTCATCTATTGATTGGTAAACAAAATAAAATTGTAACATTTTTGAGACCTCACTATGAATCCTTCCCTTTTTCAGAAGAACATATCTGCCTACTGGACTGCATCGTGGTAGACCTACAAGACATGGACATCTTCACTGCGGAGAGACACCCCAGAGACCCTGCTGGAAGGCTGGAGAGCTGTGGTTCGGACCTGCTTTTTCCATCTTACCTGGTGAGACATCTAGATGGGAACCTGCTGAAGGAGCGATGCTGGCTGAAGCTGCAAGTTGAGCGGAACCTGGATAAGTGAGTGTTTACTCTTCACCCAGCTGCTAGGGTCACTGCAAAATGGAGATCCCACTGCTAGAAAAATTTGTGTTTGAAGTTCTCATTTTTGACTACTTGCAATTTTTATATATTATTTGGTTTGTTTGGTGTATCGGTACCAATTTGCTGCAGGAAAATTTCACTTAAGCCTTTAATTGCATTTTAATGTGTGTGTCTGTTTCTTCTGTGATAATTCAGTTAGAGTGTTGAATTATGAGGAAACGTTGAAAACCTGGAATCTTCAGTCTTGAATGGCAGGGGACCTTACAGTGGAATATAAGATATTATGTAAAATGGAGAAAGATAATCCCGGACACTCTTTCAAATTAAAGCACGAGTAGGGTACATGGGTGTAAAGTAGTTAAAGGCAAATTGAAGACTAATGTCAAGAAGCACTTCTTCACACAAAGTGCGATTAATATCTGGAATGGTCTTGGGTAGAAGATTGGAAACAAAGTCAAGTCATTTGGGAGGCAATTAGACACTGATGGGATGATTGTAGAATGTTACAACACAGAAACTAGCATTTGGCCCATCAATTTCGAGCTAGTGTTTCTTCTCACATGAACTGCCTAGTCTAACTCCAGTCTCCTTTTCTCCATAACCATTTAATAATTCTGAATGCAACTATCTAATTCCCTTTTAGAAGAATTTATGGACTATGCTAAAGAAGTCCATATTGTAACCATTTCTCCATGTAAAGAATTTATTCTAATTTCCCCTTAAATTATTTTTTTGTGGTTATATAGATTGTCCCCTTATTACTCTCCTGCTGACCAGCGGAAACATTCTATCACCATTTTAACTTATCGTAGTCCTTCATAATCTTGAACTCTATCACATCACCCTTTAACCTTGTCAGGTCCAGTGGAAAAAAGCCCTACTTCTCATAATTGTATGAAAGAATAAGTCGTATTGGCTGAATGGCCTCCCTCACCTCGACTTATTCAGATTGTTCACAACACCAGCGACAATCTTAAAGCCACCAATACTTCATTATCACGTTATACACTCAATACTGTCTTTCAGATACAACTCAAGTTTGGAAAGACAAAATATATAATTGTTTTGCTGGATGTTTTCCACAGTTCAAGTGGACAAAGCTCAATGTTGGACCCATCATTATGTTTTACTAAAACCCTTGTGCTAAGACTACCATGAAATGTTTTTGTTTTGCATACTCTACATTGAATTCTGCATGAGCAGGAATATTTGTACATTGACTGCATGAACAACAAGAGTGGTACTTTTCTAAACAGACTCCTGCAGGCCCTGTGTAGCAACTGATACATTTATTGTGTGTTGAAAAAAATGAGAAGTGATCCATATAGTTCAAGTGGGGGGGGGAAGGTAGTTGGCAGAAGCTCACTGTCACTTATGGAGATATCGGAGAAGATATTGGAGGGCTGCAGCACCTGTACTTGACCCCTGCATAACCCAGCCCCTTTAGAGAGGAACAGAGAGTTGCAGAGGTTGAATAATGAATGTTATTGAAGGTGACAAGGGTAGATATGACCTATGGGAAACACAATGTGTTTCTTTTTCATTTTCTGGCGTTTTGGTTGATTACATTCAAGGGCCAGGGAGAAATTTCACAGATTTTTAATCTTGGAGGTTGCTTACCTATTTAGCAGATTGAGAGGTAGGGCAAAGTCTATGAGAGGAAAATTGTACGTGGCCTGTAGGTCAAAAGGGCTGAACCACCCATTGTTTTCATTTCACACTTCATTTTATGTTTTTGGGTTAAACCTAGTAATTGTGGAAACGCACAGAATGAAATATTTCTGTCAGCTAAACTGTGCCTGCTCGTGATGACCTATATGTGTTGATTTAGGGAGATCAGCCACGCTGTCCCTGACACGACTATCCATGGTAGTCTGTCGTCGGTGCACTGCTCTCTGGATCTTAGTAAATACAAACTGATTCGTGGATTAATTCAGAACAACTTGGGGGAGCCCATTGAAGAGTTCATGAGGCCGTTTGACTTACAAGACCCCAGCATACATGTAAGTATAAAAAATAACAGGACCTAGAAATGTTTAGAGGAGGAAATTGAGCAGGAAAGGGCCAGGGACGAGATTAATTCTGTTCCTGCAAGATACTCCTCGGTGACCTTGTTTTCTGAGAACATCCTCTTACTGTAGACGCTAACATTAATTTTCTTCCAATTGTTCAATGTTGCACTGCTTCTACACAGCAAAATGTCCAAAGTGTGTATGACTGAGGTCTCCACATTAAGTGTTGCTGAACCTGGAGTGTGTGTATGACCGAGGTCTTCACATTAAGTGTTGCTGAACCTGGAATTTCTTCCTCTGCTATCCTACATCCTGGTTTTCTCTCTCTCTTCCTCTCTTCCTTTCTTTTCTTTCTTTCTTTTCCTTTTCTTTCTTCCTCTTCTCTCCTCTCATTCTTTCTTTCTCTCTCCCCCTCTCCCATATATAAATTTGGAACATAGATGTTCAGAGGACCTCTGGTGGGTATTGGATGTCTTGAAAATTGTCAGAAAGAAAAATAAAGTAGTGTTTAATTGTAAAGTAAGCTGCCAACCTTTCAGGTTTCTAAGTAATTTGCAGTGGTTCTATTTGTAGTACATTTTGTTTCATTCTTATCTGCTGTTGAGCAGTCCTGGCAGTACTTACCTAATTATCAGAAGTCAGAAGGTTGTGGGTTCAAGTCCCACTCCAGGGACTTGAGCACATAAAGCTAGGCTGGCACTCCAGTGCAGTGCTGAGGGAGTGCTGCACTGTCGAAGGTGCCGTCTTTCAGATGAGACGTTAAACCGAGGCCCTGTCTGCGCTCTCGGGTGAACATAAAAGATCCTACGGCACTATTTTGAAGAAGAGCAGGGGAGTTATCCCCGGTGTCTTGGCCAATGTTTAGCCCTCAATCAACATAACAAAAACAGATTATCTGCTCATTATCACATTGCTGTTTGTGGGAGCTTGCTGTGCGCAAATTGGCTGCTGCGTTTCCCACATTACAACAGTGACTACACTTCAAAAAAGTACTTTATTGGCTGTAAAGCGCTTTGAGACGTCCGGTGGTTGTGAAAGGCGCTATATAAATGCAAGTCTTTCTTATGGGATGTGGCACGGTACGCACAGTTTGGTTATTAGTTGATCCACTTATAGTTCAAAATCAGCTATTCGCAACCATGTCCTGAAAAGCCGTGCCAATCCCTGTAGAATTGCTTTACGTTAAATGAGATGAAACTATGTTTGTTCTCATCTCTGTTACTAGTACTAATGATTGCTTTAAGGCATAATTAGGATGCAGAAAATGCTTGAACAGTCTTTGGCAAAGATTTCAAAACATTGAGAGAGATTTGACTTGGTTTGTGAATTTCTGAGGGATGTAAGTGCTGGAGAAAAGGGGCACTTTCCCATATTGGGCAACTAGTATCTGCTTCAAGCATTCTCAAGTCATTAATAAGAGAGAGATATGTAGAGTAAAGCTGCCTCTACTCTGTCCCAACAATGCTCTTCAGTCCCAACCTAAAAAAGGAACTCCTGCTGCACCAGTGTGACATACTTCTATTTCCAACACTAACCATCTGGTGGCCTCGCTGAGTGAGATTGCCAATTAGTGTCAAATTAAAGACAGTTTTGCCCTGTGGATCAAACTCATTTCACATGGGATTCTTGCAGATACAGGAAGCTTTTGTTCCATTATTCTAGTCTGGATTTAAACCAGGTTCCAGAGATTGAAGACCAGTGTTTAATCCACTGAACATCCTTTAAATCTCCCTGTCAATCATGCACTATTCTCTGGCAGTGTGAGAGAGCAGGCAATTTGCTGCCAAGTCCATGCCAGTGGCTCCCTGTAACAAGACTGAAGGAATTGTGAAATACCCACTGATTCCCATCCTTTCCTACAAGAAGCATCTCTGCTAAGTGCCTTACCTGACAGCCCAGGGAGCTGGGATAATTTTAAAACATGATGGGCCATAATTTGCTGTCAAAATAACAGTGAAACTAATGGCACTCGTCGTAATTAATGCACAAATAGTACAGCAATTTCAGAGGCGGTGCAGATGCGTGGTTAAATTCAAATATCCAAAAGTTGCTGTCCAAATTGCGCCGCTCTACCACTAGCTTTGCGAAAATGGCATCTCGCTGTTTGCCTCACCGTTGAAATGCATTGAATGGCGTGAAGTTGCTGTATTTGTGCGGTAGATACGAACTAAACTCGCCACAAAGTTAAATCGTGTCCATTTCAGTCTAAGTACCCTTTTAACGACGTGATAAATATTCATTACCAACAGCCAACCTCTCTGGCAATGAAAATTAACTACTGCAAGCGTGGAGTCTCATTCCTTCAAGCTTTAACTGTTGGAAATTTTTTTAATGTAAAAAAAATTACTCTTCCTTTGTGTCTCTCTCTCTCTCTCTCTCAGTCCAATGTCTCTTTCCCTCCCTTTATTTCTCTTTCTGTACCTGGTTTGACATTGAATTCACTCACTCTAATTTACACTTCTTTCTCCGTCCTTGCGCTGTTAATTTCACAATCCTTCAATTTGGTTGGTTAAGGAGATAGACAGTTGCTTGGCCTGTTCACTCAGGTCCCAGATGCCCTGTTTTCCTCACTGCGGCGTTATCGGCTCACACTTTCAGCAACTTGCCACGCAAAAGATTAAAAAACTTAAATGTGCAGGGGCAAGTCTAACTAACGGCAGACACCGCTTGATGCCCTGCCACAGCAAATTCTGGCCCACTGTAACATGAAAGTTTGATGAACAAGGTTACTGGGTGCATGTATTCTCTGGCTTGTATTTTCTGTTCAGGCATTTGGTTTATTTCATTTTTCTTCTGTCCCTCTCACAGACAGTCCTCACTGGAGAAGTATACACAAACATGACTTTTCTCATTGATATGATGAACGTTAGCTTGGAACTCCTGGAGTCAAAGGGCAAGAACACAAGCCCCAGTTCACTAGCAAGGTATTAGCTACTATTCTCGCGTGTGCATCTCTCCTGCTGTGTGTGCCTTTTTATTTTGTGGTCCTTGGCTCAGACGATTTGTAGGAGGCTGACTCCGAGAACCTCCGCTGCTCTGTAGGCAGCGATTAAAAGGTGTATAAGAACAACCCAGCATGGCGATCTGCCTATTTGTTTTTCCTCTCCTTCCATTCCCCTCCCCCCCCCCCCCAACCAACCTCCAATGCCCTGGGAGAAATATCTTTCTTTCACTTGGTAACGATCATCTGGCTGACATTATTGAGAAATGCGAGTATGATCCACTGTTTTAGCACCCCATTGTGCAAGAGCAGGCTTTGAAAGCAATGAATAGTTGCGGGGGAGGGGTGGAGAGCTGGGATTAGAGGCTTGCCCTCGGTAACTATAAAGTTGACGGTCTTGATCAGGAGTGTAGCCAACTCAGAGTTTTCTTTTAAAAGAGCATTGCGGCTGTGGTAGAGAAGATTACAAGGAAATCTTGGCATGTCACTTTAATCCCAACCTAGTACTGCTCCAGAGTGACGACTACTTTTCCCACATCTGCCTATAGCCTCTGAGTAACATTGCCAATTTTTTATTTTGTGCTGAATTGTGGCCAGCTTTACATTGTGGCCTTCTGAGATTGCCCCAGAGCCTGCAGAGTCCTTACAGCCAGCAAAGACACAAACTCTCCTCCCATCAGTTAGAGGGAAATCCCAGAAGTAAAGGACAGGCATAAGGGGCTGAATGGCCTACTCCTGTTCCTATGTTCCTATGACCATATGCTACTCTGTGGACTGCCTATTGTGTTTACTGTAAGTTTTTGAATAGTTAGATTATTAACACTCAAATGTACCATCCTGCATTGTATAAGATTTCTAAACTACTATTCAATCTTTGGTGGTGTTGCCCACGGAGAATCAAGATCAAGTGTAGTCTTCAGGTGAAGAAGTGTTAGAGGGCAGATGATAATTGGACCACGGCATGCTAGCATAATTCAGTCCCTGTGTTAAAATTGTACAGTCTGTCCATATTCTTATGTAATACTTTGATTGTTCTATGCTTATTTATAGTTAAATAACAAAACTTACTGGAATTTGGGAAGCAAAGAAGTAGAGTGTTGTAGCATAGGATTTTCTCTGCAGAACAGGCTGAGGAACTGAGATACAAAACTGAAGCGTTTCAGCAGCATCACAGATAGGGTATAATTACAGCATGGCACCTTTACATAGCCAGTTTCCACTATAAGTGTGGACATAGGAATTTATAATGGAATAAGATGACCTGTGTGACAACAGAAAGTAAGCTTTTGCAGACAGGAAGTTCACACAATGTAAGAATTTTAATATATAAACTAGCTGAAGTGCCCGGCGGTGCCGAGGCTTTTTCGAGGGCATGTTGTTGTTGGAAGAGAGAGAGAGCGCGACTGGGGGGAAGAGAGAGAGAGCGCGACTGGGGGGAAGAGAGAGAGCGACTGGGGGGAAGAGAGGGAGGGGGAGGGGAGGGGAAGGGAGGGAGGGGGGGAGGGGGAGGGGAGGGGAAGGGAGGGAGGGGGGGAGGGGAGGGGAAGGGAGGGAGGGGGGGAAGGGAGGGGAGGGGAAGGGAGGGCGGGGGGGAGGGGAGGGCAGGGGAAGGGAGGGAGGGGGGAAGGGAGGGAGGGAGGGGGGAGGGCAGGGCAGGGGAAGGGAGGGCAGGGGAAGGGAGGGCGGGGGGGGAGGGAGGGAGGGGGAGGGGAGGGGGGGATGGAGGGCGGAGGGGAGGGAGCGCGGCGGGCGCCCCGAGGGTCGCGACCCCCCCCCCCCCCCCGGAGGTGAAGACCGCCGATTGCGCGCGCAGCAGGAGCTGAGACGCGGCGTCTCTCTCGGCCGGCGGGCCCGGTTGCCAGGGCAACCGTGACGCTGACCAAGCCAGAGAGAGAGACGCCGCGTCTCAGCTGCTAGCTGCTCCTGCTGCGCGCGTGGCCCCCCCCCCCCCCCCCCCGAGGGTCGCGGCCCCCCTCCCCCCGAGGTGAAGACCGCCGATTGAGCCAGTTGCAAGGGTAACGCTGGACGCTCAGCAAGCCCCGGCAGAGAGAGACGTCTCAGCTCCTGCTGCGCGCGCACCCTAGCGGCGCTGGGCTGAGGCTCGGCCCTCCAGCCTTCGAGTGGGGCCGGGAGGTGCCTAGCTCGGGCGTGGGTGCGGAGGAGACGCCGAGGCTTCTAGGCCTACCTGGAAAAACGGGGAAAGGTAGGAAAATTAATGAGATTAGATAAGTTAATTACTTTCTAAATCATTTTTTTTAAAAACAATGTGTTTTAAAAGCAACGTTTTTTTTTAAGACGCAGAAAGCGGGAAAAAGAAAGGAAAAGTTTGGAATCAAGATGGCGGCGACTCACCTCGGTTCAGAACAATAAAGCCCGGCCACACGCGCACCGATTGGCCCGGCGGCACACGCCAGCAACCCGGCGTACGATTGGTCGAGCTCGAGGTCACTCTGTCGCTAATGAGCGGATAATGAGATGCTAATGAGCGGAATGTTGAAGGTTTTTGGGATACCGCGGGCGCAATTTTAGCCCGGCCGAAACGTAAATACGCTTAAAACCGTCTCGGAAGCGTAAGCTTTCTTTGGAGGTAACGCGCGCATAGGTACGCCCTGTAACTTTCGAGTGCATACCCGCAACGCACACGCGATGACAGACAGATAGACAGACAGAATGACAGAAGTACCGATTTATATATATAGATATGTTCTCTTTGTAAATCTCTGGAGGATGTACTGTAAAATAATTTCTGTTTTGTTTCTGTATTAAATTAACTATTTCCTCTCCAGGTTTGATTTCAAAAAGTCAAAGCTACTTTACGAGAGTTTTTCAAACACAACGAAGTCCGTAAATCTCGTCTCTCACTCAATGATGGCATACGACACACGAAGCACCGGACATACAATGAACCCTGATGTCAAACCAAATGTATTTCGATGCATTTTGGATGCATCAAAGAGTAGTAGCAACCGAGCCTCGCTGCAGATGGAACTGCATTACAGGTACAGAGCAATATAACTACAGGAAACTCTTTGGTATCCGGCACCGACGGGACCGGGATGGTGCCGGTTGATTAAAAATTCCAGATGACTGAGAGGGTTATCTACTGAGGCTATTTTTAACAAACAAAAATTAAAAAAATCAAGAAATGTGCAGTATACAGTAATTGGGTACTCGCCTACAGAATGTTGTTAAATGGATGGTGGAAGATGCTTGATTAAGTACAGTACTGCCAGTTGAGGGTAATCCACAACTCTTTAATTACTTAACAGTAAAACAAAACTTATACAGCGCAGGAGTCAGACTCCTGTTATTGAGGTGTTCGGACCTCCGACAGCGCCAAGAAGCCGAGTAGTGGCAGTTTGGAGAACTACCCCCACTGACTAACTCAGCTACCGCGGGAGACTCGGACTCGGCAACATTGCCGGTTATTGAGGTGTTGTTTTCGGAGTGAGAATTTTGCCGGTTAATAGAGAATTCCGGCTATTTGGGTGCCGTTTAAGCGAGAGTTTCCTGTATTATAGCATTGAAAAGTAATAGCAGTATTCAGTATCTGTGGCTAAACAGAGGCTCTTGGTGAAATGTCAGTGGATGTCTTCTAAGGACAGGATCAGGCTCATTTGTGATGTGCCCTGTGACGGTCCAGGCTCACACGTGAAGAATGGTTATTGGCAGGGCCACCAGCAGTCCTGGAACTGTACCCCTACAAAAGTTAGCATCTTCAAGAGAACAGTAAAGGAAATGGGGGAGGGGGGCACAAAAGGAAATGGTAACAGTCAATACCATAGAAACTAGACAACTTCAGTACTTGTGGTCAGTAATAACTGCCACAAGCTGGATGCACATGCTTGTCTCTCTGTTATTCAGGTCTTATGACCACCGTCATGGCAAAGGTAATTAGTTCTCCAAGTTGATCGGTAAAATATGTTACAATCGTGACACATTCTACCATAGGAACAGAGAACAACTGATCATATTAACATTGCCTTAATGATATGAGCCTCCCATTGTGTTCTGGGTAACAGGCTAATAGTCTGGAGGAATATCCTGTCAGAGATGGTTAACCTCCCATCTTAAGTAGGCTGATTCAGAGAACAGCTTTTCATTTTGAGGGGGCTAGAGAAGAGCAATTGAAAACTCCAAGAGAATAGGTATTATAGAAAATATTAATACATACATCATCGACTTTATTCTGGATTATTGCATTGACATCCTGGCTTTGACTGAAGCTTGGTTCAAGGGTGGCGACACCTTGTCTCTTACTGAAGTTTCCCCACCTTGGTACACTTTCCATCACCTGCCTCACCCAAACTGCCACATTGACGGTGTGGCCCTTACCAACAAGTCACACCTTGGTCTCTCCCCTTACTCCTTTGGCACCTCCATTGAGTGTACCTCCTTATTCCACCCCTCTTGTTTCTTCTTTAAAATCCTTATTGTCCACCGCACCCCTAACCTTACCCCAAGTTTCTTCCCAAGATATCCTCCCTCCTTTCCTTCCTCAGTCTTTTCACTGAGTGACTCTTCATCCTTGGTGATTTCAATCACAATCTCAGCTCCCAGTGCCCTCACTCTCTGAATTCACCGACCTCCCTAAATCTCTCCTACCCATATCCAAGGCCACATCATCGACCTTGCCATCTCCCATGGCCTTATCCCATGGCCTTATGAACGCAGTCATTGACAACCACTTCCTTGTACCCTGCATCATCCATATCTCCTTACCCTCATACAAACCCAATCTTTCTGAGCTTGCCCCCTGAAAAACCTCCCCCCCCCCCAATTTACTTAGAATTGCACTTTCAAGCTCCCAGTTATCTAGCCTTTGGCCTTCCATTTGCCACCATGCTTCTGCACAATATTCCCTCTAAGCTGCGTGGCCGCGCAGTAATGGGAAAGGTCCCATGCAGGCCGCACACCAGCTTCTCGATTGTAAATACCGCACGTGTGAAAATTTAAAGGGACAGCGCACTAAAAGAAACAGGCCGCGCAGAACAAAGCGCAGCTTACAGGGAAAATTGCTTCTGCAGCTGTTGATTTGTTCAACAACTCCCTCACCCCTACCTTTGACACACTTGTCTTCAGCAAAACCTTTAATCAATCTAATCGGGTGATTCCCCCTGTGGCCCCCATCTTCATTCCCTCCATTCCAGAGAGGTGCAGACTTGAGCATATCTGGTGCATAACTGGCTTAGCCATCCATTACCACACCTGGCTGGACCACATCGAGCAATATTGGGCCTCGATCTCTCCTCTGCTAAAACCACCCACTACTCCAGGATCATCCTGCAGAGCAAAGATAACCCCTGGCTTCTTTCTCCACTGCCAGCTATCTTTTGAAAACCCCCCTCTCCTGCCCCCTCCACCCGCGCCTCCAAGAATAAGTGTGAGGACTTCTTTGTCACCAAATTTGAGACCATCTGTTCAGCTGCCTCTCCTGTTTGCCCACAAAGCTAAACCTCCCCGCACGCTACCACCTGCCCTATTTTCTCCATCTTTATACTCATCTATTCCGGTGCTTTCTCTGAGATCCACCTCCTAGTCCCAAGACCTCATTCACACTAAACTGTCCTTCCTAGCCCCCATGCTAGCTGACATTGTAAATGATTCCCAACCCCCATGTACTGTCCCCCTCCCTTTCAAACCCACTGGCATCACCGTCTCCTCAAAAAATCCACCTTTTGTCCCTCTGTCCTTGTAAACTACCATCTCCAACCTTCCTTCTCCAACCCCCTTAACATGTTGTGACTGCCCAAATCCATCCCCGGCTCTCCTGCAACTGACGATTTGAATTGCTACAATCAGATTTCTGCCCCTGCCACAGCACCAAAACAATCCTAACCAAAATCACAAATAACATTCTCTGTGACTATGATTATATTGTATTATCCCTTCTGAAGCTCTTTGTAATCTCTGAAACAGTCGACCATACTATCCTCCTCCAATGCCTCTCTGACTAGCTAGGTGGGCCTGTTCTTGGTTCTGCTCATACCTGCCCGTACATAGCCAGAGTATCTCCAGAAATGGCTTCTTTACTCACCCCTGTCCTGATGCCTTCATTTCCCCCCAAGGATTGATCCTTGGCCCCTCCTCTTCCTCATCTACATGCTGATTCTTGGCAACATCATCCACATGTATGCTGACAACACTCCGCTCTACATCTACACCACCTCGCTCCACCTGACGTTCAGTCTTGGATAAGTTGCAGTTTCCTTCATCCAAACATTGTGAAGATTGAAACAATCATCTTCGGCCTCCACTGTGAATTCCATCCCCTTGCCACTGATTCCATCCCCCTCCCCAGCTGCTGTATGTGGCTGCACTAGACGGTTTGCAACCTTGGTGTTTTAGTCCTACCCAAGCTGAGCATCCAGTGCTATATTCTTTCTATCAAAATGACCACCTACTTCCAGCTCTAATATTGTCTGCTTCCATAACGTTGCCTGCCTCCACCCTACCTCAGCTTCTCTGCAGTTGAAACCCTCATCAATGCCTTTGTCATTAACTTACTGCACTGACTCTCCTTGGATGTTGAATGTGTCAATCTATGTAGTGATAAGAAATGGGTTCTGCAGGCAATTCCCTATAACAGAAGTTCCTGATTTTAGCTATGCTGTCAGAGACAATTTTAGTAGATTAGGATCAATGACTCTTCCTCATTTCAGTGATACAATATATAAACGCTGGACTAGCTATTGCTGATAAGTTGAATTCTACCTGTGACTTCAGTCAGAAGTGCTGAAAGACTTCCTTCTTGATTTCCCAGGTCGACCAGAGATGCTTCATGCTTCACTGTGGTTCTGAACAACCTCCGTGTCTTTGTCATATTTGATTGGCTGATGCTTGTGCGGGATTTCCTGCAAACTTCTAACAGCCCAAAGAAATCTGAAAACGCCTCACCAGCTCGTGACCGAAAAGTCAGTAACGAAGTCTTGGTTCCCAAAACGGTGAAGTATGGAGTCATCACGAAGAGATCTTCTGTGCCAGTGCCGAATGAGAAGTACTTGGAAGTGAAAATCAATGTTACTGGTAAAAACTGCTTTCAATCCAGCCTCACTGCTTCGGTAAAACAGTTGATTTTTTTTTTTTTAATAAAGTTCTATTCATTTCCAAATCTGTTTTATAAGTGTACATCTTTTTGAAACATATGGACAGTAATTTTATATTTCTTAAAAAGGAACCCCTCCCAATGGCCAAATGGGTAAGAGCTTCACTCAGTGTAGTTCTGAGCCATATGGACCAGAGGGCCACCAGTTTGGGCAGTAGTTGGGGCATTGCAATGGGGCATGAGTGCCTCTGGACTAGGAAGGGTTAAGATTACCAATGGTTTCCACTCCTGATGACTATCTGGTGGCCTCTGCTGGAAAGAGTGTATGTGGATGCTGTGTTGAGGGGAGAATGGGGTTTGCTGCTATTGAGTGGTCTGCTGACATTCACTGTCTTGGCTCACACATGGAGGACGGCTACTTGCGTGTCAATACCAACGGACATTATCCATCATGAAACCCTACAGCAACAAGAGTTAACATTTTCACACATGGAGAATGATGTGGTGGGGATAAGGCACATACTACTGAGCATTCCTCTATTACAGAAAGTAATTTCAGTCATGAGTTTTAGAAAACAATTGTTCTTCACGTTTTTAATTCTGCTTTCATATAACTTCCTGTCCATTCAATCCATCTTTAGTGTCCTGAGACATAAGATACCACCTATAGGCTACAGTAGCCTAGTGGTTATGGTACTGGAATGTTCAAATCGGACTGTGGCAAGTAGTGAAATTGAATTTGATAAATCTGATCATTTATGGGCTAGCAGTCCAGGCCCACGATACATGATTGACTCTTTAATGCACTTGGGGCAACCAGGAATGGGCAGTAAATACTGCCTTGCCAGTATCACTCGCATCCTCGGAGCAAACTTTAAAAAAAAGACCATCGCATATAGAATAATCAATTGAGCAATTTCCATCCAAAAGGATTGCTTTTTGAAAATGGTAGCGTGGAGATGAGTGCTTTTGCCTCCCACCCTGGCACGTATTGTCATTAATAAACAACTTCAATCCCTTTCACAGGTACTGAATTTGTTGTGGTCGAAGACATGTCATGCCACGATACAAATGCAGTCATTCTGAAGGCAACCACTGTGCTCACCTATAAGCCACGGCTGGTGGACCGGCCATTCTCTGGCAGTCTTGGAGGAATTGAGGTACGAAGCTCTTTTGAAAACTGCAGTAAACTTTGGGGTAGGTTTAATTTCTTGTTTCTGTTATGCATTGTAGTTCTGAATCTAAATGCCATTGTACCCTATTGGCAGGTGTTTTCATGCCGACTTGGCAACGAGCAAGAGACTGCTCTGTCTATCATCGATCCTGTAAACGTGCAGATAGAATTGATTGGAAACCCCACCTACCAGAAGAGCTCAGGCCTGCTGGATGCCTTTGGCAGTGAGGATTTCCCACCAGTACTTGAGGTAATATTTTAACACACATATTCTAGCGATTGAACAGATTCCTTTTTAAGGGCAAGAAAAACTCGGGTTGGTTATGAGATTACTTTTGCAAATCAGTGCTCCATTTCGTATTAAAGTAACATGTCTTGTCTACAATAAATATGCTTTTATAAGGTGACCAGTGCTGAACAGCACACATGAGATTGAAATGTTGATTGCAGCCATTTCTGAGGGAAAAAGTCAAACCACCAGTAGTAATTCGAATGAGCTGTTTTGCAGGCCCTCCATTAACCTCTGACGCAAACAGTTGTAGCTTTCAGCCCATGTTACATGGGGCATAATGTACAAGATTCCTAGGAGAAAATGTTTCTTTCTTTTGCCCCACCCACTTTATTTTCTCCTTTACTTTAAGCACAGGTCATAAATATGCAAATCACCTTGATGCAATCAGCCCAGGATTAGACACTAGTGTTTATGGATTGTAAAACAGAGAAGCAAAGGAAGTCAAACCAAAGCCATCAAAGATTTCCAGCTGTAACTTATTGCTATAATAGGCATAAATCACTGGGGAGGAAAAAAGTGCTTCAGGCTTTTTAAAAAAAAGAGGTTTAAAACAAGCAGGGGACTCAATTTTTAACCTCTAATTTAATATTTTGAGCAATACACAAGTAACAATCCAACAGGGACATACACCGATATCATAAATTTAGTGCTCCTGTGCAAAGCTTTGTAAAAGAGGAGCACAAATCAAGAATTTGAGCGTGAAAGTCAGCCGCCCTGCGTGGTTTTCTGCCCAGTAAAACTAATGGGCACACTCCTCCATGCCTGAATTCGTAATATGTACTACTGTCACATTAAAGCTCTGCATCAAGAGAGTTAATTTATAAAATCTAGCCCATTGTACAGGGATGAGTCAATACAAACTTAAACCAGTGCTAGCATTGTAGCAGTAAGGAACTTGCGTTTGAAGCTTGGATATAGGAGACCAGCAGTAAATGGGGAAATCTGTAAATTGGGAGTCATACGTGGTCCAATTCTCATTTTTGAAATACCACACCAGGGTTCCTTTTCCCTGATTATGGCCTGAGAAGATGGTGCTATCGCACCAGAAGTTGAAGCCCTAGTTATAAAGCCACCATGCTCTTGTAGAAGCAAAGCAAGCCTGGGCTACTTTCAGCTGAGGGAGGGGAGCAGATTGAAGTGAGTGGGAGGAGCTGAGTTTCTGGATGTACATCTTGTTTTATGCCACGCATTATAATCACTTGCAGGTTTGTTCAGTTTTTAAAGATTGAGACAAGATGGGGTTATTCTCAGCGGATTTACCACAGTGAAGGAATGCTGTGTGCAGCTCTCTGCACTGTCTAGGCTCACACATGAAGAATGGCCACTTGAGTGAGGTACTGGAGGGCAGCCAAAGTTCATGCAACTATAGCTGAAGGTCTCCGGTGGTTGGTGGTGGGGGGGAGGGAAGAAAAGAGAAGTGAAATATAATTTTTTTTAAATTTGTATTATCCTCGCACAAATGAAGTTCTCGATACATAGAGATTTTTAAAATTTTCTTTGCGGAACTGCTGAACATA
The DNA here is from genome assembly GCF_052327205.1 of Somniosus microcephalus. Lineage (NCBI taxonomy): Eukaryota > Metazoa > Chordata > Chondrichthyes > Squaliformes > Somniosidae > Somniosus > Somniosus microcephalus. Next base: position 25,761,094 of record NC_141011.1, read on the forward strand.
TTTATTTACCTGAACGAAGCACTCGTAGACATTAAACCGGGATGAATAGACTACTGTAGTATTGAGGTTCAAAACAATACAGGTGCCACAACCTTTCTCACTAGCATTCACTGAAAGATGTGATGTTCTATTCCTGCCTTTTACAAGCATTCAGATTTTTTAGGTTCTAACAGGACTGCAGTCCATCATTGTGTCAGTGGGCAGTGAAATGTTCATTTGCACCTCCAGAAATGTTATTAAGCTGAGGGAGCAAAAAAGCAGCCAGTAACCACTGTGTGCTCACCCAACAGACTTGTTGAAGGGCAAATACAGCCTGTCTATTACCATGGAACCACTGAATGCTGGCTGCTAAGTTCATGCCACTGGCCAGTTGCCAGATGGAGGTCAGGCACTTCTGCACAAGAGAGGGAAAACAATTTCTGTTACATAGTTCTCTTGCAATGGGAGTCTTTCCCTTGCGGTATAATGCCACCTTCTAATCGTATTCCCTTGACTTTGCTGGGGAGCAAGAAAAGGAGAGTGAACGGCATTGAATTCCAGCTCTGTCAATATTCCAGAGCCAGCCAGGCTGAGATCAATCAAATCAAATCAACTTTTATTGTCATTGTTAGTGCACAAGTGCAGTACAGCGAAATGTAGGCTTGCGGCTCCCGAGAGTGTACATTTGGATTAAGACATTTAAACATTCAACATACATTTGGCTTGTAGTATATTAACATAAATATAACCATAATAAAGTGCATTGGCAGATGTGCAGGCTTTAGAGTTTATTTGTGGAGTTCAGTAGGATGACAGCCCTGGGAAAGAAGCTGTTCCTAAATCTGGTCGTACGGGTGCGAATGCATCTGTAGCGTCTCCCAGATGGCAGGAGGGCAAACAGACTGTGGCTGGGGTGGGTAGGGTCTTTGATGATGGACCGTGACCTCCGTAGACAGCATTTCTGGTATATGTGCTCTATGGTCGGTAGCCGGGTGCCGGTAATGCGTTGGGCAGTTTTGACTACCCGCTACACGGTGCAGCAAATCTTCCACTGTCGTTCCGTTCATTGGCAAATCAGTAAAAATGGGGCATAAACTCAGGATTATCACTAGAATAACAAAGGGGGGGCCGTTATAAGAATGTTTTTGTCCGAAGGTTATTAGAACATAGAACATTTAAATAACATTTAAAAGGGACTTTGAGAAAGGATATGGGGAAAAAGCAGGGAATTGAATTAAATAGACAGCTGCAGTTGAAGAGCACAGGTATGAGGGGCCAAATGGCCTCCCTCTGCTGCAAAATTCGATGAAGGGCCACAATGAAGTGGAGGTGAACCAAGTGGCTCCTGGGCTGTATTTTTGGTACCTTTGCACTATTGGCTTCATTTTATAGAGTTCACAAGAAGAGAAAAGCCTGGTTGACATGTGGAATAGAATCTATTCTGATCTTAAATGTACTTTCATTTCCTTTTGTGCCTCAGATTCAGTTCTCTACCCTTGATATCAGGCTGTCCTACAATGATGTCCAGCTGTTCCTAGCAATAGTGAAGTCTATCCCTAAGCAAACCACTGCAATGCCCATTGTGCCTGATCCTGAGTCGATGAACGGCAGCACCAGCTCAGTTCATTTGGCAGGCAGCTCAACAGGATCTGGGAAAAGAGAGACAAGCAAACACCAGATGGATCCTGTCCTTGGTAAGTAATGGACAGAGGAACAGAAAGACATTCACAGATTAACCTGAGGGCACATGTTAGAATATGCAGCTTCTACACAGTAGGTTATCTCTCTAGAAAGCATGGGAGACGATCAATGGAACAGGACTTGAGCACATAATCTAGACTGGCACTTCATTACAGTACTGAAGGAGCGCTGCATTGTTGGAGATGCCTTCTTTCAGATGAGACAGTAAAGCAAGGCGCCATCTGCCTTCTCCGGTGGGCACAAAATAGCATTATTCAAAGAAGTACAGGGAAGTTCTTGTGTTCTGGCCACCATTCTCATCTCCACTCATTTCACCAAAAATAAATTAAGTGGCCATTAATCTCATTGCTGTTTGTGAGACTTTGCTGTGCACAAATTGTTATGTAGGCAAACAGGGCAACCAATGACTGGTCCAAAAGAAATTCATTAGTCGTGAAGACTACCTACTGTGTAGAATTAGTACAGTCAAATATTACAGGATGTAACATATTTAGAAAGGATAGGAAGGGGGATGGGGTAGCTGCACTAATTAGAGATAGCATAATGACAGTAGAAAAAAGGCATAGAATAATAATCATGGGCGATTTCAACTACCCCCAGTTTTACCTCTTAAAGTGGCAAGAAGAGATAGGGAAAGGGGAAAAGGGGATGGAGTTTTTACAGTGTGCTCAGGACTCCATTTTTACCCAGTACGTAAGAAGCCTGACAAAAGATGAATCACTACTGGACCTAGAATGGGAAATTAACCAGAGCAGTTAAGTGTTGGGAAACATCTAAACAATAGCGATCATAACACAATACGGTTTAAAAATAATAAATGAGAAAGACATAAGAAAGACAATCACCAAAGTAATAGATTGGAAAAAAGCTCATTTTGAGGGGGTGAGAATGGAACTAGGGAAGGTAAACAAATTTGACAGACAAAGAGAGAGAACCGCAGTGGGAAATATTTAAAACTGTGATCAGTAGCGTTCAGGAGAACTACATTCTGCTAAAAAGCAAAATCAAACTAGCCAATAATGAAGCACGATGGATGAATAAAGAGATGAGGGTAAAATTGAAACTAAAGAAAAAGGCATAAACTAAGTACATAGATAATAAAGGAGAGGGGAATACAAAGGTTAGGAAAGAAGTTTTTTAAAAAAATTAGGAAAGCGAAAAGGAACTACGGAATTAAATTATCAAGGAATATAAAAAGAAATAGTAAATTATTGTACAGACACATAAATAACAAAAAAAAAAATCAGGATAGAGCCACTAAAGGATGCACAAGATAAACTCACATGTAATGACAGCAAAATGGCAGAAATATTGAATAGTTACTTTGCCTCAGTATTTACCAGGGAGACTAATGAGATTGGCATGACACTAGAAGAAGAGATCAAAAAAGATATAAAGAAATTTAAGATAGAAAGGGGGGAGATAATTGATAAACTAATCAAACTTCGCGAGGATAAAACCTCTGGTCCGATGGATTGCATCCGCGCATATGAGAAGTTAGGGAAAAGATAGCAGGGGCACTATTACATATATATCTCAATTCATTAGAAAGGGGAATAGTGCCAGAGGACTGGCGGACAGCTAATGTTCCTTTATGTAAAAAGGGAAATAGAAAAAGTTTGGGGAGTTATAGACCAGTTAGTTTAACATCAGTGGTAGGAAAGATAATGGGAACTTCACTCAAAGATGTAACAGAAAAACATCTAGAAACTGGAAAAAAGAGTAGTCAGCACGGATTTCAAAAGGTCATGCTTGGCCAACCTTATTGAATTCTTTGAAGAACTAACAAGGAATAGACAAGAGTTATGCAGTAGCTGTAATATACTTGGATTTTCAAAGGTCTTCGATAAGCTACCGCATAGTAGATTCATGACTACGGTCAGAACATGTGGAGTCAGGGGACACGTAGCAGAATGGATCGCAAACTGACCACAAAACGGAGAGTAGGGGTTAAGGGTAACTATTCAGACTGGCAAAAGGTAGGAAGTGGTGTTCGGAAAAACAGAAAGGCAGAGTATTATTTAATAGGTGATAGATTGGGAAATGTTGATGTACAAAGGGACCTGGGTGTCCTTGTACACCAGTCACTGAAAGCAAACATGCAGGTGCAACAAGCCGTAATGGTATGTTGGCCTTCATTGCAAGAAGATTTGAATAAAGGAGCAAGGATGTCTTACTACAGTTATACAGGGCCTTGGTGAGACCACACCTGGAGTACTGTGCGCAGTTTTGGTGGTCTTACCTAAGAAAGGATACACTTGCCATAGAGGGAGTGCAGCGAACGTTCACCAGACTGATTCCTAGGATGACAGGACTGTCTTATGAGGAGAGATTGGGTCGACTAGGCCTGTAATCACTAGAGTTTAGAAGAATGTGAGGGGATCTCATTGAAACGTATAAAATTCTGACAGGGCTAGACAGACTGGATGCAGGGAGGATGTTTCCCCTGGCTGGGGGGTCTAGAACGAGGGGTCATAGTCTCTGGATACGGGGTAGGACATTTAGGACTGAGATGAGGAGAAATTTCTTCACTCAGAGGGTGGTGAACCTGTGGAACTCTCTACCACAGAAGGCTGTGGAGGCCAAGTCACTGAATATATTTAAGAAGGAGATAGATTTCTAGACGCAGAAGGCGTCCAGGGGTATGAGGAGAGGGCAGGAATATGGTATTGAGATAGAGGATCTGCCATGATCATATCGAATGGCGGAGCAGGCTTGAAGGGCCGAATGGCCTACTCCTGCTCCTATTGTTCTATGTTCCACAGGAATCGGTGCTGGGACCACTTGTTCACAATTTACATTACTCAGGAATCGGAAGTACAATTTCAAAATTTGCCGACGACGCCAAATTGGTGGTGTAGTTAATACAAAGGAAGAATGTGACAAAATACAGGAAGACATTAATAAGCTGGGAGAATGGGTGTGTAATTGACAAATTAATTTCAATATAGATAAATGTGAGGTGGTGCATTTTGGTAGGAAGAATAAGGAGGCCACATACTGCTTGGATAATAAGAGTCTGAATGGGGTAGAGGGGCAGAGAAATCTAGGGGTACAGATACACAAATCACTAAAAGCAGAGACGCAGGTTAATAAGGCCACAAAAAAAAACAAACACGGGGGTTCATTTCTAGAGAGAAAGAATTGAAAAGCAGAGAAGTTATGTTAAACTTGTATAGAACCTTAGTTAGACCACACTTGGACTACTGTGCACAGTTCTTGTCTCCATTTTTAAAAAAGAATATAGAGGCATTGGAGAAGGGACAAAAAAAATTCACATGGATGATACCAGAAGTGAAAAGATATACTTACCAGGATAGGCTGAACAGGCTGGGGCTCTTTTTTCCAGAAGAGAAAAGACTGAAGGGTGACCTGATAGAGATCTTTAGGATAATTAAAGGGCTTAATAGGGTAGATGTAAAGAAAAAGTTTCTACTTGTGGGGGAGTCTAAAACTAGAGGGCATAAGTATAAGATAGTCACTAATAAATCCAATCGGGAATGCAGAAGAAACTTCTTTACTCAGTGGTAAGAACGTGGAATGTGCTATCACAATGAATAATTGAGGCAAATAACATAGATGCATTTAAGGGGAAGCTAGATAAGCACAAGAGGGAGAAAGGAACAGAAGGTTATGCTGATAGGGTGAGGTGAAGTAGGGTGGGAGGAGGCTCGTGTGGAGCATAAACGCCAGCATAGACCCGTTGGGCCGAAGGGCCTGTTTCTGTGCTGTACACTCGATGTAACTCAATGCAACACTTTGAGATGTCCTGAGGATGTAAAAGGCACTATATAAGTATGCTTGTTGTTTTCTAATAATTGTCAAAACAGCACGAACTAGTCTACCTTCTACACTGTGTTCCCAAAATTTTTTTTACATTTTTGACTTTTGTTTAAAGTGTTTCACATATGTTCCAAACAAACATATTGAACAGTTGATGGCTTATAATGTTCATTCCACCTGTGAACCCATTTCCACTCATTGCTTTTCTTTGATATGGTTTCCTGGCAGTATAACTGTAGTAGCAGTAGGGTGCAGAAGTATTGTCTATTAGTTTTTACGCAATAGTGGGAATAAGGAACCAAATCAGGCCATGGGAGAAAAGTATTGGCTGAATTTGACTTCTTTATAGTTAAGCAGCAAACTCACCTTGATAAGTATGTTGATGCCGAGAAAAGAACACTTTTTTCCTAGCTTTCATAATGTTCACAAAGCATTTCACAGATTAAATTCCCATTACATCACACCAATAGCGCAGTTTAACAGTTCCTTCACCAGTGTAAGAGATCCATTTTCCACACCAGTCATTTTTCTATTCTTTCCGAATGAGATTGCCAGTTAAAACTGAGTTATATGGGCTGTTTTGTATTGTGGACTTGCTGTGTTAGAAACTGGATTTAAATTGCCTAGACTTATTTAATTCAGGGCAACTGAGAGGGCAGGTTTTCATTGTATCATTCTGGGCTGGATTTAAACCCATGGTGAAAAGCTAGCTCAGCCAGCCCACCAAGTAATTGCATTCTAATTCATAAGATTTCATGAATATCTCGTGAAAGAGAATGTCCTGCTCATACAAGTTGCTGGAATAAACTCCTGTAATTGAAGAATTCCAGAGCGCCTCAGTGCTTGAATGAGTGCCAAATCGAGTGGGTTTTGTTCGGTTTACTTGGTAGTGTACAAGCTCAGTCAATTTAACAACAGGAGACCTTCAGGTTTGAAAGTGAGGCAAAACTCCAATCTGAACTCGGTTGTTTTAAAGCAACCATTCCCATTTAAAACCGATCAAGGTGCATCATCTCAGAACAGCTAAACAATTATTACAATTGAGTGCAAATACACTGATGTAACACATTGTAGCAGCAATGCACTTTTTTCCCACATGGTTACGTTAACAGTATTGGAATTTTGCAAAATCTGTGTCGCTTGTACAAGTCGTATACACAGTGGAGGTGATTTCTGTGTGGTCTTTGAATTATATAGGTTTTTAATTACAATGTTTAAATTGTCTTTGACTCTGATGTGGAATGCGTGGATTGTTGGTTCTAATTATACATCAGCTTTGTTGTTGCACTTTTTTTTTAAAGAGTTGCAGCTGGATCGACTCCAGGACCTTGGGTTCAGTATGGAAGATTGTCGCAGAGCACTGCTGCTGTGCAAAGGTAGAGAATGGACTGGGGTGATCTTATAATTCTCACTACAGCACTTAAGTTAGTTCCTCATATACCATAGTCCATTCTTGGTTGTGCTACCAGTGGAAGGAAAAATGGTTCTGAGAAGAAATTTGGGCAGAGGTAGAAAGTAAAGACCTAGTTTATTGAATGGTTTTGTAGCTCACTAACTGAAGTTTATCAAACGGCACTTATCAGGGGTTTCTCTCTTTCAAGCTAAGAATTCCAGAAATATGTGAATCGAAGGCGAGTGACAACTCTGCAGTGTTTCTGAACCATTTCAAAGAGATGATAAATTACTGAAAAATCTGTGAGAATGTTGCTAGGCTTGCTTGGCTGTTGCACTTTTCCAACACAGAGCCTGTATTGAGTAGCATGGCGGCATAGTGTGTTGGAGCATCAGGTACGGCACCACAGTAGGGCTAGGGCATCAGAATATAGAAAGTAGAATTGAAAATGGCTATTCTGCTCATCAAGCCCATTCCTTTAACAGCCCATGTACAATCTACCCTGTCATGGAATCTCCCCCACCCATATACCCCTGGAGGAAAAGTTCTGTAAAAATATTCCCTCGTTAATCAAGCAAACGACCAGAATATTCATCCACCCTCATGTATCCAGTGTCGTCCTGCTGCCCTCCTCAGCATTCCCCCATCTGAGCAGCATGCAGGTTTGCTGTCCCACATGCCACTGATATTAGTGTCCATATCAGTGTGGAAATATGCCACACAAACGGCAAGCACCTGCTCATCTGAGGGAGAATCAACCATGGCTGTTGCTGTCCAACTTCCCAGCACTTGCCCTGGGGCAGCTTTGGCAAAGCCTTGGGTATAATCTGCACACGTGTCCTAGTGACCATATTTGGGGTGTGGACTGGGCCAAGCGAAGAGAGAGAAAAGAAAGAGGGAAAATAGAGAGTTTCCCTTCATACAAAAGAAAAAACTGGTAGCATATATTAAACTGCTTCAATGATGAAGTCTGTGGCTTATAACACTGTTATTCAGATTGAATATTTTGACACATGGTGTGTGAACTTGTGATGGGATTTACTGTGCTCCTGGATTATTCAGATGAGGATCTAATGAGAAATGTGAAAATTAGAATGGTATTTCATTGTGTTTCCTTATTAAGAAGATGCTAATGGCTGAATTTGGTACAACAGACCAGAAGATTCTAGGTTTGATTCCTGGTCTGTGCTGTACTGATTTTAGCCAAGGAGGCAGTCAGAGCAAATCAACCAGGGTTCATGCTCCCGGTCACTATCCAGTGATCCCCGTGCCCCCGGTCACTGCCCAGTGGTCCCCGTGCCCCCGGTCACTGCCCAGTGGTCCCCGTGCCCCCGGTCACTGCCCAGTGGTCCCCGTGCCCCCGGTCACTGCCCAGTGGTCCCCGTGCCCCCGGTCACTGCCCAGTGGTCCCCGTGCCCCCGGTCACTGCCCAGTGGTCCCCGTGCCCCCGGTCACTGCCCAGTGGTCCCCGTGCCCCCGGTCACTGCCCAGTGGTCCCCGTGCCCCCGGTCACTGCCCAGTGGTCCCCGTGCCCCCGGTCACTGCCCAGTGGTCCCCGTGCCCCCGGTCACTGCCCAGTGGTCCCCGTGCCCCCGGTCACTGCCCAGTGGTCCCCGTGCCCCCGGTCACTGCCCAGTGGTCCCCGTGCCCCCGGTCACTGCCCAGTGGTCCCCGTGCCCCCGGTCACTGCCCAGTGGTCCCCGTGCCCCCGGTCACTGCCCAGTGGTCCCCGTGCCCCCGGTCACTGCCCAGTGGTCCCCGTGCCCCCGGTCACTGCCCAGTGGTCCCCGTGCCCCCGGTCACTGCCCAGTGGTCCCCGTGCCCCCGGTCACTGCCCAGTGGTCCCCGTGCCCCCGGTCACTGCCCAGTGGTCCCCGTGCCCCCGGTCACTGCCCAGTGGTCCCCGTGCCCCCGGTCACTGCCCAGTGGTCCCCGTGCCCCCGGTCACTGCCCAGTGGTCCCCGTGCCCCCGGTCACTGCCCAGTGGTCCCCGTGCCCCCGGTCACTGCCCAGTGGTCCCCGTGCCCCCGGTCACTGCCCAGTGGTCCCCGTGCCCCCGGTCACTGCCCAGTGGTCCCCGTGCCCCCGGTCACTGCCCAGTGGTCCCCGTGCCCCCGGTCACTGCCCAGTGGTCCCCGTGCCCCCGGTCACTGCCCAGTGGTCCCCGTGCCCCCGGTCACTGCCCAGTGGTCCCCGTGCCCCCGGTCACTGCCCAGTGGTCCCCGTGCCCCCGGTCACTGCCCAGTGGTCCCCGTGCCCCCGGTCACTGCCCAGTGGTCCCCGTGCCCCCGGTCACTGCCCAGTGGTCCCCGTGCCCCCGGTCACTGCCCAGTGGTCCCCGTGCCCCCGGTCACTGCCCAGTGGTCCCCGTGCCCCCGGTCACTGCCCAGTGGTCCCCGTGCCCCCGGTCACTGCCCAGTGGTCCCCGTGCCCCCGGTCACTGCCCAGTGGTCCCCGTGCCCCCGGTCACTGCCCAGTGGTCCCCGTGCCCCCGGTCACTGCCCAGTGGTCCCCGTGCCCCCGGTCACTGCCCAGTGGTCCCCGTGCCCCCGGTCACTGCCCAGTGGTCCCCGTGCCCCCGGTCACTGCCCAGTGGTCCCCGTGCCCCCGGTCACTGCCCAGTGGTCCCCGTGCCCCCGGTCACTGCCCAGTGGTCCCCGTGCCCCCGGTCACTGCCCAGTGGTCCCCGTGCCCCCGGTCACTGCCCAGTGGTCCCCGTGCCCCCGGTCACTGCCCAGTGGTCCCCGTGCCCCCGGTCACTGCCCAGTGGTCCCCGTGCCCCCGGTCACTGCCCAGTGGTCCCCGTGCCCCCGGTCACTGCCCAGTGGTCCCCGTGCCCCCGGTCACTGCCCAGTGGTCCCCGTGCCCCCGGTCACTGCCCAGTGGTCCCCGTGCCCCCGGTCACTGCCCAGTGGTCCCCGTGCCCCCGGTCACTGCCCAGTGGTCCCCGTGCCCCCGGTCACTGCCCAGTGGTCCCCGTGCCCCCGGTCACCGCCCAGTGGTCCCCGTGCCCCCGGTCACCGCCCAGTGGTCCCCGTGCCCCCGGTCACCGCCCAGTGGTCCCCCGGTCACCGCCCAGTGGTCCCCCGGTCACCGCCCAGTGGTCCCCCGGTCACCGCCCAGTGGTCCCCCGGTCACCGCCCAGTGGTCCCCCGGTCACCGCCCAGTGGTCCCCCGGTCACCGCCCAGTGGTCCCCCGGTCACCGCCCAGTGGTCCCCCGGTCACCGCCCAGTGGTCCCCCGGTCACCGCCCAGTGGTCCCCCGGTCGCCGCCCAGTGGTCCCCCGGTCGCCGCCCAGTGGTCCCCCGGTCGCCGCCCAGTGGTCCCCCGGTCGCCGCCCAGTGGTCCCCCGGTCGCCGCCCAGTGGTCCCCCGGTCGCCGCCCAGTGGTCCCCCGGTCGCCGCCCAGTGGTCCCCCTGCCCCCGCCCAGTGGTCCCCCTGCCCCCGCCCAGTGGTCCCCCTGCCCCCGCCCAGTGGTCCCCCTGCCCCCGCCCAGTGGTCCCCCTGCCCCCGCCCAGTGGTCCCCCTGCCCCCGCCCAGTGGTCCCCCTGCCCCCGCCCAGTGGTCCCCCTGCCCCCGCCCAGTGGTCCCCCTGCCCCCGCCCAGTGGTCCCCCTGCCCCCGCCCAGTGGTCCCCCTGCCCCCGCCCAGTGGTCCCCCTGCCCCCGCCCAGTGGTCCCCCTGCCCCCGCCCAGTGGTCCCCCTGCCCCCGCCCAGTGGTCCCCCTGCCCCCGCCCAGTGGTCCCCCTGCCCCCGCCCAGTGGTCCCCCTGCCCCCGCCCAGTGGTCCCCCTGCCCCCGCCCAGTGGTCCCCCTGCCCCCGCCCAGTGGTCCCCCTGCCCCCGCCCAGTGGTCCCCCTGCCCCCGCCCAGTGGTCCCCCTGCCCCCGCCCAGTGGTCCCCCTGCCCCCGCCCAGTGGTCCCCCTGCCCCCGCCCAGTGGTCCCCCTGCCCCCGCCCAGTGGTCCCCCTGCCCCCGCCCAGTGGTCCCCCTGCCCCCGCCCAGTGGTCCCCCTGCCCCCGCCCAGTGGTCCCCCTGCCCCCGCCCAGTGGTCCCCCTGCCCCCGCCCAGTGGTCCCCCTGCCCCCGCCCAGTGGTCCCCCTGCCCCCGCCCAGTGGTCCCCCTGCCCCCGCCCAGTGGTCCCCCTGCCCCCGCCCAGTGGTCCCCCTGCCCCCGCCCAGTGGTCCCCCTGCCCCCGCCCAGTGGTCCCCCTGCCCCCGCCCAGTGGTCCCCCTGCCCCCGCCCAGTGGTCCCCCTGCCCCCGCCCAGTGGTCCCCCTGCCCCCGCCCAGTGGTCCCCCTGCCCCCGCCCAGTGGTCCCCCTGCCCCCGCCCAGTGGTCCCCCTGCCCCCGCCCAGTGGTCCCCCTGCCCCCGCCCAGTGGTCCCCCTGCCCCCGCCCAGTGGTCCCCCTGCCCCCGCCCAGTGGTCCCCCTGCCCCCGCCCAGTGGTCCCCCTGCCCCCGCCCAGTGGTCCCCCTGCCCCCGCCCAGTGGTCCCCCTGCCCCCGCCCAGTGGTCCCCCTGCCCCCGCCCAGTGGTCCCCCTGCCCCCGCCCAGTGGTCCCCCTGCCCCCGCCCAGTGGTCCCCCTGCCCCCGCCCAGTGGTCCCCCTGCCCCCGCCCAGTGGTCCCCCTGCCCCCGCCCAGTGGTCCCCCTGCCCCCGCCCAGTGGTCCCCCTGCCCCCGCCCAGTGGTCCCCCTGCCCCCGCCCAGTGGTCCCCCTGCCCCCGCCCAGTGGTCCCCCTGCCCCCGCCCAGTGGTCCCCCTGCCCCCGCCCAGTGGTCCCCCTGCCCCCGCCCAGTGGTCCCCCTGCCCCCGCCCAGTGGTCCCCCTGCCCCCGCCCAGTGGTCCCCCTGCCCCCGCCCAGTGGTCCCCCTGCCCCCGCCCAGTGGTCCCCCTGCCCCCGCCCAGTGGTCCCCCTGCCCCCGCCCAGTGGTCCCCCTGCCCCCGCCCAGTGGTCCCCCTGCCCCCGCCCAGTGGTCCCCCTGCCCCCGCCCAGTGGTCCCCCTGCCCCCGCCCAGTGGTCCCCCTGCCCCCGCCCAGTGGTCCCCCTGCCCCCGCCCAGTGGTCCCCCTGCCCCCGCCCAGTGGTCCCCCTGCCCCCGCCCAGTGGTCCCCCTGCCCCCGCCCAGTGGTCCCCCTGCCCCCGCCCAGTGGTCCCCCTGCCCCCGCCCAGTGGTCCCCCTGCCCCCGCCCAGTGGTCCCCCTGCCCCCGCCCAGTGGTCCCCCTGCCCCCGCCCAGTGGTCCCCCTGCCCCCGCCCAGTGGTCCCCCTGCCCCCGCCCAGTGGTCCCCCTGCCCCCGCCCAGTGGTCCCCCTGCCCCCGCCCAGTGGTCCCCCTGCCCCCGCCCAGTGGTCCCCCTGCCCCCGCCCAGTGGTCCCCCTGCCCCCGCCCAGTGGTCCCCCTGCCCCCGCCCAGTGGTCCCCCTGCCCCCGCCCAGTGGTCCCCCTGCCCCCGCCCAGTGGTCCCCCTGCCCCCGCCCAGTGGTCCCCCTGCCCCCGCCCAGTGGTCCCCCTGCCCCCGCCCAGTGGTCCCCGTGCCCCCGCCCAGTGGTCCCCGTGCCCCCGCCCAGTGGTCCCCGTGCCCCTTAAAGTAAAACTGTGCATTTGAAGTATTCTGTTTGGAACAAATGGTTAAAATAAATTTCTAGCAACAGATTTGGTGAATATCTTTTGCACCAAGTAATTTTATTTCTGTTTTGTTTCTAATTGTGCAGGCCAGCTGAATCAGGCTGCCACGTGGCTGTTCAAGAATGCTGAGCCAGTGTCAGCAAGTGCAACAGCATCCAGCAGCAATGGCCATGGAGCATTGCTGATCTCTGGGGTCGAGGTGAAAGCTGAGAATATCTGTATCTGCCTGATTGATGACTGCATGGATTGTGATGTACCCCTTGCTGAGCTTACCTTTTCAAGTAGGTTCCCTGGACAAACCACCGTTTAAAATGAGCTTCAGCTCCCTTAATGGCCAAGCTGGAAAGGGCAGACCATAACATTCGAGGTTTGGTTCCCTATCTGCGCTGAGTTAGTTGATCTCAATTAATGCCCTAAGGAAATACAACTGGCCTCCGAAAAACCATCCAATGCTCCTGTCAAGTGATTTCCCCTGCTGAAAACTGCGTGTATGTGGATGTCGGGCGGGGCAACATCCAATTCACTTGTGATGCCTGCATGATAGAATAGTTTGTCACCACTTGCTGTCTTAGCTCACACATGAAGAATGGCTGCTGTGTAAGGTACTGGAGAATAGTTGGTGTGCTTGAAACAACACCCAACAAAAGTTGCTATCTCAGGAAAGGGGGGGGGGGGAAATTTACAGACAATAAATTATAACCCGCCCAATTCAAGGTGGATTTCAATGAGTTACAAGATTTGCAACACAATTGATAAATTCTCAGGCATGCCAATGTAGCAAAAGTTGATGAACAGCTTAAAAAAAAACTGAGACAACCCCCAAAACAGTTGACTGCTCAAATAACAGCTCTGAATATAGACCTTTGACATATGAAGACTAGGAATTAGACCAAGTGCGCAGTAAGTCACGGGCTTGTCATAGCTTAAGCTGTAGGTATACCCAACATTCCATCAGCTTTATTGCGGTACACAAAAGCACAGTTAGCAGCATTGTGATTTAGAAATCACGGAAGGAGGATATGTGTGCTGAAGGCATGAAAATTATTTTCTGGGGAGGGCGAGTGGGAGGATTTGATGTCTCGACCAACGACTTTGGCTAGTACAGATTTTGGAGGAACTCTTGAGGTATTCTTGGACTCCTGCCTGTCGTTTGCCATGGCTTACAGAAGAGGTTATACTTATTGATCACAGTGTATTGCTCAGTGAATCAGGTCCCTTCACATTTAGGGACTTAAGTTTGATGATTGGTTTTCTTCTGTGTTTTAGGACTGTACTTCCTGCAGAAAGTGGGGACAAGCCCAGAGGGCTCGGCCAATTTTACCCTTTCCGGAGATTACTACAACCGCGAGCTGTCTGGTAAGATCCTAAATATTCCAAATGGGATAAGTACTGGAGAAAATAATCATGTGCTTAAGGTCCCCATTTGTGGGGAGTATGTGTGCTATAGTACAGGGTTCCAGGTATGTCCAATTTAAGAATGTGAAGGGCTCTACCTAGCCTAGTCCTGGATACATTCCAACATATATTAACCTCTTCATTTTTCGAAGACTGGTTCAAATTCAGATTAAATCTCATTTTTCTTTTGTTAATGGTGTGTATAATTTTTATGTCTGCACCGATGGCACCTTAACAATAACAATACTCAAAACTGTAAGAGGAAAAAAGACTGGCTTATAAATGGACTTTGGACACTGCAAACACACTGATCCCAATGCTGTGGAACTAATGATCCACAAGGGAAAGCCTTTGCACTGTTATGCCGGTGTGTCCACTACACTAAACGCAAGAGACCCTTTAAATATGTACAGTTATAATAACCACTAGATGGGGCTAAATTCTAACTCTCAATTTAAGTGGGGGTATGTGCCACATCATCTCCTGTGCTTAACGTAACACTCGTGATGTTAGAAAAAAATTATAATGCTGGAATTCTGAAGCAAAACAAAATGCTGGAAATGCACAGCAAGTCTGTCTGCATCTGAGCCAATGTAATCCTTTGGGTAATGTTTCACAGGAACTCAAATGTGTTCTTGGGAATGGTTATACTCAAAACATTAACCTAGCTTCTCTCTTTCAAATGCTGACTGACCTGTGCATTTCTAGCAATTATTTTGTTTTAATTTTCACCAGTTTTTTAGAGTTTCGGATCTATCCCTTTACTAATCCCTCCGTTGTTGCTTTGATAACGTACTGTAGGTCACCTGTGGGCATGACCTCTCGAATAGTGTTGGAACATTAAAACGTTAAACAGCTGCTTCGATTTTTCAGTGTAGTGTCATCAGTATATGCATTGTTGTCTGTTTAATTGAATGTAACTATGGAAAGTTACATTATCAATACTAGAAACTTACTAAATTAGGCACATTTTTAATCAGGTTTTAAAAATGTCATGACCTAGAAATTTATAGGAGATCATCATTGCTGTAAATATTAAAACCCTCTGTCTAGTTCTGGCTTTGTTGAAGTTTTTGCTTTATTTTAAGTCAAACTCCACACTGCCCCAACTCCCAGAGTTCATCGGAATCTTTTAAAATACAATACAGTGGACCATGGGACACGCTGAGTTTAGTGCCCGTCCTTTTGATTTTCTGGCTGACATAGCATATTAGCTAACAGACTGCTGGGTAGGATTTTCTAACACCAGAGACTTAATGTCTATATACAGACAACAAGGTCTTTCAGTAGTGGCCAAATCTCTGCACAAAGAACAGAGTAGTAGTGTTGCTCAATTTATTTTTTAAAGAAAAGGTTTTCTGTATTCAGAATGTATTATTTCCAGACCATATTGCTGAGGAATTGAGCATTTAGGACAATATTGCTGTAAAATTGGCTTTGAAACCCAATTTGCCGCAGAACTTTGCGAATTACATGGGTATGAGGGGCGAATTAGTTAAGGTCGATTGGGAAATTAGATTAAAAGGTATAACAGTAGATGAGCAATGACGAACATTTAAAGAAATATTTCATAATTCTCAACGAATATACATTCCATTGAAAAATGAAAACTCCACGGGAAAAGTGATCCATCCATGGCTAACTGAAGAAGTTAATGATAGTATTAGATTAATAGAAGAGGCTTATAATGTTGCCAAGAATAGTAGTAAGCCTGAGGATTGGGAGAGTTTTAGAAACCAGCAAAGGATGGCTAAAAAATTGATAAGGGAGAAAATAGAATGCGAGTAAACTTGCAAGAATTATAAAAACGGATTACAAGTGCTTCTACAAGTATTTAAAAAGGAAGAGAGGAGTGAAATTAAACGTGGGTCCCTTAGAGGCTGAGACAGGAGAAATTATAATGGGGAATAGGCAAATGGCAGAGACGTTAAACAAATATTTTGTAACTGTCTTCACAGTAGAAATCACAAAGAACATACCAGAAATAATGTGGAATCAAGGGTCTAATGAGAGTGAGGAACTTAAAGTAATTAATATCAGTAAAGAAAAAGTACTTGAGAAATTAATGGGACTAAAGCCGACAAATCCCTTGGACCTGATGGCCTACATCCTAGGGTTCTAAAAGAGGTGGCTGCAGAGATTGTGGATGCATTGGTTGTGATCTTCCAAAATTACCTAGATTCTGGAATGGTCCCAGTGGATTGGAAGGTAGCAAATGTAACACCGCTATTCAAGAAAGGCGGGAGAGAGAAAGCAGGGATCTACAGGCCAGTTAGCCTGACTTCAGTCATCCGAAAAATGCTGGAGTCCATTATTAAGTAAGTGGTAACAGGGCACTTAGAAAATCATAATATGATCAGGCAGAGTCAACATTGTTTTATGACAGGGAAATCGTGTTTGACAAATCTGAGTTTTTTGAGGATGTAACTAGCAGGGTCGATAAAGGGGAACCAGTCGATGTAGTATATTTGGATTTTCAAAAGTCATTCGATAAAGACAGTAGAGAGAAAGGATCTTAGCTCTGAAAATCAAGAAGTAGAATCCATTTGGGTGGAGCTAAGAAACAGCAAGGGGCAGAAAACATTGGTGGGAGTTGTTTATATGCCCCCAAACAGTAGTTGTAATGTAGGGCAGAGTATAAATCAGGAAATTAGAGGCACATGTAACTAGGGTAATACAGTAATCATTTAGGACTGAGATGAGGAGAAATTTCTTCACTCAGAGGGTGGTGAATCTTTGGAATTCTCTACCCCAGAGGGCTGTGGAGGCTCAGTTGTTGAGTATATTCAAGACCGAGATCGATAGATTTTTGAATATTAAGGAAATCAAGTGATATGGGGATAGTGCAGGAAAGTGGAGTTGAGGTAGCAGATCAGTCATGATCTTACTGAATGGCGGAACAAGCTTGAGGGGCTGTATGGCCGACTCTTGCTCCTATTTCTCATGTTAAAGTGCCACATGAAAGGTTGTTACAACAACAACAACTTGTATTTATATAGTGCCTTTAACGTAGTAAAACATCCCAAAGCACTTCACAGAAGTATTATAAGACACAAAATTTGACACCGAGCCACATAAGAAGGATTTTGGGTAGGAGGTAGGCTTTAAGGAGTGCCTTAAAGGAGGAAAGAGAGGCAGAGCGGTTTAGGCAGGGAATCCCAGAGCTTGGGGCCTAGGCAACTCACAAGATAAAGGCTCATGGGGTTGAGGGTAATATATTAGCATAGATAGAGGATTGGTTAAAGGACAGAAAACAGAGTGTAGGAATAAACAGGTCATTTTCAGGTTGGCAAGCTGTTACTAGTGGGGTGCCGCAAGGATCGGTGCTGGTGCCTCAGCTTGTTACAGTCTTTATTAATGGCTTAGATGAAGGGACCAAATGTAATGTATTCAAGTTTGCTGACAATACAAAGCTAGGTGGGAAAGTAAGCTGTGAGGAGAACACAGAGTCTGCAAAGAGATATAAACAGGTTAACTGAGTGGGCAAGAAGGTGGCAGATGGAGTATAATGTGGGAAAATGTGAGGTTATTCACTTTGGTAGGAAGAATAGAAAACAGAATTTCTTTTAAATGGTGAGTAACTATTAAATGTTGGTGTTCAGAGAGATTTTGGTGTACACAAAACACAAAGTTAACATGCAGGTACAGCAAGCAATTAGGAAGACAAATAGTATGTTGGCCTTCGTTGCAAGGGGGTTGGAGTACAAGAATAAGGAAGTCTTGCTGCAATTGTACAGGGTGTTGGTGAGACCACACTTGAAGTACTGTGCACAGTTTTTGTCTCCGTACCTAAGGAAAAATATACTTGCCTTGGAGGAAGTGCACCAAAGGTTCACTAGATTGATTCCCAGGATGAGAGGGTTGTTCTATGAGGAGTTTAGAAAAATGAGAGGTGATCTCATTGCAACATAAGATTCTGAGAGGGCTTAACAAGGGTAGATGCTGAGAGGCTGTTTCCCTTGGCTTGAGAGTATAGAACTAGGGGGCACAGTCTCGGGATAAGGAGTCAGCCATTTAGGACTGAGATGAGAAATGTCTTCACTCAGTGTTCTGAATCTTTGGAATTCTCTACCCCAGAGGGTTGTGGATGCTCAGTCGTTGACTATATCAAGGCTGAGATTGAAAGATTTTTGGGCTCTAGGTGAATCAAGGGATATGGGGATAGTGCAGGAAAGTGGAGTTGTGGTCGAAGATCAGCTATGATCTTATTGAATGGCGGAGCAGGCTCGAAGGGCTGTATGGCCTACTCCTGCTCCTATTTCTTATGTTCTTAAATCCAACAATATATGGTGTTCTGAACATAAGAAATAGGAGCAGGAGTAGGCCATTTGGCCCTTCAAGCCTGCTCTGCCATTCAATAAGATCATGGCTGATCTTCTACCTCATCGCCACTTTCCTGCACTATCCCCATATCCCTTGATTCCCTTAATATTCAAAAATCTATCAATCTCTGTCTTGAATATACTCAATGACTGAGCCTCCACAGCCCTCTGGGGTAGAGAATTCCAAAGGTTCACCACCCTCTGAAGAAATTTCTCCTCATCTCAGTCCTAAATTGCTGACCCCTTATTCTGAGACTGTGACCCCTGGTTCTAGACTCCCCAGCCGGAGGAAGCATCCTCCCTGAATCTACCCTATCAAACCCTGTAAGAATTTTGTATGTTTTAATGAGATCACCTCTCATTCTTCTAAACTCCAGAGAATATAGGCCTAGTCTACTCAATCTCTCCTCATAGGACAACCCCCCCCCCCCCCCCCCCCCCCCAATCCCAGGAACCAGTCTGGTGAACCTTCGTTGCGCTCCCTCTATGGCAAGTATATCCTTCCTTAGGTAAGGAGACCAAAACTGTACACAATACTGTACTCCAGGTGTGATCCCACCAGGACCCTATATAATTGCAGTAAGACGTCTTTACTCTTATACTCAAATCCTCCTGTAATAAAGGCCAACATACCATTTGCTTTCCTAATTGCTTGCTGTACCTACATGTTAACTTTCAGTGATTCGTGTACAAGGACACCCAGGTCCCTCTGAACACCAACATTTCCCAATCTCTCACCATTTAAAAAATACTATGCTTTTCTATTTTTCCTACCAAAGTGGATAACTTCACATTTCTCCACATTATATCCCATTTGCCATGTTCTTGCCCACTCATTTAGACTGTCTATATCCCCTTGAAGCCTCCTTACATCCTCTTCACAACTTGCATTCCTTTGTATCATCAGTAAACTTGGATACATTTGGTCCCCTCATTCAAATCATTGATGTAGATTGTGAATAGCTGAGGCCCAAGCACTGATCCTTGCGGTACCCCACTAGTTACAGCCTGCTAACCCGAAATGACCCGTTTATTCCTACTCTCTGTTTTCTGTCCATTAACCAATCCTCAATCCATGCTAGTATATTACCCCCAATCCCATGAGCCCTAATTTTGTTTAATAACCTCTTGTGTGGCACCTTATTGAATGCCTTCTGAAAATCCAAATATACCACATCCACTGGTTCCCCCTTATCTATTCTGCTAGTTACAACCTCAAAAAACTAACAGATTTGTCAAACACGATTTCCCTTTCATAAATCCGTGTTAACTCTGCCCAATGCTATTATTATTTTCTAAGTGCCCTGTTACCACGTACTTAATAATAGATTCTATCATTTTCCCTGCTACTGATGTCAGGCTAACTGGTCTGTAATTCCCCGTTTTCTCTCTCCCTCCTTTCTTAAATAGTGAGGTTACATTTGCTACCTTCCAATCCGCGGGGACCGTTCCAGAACCTTTGGAATTTTGGAAAATGGCAACCAATGCATCCACTATCTCTATAGCCACCCTAGGATGTAAGCCATCAAGTTCAGGGGATTCATCGGCTTTCAATCCCATTAGTTTCTCCAGATATGTATAAATGATCTGGATATTGGAATACATAGAATTTCTAAATTCGCCAATGACACCAAACTTGGGGGTGTGGCAAACAGTGATGATATCAGTCACTTGCAACAGGACATAGAAAGGCTGGCAGAAAAGTGGCAGATGGAATTTAATACAAAGAAGTGTGAGGTGATGCATTTTGGCAGAAGGAACAGGGAGAGGCAATATACACTTAATGGCACAGTTTTAAAGAGTGTGCAGGGACAGAGGGACCTGGGAGTTAATGTGCATAGGTCCCTGAAGGTGGCAGGACATATTGAGAGAGTGGTTAGCAAAGCATATGTGATCTTGGGCTTCATAAATAGAGGTATTGAGTACAAAAGTAGAGAAGCTATGCTGAATCTTTATAAAGCACTGGTTAGGCCACAACTGGAGTATTGCGTCCAGTTCTGGTCACCACACTTTAGGAAGGATGTGAAGGCCCTTGAGTGGGTGCAGAGGAGATTTACCAGAATGGTTCTGGGGATGGGGGATCTTAGCTACAAGGACAGGTTGGAGAAGCTGGATTTGTTTGCCTTAGAGCAAAGGAGGTTGAGGGGTGATTTGATAGAGGTGTACAAGATTATGACTGGTTTGGATAGGCTAGACGGGGAAAGGCTGTTCCCACTAGTTGATGGCACAAGGACTAGGGGACACGGATTTAAAGTTTTGGGCAAGAGATACAGGGGGGATGTGAGGAAAAACATTTTTACACAGCGAGTGGTGACCACCTGGAACTCGCTGCTGACAGCTGTGGTGGAAGCGGAGACACTCCATGTTTTCAAGGGGAGACTGGATAGGCATTTGAGGGAAATAAACTTTCAGGGCTATGGGGATAGAGCGGGGGAATGGGACTGACTGGATTGCTCTGCAGAGAGCCGGCACGGACTCGATGGGCCGAATGGCCTCCTCCTGTGCCGTTATGACTCTCTGACTATGACCACTTTTTTTTACTATTACTAATTTCTTTCAGTTCCTCATTCTCGCTAGAGCCTTGGTTTTCCACTATTTCTGGGAAGTTTTCTGCATCATCTTCCATGAAGACAGACACAAAGTTACTACTGAATTTTGAAGATTTTCTATTTAAGATA